>NW_024104402.1:0-600000 GCF_003945595.2 Pipra filicauda
TGGCAAGTGTAGCTTGTTGATTTCTTGACACATTTCCCATGCCAAAGCACTGAGATATTTCAGGATTAAACACAAATCACTACAATTAACACAACTGGATGTATCATCATGAAAACATTAAATGATCCATTCCTTACAGACATTTCTTTCCTTCCAGATCACATGGTAACTTTTAAGAACAAAGCATCACTTCTCAAGGAATTTTTACAGTAATACAGAGTTCAGAATAAAGAAAAAATATGGAATCCAAAGTTGTGTAGGTGAGAAACTGTGATATCATTTCCTTTTCTCCTTCCCTATTATGAACTGACTACCAAAAAATAAAAGTGTTGCTGAGTTTCCAAATTCAGGACTTTCTAGACTTAGGAAATGACCACCTGACTCTAATCTAAGGCAGAAGACCTGTGGCTCAAAACACATTAAGTTCCCAGCAATAATCAATGTCACTGCCTCTATCGGTGAAAAACTAAAATCACAATTAACAGCAAGTTTCATCTCCCAGTGTGCTAAGCAAGAACATTAGCATTGTAAAATGCGCAATCACCATCTTTTTTCCTAATGGCAGAGCTATTAATTTCATTGTTATATGGCTCCTGAAGTGAGGGTAAAAGTCTTAGGATGACTTGCATTTCAATATGGAAATCAGGAGAACCTGAGCACTGCAATCTCATCTTCACACACTTATATTTTCATGGGTACAGGACCACATTGGTAGTGACATTTTCCTAGCAACTAACAAAGTTATAAGAACAGCAGGCTTTCTTGCCTATGCCTGCAATACTATTCTTTCTAGCTGGTACTTTATATTGGCTCAAAATGGTGGTTCCAAATTTTTAAAATTATAAATACCTGGATAAATCAGTGAATTTTATCCATTCTTTACATTTTAAGGTTGATTATTTATCCTGTATTTTCCCTACTGGGTACTGAAAGCTCTGATAATTTATGAGCCCCAGGATTAAACTGGGGGATGGAAGACTGAAAATCTCCTCCACAGAATTTCCCTCAACTGTCTCAAAGGTTGCTTTCTCCAGTCTCTTTTCTTACAATTGCTGAGAAAAATCCATTGTGTTCTTGATTTTCATTAAATGTGATCATGAGCAATGTCTAATTGCCAAAGATGATTCACTGGATTTTATGGGGAAGGAAAAAATGGCTGATACATTTTTACCCAGTAAGTTTTTTCACAGTCCCATAACAATGAGAAGAAATGGCACAGGTAACAATAATGATGTCAGATTATAGTGTCTGACAGATGAAAGTAAAGTTTCATCTCACTAATTTTCATAAAAGACTTCAGTTTTGTCTTACCCACTTTCATTTGCTGGTCAGAAGTTGGTCAAGTTTTAATTCAAGTATGCATGAATATCCACAGTCTATATTCTTCCTGCTTATCCTTTACATTCTAGTTAATTTAGATTATTATTTACAAAGTAAAACCATTTTTAGACAAAGATCATGATTTCCCTGCTGAATTCTGTCATGAGAAGCCCTCTATACCTCTGTTGAGCCTATCAATGTACATTTACATAAAACATGTAAATGCAAAAAACATTCTTGCCATGCCTGGCCAGGAACTAACAACAAAGCGATTACACCCACAAATACACTTTGAAGCTCAAGGCTTTCAGAAATCTTAAGAAAAGCTTGGCAGAGGAAAGCCCTGTAGTGATAGCAACTGGGAGGGTAAAAAAATATATATATAGTATTAGTTGGGCTTCGCAATAAAATAGAGTTTATGTGACAACCTGCCTATCTCTCTGATTATCAGTCAGTCATATTCAGCTTGACTAATTTTTGGAGCTGTTGATCAGTCTCTGCCACATCTGAAACTGGGCTAGAAGTCTCCAAGGTATTTATGATCCTACAGATTTTCTGACAATAAGAGTTTGGGTAACAGACAGAGATGCTATTTCATGTTATTCTAAAACAAGAGCAGCCTGATAAAACTTCTGTATATTATGTTTGACAGAGATCAGCATATTCACATTGCCAAGCATTTAGCAATGTAGCTCTTGACAAGGTCATGTAGCTCTTGATAACTCAGCATGTGCTGACTTTTGTGAAATAAAGGGGATCAGAAGATACTCAATGTTTCCTGGAGCAAGACTTGGCTGAGGGAATAAAAGGAATAAATTAAAGGAAATTGAGTTCAGGTAAAAAATTCAAATTAAAAAGAAATCTGATAGAATGGATAGAATCTTAATTTTCAATAAATCCTTGGAAACATCTAGGCCATTTGGGATGTGACATACCCACAGTTCAGTTGAAAACCAAGTTACAACCTCTGCTTTGTTTCCTGAGGTTATTACCAGATGTGTCAGTGCACCTGGTACAACTAGAACCATCTTCAAAAACACCCCTAAAATCAGTTCCTCTACATGGACTACCCAGTCGTCACTGGTCATCATGTCCCTATGACTTTGATCAGATACACACATTTTGGTGTTCAATACAGGAGTATTACTCCTGCCTTTTGATTACCTACCAAACACAGAAGTCAGCTAAAGAATGCATATTGCTTCTACATGAAAACATGCTATCTGCAAACAGGAAAATCCCATATCAAAAACAATGATAAATTTGAGGAAAATTTTGCAGATTTGGTTCATTTCTATTTACTACTTCACTTGTGTGTAGGTGTGTGAATGAATGCAGGTTGTCTATGCCGTGGTGTGTGTCAAATACATGTTCACACAGGTGTCACAATAGCCTGGGCAGCCCTCCTCTGTAAATTCTGCAAAGGAAGGAATCTGTAAGATTAGAAATCTTCATTTCTAAGTGCTGATGCACTGAAAAAAGCAATTTCTACCCAAGTCTAAGCTAATATCACAGCCCAGCACCTGCAGATTAGCACAGCCTGTAGGCGTGATGGCCCTGGCAGCACGTCAAGGAAGTCGCTGGCAGTGCAGCCCATGAGCCAAGACCTTGTGATATAAGGGCAGGAAGCCACGCAGTTTACACTTCACACTTCAGGCACACAGTTGAATAATGACCATGAAACTGTTACTGCCATGGTTCATTATGTCATATCAAAATGGACAATGATTGTTTTTTCAACAAAATACTCTTAATTTAATGAAACCGAACTGATATCCATTACAATCCAGAAAGGTTCAAAGGAGATAATAATGTCCGAAATGCTGCACGGTTGTTGTTTTTATTGCTGATCTGTGCATGTTTTGACAGTAATCACTGAACCCTTCGATGGTTCCAGAGGTTCCCATGGTGCTGCTATGAGAAGTTTTGGCAGATTTTGCATTCCTCTGATCAACAGCAGGAGGATTTACTCAACAGCAAGTACTGGGTTTATTCTTTTACTTCACACATCAGAGCTTCAAGCCTATATATTTTTGTCATAATACTTTAAAAAGAAAATTTTAAAAGTAAAATGAAATGGACAATAAAAACTTGAAATCTAATCAATCTAAAAAATAGCTACTTTTTTCTCCTGAGGTTGGTTGTGGTTTTACAGAATACTTCACTTGTTTCATCTCACTTTAAGAAATGACACTATCAAGAAAACTAGCTATACTTCACTCTCCTGTAAAGAAATAAATGTAGAAAAAAATCAAAAAAGAAGTTTCAAGTACATTTATTATATGTTTTGTGTGTCATTGCAGAAGAAAAAATTAAAACTCGTTTCTGCAGAGACATGTTTATATTTTGTGCTTGACCCTATTAAGAAAGTAAGTAATTCTGTTACTTCAGGGTCATTACAGAGGACGTGTAAAATTAAGCATTTGTGTAAATTTGGATTATATTTCAGAATGAATTGCATTGTTTCTCCACAAAATATCCAAAGCACCTAAATATGAGTTGCCATGAATACCCTACAGCAATTCAGCCTGACTATCTAGAAGTCATGCAAAGAAATCCAGAGTCACAGAATATTCTGAGTTGGAAGGGATGATGCCTAAACTCTCTTTGCATCCTTGATTTATATTTGTTGACTTTATTAGGCACTGGCAATTATGAATTCTGTTCAGAATCACTAGTAGTGGTGCCTAATTTTATTGCATGTAGCAGGCAAGGAGTGAAGTACCCAATCATCTGGGAAGTCAGAAGCTTCAACTCTAAGTCCTACTTGGCCACAGGGAGGTTTCAAGCATTGCTTTCGTTCCCCAGAGCAGTATTTAAACCACCAACTTGAACACAAGGTTGGGACCAAGCCTTTTCTGTCCCTTTTTAGGGACCTGGGCCAAAATGCTGACTATAACAGGAAGAGGAACGGAGCGTGGACATAGAGCTGCCAGGGAAGATGATTGTGTCACCTCTACTCTTTAATTTTACCAGTATAGCAAAGTCCTGACACCAATTGTCACCACTTATGACTGCTGTTAAAGGAATCATTTTTCACCCCTGCCCTAGGAAAATGAGGTTCTTCACATGAATCTGCTCCTGGAAAAACCACTTCTGTTAGTTCCTTAGCTTATCCCACAGGATAGCTGGCTCAGGTAATAGCCCTAGAGAGCTTCTGCAGAGCTCTGTTCTAGAGAAGCACTCTTCAGAGAAGCCAACACAGCCCAAAAGCCTCAGTCATGCCTTTGTTGTCATCGGGGTCAAGGTAATGGTCAAGAACAAATGAACAAGTAGACAATAAGGAAAGAAAAAGGGGCAGGAAAGGAAGATTGGGTGCAAAGTCTGTGGCTGTTGAAAGCGATTACATATGAAGTGCAAAAACCATTCATAGCAGTGCCTGTTGGACTCCTGCTGACTTTAGACCCCACAGCTTTACTGAGTCCTGAAATAAAAAACAAGACCCAGGGAGGCTCTGAGAGGGATATTCTTCTCTGCACGGACTAATTGCAAATACTACACTCTCCATTTTAGAAATAAACCTCTGAAATGAAAAACCCTACAGCTACTGCTTCTATTTGACCAAAACTGAACTCATTATTTTAGAAAACAAAACCTAATCAGTTCATGGTATTTCATGGTCTGACCCAGTGTTTAATTATGCATCTACTCTGCTGAGTATTTTATTCTTCTATACTGCTTAGTTTTGTGGGATCTTGCATAGGTTTACTTTTTGGAAGTCTTCTGAAAGGGCAAGTGCTAAAGACATTACATTGCTAGAAAATTAGTAATGGTATTGTTCAGAAGTATTTGCCATTCTTTCAAAATGGCTGTTACTCCAAGTACTTAAAAGTTGTTTTTTATGCAATTGAGGCTTTTGCTTCTCTCTATAGGTCTTTGATCATCTCCTAATTAAAGAAGTAATGACAATCAATGCTGTTTACATCTAACACAAAGCATGTTATTAAAGTTTGTCATTACCCATTTTCCTTTCTTGCATGAACATTTTCTGCATCACTGCTGCTGAGCATCAACCAGTATAGTTATTCCACTTAAATATTTTTATTAAGTGGCAATTATATATGAAGAGCTGAAATGTCTGCAGAACTCACGACTCTCAGGATGCTTCGTTAAAGTGAAGTTAACAAAATACTTAAAATGCACCAGGATCCTGTTGTTTTGCTCTGGATAAAGTCTCATTAAAACAATGAAAGGGAACTACACACCTCTCATGGTCTACATCCATGTTTGATCACTGGTTTGAGTTATCTGTTCTCTGAGTCAGAGCCCTGCAACAGCACAAGCCCCAGAAATGGTGGGGAGGGCCAACTTCACTTTCTTATGTTCCTGTTGATCAGCACTGTTGGGTTTTTTGCCAAGGAGAATTTGAATTTAGTTCTGTGGTTAAGACAGAGTCTTCTGACATCCTCTATGGAACAAAAAATTTGTTTTCTCTGTATTCAAGTAAGATTCTATTGGCCACCATAGATGAACTTCACCAGGCAGAACACACTGCCTTCTTACCAAGTCCCATAATAGTTACTTGACTTGAAGAAAAGCCCTTGTTGCCAGAGGCTTGATTACTTTCTAATTTTAAAAAAAGGGTATCTTTTAAAGGTGAAAAACAATAGTGGAACAAAGAAAGAAAATTACTTATATTCTAATTGTTTCTGCGTAGTAGAATTAACTAGGAATTTTCTACAAAACATTTTTTCATGGAGTATAACAAAGCTTCAAACCCAAGTGATTCATGGAAACATTTTGGTTTTGACATATTTTTCCCAAAACAGAAACAGGATTCTGACAACTGAGAAGCCATCTTCCTTAGTGGTCTGCTAAAAACCCCTGTTTTCTTGTGTGTGTCTCAGAGACAGCCCTGCTCTGGCAGTCTCAGACACACAGCACTCCTTAGGCTCCTCTTGACATGGGAAGAAACTACCCTTATTCCAGGAAAAGTCTCCGACTGTCCCAATACCAGAAACGTTCCAAAACCCACTCTTTTTCAGATTCAGCAAGTGGAGTCCTTGGGGCACTTGGCAGCACGCAAAACCCCTGACACTACATATCTGCCTGCTCCACGTCACTCTGAAAAATGAGGACAAAATGAAGTATTCCTGCAGATAACTTTTGTATATGATCTGTAGAAACTTTTGGACTCCCAGTGCAAATATTATCTTGAGCCTGAACAGCTCCACTAGGTCACCTGGTCCCTGTAACTCCTTTGAACATGGTGCTAATTGCAAACTGTCCTCTTGCACTCTGAGCACCAACGCTGTGCTCCGGGACAGTTGCAGAATTAAGGGGTTTACTGGGCCAATTACTGAATGACTACCAGCCAGCTCCTTTCTCAAAGAGTATCTGCTTTGTAAACAGTTCTGCTAAGAAACACATTTTCATTTTATACATTAGTCTGTATTAAGCAGAAGCATTGCAGAAATGAAGTCACAGATATTCTGCAGCCTAATTTACCATTAAAGAGCAGACAAAATGATGACCAAATGTTTGGATTTACAAGAACTCAGATAAAGAGGAATACTCATTATTCCAGGTCAGAAGATGAAATTCAGCTGCTGTCAGGAGGAGACTTAATACCCATCTCTGTGTAGCTGGTTATCTGGACACCATAATTTTAGCATTACAGCAGAATAAAGGGTCAGGGCCCACTAGGCATTGCATGGAAAATAAGACTTACAGAATAGAACTGAAGAATGAGGAAAAAATATTTTTGTCAGAAACAAGTCCTTCCTCAGCTACAAGAGGCATAATTCCAAGGTAGTGGGGGACTAGTGGACTGGATACTGAGAAGCAGTAAGACCTATCCCCCATCCCTGGTTACAGGAGACTCTTACAGTAGCCAGTATTAGCAAAGAACTTCTACATACTGCTTTGAAGAGAGCATCTTCCTTCTCACAAACCACAGGCATCAACCATGGCATGAGGGTTCAGTTTTGCCAGTTATATAGTTTGGGCACAGCTCCTTGGGCATAGCTCCAGTTAGTAGATAGGATAAGAATCAGAACAGCAGGGGGTGGGGAGAAGATGCAATTAAGATGAAAGGTTAATAAATGATGTGATTTTAATGCTTCAGCCCAACCAGACAAGTCTCCCCTGCTGTGCATACTCATTGTTTTCCTGTAAATTCATAGCCCTTTACACTTATTTCTTTCTTCCACAGCTATTTTAACTTACAGCTTAGTCACTTGACCTTTCTAATATCATAGCAAGGCAAAATGTGGCTTCTGACACCCAGAGTCTCCTTGCTGCAGATAGCTATACCTCCGACCTCCACTTGGAGCATATGTTGGGAAGTGCTTATGGAAGTTAGAGCAGAGTTTCTGCTTATCCATATTTCTTGCTTTCATTTCTCTCTCTTCTGACCGGGTCCTAATTCTCTGTCACCTCTAAGATACCTCAAACTAATACTTTAATGTGTTTCATGCCTTTTTTTTTTTTTAATTATTCATTTTGCCAGAAGTTGACATGATTTTGTCAGGATTGCAAACACTAGCCAATGCTCCCCCTTTAATCTGCTGGGGAGGTAATTCTAGCTATGAGACTGTTGTATCTCACAGCTATAGAAGCAAACAAACATGTAGAAAAATGAGCCGATATTTTTGTATGCTTCTAGATACTCATTTTCCTGCTTGATTTGGGCTACTTCCTATTACTTTGTTCTTATGAAACATGCTCTGTCATGGAAAAAATAATCTGTTTGCAACTGAAAGTGCTGCTGATATAATGCATTGCTTTAGGAAAAGAAAAAAAAAGAGATGAAAAAACACTACTTTTGTTCATTTATTCTAACCAGCACTACCCTAGTATGCTCAGAATTACACCCCAGATGATCAGAGAGACTGCTCTACTGCAAGGGAATTTTCTCCTGAGCAACTGGGTGGGGTGTGGGTTTGAGTGGGTATGGGTGTGTGTGGGTGTGTGCAAATGGATCATCCCAGGGACCCCACTGAATCAGCGCAGTTTTGAATTCCAGCTAGGATTGCACAAGAGACTCTGACAAAGGATGCCCCAAAAGTATGCAGAGTCGGTGATAGTTATTGCACTTGTTGAGCCCTTTCCTCATCAACTTTGGTGGCTGCTTAAATACCAATCTGGCTGTTTCAGAGCAAAGTGACTCCTTATGCTGGAGGAGAATTTTCTGCCATCAAGATTGGTCCTCTCAGAGGAACTCATAGTGCAGCTGTAACAACGTGATCTATATCTCCATGACAAGAACTGTGCAGAAATCTGCATAATTTTTTTAATCCTTGGGAAGGTTTCCAGCATGCTTGGGACAGCCTGGGAGAAGGTTCCAAGCAGGAATGCCAGGCTGAAGCTGAGACAAGACAGAAGCAATGTATATAGAGAGGCCATTTTTACCTGAAATATGTTCCTGGTTCACATTAGTTTCTTGTTCACGAAATTCTTACAAAGGCCATAGGATGGGTCCCATCCCTATCCATACATGTTGAAGATGAAGTTTTAAGTTCACAGCTCTTGTTTACAATGAAATTATGTAAATTTTAAGCCTTTGCCACAGTTAAAGTAAAATTAACTGTATCTACTCCAAGTGACAATATTTTCTACATATGCTCTGATTAAAATGTTTCCCATTGAAATAGTTAGAAGAATAGCATTCCCTGTGTGAAATGAATGGAGAGACATTGTTAATGAATGGATTCTGTCATTATATTACAGGTATTTCATCTTCAGGAACTACAGATACGCCAGTTAGCAACAAAGCCTCATGCTGTAAGTCATTGATAAAGAAATTAAATGTTGTAGGAACAAGTACCTCTGTGATACTCTAATTGTCATGTGTAAGGGACAAAATCTATCTTAGGACTGGTTATAGAATAATGGAATTATTTTGGTTTGAAAAGACCTTTATGATCATTGAGTCCAATTGCTAACCTGACACTGCCGAGTGCACCATTAAATCAAGCAGTTCAGGAACATGCAAGCCAGAAGATTTTGGAGCACAGCATCATTGTTGAAAGGCAAGTGTCTATACTGAAAACACTCTATCCAAACCTATGCCTTCAAAATACCTGAAGTACCTGTGAATGAAGGACAAAGGCATTTAGCCTGGAAAATATTCAGTGGCACTAAAAGACAGCTGGATCACTTCAGTTTGAGCAAGGCACAGTGAGTACCTGTGCTGCTGGTGAAGCTCAGCAGGTGACTCTAAGCTTGTGATCCTCATCCTAAACCCTTGCCTGCTACTAGCCCATTACAAGGGGCTTTTTTTCTGAAGTTGCCTTGATCACTACTGGCCATCCCCTCCTCATTTCTGCCAGCTCGCTGCCCAGGCATCATCTTTAAAAATAGTGGTGATACCCAGATGACTGCAGCTCTGCCTTTAAGCATGGACAGAAGGTTAAAAGTAGGATTTACATGTCCTTTTCTAGGACATGTTTAGGTTAATGAGCCTCAGAGATAATGGGAAAGAACTTTGGGAAGAACAAATACATAAACTAGTATTAATAAATAATATTTGATGGGTTTTATTCAATAGAAACAAAATTTGATTTTAAAAGTGCAAGTCTGTTATGAAACATAACTGTAAAATCACCTAGTAAACAAAGCAGATCTGTTCTGTGTGTATTTTGAGGCATACCAATGTTTTCCTTAGGGAGAGAAGGCTCTGCAGCAGATTGTATGAAACATAGTATTTATTCCTTTGAATGCTGGTAAGATTAAAAAAAAAAAATCTTTAAATTATTTGCAATTTCATCAGTGCAACAGCCCTCCAAGATAAGATATAAACCTGTAGACTAAATAAAATCTTATTTCCAAAAGTAGTATTTTGTCCTTGATTTGGGTAGTAAAACACTTCACTATCTATATAGAAGTGCAGTGCAAAAGATGGCTGCTTTAGAACTGATTGGAAACTCACCCATCTTGTTGTTTACATGCTCAATTTTAAATACATCAGAAAAACAGTTCAAAAGTTTCTTCAATAAAATCTTATCCAGTTAATTTCTTTTCCCAGTACTCTCCTGAATTAGCTCTTGAAGGAGGAGATAATTCATTCAGGAGGAGGAACAGAGAAAAGCCATCACTAATAGGAGCATTTCTCCTTATAAAATTTGAAAAGGTTGTTGTTTTTTTTTAATGCAGCTTCAGCTGCATAAATTACAAAATATTTAGTACTTTGTTATGATAAGTATGTTACATGCTACCTCCTATTGTTCTGCTCTTTTGGATTCTAGACAAACAAATTGGAAGAAACAAATGTGGGGAACCTTGAAATTGTCATTAATGGCCCTCAAGAGTAACTAAAGGCACCCACGAGTAAATGTTTTATTTCTTTTTGCAATATTTCAATATTATAACTTCTGAAAGTTATATCCCCATGGGATATCAGAGAACAGCCAGAATACAGTGTCCAGCTGAAAACACGGGGAGAATTCCTTTTCTGTACCTGTACCAGGAGTATCCAAATTAAAATATAGGCAAGGATAAAGCTTTACCCTTAAAGAGGTGTCAGGACTGTTCCAATGTTACAAGGTTTTGGTTTACATCTTGTCTGAAAGGTAGATCTCCTTCAGCACAAGGATATTTAAATTTGTGGTGAAAGAGGAGGGAATGGCCAGTACAGCTCCCTGGAGCACATAGGACAGTCTTAAGAACCTTCTCATTAATCCGCAATCCAAACTTGTATCTGCTGACTCGAGGAAATAGGAATATTGCAGCCTGAGACAGACGATGCAGACTCTAGTTCTTTGGGCAGATGAGAATTCCTATTTAAAGCATTATACATGAAAGATGAAAGGAAGAAGGGCAGCCTGTGTAACAAAATTAACTCCTACTTAGAAAATAAGAGAAACTGGCCATTACAAAATACTTAGAATAAACAGCAAAACGGATTCCAGTGTACAGCATACAGGGAATGAAAAGAGATACGATGTAGGAAGACTACAAAAGGAAGTTATATTTAAAAAAGGAATTAATTTGCAATATGAAAGAAAAGTTGCATTTAAAGAGAAGATTCTACCTTAACAGCATTATTCTATTTATATTTTATAGAAATAACTTCAGGAAAAAAAAAGTTTCTGCTTCCAACTGCATTATAACATTTCCTTATTTTCAAAACAATTCATGGAACATGGTTTCACTCTAACCAAGCTAAGATTTTTAAGCTTGACTATACAAATTACTTTATCTGTGTGCATAAGAACACAAAATTCAATATCATGCCTGTTTGGCAGGCATTGTCCTCTACCAGAGAAAATGAACGAAGCTCAGCTGTCCATACAGGCAGGCATGAATGACAGAATCACAAGCACAGATGTACACAAGGAACAGTTTATTTTAGCAAGAAGGCTGGACAGCTGTTGCTGTGAAGTTCCGACTAATTACTGCAAAAGAGTGTTGCAGAATAGTACAAAATGGATGCAAATTTATGCTCAAAATAGAAAACTTTTTTTTAGTCTGTACCTTTAGTACTTTTAAATTCAATCTTTTGCTACTACTTGGGGGTTTTTTTACAATGTTACAGTTTTACTCTGAAGGAATATATACTTGCCACTTCTTTTGTTTTCTAATAACTGATGACTATCAGATTATCAGCAGAACCGTTTTCTGTTAAAAACTATCACACTTAAAATAGGCATGATTATTTTTGTGTCAATAAAATCACACTTAAGGTCTTATTAACATTCTCATTGTGAGGACAAAACCACCTCAACCTCAAAATTGGTTTGAGGTTGCAAAAAGCCTGGGCTATATTTGCAATCAACAGCACCTACTGATATACTGAATTTTCACAAGTCAAGAAGACTGAAACATTTTCACAAGCCATATTCTGTCTTCAGGGATGGCAGTGTGAAATCAGTGGAACACTTATGTTTCATGAATGCTATAAAAATTGCGATGTTATAATCCTAAATATATCTTCTGGCAATCTAAATTACAGAATAATATTTGAAAGATATTTCACCATTCATATACAAAATTTTTTTTTCATTTTTAATATTGAAACAATTCTGTTTTGAAGTATTTTACCACACTGAAAAAGCTTTAATATATTAACTGTTAGTGTATCAGTCACCTGAACAAATGCTTCACTTTAACAGCTGAAATAATTCCACTGAGCCAACAGTGCTAACTATAAGTAAACATAAATAGCAACAAAGCCTTTATTTCCAGTATTTTATATCTTGACCAAATTATTCTAAATCAGTTAAGACAGTCAGCTAATGCTGGGATTCAAGTTTGCAAACCTTTCTCCAGCATTTATGATTTGATTTAGGACAAATTTCTCCTTCTTTGTATATATGGCTTAATCCAAGTCAAAATAATTATTTTATATTAATAACTATAATATAAATCATTACTTGAACTGACTAGTTATTAATCACTTAAGTCAATATAGTTTCTCTCTTTTTTTTTTAAACAGCATCACTATTCAGCATACCCAGACCATTTTTATTCCTAGAATTCATTCACTGGACAAACTAAGACTGCTCCTATAACCAGCCAGTAATTTGTTTAAATTAGTGTTTTTCTTTTCTTCATCCAACTTATCCCACTTCATGGTACGTCTACTGTTCTCAGCCCTGATTCAGCTTCTGCTTTCAATTAAAAGAGCAATTTTTCCTCCAGGAAATAGGAAAACTTAGCATTGCACGTGTCACTGCTCCAGTCAGAAAACCTCACTTGCTGAGTGCTGCAGTACATAAAACTATCTCCAGTTCAGCCTGCAGCATATGCTCCTCAGGGAACTTCTGGCTGGGAAAATTACAGATGCCTTAGAAGTAAGTCTTAGGCAGACAAAGTAGAACTTTAGCAGCGATATCAGTTCACAATGTGCATAGGCCAAGAGCAGCCTGGCTGGAGAATGGACCCATTCTCCAGTTGGCCCATCTGGAGAAATCCAACACCTACTGGAGCTTTCCTTGGCCCAGTGTTTGTATGCTCAGTCTGCCAGGGAGCTGCAAAGGCAGCCATGAGCACGATGTGCTCCTCATCTCCTCCCCTCTCTGCAAAGGGCTGCAGTGGAATAGCCTGGGGATGGAGACTCCTTCCAATTGTCCACCCAGTGAACTGGCAACATTTCCTTCAGGCACACAGAGCTCCTACAAAGGTCCCTGCTGCATGCCAACTGAAGGACTATGTTCCATTTTCAGCAGTGTTTTGTACAAAAAAAGGACAATAGGAGTACTTTTCTCATGCTCTTTGTCTCCAAAACATACCACTGTATGAAACACAAGCAGAGGGAGGTACAGCTAATTACATCTGCCAAAACACAGACTTCCAGCAAAGTACATAGCTCCTTGCAGGACTAAGTTCTTTAAAGTAACATTCTGTTTATTTTTAGCTGCTTTTTTGATGACTATTTTTCCATCCAGTTTTTTTTTTTCCTTTCAGCAGCAGTTATTGTTATATCTGACCTCATTGCTTTAATTAAGTAAGTGCTTCTCAGTCCATGATCAGTTCTATTTTGGGCTGGTTTAAAGTTTATTTAATTTGAGATGTATACTAAACAGGGCAGCAAAATTGCACATTGTAATTCTTCTGGGGTGCCTGGTTAACCTGAGCGTAAGGGACTCCGGATAAAGTCTCTATGGCATTCCTAGGGAGACTGTACAATTGCTTCACTTCACTTAGGAAACTTTTTTTCTTATACAAACTGAATCTTCTTTGTTGCAATTTAAGCCTAGTCTTTGAAAATTCCTTCCTTCCATCATCCATTTTTCAAAGATTGGCAAAATGCTTGTCATTTTAAGTCACCCAGAATTTCAGCCCCTTCCATAAGTTGCCAAGGTGCTCCTTATTGTTTTAGCAATTTCTTTGAATATTCTAGAATGCAGTTGATTTGGCCTAAATGATTTGAAAAGGTCTGACAGATTTAGGGATTCTAACCTGTTCTTTCACTTTCCTCTTTCTCACATGTGTTAATTGTACCACACATTACTTCAGAGTTGACCTTTTCAGAAGACTGATGCAGAAAAAGCCATTAAACATTTCAGCCTTCTTGGAATCATTTGTTGAGAGCTCTTCCTCTTTTCTATACAGCAGACCAATGTTTTTCTTAGTCTTTTTCACCAGTATTGTGCTGATGAATCAGTTCGCATAACCCTTGACACACCTTGCTAATAGCATAATTTTGTATCTGTTCCCTGTATTTCCATATTATTCCTTTTATTTGTCTTCACTGATCAAATTTTCTACGCATTCTCTATATGCTTCCTTCTTGTGACAGAGAACAACAACTAACTTAAAATTTAGACACGTGTGTCTTTTATTACATCTCCTGTCCTTTCACATTTCACATTTGGATCCCATGAGCCAGCATCATTCACATCTCTTGTCCAGAAAACTGATAGCCTGCCTTCTTTAGTTTTGGTTCCTCTGAGATTCCAAATTGAAAATTTCTCTTTACGGAAAGTTTTGTTCTCAAAATCCCCTGTTTTCCTGTACTTTCTCCTTCTTCTCTATAGACTAATGAACTCTGCCACTCTGTGGTCACAGAAGTTGCCTTCTACACTTCTTAGGTTAAATTCAAATCCAGAAAGCTTTTTCTAAAGTTGCTTATATGTTTCAAAAACTTGGTAGAGAACTTGTGCTCTGCTCCCAGCACATACACCTGTAAATATAGAGAAATGCCCTATTATGATAAAATCATGCCCTGGAGAATGCCAACTCCTCACAAAAAGAACTAATTCCAGTCTTCTTGAGAAGGTGTAACCACTAACACTATTTCCTTTAGAGAGCACAGATCTCATTTAAGAGAGAGAGAACCTGTGGCAGAGACATTAGAGTCATGTTGTCAGCAGTGGTGTGTTGATCTGGTTCTGCTACTGCCTGGGTGCCCATCTGTAGGTTGGTAAGGTGGGATTTATTTCACCTAAATTTCAACACTAAATTTCAACACTAGTATAAATATCAACCTTTGCACTTGGCATATCAGTTGTTTTATTCCAGTCAGGGAAGAGGAACAGGCACATTAGGACATATTAATTCATCTGACTTACTTCAGATCATCATCATCATGGCTGGGCTTCGCGAACGAAGATTTGGGAAGGGCTCTACCCACGTTTGTTACAAGCGTGCTGGTGGTTAAAAAGGCCAATACGAGATAAGCACGTCCGGTTGCAAAAGGCACAGCAGAAAGACTCCTTAGGAGGTATATTCTGCAAGGCACGAATCTTTCTGCATTGTCTTTTCTCCTTGAGAGTGATCCTGTGTGCTTTCTCAAAAGCATCAGCAGCGTTATAGATGGTGTGTCTCCAGACCTCCCGATTGGAGGCCAGAGTAGACCAGTTACGGTGGTCAATATGGCCAAGGCTGAGATGTTGTTTCAGGGAGTCCTTGTATCTTCTCTTCGGGGCTCCTCTCTTGCGGCAGCCAGTGGCAAGTTCACTATAAAGCAAGATCTTAGGGAGGTGGTGGTCCTTCATCCTGGAGACGTGCCCTGCCCATCACAGCTGTGTTCTCAGCAACATGGCCTCAATACTTGTGACTGCTGCTTGTTCTAGAACAGATGTATTGGTCACATAATCTGACCAGTGGATGTTTAGGATTGTACGGAGACAGCGTTGATGGAAGCGTTCTAGGAGTCTGAAAGTGTTCAAACCATCGATTCAGAATTGAGGTTTTATCTGTCAGAAGCGTTTGACCATCTGTGCTGAGTGGAGGGCTTTGGACTTGGTATGTAGGCCTGTATGCTGTTTTCAGGGCTTCATAGAATCCTCTGTGATCACCCGTATTTGTGCCCCTACTTCAGATACCTTCTGTAAAATTGGATGACTTAAAGACTGACACAAGTAGAAGTAAGAAAATTTCTGTGTGAGAACTGACCTGGCCTTTCCCCTCACCTTGTGGGTTACAACCATGTGGTTTAACTTGTATTTTAACCAGTGTCTGAGAGAGAACATGCTAGGATATCACACCTGTACCTTTTTTAGATCTTGCTTCTAAAAGCAAGATTTCCAGGTTGATTTAGTTTTATACTTCCTTTTTATTACATGGTTTGCTTTAAGATTTCTACTCTGTTCTGCATATAGCAGAGACTGGTGACAACCCTGTTATTATAATAAACATTCTCTTTTTCACATTTTCCCTACATCTTTGCTTTATACAGATCTGTCATATATTACAGAAAGCTTTCAGTAAATTTAAGAGTGAACCATTCAGTTAAGCTTGTCTTTCAAGGGTGGGGAATGTTCTAGTTTATTAACAGATGCAGTCCTAGGCTGATGGCAATTACAATTTAAGTGAGTTGACAACTACTTGGTAGTCTCTGTAAGGAAAGTAAATGGCCTCAGTTTACCTGTAACTTCCCTAAAAAGCCTTTTGCTCTAGAGATACCTCTCCTGAGGCACCTTCCCAAGTTGAAGAGAAAGGAACCAGCCCCATCCTCATTCTCAGAGAACACAGGTCTTTTAGGCTCTGAAAGCTGTCAGTGCAGGTGTATTACAACACTTTTAAAGATGGTTTATAATTAATCGAAGACTTTATTTGTCTCATATATATGAGACAAAACTGTCTTCTCAAAGTATCAAAATGAGAGAGGAAACATGGAAACATTCTCTTTTCTTTTTGTTTTTTTTTTTTTTTTTCTTTTTTACTCTGCCAGCTCCCTTCCCTCCTTCTAATTTCATCTTTCTAGCTGCTATCTGTTTCGTCTTGGAACAGGAAAAGCCTTTTTGCTCCTTTTTCTTTTGTATCTCCACTTTTAACACACCTATTGAGTGACATATTTTTTATCTTTAATGAAAGTCCTCTTAATGCAAATGCTACATTGTTTGAAAAAAACCACAAAAAACCTGAAAAAAAATCTAAACTCAAACCTGTTCTGCTCTATTTACATAATGAAGACCAGCAGGATTGTTTCAATACCTTCTGGAAAAACAATATTTAAAGAAGAAAGATGTTAGGTAGGAGAACAAGGCACCTTGTGCTGCACAAATTTAAATAAGCACAGCATTGCCAGCCAGTCAAGGGAGGTGATTGTCCTGCTCTACCCTGTTTTGGTGCGGCCTCACCTCGAGACCTGTGTGCAGTTTTGGTCACCACAATACAAGAAAGATATTAAACTATTAGAGAACATCCAAAGGAGGACCATGAATACAGTGAAGGGCTTAGAGGGGAAGCCTTATGAGGAGCGGCTGAGGTAGCTTGGTTTATTCAGCCTGGAGAAGAGGAGACTAGGGGGAGACCTCTTCATAGTCCACAACTTCCTCATGAGGGGAAGCAGAGAGGCAGGCATTGATCTCTTCTCTGTGGTGACCAGTGACAGGACCTGAGGGAATGGCCTGAAGTTATGTCAGAGGAGGTTTAGATTGGACATTAGAAAAAGGTTCTTCACCCAGAGGGTGGTTGGGCACTGGAACAGGTTCCCCAGAGAAGTGGTCACAGCACCAAGCCTGACAGAGTTCAAGAAGCATTGGGACAATGCTCTCGGGTACACAGTTTGACTCTTTGGGTGCCCTGTGCAGAGCCAGGAGTTGGACTTGATGATCCTTGTGGCTCCCTCAATTTTAGGTGTGTAAAATAAAATCTGTTGTTAGGACACCAGTATGGTTGACACACGAGTGTGGTTGCAGAGCCTGCAGGAAAATGCTCCTGAGTGGCACATCTGAGGGGACCTGGTCGAAGCAGGATCCTGTGTATGCCTGGAGAGCCCAGCCCGCAGCACAAGCTAAGTTAAAGCATTGAAATGCACAATCAGTCTCACAAAGCAGAAGTGCTACTGAGAAGATTACGAAAGAGATATGCCACAGAATCACAGAATATGCTGAGTTGGAAGGCACCCACAAGGATTATCAAGTCCAACTCCTGGCCCTGCACAGGACCATCCCCAAGAGTTGCACCATGTGCCTGAGAGTATTGTCCCAATGCTTCTTGAACTCTGTCAGGCTTGGTGCTGTGACCACTTCCCTAGGGAGCCTGTTCCAGTGCCCAACCACCCTCTGGGTGAGGAACCTTTTTCTAATATCCAACCTAAACCTTCCCTGACACAACTTCAGGCCATTCCCTTGGGTCTTGTCACCACTGATATGATGAAAGTGTGCAATGACACTGAGTGGATTAAGAAAGAATGATGCAATTCATAAAACACATTGAGAAAGTGCCACCATTGATAAGACTTAGAAAAGCAATGTCAGGTAAAAAGAAGGGAAAGGGTGTAAATTGCCAAAGGCTACAGACCATACAGAGTCTAAAGGAAAAAGGAGTCTTGAGGACTTTTCTGCAGAAACGCTGATGGAGCTGTAAAATGGGGGCAATGGAAATCAGCAAGCCAGAGAAATTACCAAAAAGTGTGAGTGGATAAGTGGATACTTGTGTTTGTGAGCAACTACAGTTAGTAATACCACAGATACACTTCTCTCCTTACCAATCTCATTTATAGAAGACATATATTAATGTAGAACTATTAACATGTGAGAAGCAACTGTATCACTGGAAAAGGGGGTTACAACACTGTGGTTTTCTGAATTGAGAGAAGACTGAAGGGACACATTGCAATGGTCTTTGAGTACCTAAGAGGCTATTCTCTGGGTATGAAGGATGGCAAGACAAAAATAATGCAAGTCACTGAACTGCAGTAAGGTAGACATCAGGAAAACATCAGAGTAATAATGAACAAGGCTGAATTCCTTGTGGAAGCTGTGAAATCTCCAGCAGTGCAGGTATGAAATGGCATCTTGGACAATAGCTATCACAAAAAAAAGAAGTCACATATAACTGACCTCTTCTAGGAACACAGGCAAACAAGGTGGATTTTTGAGATCTGATCCTGGCTCTTTATACGATTTTATGGCTGTAGCAAAGGTTAGTATAAACATTTTATTTTGATCATACAAGAAGCATGCTTTAAGGGAGATGTTACAGTGGCAAACAAATTACAGACATTCACAAAAATGGGCTTAACAATGTTATAAGTTACTCTAAATCACCAGTTCAGCAGAACAGTGAAGCATAGTTCTTGCGTCCTACAGACTTTAGGTCTAAGGACACAAAACACCCAATCTTGAGGCCTTGAGGAAATATAAAACCAAAACGATGACACCTTTAACAACAGAATAACCCCAGACCTAAAAAAGTCAGTATTAGGGAGGAGTGTGCTGCAGGACAGCACAAACTCTCACACATACCACAAAAAGCAAGGCATCTCTAAACTGCTCTTCAGGAAAAAACTGTTAATAGAGATTTCCTGAAGAATTGCTGTTGGGGATTAAACATTCACACCTCAGCGTGCATTTCACTTGTGGAGGGAGTCTAATGTGAACTGGATTATACCGTTACTAAGATTTAGTGACCCCATTTGTCACAGTGGTAACTGCACACAGACTGCCTGTCTTTAACTAAAGCAAGCTCCATTTTAACAAGGCTTTTAGCTGTCTGCAGCTGCTCGAATGAAGTCTTTCTGTTGACACCCATGGGCTCCCTGGGGTGCTTATGTCAGTTCCTGGTGCTATCCCTTTTAATCTTAATGTACACCTGTCAGACCCCTCGGAATTTCTATTCAGTATCACCTTCCCCTGAAGGTTCCTTCAGCCAGAATAAACTTGGGTTTACTTATTTATTATTACAGCAAAATAAGCTGTGCCCACTGACTTGATGGTTCTGCCTCGGAGAGCCTGAAGAGCGAAAAGCCAAGCGGTTTGAAACCCAGCCTTTCCAAGTTGCACACTTTGCAGCTGGACACCATAAAATCTGTTTCATGGTTCTTGTTAGAACCAAATAATCCTCAGAAAGGGCCCTTCTGATCTTACAGCCTATGAAACAATCTACGTCCAGATCTAAGATTTGCTATAAGATTTCCCAGAATTTAAAGACATACAGCGATCGTTTAGAGCTTTCGGCTTTGGATGTGCTGATCCCTCACAAAGTCTGCCACCGCATCCCGGACAAGTTGTTCCGCGCAGGCAAGTGACTGGCGAGGGGAATAGTGTGGTGTCCGCTGCCCTGCCCGCCCGGAGCACGACCCCCAGCGCCAGCCGGTGCTGCCCGGGGCTCCGGGGGCGCTCCCAGAGGCGAGCGCTTCCTGCAAGCGTGGTGCGACCGCGGCAGCGCCTCTTTGACAGGAGAAGGCAAAAAAGGAGCAGCGAGGAGACAGAAACATGCCCGGCACCGGCAGGAGCCTGCTGTGAGCCCGGGAGCTGGGGAGGAGGAAAGGGGCTGCGCATCCCCGGCCCCTCCGCCCTGGCCTCGCCACCGCCGCCCCGGTCCCCGCCCGTCCCGCCGCTGCCGCCAGCGCGTCCCGCCGCTCACCGATAGTGGAAACGACGGTGCCCACGAAGTAGAAAGCGCCGGTGAAATCCCATCGGGGCCGGATGTCATCGACACGGATGCCGGCCACGTTGGCCTCCTCGTACTCCCGGAGAAAGAGCCGGAGCTCGGCGCGGCTGAGGTTGTGGCGCCGGGTAAAGTTCTCCAGCCGTTCCTCCCAGCGCTCCTTGGCCTCCCGCTCCGTGGGCAGCTCGATGGCCGAGAAGACGGCGGCGCCGCACAGCATGTAGAGCACGATCAGCACCGCCAGCAGGAGGAACCGCGCGTTGTCCGCGTTCAGGCGACCCGCGCTGGAGCAGCAGCAGCCGCCGCCACACGCCATCCTCCGCCCCGCGGGACCGGGCTCCGCGCCGCCACGCTACGTCGGGGCCCCGCTGCCGCCGCCGGGCATCACGGCACCGCCCGCCCGCCGTGCGCGGGGCTGTGGGGCTCAGGGCGCCGCGGAGCCCGGCGGCGGCGAGCAGCGCTCCGGGGAGCCGGCCGGCACCTTCGCCCCGGGGGCAGGGCGCGGCGGACGCGCTTCGGGCTGCAGCGCATCCTGCGGGCGAGGGAACCGCCCGTCCCCGTCCCGTCCCGTCCCGCAGAGCCTCTCAGCCCCACCGCCCGCCGCGCCGGGCTCCCGTGCCCGCCAGTTTCATATCCCCTTCCTGCCCCCGCCCCGAGCACGTCGGAGCGGGGCGCAGGGACAGGCATCGCCAGGCGCCTCCTGCCTGGTGGCGGGGGCGACGCGGGATCCGCGCCAGCTCGCCCCGCCGCCCTCCCCCGCCGCGGGGCTCCTCCGCCCGGGTCGCGCCCCCGACGGTGTCCTCCACCGCCCCGAGGGTCGCTCCCCGCGGCAGAGGCGCGACCGCCGTCCCCGAGGGTGTCCCCGGAGCTCCAGGAGAGCAGCTGGCAGGGCGGGCCACCCCGCTGCCTCCACCTCTCACAGGGACAAGGGGCTCCCCCTTCCCTCCCGGCCTGTGCTCAGCCCCGGCCGTGGGGCCGAGGAGCGCCGCAGGCAACGGCACCTCTTAGAGAGATCGGGAGTGAAACCCTTCAGTCGGTGATATGCCTCTAGTATCAAAGCCATAAAAATTACCGCCCTTTGCCAAAAGAGGGCACCTCCTTCTCCACAGATCTGGTTATCCATCGCCTTCCCGACAAGGTGTTACATCTTCATCCTCCAG
This sequence comes from Pipra filicauda, assembly GCF_003945595.2. NCBI lineage: Eukaryota > Metazoa > Chordata > Aves > Passeriformes > Pipridae > Pipra > Pipra filicauda. The sequence goes on from NW_024104402.1 coordinate 21,705, forward strand.
CGCTGGGCAGTCAAAGGGAAGTCGTGAAGGGAAGACAGAGGCAGCTCTCCAGCTGCAATGTGGTTTAAAAAGGCGTTATTTGCAGGTTCAAAGAGCTCTTGATCCAAATCTTCTGGAAATATTCTTACTACAAGAAGAAAAAGCTAAACTCAGCAATATCTGGCAGTTAGTACAGTGCTGAATTGTACTTTAAAATAACTGGAGGCTAGAATTCAGCTCTGTTAAACATATTAGTATATAAACACTTTCCAGTGAAAGACAACCTACATATATTTTTTTTAAATCAGGTTAATGAGCTATTACTGTAACATCTACTCCCCTTCACCTCTTTTCTATTTCTCTTTTCTAATTATGTTGCAGTCAAAATGCAATGGGAATGAACTCTAAGGTCTTAGCAATTAGAAATCCCACACAATGGTAGATAATGGTTGTAAGAGCCATTGATGCTCATAGCCGGAGATATATTTGGTTATTGGTCTGAGCCCTGGGGGTGCACTGTGGGCAGTTCTCTGCCAGTGTTTGGGATAGGATCACCAGCTGCGTGGCAACAGCTGCTTGGGCAGCACAGATGGGGAAAAGCCATGTCCTTTCCTCATGTTGCACAGTAAACCAACAGCCAAGGATGAATAGGATTCATGCGTCCTCATCATTTTTTTCCTAGTTGTTATACATACGTACATCATGTTGCAAGTTTTTATTCCCTCATCATTAGTCTTCAGTATAGACTAACATATGGCAATCAAAATTAGCAGCAATGCTGGAAGACACTAAATAGTGAAACATAGAAAAACGAGATGCCAGTCAAATTAACCAGACTCTGTGACAAGTGCTAAAGGTAACCACATGCTTCCATAAAAAGTGCTGGTATATCTTTAAAATTATTAATAGTTCCTATTAGAGTAAAAAACTCCCAACCTATTGCCAGTCTTTGCCATCCAGAAAGAAGACAGAACTCAATCAGTGTGCTCCCAGCCAGCACAGGCAGCAGAACTCAGTGAGCACCCTCAGTCCACACTGAAATCTCCACCCTCGAAAGCTGTTCTAGGGTGGCTTGGATTAGCACAGTGGGAAAAGGAGCCTTTAACTGTTTGCAACCATGACATCAATGTGATTGCCCAAAGGAATGTGAATAACAATCACACTGTCCTAAGGATTATCCAAGGAAAATTATTCAAAATTATTAAGTTCCTCCTTATTTACATATTATTTTGTTAGTGTGGAATAGTTATTTTGGTGTTGGTCTTGGGCATAGAGGGAGTTATCACATTAATGCAGGTAAAACCATCTGGCACAGTTTTGAAAGACAATGAAGTTTACCACTGTCACTGGTCATCAAACGTTGCAAATTCCCTTAATTTGTCAAATTTGATCTTCACCAAACTAAAACACTATGAAGCATATGCAGTGATTTAATCATCTTTCAAAAAAGTGGCTTTTTAAGCGATAGACCAAGAGTGAGTTAATATTGACTGGAATCCTGAAGAAGAAAATGAGAAGAGGCTGGCAAATATCAAAGGCGTGGCACCTTTTGTTGTTTTAAGCTCCTTTTCTTCCTTTATTCCCCTGTTTTAATTAAGGTACTTACTCTAAAGAATACTTTCGTGTAACAAAGGTCACCATTTCCATTGCTCTTGGGTAGGTACCTGGAAAAACTGGAGTGTGTGGAGAGCACAAATAGTGTAATGATGCAGTCACCCATTCAGAACGTTTAAGCAAGGCTGAATAAAAAAATGCAATGTGTTCACTGGCATAAGCTAAAAAATAAAATTAATCTTTTAGTTTCAGGTAAAAAAAAGTTGTTAAATATGTTGCTGATATTTAAATTAACCCCAAAGCTAAGTTCGCATCTTGAGAGCCTGAGCCCTGAAAGCATTGCCGTTAACCTCAGTACAGCCACTTGTGGCATCATTACCAGGAAACCTGCTATGTCTGTCCTACCCCTCAGCACCACAAGCTCACAGCTCCCCGGTGTCTGTGTGTGTGGGCATTTAGTGTCAACAGATCGGTGGTGGTGAATCTTAGCACCATTATAAAATAATAGGAAAAAAATCAATGTACTTACTCATTCTGTTGATAATATTGAATGACAACCCTGTAATTAAGAAAGCTACAGTCACTAGTAATGATTACCAACAAATGTCTGGTCAGAATAGATTTATTATTAATGCCTCATCAAATTATTTGGAAGACTCATGCAGGGATTTAGTTACTCTTTCAAAGGGTCAATTACTTTTTAATCAGAGATCTCCTTTGGAAGTGATTAGCTGGTACACTTAACCAAAAATCACTAATTATCTTGGGAGGAGCTATGGGAGAACTGAAATATACTCCTGAGTAAACTTTATACATAATGAAACATTCTGCTAGAGGAGCAGGAATATGAAATAGGGAATTATAGAATTATTTAGGTTGGAGAAGATCTTGAGATCACTTAGTCCAAGCCACAATCATTAACACTACCAAGTCCACCAGTAAACCATATCCCAAGTGCCACATCTACACATCTTTTAATACCTCCAGGGATCTTAACTCCATCACTTCCCTGGGCAGTCTGTTCCAGTGCCTAACAACCCTCTGTGAAGATTTTTTCCTAATATCCAATCTAAACCTCACCTGGTGCAACTTGAGGCCATTTCCTCTTGTCCTGTCACTTGTTACGTGGGAAAAGAGACCAACCCCTACCTTGCTACAACCTCCTTTCAGGTAGTTGCAGACAGTGATAAGTTTGCCCCTGAGCTTCCTTTTCTCCAGGCTAAACACCCCCAGCTCCCTCACCTGCTCCTCATAAGATTTGTGCTCCAGACCCTTCACCAGCTCTGTTGTCCTTCTCTGGACATACTCCAGCACCTCAAGGTCTGTCTTGCAGTGAGGGGCCCAGAACTGGACATTGGGTTCAAGGTGTGGCCTCACCAGTGCTGAGTACAGCGGGACAATCACTGCCCTGGTCCTGCTGGCCACACTATTTCTGGTACAAGCCAGGATGCCACTGGCTTTCCTGGCCACCCGGGCACACTGCTGCTCATGTTCAGCTGGAATGCCGCTCCTTGCCTTCACAAACCAGAAGGCACTTAGCAGATAAGATGGCTGAACCTGGCTATATAAAACAGATTTTCAAAAAATGAGAAATGTGAAAACTTTTTCCATCTCTTTTACTTCAGTTGCTGAAGTGTGGCATTCTAGTCCTCTTGGGGAAGACAACAGTTCACTTATAGTTAGGGAACACCCTATAGGGGCACTTTTATTTGAAGGTATTTGCAAATTAATTTCTACAATTGGAAAAGTGAGGCAGAGATAGACAGGGCTTAGAAGTCCCTATAAAGGGCTCTTAAAGAGCTGTCCTCAAGAACAACTTCCACTTTTGGAAGTCACTTTGCACTTGCATGCTGTTTATCTTCCATCATTTCAACAGGTAAGAAAACCACTGTGGGGCTGACAGCTTAGTTTCTCAAACTGCTGACCAACCAACCACAGTTCAGAGGCAATAATTTGCAGTTAAGGGAGAACTAAGACACACAAATCAACTTGTTTAAAGACAGAACAGAGTCAGAAAAAAAGTTGGTAAAAGACTCTAGGAGCCTCCAAGCATTCCTCCATCCTAAACAGTGGAAAATACTTTTAACTAAAGGATGAACTTTTACGTTGATTAATACAATGGGATCACAATACCTTGAAAGCACTACAAACGTATTTAGAGAGCAGTAATCGGGAATTAGTTTGAGTAGTGATAAATTTTTGATAAACAGAGAAGCAGAAAAGTATATTACAAAAAGAAGATAAGTCAAGGTTAGAAAAACTGGAGATTAACATGGGAACTTAATTCTCTGAACTTAGCTCCTTTCAGCCTCCAGTACTTTCCAGTTTCTTTCTTTGCCCTTCAGGATGCTGGTTACAGTTGCTCAGATTAAAAGAAACTCAGAGGAAAGATAGAGGGAATGTCAAGTGTTTGGCTAAAATTCTGACATCCTGGGGCACTGATTAATTCCACAGCTGTAGAATGTCAGCAAAAATATCTGTGGGATTAGGCAGCATCTAGCACCATAAAGAACATTACATCTCCATTCTAGCTTTTGTCAAACACACGCATTAGGTACCCAGAGTATGAAACAAAACATTTATTAGGGTGGTATGAAAAATATAATTTAAAAATACTCTGACAAGAAAAAAATTAAAATTTGGACAATCAAGAAGCATTTTTAAGTCTGCCCTGGGACCCGAGAACATCTAGGTCTAGAAAATTGTTATTAAATAACATTTTCTGGCCAAAGGTTTTCCCAAGAGCCTCCTGTCCAGCTCCAGTGTGTACTGAAGTGCAGCTCAGTTTGGGTTGCATAGGACTGGCTGCAAAAGATTGCTGCCACCTTGGAGTTTTAGTTATCTTTGGACGGGTTTTTTTAAAAACAGGTTTTCCTCGTCGTTTTGGAAGAGAATTGTTTAAACAGTTACAACAGAACTACATGCATGTCATTTTCAACCAAACAGCCTTTATTTGAACCATTAGACTCACACCACATACTGTCCAACAAAACAAACCCCTCACATTCACTCTTCTTTCCCCTCTGCCACTCAGCACTGCCTCACTTCCATGCTTATTCCACAGCCCAAGTTGCTTTGAGTCACGGCTCTTTGTTTGAAAGATTTCCTGAGTGTTTTCCTACTGGAACTGATCACTTGGTTTATTTGTCCCCAAAGGCAGACTTTGGAAGGATCTTCTGACACTTTCATTAATCTGAGCCCTGAAGAGCTAAAGTTAAATCACACCAAGTTCCTGGACACTGAAAGATTCCAGCTGGAATTTACCAGGAATGCCTCAGAGCTGGTCAAACCATTCTATGACAAAACCAGGAATACTCATGTATGTAACATTAATAAATCACATCCTTCACAAATTCAGGGAAACCACTTGTTAGCCAGCCTTCTAGAGCTCTTAAAGCTTTCCTCATGTAAAGACATCTTCCTACTTAGAGAACTTCTCTAATTCTCATAGAATGAAAGTTACTAAAATAGTAACACTGTTAAAAGGAAAGTCCAACAATGAAGTTGCTATCTGTTTTTAGAGCACAGTGCTCCATATCCAAGTTGCCTTCCCTGATCTGTGTCTTTTCAGGCTCATCAGGGACAGAATCAAACAGTTTCTGCACGTAGCATGAACGGTAAAGAGTCTGCATACAGAAATGAAAGGTGAAAGCAAAAGCAATTTTCCTATTTGTTCCATGGACATCCCAGCAGCACTCTGATCCTTACTCAACTCACATTATTTGCAAAGTTCTCAAAACCAGATAAAGCAATAAGAATGATTACTGAGCCTCTATATTGCCAACATGAGCTAAGAAATGAGCAACCTAAATACCCACATTTCTGGTATTTGCTGTGAACAATGTGTAAAATTCCTCTCTGATACGGGCAAGCCTATTTCCCTATTTAGATCCATTTACCCCTTGAATATGAGACTGTACAATAATTTCCCCAACAATGAGTCAAAGCCATAACCTTTCTGAGAGAACTTGAGTGTAACTAGAGAAGGTAGAAAAACAGGGAAAGGATCTGAAAGATGGAAAAGAAGCAGTACTTCAAAGAGTTTCTCTATGGATTGGTCTGGGATGGTATAGGAACACAAGACAACTTCGCCTTGCTAGGCAGACGCCACAACAGTTTCCTAAACATGCACCTTTTCTGCGGTAATTTTTGAACAAATCAGGAACAGATATTAGACATATTAAAAAGTAGTGCTCTCCCAGTGTACTCCAAACCATCTTGGGGATGACACTGCAAAATGAATGCAGTAGCAATGGAACAGCTACCCAGTTAGATTATTTGGGATCCAGAGTAAAACACTCTGAATTAAGTACCGCACTATACTACAGGATTGCCAGGCTGCAGGATCAGTTGTTCATACATCCCACAACACTGTTTAAGACTGCTCTGCAGCTCTCAAGCCCATCCAGTGTAATTTAGTGTTTGGACAGTGTCTGAGTGACTGCAAGGGGGAAAAAAAGATTAGGAAATAACTGAGAAGCCACCAAATAATGCAAGAAACCAAACCAGTGAATATTAGTGCTTGCATTACAAGTGATCACTGCAAAGCAAAATTCCAATGCAATCTAAAATGCATACACTTAGAAGATGGAACAAGGATATGTAAACAAGATTGACTTTATTTTTATTTAAATCTTACATACAATAACATTTATTCCAGGTAGTGGGGTCAACTGAACAGTCTCACAGAACAGTAATTTTTAAATTCCTTACAGTTAAAAATGCAGAGGGAATCTCTGAGAACAGTTCTAATCTTGAAAAGCATATTAGGAACCACAGTAAGGAAAAAACATATAAAAAGGTATTAAAAAATGCAGGTCCCTTTACAATAATATGGTTACAGATCCTCCAAGAATCTCTCCATTATCAACATTTTATTTTTTATTTCAACTACAAATTAGCCATTATGACAAACATTAGAGCTTACAGAACAGAAATAAACAATCTTGCAAGTAGCATGGCGGGCTCAGCGTCAGCAAGTGAAACATCACGAAGTACTAGAAACATTCATGATGGAACCCACATATTTCCATGTGTATCAGGGGCATCAGTGTAAGGAATATTCCAAATCCAGGGTTGATCTGTAAACCAAAACAAAAATATACTTATGACAAATTCATTTATTAAGTGCAAAATTTTGATCTTTGTCCCTTCCCTCTGGAGGAAGAGGAAGGTCAAAATTCCCACTGATTTTCAGATAACTTCATGTGCAATTTTAGTTTACTGGAAATTTTTGTTCAGCTATTTTTTAAAACGGTAAGATTTAAAGTTTTCAAAAGGTTTTGCTTTTCTCCCAAAATATAATTTTTAAATATAGTTACCATAACCCAACATGCTCTTTACCAGCTGTATAAGAATTTTATTTCAGACAATATACAATTTATACAATAAACTTGGTTTGGCCCAGTGGCAGCAACTGTTGTACTGCATATCTCTTAACCCATGGGATTATAAGTAACTGCTGTAATATATTAATATTTTTCACATAGACGGTAAGAATTCAGTACCTAAAGAATGACAGTGTCTGACCTTTGAAAAGTTCATGTTCACCCCTCACTTCTTCAAACGTTGCATCTTTTGATGAGCAACAGTTCTCAACATACAGTTCCCTCCCTCCCTCCCTCCCACTTCTCAGAATACTGAAGCTATTCCCAGAGAAAAGGCAACACAGCAGGAGCCAACTGCTAGCTCTGCAACCTGCTCTAGGCTCTTCTTCCTACAAGTTGCAGAAATGCAGCTGCTCTACAAAGCCAAATTATTATTCTATTTCTCTCAGGTTACTCCTACTGAAATACAGAGAAAAATCCTTCAACCCTTTCAGTGAGTTTTCTCAATTAAGAAATTTTAAATCTAGCCTGCTTATTTTCTCCATCTACAAAATGAGCCCTGAAGGAAGACAGTGACATTAATCTGTACAATGCACAAATTAAACCGAATTGTACCAAAGATGATGGCAGTAGCTACTGATTATGATTATTGTTGTCCAGTTTTAAGTTTACAGGATCCAATGCCAGTTCTCAGAACACCAGAATTGAGAATTACTGTAGCAAGGAATGGAGAGTAAGGAAATGACAGAAACAGTAATGAAGGGCTGTATAAATTACACAACAGCACATTGTGACAAATATCACACCAATTAAACATGGGGCAGGGGGAGCATTGCTACTAAGTACTCATTATTATTTGCTACTACAGTGTCCTTAATTCTAGTACTGTAGTTCCGTATGTTGCAGCAAAACATATCCAAGCAATGCAAATGGTTTACCAAAGTGCCTGTTTACAGCAGGAAGAGGGTGATAGGGTAATTGTTTCCTTTTGGTTACAGTGGACAGGTGATTTCCAAGCATAAAAAAAAAAAAAAGGCGTGAGAAACTGGAAGAAACAACAGTACTTAATTCACAGTGCATGGCCAAAAGAGCTCCCTAGGATTCTGGCTCAACTACAGGATATCTAGACTTCAAGTGATCTCTTAAAAAGATTTAAAAAAAAGTAGCAACACTATTTCCGTAAGCTTCTTTTATCAGTCTCCTGCTGGAGAGCCATGTGTACCTTCTGTATTTCAGGTGAATACCCTACCACATAGTAAACCTTAACAGTTATAAAAACAGGTATGCAAATGTTGGGAAAAGCACTGAGAATTTCAAATGTACATTCAGATTTGAACACTGACATCTGGCTATGACATCAGAATAAATCCAGTCCCACTCAAGCACTGGAATTTATCACTCAGAGAATATTATGTAACTTGGAACTATCGGTTTTCACTACCATCTGCAGTTACTCTGTTAATTCAGCAAAACATGCAGGTAAAGGAAGGCTTAGATGCACAGAAATAACTTCAGCCATCCCCCTAAAGCACTCTGAGAGGCCTCAGTACCTAAATTAGTTCTTTCTAATTGTGGCTATCTAAAAGTTTTCTCAAGGTAGCTATTAATGTACTTGGAACTTTGTTCCATTAGTGGAATGTTGTTGCTGTTATAAGCCACCTGATAATATTTTAATAAGTCATGTGTAGAACTATTGCTCAAATAAATTATAATTCAGTTATTTTTAAAATATCAAGTCAAATTTAAAATTATTTATCACTTCTAATAGGAACTATATCATCAGGAGAAAGAGACAATGATTGTGTAAAAATACTGTATGACTCTAGCTGCTTACTGTTGCACACTAAAATGATTGCCAAACTTCTTAAAGTTAATTCCTTTGATCTTCTGGGGGCAAAAAAAGAAAAAGCTCCATTAAATAAATTTTTTAAGTGTCTTCAGCATATCTGCCTTGCACACATTTCAGTGTTTTTTCTGTCTCACCCACACCTCACAGCAGTGCGTCAGTACCACTTCTTCCCTCTGGCCTCAGGTATACACAGCACAACTCCAGCATTAAAGTTAGCATCCAGTAAAATGAACCAGGCCATTCCAACCCCACTGCTACTTTCAGGTTATCTGAAAGCTCAGGCAAAGCACTATTTCAGTTGTACTCAGGCATACTTTTGAACATCCTCTCACAACTGAATAGACTATCATATTTTATTTAAAGATAGAGAGGCCCTGGAGTACAAGGCAAGTTTTTTTTTTTGAGCAACACCTGATTAATCACTCAAAGAATCCATGCTGGCAGGCCATCTCAAAGCTACATATTCTCATAAATGTGACAGATGGCAGTACAGTCAAAACCAGGAACACGCAGTTGCATAGTAAAGTACAGAACACAATTAAAGCACGTTCGTGATTCTCTTCCTACAGTGTAAAATACAGGTGTCTTTTGCACTGTAAGTGGAGACCTGAGTGAGAGAATTCTTGGTTGATTTCTAAACCCAGAGAATGGATTCTTATATCAACTTAATTGAAAAATGTAGCTTCAAAGTAGTAAGTATTCACATATATAGAAAGGTTACTCACAAAAAACCAGAGTTCTTCAAGTCATTCTGCATATACATTCTAACATGGCAAACTCACTCCCTCCTGCATGAAGCTGGAAAGTTCCCCCTTTAGAATTTGCAGAAGGTACACACTACACTTCAGTCTCTTTTCTCCCCTCCCTTTGGACGAGCATGACATTTAAAACGGAACTAATCTTGTTCCTCTCAACGCAAAAATCATACCTGCAAGATCTTATGAAGAAGGAAAGGCAGATGGGGAATTGATGTGGAATCTATAATAATATTCACAAACAAGGCAATGATTCCTGAGGGCCAGGACAATGACCATTTGTGGGGGGAGTATAAAGCACAACCCAGTACTGAAGTTTGTTTTGTATCTCACATGATTTGTTTTGTATCTCAAAGTATTGATGTGATGAGAAAATAAGTCCTTTGCACTTTTCTGAGGCCTCTCCCAAGTTGTTATAAAAACACCTTGATATACTTATGTATTAAAGTTTCAAGTTGCCCCCATACCACAGATGATTTCCTCAGTCAGTAAACTGTGTAATATCTAAATCACAAATTAAGTGATATTCCTTGACTACACCAAGTAGCTTGTACCTTTTTCCATGTAAAGTTACAAAGAAACCCTGGGGCTGTATTCCTTTGTGTAATGTAATCTGCTGTAAGAAACTTCTCAACAGGGTGAAACAAAAGTAAGGGGGGAATCAGCCCCCAAGCACTCTAAATGAAATGCTGTGCTTTCTTTCATGAGAGGAACAGGTCAACTTGTATTGGTAAGAAAGAACAGCAATATTACAACTGAGATATGATGCTGGAGCTCAATGAGAAGATAATGTTATACAATTGCAGTACTCATCTGAAAGATTCTACAGGGAAATAAAGATCTGAGTACTACCACAAGACACAAAGAAATTTTACTTATAAAGATATCTTGCCAAGTAAGATAGGTTGTGTTTCCAAAATACCAGACTGGATAATTTTCAGCTTTCCTTCCAAGGCACTCTACAATTATACTGCTAGTCTACAGGTTTCATTTATGTTAGTATCATTGACGCTGCCTGAATCTGTTGGTTAACAACAGAGGCATTGAAGAGACTGTTGTATCTATACAGTTTATCTGTCGAGATAAAATTTAGTACTGTCAGCTATCAGATATTGTTAATTTTAAAAAATTCTTTAAATGTTTTGCCCTAAAGATGCATCTGCTGCCCACAAATGACCTTCTGCTGTTCAGCTGACTTTTGGAGGTGATCAATTGGGATTACTCAAAACAGCAATGTGCAAAGAGTTAATAACATACATGTTACACACAACAAATGTTATCTGCTAAAAATTAATGAGTCCTTTGTCATGTCAGAGTAAGAATGATCTTAATCTTTATTTTAAAACTGCCAGATGTAAAATACCCATGTTATTCTCTGCAGCAACGAAACATGCAAACTATGCATATCATGCATAATATAATTGTTTTGTGTTGGTAATTTAAAGCAGCTGGGAAGAAATACTCTGAAGGAAAAATGCCCAAGTCCTCTGAGCAACCTTGACTCTGACCTGTCAGGACGTCATACTCTTACATCTCCTCAGACTTCACCTACAAATTTTGCACTCTACACAAGACAGCTCAAATCACATTTAAGTTCTATAACTAGACTGGGCATCATACATCTATCCTGAGAAAGAATAACCAAACTAAGTTGCTTTTTAAAATTCTTGAATTGACCAACTATTGAAGCAAAATATCAACCACCTGGTGAATCTGCCATCTTGTGACGGTGCTCTGAAGAACATTTTGGAACATCTCCATTAGTCAAACACAAGCTTTGAGCTCAAAGAAATTGGCTAGTAACATATGCAAAACAGATCAGACGATCTAGTGGCTCCCTCTGGTCTTCAAGTCTGCAACCCTATCAAAACATTATATAGAAGTGGTTAAACTAAATGGTGACCCTGTAACTCAAGTTTCCTCTCGTGCAAAGTGTTAATTTCTTCACAGTCATTATAAACAGCTTCCAGGCAAACAGGTTTTCCCATCTACCCAAATGTTACACTTGGACTCTGGGAGGCTATCTGAGGAATTATCTGATGTCGAGCTGCCTTAAGAGAGCTTCAGTCTCAAACTGCAGATTTACCAGTCAATAATAATGCTTTCGGTTCTGCTGAGGAAGGAAATCGACGCCAACACAGACGAGACTGGTTCCAAACCCAACTCCCTGCCCCTTGCAATGAATTACAATAACAAAATATACTTGCTGCTTGAAAAATTGAAAATTAAACTTGTAAACATACTCAGATTTATGTTCACCACTGCTCTGAGTGTTAAAGAAGTGAAATATTTTCTATTCAATGTATTACTATCACTAGAAACAGGACTAGCTCCTAGTTGTCATCTTCTCAGAAGAACGGGTAATTCTCTTACACTTTGTACTGTATTAAGCATACAGGATGCTACTAGTCTAGTTCTTTCAAACTCTAGGAAGTACACAGGTTTCATGTAGCTATACGATATTAATTAGGAAAAGGAGGTTATTGAAAAATATGAATGACTTCCCCAGAAGTCTTCTTTCTTAATGTCTTAAAAAAATATTTGAATTACTAAACAGAGAAAGTGAAGAATTCTAGAACTTTGGACAAGAAACAAAAGATGGGAAAAAGGTAGAGACCACATACAGTGACGTTTTCCCAGAACTTATTTGACCTCCTGAGGATACACCAGGTCCTTGTGAGGGAGCTCAGAGTAATGAAGAATTCCTCTAACTTAACTGGACAAAACATCCATCTCTTCTTTTAAGCACTGTGTTATTAGGACAAGGCAGGATAAATGAAAATCATACCAACTCTTAAATAACAGGATAAACAAATACCTAAACCTACCAGAGCTGGAGGCAAATATGCCACTAATTTCTTTTCTTTTTACCCAACACAACAGTTTATATGTAACAAATGAGATGCAGTGTTAGTAGTTCACTGAAATCACTATAAATATTTACCGAATATAATTTGCCATACTCCCAGTTCCCACTCATTGAAAACTAGACAAAATTTCAAACACTGAATATCTGAAGTTACAAGGAAAAGGTCAATTTGCTCTTCCACATAAGCGTGGCTATGGAACATCGAACAGTGAGCAGGGCCCTTCATAAGGGAGAGAGCTGTTCCTGTGTGACATGTTACAGATCCTTTTGTGCATCCTTAAGAACATGAAATCACGGCTGTCAGAGGTTGAAAACTTCAGCTAGAGAACTAATTAATTGTTAAGTGGGTTGTTAATTTCTCCTCAATGCTTCAACTTGCATTAAAGCTAATTTCCATCTCATTTCCCCCCCAATTCTTCCAGCCTCTCATAGCATGAGATTTTACTCACGTTTTAGTCCCTAGTTACCAAGGGTAAAATAGATTTTCCACTGGAAAATAATGAAATACATTTTAGTACATTTTTACAAGTTGTTAGAATCATTCAGGAAAAATCTTCACCACAGAGCAAAATAACCAAAGGTTAATGTAATTCATATAATTGGCATGTAGAGAGACTAATATTTAGCTTCACTCTAACTTCAGATTGATCTTGACTGAGTTGGAACCTGTCTTATTTTATTGTATACACATATGTTTTCTCTATACTATTAATCAACTAAACAATCTGTTTCTTTCCTTGATTTAAATATATACACTTAAGAGAAAATTAAATGAGAAATAACTTATCAGAATGCACTTACCCCCCTCTTTTATAGGATTCTCCTCCAGAGGGTTTAAGAAGTTCCAGAGCATTTTGAACTAAGAGCTCAGAAAAAGCTTATATAAATTCCTACCTTGTAACCCAGTCAACTCAATAGTTTTTGCTGATAGATCTATTTTTAGTTCATCCCCTTTTCAGCAGTGGTGTAAAGAGAGTTCTGCAACAAGTACATGAGATAAATAAACCCAAAATCTGGCAGAATGACATCACAGAGAAATGTGATGTTTCCCTGCTGAGGTTTCCCTAAAAGAGCAGAAAACAGCCAATTAAGCAGAAATCTAATCATACTTAAAGGTAACTAGAAAGCTAAGTGCAACTCAATAGGAAAAAAGCCCAGATGAAGTAGCCCAAAATACTGAAGGTTAATAAAACAACAATATGTTCAGTGACTCATTGAGTTAATTAATCACATAATCATTATTTTCTGACAATTTTTTGATTCACAAATATTTTTTTCAAAGCACTTTAGTGTTTGCTAATAGCTTTGATGGGTCGGTTTGTTTGGTTTTTTGGGTTTTATTTAATTATCATATATAGCTACAATGAGCTACCTGACATGAAAATATTTCTGGTATGATTCCTCTCACAGAAAAAATGTTACCAACTCCTCATCTCAACTTGAAGTGACAATGCTGCTACCAGCTATGGTTTGAGACTCAGTTAAATTCTATTCTTTGTTCCCTTCAGGAAGGTCAAATGACTCGGGTTGGTAGCAGCAGGTAGAGTTTACCTGTCCACATATTGTCTAACATGTCTCTGTGCAAGTCTGAAATACAGCTGAAAACTTTAATGAAAGAAATGAGAAAATTTTAACTATGTTATGTGTCACAGAGATAATATATCATAATTTCTCTACCGGTGACATCTTAAAGCACATCAATACATCCTTCCGTGGTTACAGCTTAGCCTATGATTACATTTCAGTGATGGATAATCCATCTCTCTGGGAGAGAAAAACAGGCAAAACCAAGAAATTATCTGTCTCACAATGATCTCAATTTATATTCTAAAAATCTTTGGGAGAAGCAGAGGAAGAAAATCTTCATGATTGTTTCTCCAAGAGATCCTGTTTTGCCTAAAATTGATTTTTTGAATGAAACCTATTGACTAATGAGGCAAACCAGGTAAAGGTGGGCAAGACTTCTGTATCTTTTTCCTCCTATTATATGGGTGAGAGAAAAGTAGGACAAGGACCAAATTATTTCATTATTATTGAACTTAATGGACGTTAAAAGGCCATAGATCAACCTCATGAATTATTATGGCAGAATCTAGGCAGATTATTTACATAATTTACTGATAAGTTTATTAGTGTACGTACTGAGATCTATTTTATTGCTTCTCAAGATGCATTAACTTCACTGTAACAGTTTTCATGCTCAAGTCCTGTCCAATATGATAAACACCAACTAGTATGACAGAAAGCCTTTGTGACAGAATGACAAAATCTCTGCAATTAAATTAGTTCCACAAAATATGAAACTGCTTTTCTTTCCCTTTGTTACATTATATAATAGAATTCTCCAAGTATATTTGATCCATGACTAGAATTTGTACAGGACAAAACAATGTACTTTGGAATACCTATATTCTACTTAGAACTTTACATAGCAAATACACAGCCTTCTTCCTGACCATCTCTTCATTATTTCACCTGCTTCTCCTCCCTCCTGCTCCTAATAGGAATTTTCTGATTATATGAAAGTGATGTGTACTTTGTTTACCCATGGTTAGAGAATCTGAGTTAATGGAAAATCCCCCAGAGCCTTTTCTCCTTCAATTACAGGGATCAGTCAATATGGTTTCTTTAGGGAAAGGATAATTACTCGCATTTCTGCTTCTCAAGACTTTATTAAAATAAATCTATTTATATCACTCTCCAGAGAGTTTGAGAGTTGACAACTGTATTGTTAAGGGCAGATTATTTTATGAGTCCATCCCACAACATGGGAATTCTTTAAACATCTTTTCCACAATGAGGCCAAGGAACTGAAATAGAATATTTGGGAAAGAGATGTGAAAGGGCACAGGCAGCTGACTTCCACTGCCAAAGCCTAGACAACCTGAATTCTGACATCTGTTCATATCACCAGAGAAAGCTGGAACACAAAACCTGAATTAGTCAAATGAGTCCTCTACAGAAGTAAGTTTTCCATGCAGAATGTGAAAAAAGTTCATTGCAAAAAAAAATTTCACATTAAGCTGAAATACGCATAAAGCTCACTGACACAGTAGGTTAAATGCTAGAACTAAACCAAGAATAATATTAACTATACAAGTACGTTTTTGCACAAGGAAGACAGTACATGAAACACATTTAAGAATACACACAAATTCTAATTGTTAATCTTTGTTTTAAAATTTAAAAATCTTAAGTATGACCTTTTAGAAAAACCTTCCAAAACCATGAGTTTGAGCATCAGTTAACAAGCAGACAGTGCATACATACCCTAGAGCACAATAGCTAGTTGTAGTATGTTCTTGCCCTGTAGTTGGCTTGTAACCCAGGCACAACCCCTGCCACTGCTCCCCAACACAACATTAACAGTACTAAAATGGACAGAGTTGTTTTATACTAAATAAAACAGCATAAAAAGCTTTTATTATCATTTCTACATTGAGCCAGTATTTTTTCCTCTGGGAAAACTGAAATACCACTTAGGACTTCTTCTAGGTAAGTAGTGAGCTCTTGAGAGCAGAACAATCATTTTTCCAGGCTACAGAACATACATCATATTGAAGAGGTGAATGCCAGGCTGTGTAGCTGCTGCCATACTTAAGGTTTTGACTTCTATGATCATGGACCTACTGATGAGAAGTCAGGTTTGCTGGAAGCTGAAGGGATTCACCTGACCAAGTGGGGCAAGAGCCTCTTTGTCAACAAGCTGGCCAGAACTGTAAGCAGGGCTTTATTCTAGACTCAGTGGTAAAAGAGGATGGAGATTTGAACAACACAGAAGAGCCAGAGGCTGCTGCAGCATTAGGAACCAACAGGGAAACACCTGTGAAATGTTGCAAAGGAATTAGGGCTTGTTCCTCTAAAAAGGTGACATGATCAGCAGCCCAGCTGAAGTGCCTGTACACCAACGCACACAGCATGGATGATACACAGGAGTTGTAAGCCACTATGCAGTTACAAAGCTGTGATCTAATTGATATCACTGAAACTTGGGGGCATAAATCACATACCTGGAGCACTGCAATCAATGGCTATCGGCTGTTCAGGAGGGACAGACAAGGAAGAGAGACAGGGATTTCCTCTCTATATAAAAAAGTGGATTGACTGCACAGAGCTGTGCTTGAAAAGCTGCAATGTGAGTGAGAGCTTGTGGGTCAAAAAATTGGAGGTCAAGCCAACAAAGGAAACCTCATGATTGGTGTTTACTACAGGTCACCTGATGAAGAGTATGCTGGTGAAACCTTCTTACTTCAACCACAGCAAGAAGCATCATGCTCACAGGCTCTGATCCTGCTGCAGGACTCCCATCACCCTGAAACAATGTGTCTTCACTTTTATTTACTATATAAGACTCCACTGAAGTCTACTGACTTCTTAGCTTTTAAACATTGTTTCTCCCCACATCATTTGTTAGTTCAAAAATGTACAGAAAGATGTGAGCTTCTATAAACACTCTTATTTCAAGCTCTGCTATAGAGGATGTCTTTTTTAGATTAAGGTTTCTCGAAAAAGAAGTTACAATCTTTTGACATTATCTTTAAGAACAAAAATACAGAAATTGACTCTTACCAAGTATTTCAGGTTGTGCATCAACACTATTATCCTCAATATATTTTTAGATTTTTGAGCCATCATCACCACATAGCTGCACTTCCTTATCACTTTCCTGATTTGTATATTCTAGAGCTAGTCTCGGAAACTGAGAAAGTTGAAATTTTGTAAACCTCTTTAAGTGTTATGAAGTATAGCCTATGAAGTATAGAATGGATCAAAAGCAACTCTTCTTCTGATTTGCAGCAATTTTTTCACATTTGCTCTATAGTATTTTCTTAGTACTCCACTTCCAGAGGATTGTTTTTAACTTATGCCTGCTCTCTTCCAAACATTCCCCTTTCAACACTCCTTCCTCCATTGTTTCTGCAGAAAAACATTTTGGTTACATAAAGCATATCTACTTTCCTAATGCACATAAGAACCCTAGAGGAGGAATAAAAAATAGTGTTGAAGTTGTTAATCCAAAACTTAAACAACAATAAAGAAAAAAATTAAAACTAAAGAACTCTATAGTTGCTTTCTTTGAAGTCACTAGCAGAACATGGACTGATACCGTATCAAATACCGTCATGCCACAAAAATGTTAAAATAAAGCTTTAGAACACAGCAGTATTCAGCTGACTCAGAATTACTCAAATTAGTTTACTTCACGTATAATACACCCACTTTTCTTCTGAAGACGCATCTTACCTTTGCTTCCATACTGTTCTGGTGGCAGGTCATAAGGTACAGGAAAACATGTTGCTGAATCTTTCCTTTCTGGAAGCTTTCTTCCTCCTACATGAAAGTAACCTTTGTCCAGTCCCTATGAAGGTAGGGAAACATACAGAAGAAAGACTTATTAGTTTATGGGGAAAAGACAAACCTAATCGAGAATAGATGCTTTCTCAATAAATTATTTTAATCAACAAAATGTTTTGCCTCCATTACTGAGATTAGATACTTCCTGAAGCACCTTCCTGTCTTCAGCTTCCCTTACTTCTACTATTTCAGGCTCTTCTCTAGTACATTCACTGGCTTGGTCTCATACATGGATATACTCTGTCTTCTCAGACCATTACACATCTATTGATTTCCATATTCACTAGGTGAGCACCTTTGGTGTTTAATATTTAACTAAAGCGAAAAGCTTTAAAAATTCTCTTTGCTGCTTAGTTTCACCATGATCACAGTAGTTAGTTAATCAGTGTTTCATGAACTGCACTAGAATTCACTCTCTGTTATAGAAACAAGTCTTCAAATCTGTGCTTTTCAGATATCTTGGGTAACATCATCCCTAGACCCTAAAAAATTTAATGAAGATTTGAAACTGCTTGCGTAAAAGCTCCAAAGAATACACTCAGAATGACAGCATTACTGTCAAACAAGTTTAAGGACTATAAAAAGAAAAAAAAGCTATAATGCAATACAAGGGAAAAGAGATTTAAAGTGATTCAAATAACTTGGGCAGACATTATTGCTTAGCCACTTCTGCAGAAAAGTTGGATCCCATTCATCAACTGTAGTGAGTTATACAAATGCAAGCCTGAGATTTCAAATAGCCTATTGTTAATCAAGTACAAATTGATTAGAACAGAAGTTTAAAGGCTATCAAGTTTTTATTATTTATTTTTAAGATATAACTAACAGCTACATTTTTCTGTCTAAAATCACAGAATAGTTTGGGTTGGGAAGTTCAAAGGTCATCTGAGTCCATCCCTCTGCACTGAGCAAGGCATCTTTCACTAGATCAGCGTGTTCAGAGCACCATCCAACCTGACCTTGAACATTCCCTGGGATGGGGCATCTACCACCTCTCGGGGAAACCTATACCAGTGTTTTACCATGCTCACAGTAAAAAATTTCTTCTTTGTATCTCATCTAAATCTACCCTCTTTTAGTTTAAAACCATTACCCCTTGTCCTGTCCCTACAGGTCCTATTAAAAGTCTGTCCCCACCTTTCGTACAAGCCCTCTTCAGCTACTAAAGGCTGCAATAAGATTTCCTTGGAGCCTTCTCTTCTCCAGGTTGAACAATCTCAGCTCTCTCAGCCTTTTCTCACAGGAGAGGTGCTCCACCTCTCTGACCACTTCTGTGGCCCTCCTCTGGATCCGCTCCAACAGGTCTTTCCTGTGCTGAGGGTCCCAGATCTGGTTGCAGTACTTCAGGTGGGATCCTCAAGAGCAGAGTAGAGGGGCAGAATCCTCTCCCTTGACCTGCTGCCCACACTGCTTTTGATGCAGCCCAGGATAGAGCTGGCTTTCTGGGCTGCGAGTATACCTTGCCAGGTCATGTCCAAATATGAACTTACACTTTACCCAAGCTCCATGGTCCATCAGTCCAAGTTTTACTGCATTACTGTTTTGTGATAGCACAAGGAAGCATCTTAATTACCACTAAAAAAATCCCATTGTATTCAAACATACATGCTGGCTGAATTGAGATTCCTGTCTATATACAATACCGCGAGTTTTTCTTCACTGAAGTATTACATCATCAAATGTTATCATTTTAAGTTGGAGAAACCAACATTTACAAGACGACAAAAAGCATGGGAATCAATGCAGCTTTATACTTTTTTCTTTAATTTTCAAGAAGCATAGTAACAGAGAAAAAGGAGAGCTGCCAATGTCAAGCTGTATTACAGCAGTTCTAGCAAGTCAGTTCAAGAATCTGCTTTAGAATACAGATGTTTCTTTTGTCTCATGACACAAAGTAAGAGCAAATCACCAGTTATTATGTAAGAAACATTACGTATTATTTCAAGGACTAGGCAAAAGCCACTGACTTTTAAGCAAAAGAAACAAACACACACGATCCATGCTAAAGGACTGTGCGAATGAAAATCCATTTTGAACTTCCCCTTCTTTTACCATTAAAGTCAGGTGAATTTTCATAAAACTTCATTAAAACCAGGACACAGCATTTTGTGGATCTTAGTCTATAAGTAACAAGCAATAGGTTCAAAACAAACCAACGTAAATACAACAGGATTACTTTTAAAAGCTCACAAACATCTAAGGGTTTGAAATTGACTGCGAAAAATCATAATTATTTATAAAAAAATACAACAATCAAGTTGTATAGCTTTACTTCCAATGAACTGGAATCGTTCAGAGGTTGGTAGAAATTCCATGTAAAATGCAAATAACCATACTTCTGTCTGTAGTGGAAAGAACATGAAATACAGCAGCGATTCTATAGCTCACAAACTACAGGAACTGTGTAAGTGGTGGTGGTGCCAAGAGCTTTTTTCAGAACTCACAGTAGTCAGGTTTCAGTTGGTGGAGGGTCTGGGTAGTGTGCAGTCCTAGATACACTTTGGCCACAACAACCCCATGCAGCGCTACAGGCTGGGCACAGAGTGGCTGGAAAGCAGCCAGGTAGAAAGGGACCTGGGGGTACTAATTGACAGGAAGCTCAACATGAGCCAACAGTGTGCCCAGGTGGCCAAGAAGGCCAATGGGATCTTGTCCTGTATCAAAAATAGCGTGGCCAGCAGGAGCAGGGAAGTGATCCTTCCCCTGTACTCTGCGTTGGTGAGGCCACACCTTGAGTATTGTGTTCAGTTCTGGGCTTAAGCTCTGCCAGGGGAAATTTAAGTTGGATATCAGGAGAAAATTCTTTACAGAGAGAGTAATCAGGCATTGGAATGGGCTGCCCAGAGAGGTGGTGGATTCACCATCCCTGGAGATTTTTAAACGCAGATTGGACGTGTCACTGAGTGCCATGATCTAGTAAATGGACTGGATTTGGACCAAGGGTTGGACTCGATGATCTCGGAGGTCTTTTCCAACCCAATCGATTCTATGATTCTATGATTCTATACCCCTCACAAGATGACATTGAAATCGTCAGCTAAAATGGCATGTATGAGGTTTGATTGCCTCAAGAGCCTGTGAGCTTCTCTCTGTCTTCTACATGCAGCTATGGGACAAGTGTGGAATGGCAGAGAAGGTTTCTCTGCTATACTGTGAGATGGTTCTTATTCTACAATGAACTTCATACTCCTGCCTGATCAAGAGCACCAAAATTACAAAGCTGTTGCCTGGCACCATCCGAGTTTGAAACTTGCGTAACCATTGTGATCAAAGCACAGAGTGCAGGACAACACCTATTTCAGCCTCTACGTACAAAGTAATGGCAGTTTAATTCAAGTATCACAAACTATGTTGCATGTATTCACTCTAAAGTTCATAGAAGTGTTTTCACTCAACATGAAAGGAAAAAAAGCACTAATTGTAGGACATTTTTCATTTTTTTTACCCCTGTTATACATCCTTTTTTTCAATCTAGTAATAATTTTTGTTTCTGCTTAGTTTCTTCTACACTCCATGCCTTGTTATTACTTCAGCATCTTTCTTTTCAAGCATTTTGTTTCCTTCTCTTGTTCCACACTTTGTTTTCCTCTGCCTGTTCTTCCTCAGTAGTCAGCAGTTATATTTTCCTCTCCTCTGAAAGCCTTATTTCTTCTCTGATGCTATCCTCCATTGCTGCTTGACTTCATCAGTTTAAATTGTTTTATTCGTATCAGAATTTAACCTAGAGAGACCTTCCATTAAGGAAATACTAATCTAAGAAAAGATATTTAGTTTTCCTCAAAACACCCTGGAGTAAGAGTCTAGTTTATGGAATACATTCTTTACCAAGGCTCTCTGAGGAGATTCACATGCTTTTAAAAATAACTCATGTGTCTATCTTCACACAGAAATTGAACTAATTCACACACTTTGTCTGTTTTGAGCATTTCCTGAATGTTGACAGCTCTCACTGCTGTTTCCAAAAAACAAGCAGCAGGATCTTGCCTAAAATAATTCTGCCTGCCTCGTAAGTTTTCCTCAGCCATACTCTATTCTTTCAGAATTTTTCCCTCCACAGCTTTATTTTGCTTTGCAACTGCTGCTCAAAGAATATATTTTGAAACGTTAATATTTCCCAACATTTGCTGGTTGGGAAACTAGAGAAATCCAAGAAAGGGGTACTACATTACCTTGGAAGCTAATGTTACAGTCAAAGAGCTTAACCTACTTAATTTTGGTTGAGCTATGATGGAAGGTGCCTGGTTCAGTTATGTGAACTCCACAAAAATTTAAGCAGTTCGGTTCTGATGATCTCACCGACCATGCCTGGCTGCTCTCTAATCCAGACTCAGTTCATACGCCCAGCCCCACAGTCAATCATAATTATCACAGTCAACTCATTACCAGTGAGTACTTACCATCAAATACAGCATTTCAGAATCTGAAATACTGTTGTTAGTTGTCTGGGATTGATTATCTAAATGTAATTGTAGCATTTTATAGCCCTAGGTAGGCAATTATGGGTAAGTTTTCAGTTTAATAGCAACTGTTTTGTTTTTGTGAGCTTATATTTCCAAAAGCTGAGTGGCTAGTACCATATTCAACAAATCTTTAAAAAGATTTAAGTATTCCACCAACTTTTATATTCAAGTTCAGTTTACCTTACAATCTTATCAGAAACAGAAGCTATGAGGAGGAACTATTTACTTAAAAAGTTTTCCATTAGTCACTTTCAAGATTTTTCAAACAAAGTAGTTACTGGAACATGCTTCCCAGAACTCTATGCTTTTAGATGATGGAATTCTCTCAACATGTTTTACCTGTCAAGGATGTACTTTATTTCAGCCTCTGGAAAGGAATTCCCCAGCAGCTGAAACAGCAAGTTGAAAAAGAGAGGGAGTGTAGATGTAGGAAGTACAAAATAGAAATGGAGATAGAAAGGAAAATGTAGTTCAAACACAGGACATGAATTCTATAAACAGTTTGGATCACAAGCTTCTATTGATCAAAATGTCAGCATCAGCTGATTTTTCCCTAAACACTAGAATTGTAAATGATAACAGCTGTTGCTATGTTAAGAACAACCATTTGGCATATTTCTGAGAGTCTGTATTAGCACACCAGGCCAAGACCCAACCTCAAAGCATAATTTTGGAAGCATCTTAAAAAAAAAAAAGACAAAAACTGGCAGTCAACTGATAGCAGGTGAGGAATGATCCACTTCCAAATTTGTATTCAGCAGAAAATAGAAGGCACAAGCCACAATGCTAGAGGAGTTCTTAAGATGAGTAACATTAAGTGTGTGCTACACAAGTACACCAGGGTAGCCATGGCCAAACATGCCAAGGTGCAGGATTAAGGCTCCACTCTATTCTGGGGCACAGGTTCAATTCCCATCACTGCCAGGGATATTTTAATGGTTGGACTGTATGATCTTAAAGGACTTTTTCCAATCTAAGTGATTGTGTGATGCTATGATGCTAAGTCTGAACTTCTATCAGAATA
This sequence comes from Pipra filicauda, assembly GCF_003945595.2. Lineage (NCBI taxonomy): Eukaryota > Metazoa > Chordata > Aves > Passeriformes > Pipridae > Pipra > Pipra filicauda. Next base: position 44,877 of record NW_024104402.1, read on the forward strand.
AGTGTCATTAACTTTAAGATAAAACAACTTGAAGAAACAGAACTACCAGAAATTGGCAGTGTTAAATCAGCATTCCAATAGCTAGAGCATGGTGAGTCTCTCAAGGCCTAGGAATGCTCACTTATTATTCAAAGCACTTCATCTAGTTTGTATTTTGTATAACTTTAGTTACAAACAAACTTTTCTGTTTATAAAAATTTTAGTCTATTCCTAGTTCTCTGTTATCTTCACCTAAGACTACTCTGCCACACAGTATGCTAAAACCACAGTGAACCAGTGTGACAACCAGACCAAGTCATCGAAGAAGCACTTTTTATGCAGAGCTAACTGTGGGACATATACAGAGGACAGATTTGCAAGCTAAGCAGTGCAACTGGAATATCAGATAGCTGCATGTACATCAGCCAAGCATTTGTATTTGTCTCTTCTGACTACTTCCTTGCGTGTCTCTGCAGGCACTTCTCAATGAAGAAAGCAAATCAGCTGCAGTTTCCCTCCCTGCTTTGCTCCCAAATGCACCATATAATGTGACTACTGACAGGTGACAACTTGTCTTCAGGCTGCCAGTCTTTACAATTAAGTATCAATATGTAGGAAACTGGGATGAAAAGAATTAACTATTCTCTTCCAAAGTATGTACTGTTATTCTGAGGTCGGAGATTCAAACATAAGACTATTTTACTACAGTTACCTGCATAGGAGTTTTCTATAATTCACAAAAACAAAAATTGTGAGGGCTGTACAGAGAAACCGTTAAACTTCCACAATGCATCTTTACATTGCCTACATTTTAATTAATTTATTTGACAACAAATTAAACCTTTTCATGATGTGCGATATATCAGAATGATGTCACGCTTCTGTCACTTCTACATGAACAACTCTCTCGTTCACTTGCTGAAAAACCATCAGAAGCTAACTAATTACACATCACTTTGCAAAAAATACAGCAGGCCTACAGACCCAGTGAAGAGAACCTTGAGAACAGATTTATACCTGCATCTGTTTCTCCATAATTATATTTCCATCTTAAGTGCAACCTTTGTCCCTCCACTCAGTACCCTTCCAACCCAAGTGATACAGAGGAAAAAAATAGAGAAAAGCAGCAAAAATGATCAAATCATCTCTACCCTAAAAACAGCTGAGCAGGCTAACAACCTTTTAGTCTAGAAACAGATAAAGGTCTATGGAAAGAGAGGCATGGAAAAGGTGATTAGGGATCACAGAGTTATTTTCTCTTTCAATGCAGGAAAAGAAAACCATCAAATGAGTAATTTTCAGAACACTCCTTCATGACATTGTCAAGTTGCGGAACTCAGCCAGAATAGACTGTCAATGCTAAAAGCTTACAGACTTCTAAGAGAAGACAAAAGATGTTCACAGAACAGAAGTCAAGAAATCTTCAGGGATAAACTACTACATACATGCCCGACCATTATACTTTTCCACAAGCAGTATCTGCTTTTGATCACAATGTTATGAGATGTTCCTTTGATATAATAAAAAAAAAAAAAATCCTTCTTCTCCCCCAACAATGGTTACTTTAAAGTAGGTAGGTAGGTATGGCCAGTCTTTGCGAACGAAGATTTGGGAAAGGTCTTTACCCTTCGAGCCTGCGCAGTGGATTTTTTAGGTGAGACACAGTGTGCGCTGAACTGAGCCCACCCTTAAATCCTGAGGTTCAACTGCTGGGGCCGAGCGAGTTTGGACAGTGGCAGGGAGGTCCTCAGGATGTAGGTTTGTTTAGAGTGACCTTCTCTTAGATGGATGGCCTTACAGGGCTGACGAGCTCCATCTGCCCGGAGGGTTTCCCTGACCGAGAATCGAACCGAGTCTGCGGCGGTGAGAGCGCCGCATCCTAACCACTAGACCACCAGGGGGCCCCCACTTTAAAGTAACCAGTGTGACAAAAAGGGAGAAATCTGGGGGCTTGGCTTCACCATTTATAGAGCACAATACATCCTCATCCAGATCCTAGCCATTTATGCATATTTTCCACCCAAAACTTCACTGAAAGGCTTTCTCCCTAGGTGTGGTTCCAAAACCAGGTCAAATGAAGGCTATCTCAATATGATCCCATGCTCACCTTCCTGCACTCTGCCCCCTTGAACTTGCCTTTCCTAGTTCTTCCTTACATTAGCACTCATCTGATCATGTTCAGCTGGTTCACGGAAACTTGTGCAATTTGGTTTTGGCCAGACTGAGCTGGTTTAAAGCACAAGGTGTCCACTAAGCACCGATGCCAGTACAATTAAGAGAGTAAAGACAGCCATGGACAGGTTACTCTTGTGGTAGGGCCAAATGATGCAGTTTCACATGTTAAGGTAATCTATTGCTTTGACATGTTTGAGATGCCAGATTCCAACCTATCTTATCGGGCGGTTAATTATCTAATACACTTATCTGCTGAGTCAGAGAAGTAGAGCAACTTACTTGTCACCAAAACATGATCTTGAGTTGCAGCAAAGCTTCACCATATATTATTCTCTCCAGGTTGAGAGCCTAAGCCTGTAGCAGTTGTAGGTTTTAGGAAGAGAGGCCTTGAACAAACAAAAATGATTATCACAACCGCAAGAGTGTCAGCATCCTTTCTGCAAATCTGAACTCACCCTACAACTACTCGGTGAGATCAAGATCTTGGCCAGGTTTGTGTAAATAACTTTTATTGTTGTTCTGATCCACTGTATGTATAGAAATTGGATTAATTATATTAACTTAATAATAAGTAACTAACTGCTTCAATGTTTTATTTTTCTGTTATTACTAGTTGTTTATGCAAGTGATGTCTGCTTTTTTTAGAGCTCAGAGATATAAAACCCAATGCTTCCTACTGTAAGAAGCTACAGGATTTTTCTTGTTTCACTCTGATAAACACATTTTCTCTAAAAGTTGTCTTCCACATAAACCATGCTGGAAAATAATGTCGCTAAGGTTCACAATATCAGAAACCTCAGTACTATGCAAACTCATCATAAATGTCAAGAGTGAGATAAAGGAGTTCTTTAGCTGCAGTCAGAAACTATCAATCTTAATATTGCAATCTTAGGAGATTACAATTATCCAGTTATGGTAAGCAAACATTTTTACAATGTCATAACATTAGTAAATATTCATTTGGGAGTACACTACTAATCAGCAGAAATGACAGAACATTACGTGATCATCCGCAAACATTATCTAGGAAAGATACATTCTTCATCAGAAAAATATTTCTAAGAACTTTTAGCAAACAAATGCTGTTTCAGAGAAACTTGCAATCTTTTCTCCGGGAAAGAAATTTCACACAGGAAGGAGTTTGAGTGGTTTCTGATCACAGACTATCTGTCGATGATAACATGTTGTTACTAACAGGTTCACCAGAGAGAAGGAGGAATCAGCCACAGGAAGCAAAATCTCACATCTCACTATCAGGTAGTGGATCTAAGCAAGACAAAACTCAACCGAAGCATAAAAGGGAAGCTTTTTATCTTAAATATAACGTACAACTAACTCACAAGACTCATTACCACAGGATTCTGTGGAGGGCTAAAAACCAGCAAGTATAGTTCAATAAGGAACCTAATGTTTTAAGAGACAGTCATATGACTTTGCAAATGCATTTCAGGAACAAGCAAGAACAGCAATCAGTGCGACATTAGGAATTGTTTTTCAAGTCACGACCTCACTTCAGTGTGAATATGCACGTACAGCCTATTTTAAAAAAGTATGAAAAAGGTTTGATCATCCTTTCCAGCAATATTTAGGGTATATGTTACAATTTATAAACATTATTGCCTTTCAGTATCATGACAAAAGTCACAGCAACACCAAATCCATATCTGCTGTGTAGAAAAACAGACTATAAATGCCTCGTATAAACTCCATTTCCTATTAGCTCTCTAACTTAGAAACACAGAACCCACTGATTAGATTACTCAGTCACGCTTGTATTCATAAATATTTGCAGATTTTTGTCATATTCCAGGATTTGTACTTGAACTATGAACTTACAAATGCTGAAGGCAAGAAAAGAACTCCAAGTTCATAAGAACGGATCATCAGTTGGCTGCCATTTTTCTCCAGAGCTCCCCAAGCTGCTTTAGATAGATTGGCACTATGAAGAGAAACAAAGCATATCAGTGAAGCAGAAAATGTTTAAATAATATCTGTAGCAACGCTCTTCTAGCAGAACTTAAATTCCATCAGAATAGTCTTTTCACAAAAAGTGACTTGGGTGTTATTCCTTATTGCTATTTTTACAGCACAGTGGGAGCAGCAGAGACAATATGCAAAAGAGCATTCATACAACACATGTGAATAATTATACAAGCCTATTTGTGTCATACAGATCTACAAGACAAATTCAGCTTTTTGAATCTTCTCTGCACATTTCAGAAAGGAATTTCGTATTTGTAAATAGCTTCAATTTGACTCAGGAAGATTAAAGGTTAGCTCAGTTATTACTAGTTACACTTAGTACAGTGTGGCTTTGCATTTTACGTTCTAGTACAGAGTGTTAAACAGTATCTTTTGCTCCTGGCATTTTGTTCTTTGATATACTTATGAAAACAAGTATTTATCAAAGAAGTATTTTTGTTTCAATTTGTTATTCAGCACTATGCTGTAGTTAATCCTTCATTAGTATCTGCTATGAAGTAGATCAAGTTGAGAGTCAAAAAATATACGCAATTCTGTTGTCATTAAAAAACTCTATTAAATATGGATAAAAATTCATATCACTATTTGAAGTATTATGAGATTATGGCAGTTAACTCACCTGGGCTTGCAGTTGACAAAAAAAGTCATATATAAAGTTCTTAAGTGAGAGATGTATTGATTAGTTGTTTACCTTGTTACTAAGAACCATGCAATCTTCTGGAAGTCAGGAGAGAGTCTCATGTATGTCTTAATGTGAGGTATAGCACGAGTTCGACCTGAGACTTCTGCTGACCATTTGCTAGAAAAACAATAGGAATTCTTTTCATGTATGGTTTTATTTTAAGGTTTAAGAAATACCATACTACAGTGTCATGTTTCCAGAAACACTACCTATATTTCTCACATTCAATACTTATTCCCCCAGACAAAAGTTGAAAATACCTTATTTAACAGAATTCTTAATCCTGAATTCCAATTTTACTAGTAGTCAGAAGGGCAGGATTTTTTTTTTCCCTTACAACCCATTCAGACAGATATTCTCCTCAGTGTGACAGATTCTCCTAACAAGTTTTTCCATTCCTCCATTCCAGCTCGCACTTAAGAAAGTAAGTCCAAACTTCTGGCCAATATTTCTTCTTTGAAGGCTATCAATGGTTATAACTTTGAGCACACAAGTTTGGCACCAAACTAAACCTCATAAAATTCTCCAAGTTTATTACAATTTATTATCCATGACATAGAGGCAGAGAGCAACTGATAGACAGATGACACTACTCTTCCTCTTCCCTTTCTGTACCCCTAAGCTGCTGAGAAATTTGAAAGCTTAAGAAAGTAGAGATCATATCTACATGTATATATAAAAACTAGTTTAAAACAACAAGTCATTGCTGGATTAATTCAGCATCAGTATTACAGAACTAAACTATAAACAAGCAGTAAATAAATGTATATAACTGAAGGTATGTAATCACAGCATTTAGAAGCACTTTCCACTAACAGCTGTTAGTCCTCACTCAAATTCAGGAAGAAGGCTTCTAATACACCATCTTCCACCCAGAGACTTTTCTTTCCTCAGTTTAGAATATAATAGTCTCTAGTTTTGGTTATCACAATCCTCTTTGCCTAACTTATCATTCTCTTCTAAAATGGAAATTGAAAAGAATTAATCAGCTCTGAAAAACCTCTTAAGTGCCCTGTGTTCATCTAAAAGCCTGAGAAGATTAACTTGGAAGGGCTGGAATTATTTACCTAAGTTGACTTTCACGACTAACACAGTTAGTGAATTTAAAGTCAAGAGGTTTTATAGTTCATGGGTCAAGACTATGGGTCAAGACCATGAACTTCAACAACCCTATCTCCCCTGATGAAAGAAAGAAAACCCTTTCTAAGAACTGGTCCTGTATTCCTAAAGGGCAAGAACTGACACACTCCACACATTTGACACTAACTAGAAATCTTTATATTTTGATGCAAGCCACACTGAAGTCTGTTTCTGAAGAACAAACTAAGATATGATATATGATATAGAACCAGCTAACTAAACTTCTCTTCCCCTATGGAACTCCACACTTTTCCAACTCCATTAATCTCTCCCTCCTTGTAAAGCAGAGCTATTTCTTCCCCTAACCTGTAAGTAGGAAAGTATTTTTTCCTTTCTGCTCTGGTAGAATCCCTAGTTTCCTGTTGGTTTTGTACTATTTTCCAGTGAAGTAAAGAGAAATTTCTCTAATCCCTTTACTGCTCAAAGTTTTATACTATGGCAAGTCTTTAAAACATCTTATCTTCTATTTAATACTATTGAAAACCTACTATTTTCCATATGTCCCAGATTCCATGGGTAAGAAGCTGCTGTATGTCACCTGCTCTATGTTAAGAGCTCACATGCAGGCTCTCCTCCAGGGCTGGTGTTGTATATTACTGGTAAGGGTCTGCATCAGGGTAATTACTACAGAGCAGTTATGCAGGGCCACTTGTCATCTGCAACCAATTCAACAAATGAACTTTGCTTCATCTGTTGCCCATCACTTTTGCCCTTTTGCTGCCAGAGCAGGACCCTGGTATGTCCAATGTGACAGGTATGTGGGTATTTTCTCACTGAACAGGAATTAATCAATTAATAATCTCATTACTAAAGTAGCATTCTGCGCATTAAATAAGAGACTAATCAAAAAAAGGTTACATCTTTCTTCCAGTAAGATTCTCACGAGGTATATAACTACAGAAACTAAATTAAGACTGCACAAACACCTCCAGACTTATGATTTCCTCACCTTTTGAATCATGACTGAACAAGCTTGAAAATTTGAAGGTGATTGTAGCTTTCTTCCTTTGCTGAATGTGCTCAGAGGGAACACTTTAAAAGCAGGAGACAAAGCCTCACATGCTTTTTGTCTGAGTTCCATTCCTTGGACATTAACCAGCAAAGCTCACAGCAGCAATCACATTCACTCCAGAATTAGGGATGCCTTCTGCAACCAGCAATTCTGTTTCAGTCCCCTTAATATATTGCATCTTAGCATACTCTTTTCTTAGTAAATTATCTTACCAGAGCAACTTCCACCTGGAAGAGTTAAAAGTTTCTGATGAAAGGAATGGGATGTTGTGGTCTTGTAAGAGGTTACAGGATGTATTAATAGTTTTTTGATCTTTGCAAAACAACTTTTCCCCATTGTTCTCAAAACATGTTTAAGTTATTAAAGATTCAGGCTGAGGGAGACATCTGGCATGGAATGTCAGACTGTTAGAATTTGGCAAAACTAGCAGCACATGGAAAGAAGTTCTTAATAGAAAATGTCAGGCACCTTTAACAAAAGATATTACCAGAAGGTAATGAGAATTTTTGCAGCAGGACTGCTGTACACAGAAGATAAAAAACACTCAATAACAACACAAAAAAAGCCTTCCTAGCCCTGCTGTGGCTCAGCTGAAATCCTATTAATACAGAGGCACAAGTGGGGAAAGTGAAATACAACTGTAAATTAAAAAAATAAAAGAGAGAAGTATTTTATTCCAGTTCAAAGAAGAAAACTTAGATGAAAGTTTACAAAATCCTAAATGCATTAGCAATGGTATTCTGTATAATTTTTTACAGGTAAATAGCATGTTTTCTACTATGTTTTGGAGATAAGACCCAGCAGATAAGGAACTAAAGGCTTTTATTTTAAGGAATTTAAAAATATCATGTTTGTAACCACTTCCACTTAATTTGCTTTTAACACTCAAACATTACAGCATTGTCAGTTTAAACATACAGTCTTAAAAAAAAAAACAAAACAAAGAATTGAGTTCTACTTACTGAAAATAGGAATGCAACCACAGCTGTTTCTGTGCTGTCTGTATACTGTATGGAAGTGAGCCACCAGCTTAAGGAACAAAACAGAACATGTACATTTATTTTTTGAAAGACATTCTAAAAGCAGCAAGCATGTTGGGGAACAAGCTATCTGTACTACCCTCATGAGTTACTTTCAGAAGTCCTTAAATGCTCCATTAGTATAAAATGGTATATATTTTGGTTTGGTTTTTTTTTCCATTCTCATAATTTAGCAACTTCCTAAACACTACACAGCACATTTACACTAAGAAAAAGAGAAACTGCATAGAGGCTATGGAATTACAGGTAGTTTTCTGTTAGGATAGGACTTGATATCAACAGATTAGAATCATACAAACTAGAAGGAATAAAACAAGCAGCTCTCAGAAGAAAAAAGAACCTACCAACACCCAAACAACATTATTTTAAAAAGCAAGAACTTCTCTGATGAAATTGTATTTGTATTGATTTGGCCTTTGGCTAATGCCTGTTGTGATTTCTTGAAACAGGTTTAATAAAGAAGAATCATCCAGGCATACTGAGTTATATTAGTGCTGTGTATTTTAAAAGCACGATACAAAGCCTACTGCATTCAACATGTCCTAGAACACACCATAATGACCCATCACAAAATCTTCAGTACTCTCAGGAATGCACTAACTGCAGAAGCCCACAGAGCTGTTTAACTGCACAAACATAGAGTTGTGCAATTCACCAAGTTATTTCATAATATGAAAGAAATTACAGTAAGAAGTCACTGAGCTGTAGACAACCAGACGTATTTCAAGACACCCTAATCTACCTGCAGGAGTCAGATACCTACAAATTCTCTGGCTGCAGTTTCTATATATGTCCAAACACTTTCCTCTTTTCAGAGGAAAGAAAAAGAGCTGAAACAACTCCTGCTTCCCCCAGGTTCAAAATACACCGGCTGTTAGAAGAATTCAACAGCTACTCTACTTCATACTTCACAGGAACTTACAAGCATCCAGCTTGGAACTGGAACGTGCATTTAACGATTCAACAATGTCAAAAATCACTGAATCATTGAAAGTGGAAGCACCCTCTAGAGATCATCTAGAATAACCCCCTGCTCAAAGTAGTGTTGAACAGAGCACATTGTTCAGTACAGTGTCCTGTCAAGTTTTGAGTATCTTCAAAAACATAGACTCTACAGCCTCTACAAGCAACCTGTTTCATTTAAACATCAGAAAACATTTCTGCTGTAAGGATGAATTGAGATACAGGAGATTTCTGTCTATGTCCATTGCTTTTTGTTCTTTCCCTAGTCACCATGCAAAGAGTCTGCCTCTACTTTGCATCCTCCTATCAGGTATTTATACATGTTGATAAGACCTCCCAGGAAAGTTCTCTTCTCCAGCATGAAGAATCATCCAGCTCTCTCAGTCTCCCCTTGTATGACTGATGTTCCAATCTCTTATTCATCTTTGTGGCTTTTTGCTGTACTTGGTTCAGTATGTCTGTGTCTGTATTGTACTGAGAAGTCAACACTGGACACAGCACTCCAGATTTGGTCTCGCTGGCAATGCACTTCCTAACACAGCCCAGGATGCTATCGGCCTTCTTGCTACAAGGGTACACCTTCAGCTTAGTGACCATCCCTGGTCTTTTTCTGCAAAACTGCTTTCCCCAGGTCAACCCCCAGTGTGCACTGGTGCCTGGGGTTACTCTTGCCCCAGCATAGTACTTTGCATTGCCCTATGTTGAAATGCATGAGGTTTCTGTCTGCCCATTTCTCCAGCCTGCACAGCCCCTCTGAATGGCTGCACAATCATCCGATACATCAACCACTCCTCCTGAGTTTGCATCATTTGCAAGCTCACCAAGGGTGTACTCAGCCCCACCATCCAGGTCATTAATGAAGATATTAATGCACGACCCCAATATCAGTGCTTGGCACATTCCACCACTAGCGGCTGACCCCCTGCTGGCCTTTGTGCCATTGATCACAGTCAGTGAGGCCTGGCAGTTCAGCCAGTTCCAATCTGCCCCATGTTCCACTCATCCAGCCTGTACTTAATCACGTTGTTGTAATGATGTTAGCAGACAGTGATGAAAAAGTTAAGATAAACAACATCTAGTACACTCCTCATTCATCAAGCCACTCATCCCTTTATAAAAGGACATCAGGTTAATTAAGCATAATTTATCCTTTCAAAAATGCATGCTGACTATTCCGGATCACCTTCTTGGTCCATCATATGTTTGGAAATATTTTCCAGTATTCTTTGCTCCATCACCTTTCCCCAGGATCAAAGTGAGGCTGGCAAGCCTATAGGTCCCCAGACTTCGTGAATATTAACATCGGAAGACTGAACAGAACAGCTCTATATTACAATATTAAAAAAATGACCAATGAGTAGCAAAACATCTTAGCCTCTGTTGTATTTGATGTGCAGAACGACATTGCAAACAAACCAGAAGAAAATGGCACACTCAAACCTGAATTTTCTGCCAAAATGAAAGTATGATTGGAGTAAGAACAGCGGGCAAGAGCTGTTGTTCTAATACACAGTGATGTATGAACATGGCTAGACAGACTTAAACATTACCTACCAATGCCCATAAAGCCTCTTCTATTCAATCACAATAGGAGAGCTGGAACTACAACTCCAGTAAAAGAAATTTAAAGGATTGTACTGCCACCTATTCTATCATGTTCTCAGCAAGATGACAACTTCGTGTTCATTCAACATCAACCATTAAAGTGATTTTGCAGGACATTACGACCACAAAAAGTTAATAAATGGGGATTCATCTGCTTACCAGGATACCCTTCCAGACTCTGCCTCACATTGTTCACAGTAGGATAAACCTTCATGGGAAAAAAAAGTAACTTTAATAACAGCTCTAAATATGCAAGCTGCCAATTTTCAAACAAAGGACACTTCAAAGAAAACCTGAGGAAAAAACACATTAAAAGCTTCACTTGTCAAAATGAATAAAATTACACTGCAGCTTAAAACTACACGCATGCAAGTAACAAAGTCTAATACTTTTACTGCTCTTACAGAGCTAACAAGACTCAACACTGCTTCAACCACTGTTAAGTGGTCAAAGCTAGCCTTAACATTATTTTATGAGATTTTAGTCTCATATCTCAAATATGAGTACGCAGGAGCAACTAGCACATGGTAAAGGCCACAAACTTCTTTCTGCTCCTCCATTTAACTGTGCTAATAACCAAAGGTATTAATGACTAAGGGTTCAGTTACATCTCAGTAGCAGAAATAGCTGCACCTACAAAACCTAACAGAAGACAAGTTATAGAGTAAGAAGACAGTTTTGATTAGATTATATATACTCTAGTGTCATGCAGATGGAAGTCATAATACATTTTTATAGTATACCATACACAATTAAGTATCAGCAAGTGGCACACTTAGGATTTCAGGATGAAAACCCCATTACTGTCTTTCAAAAGTTAAAAAAACCCCAATGACTAAGATTTCAAAACCAAATAATAAGTGTTAAATAAAGGTCACCAGCATCTAAAGGACATACCAAATGAATTGGGACATCACATTTAAGGAAAGGTGTCACACCGCTGCCTGCAGCCACCAGACTCTCCTGGAACTCAGAGCACAGCCATTTGGACCCATCAGCTCCCATTGAACCAATGCTTGAGAACTGTCCAACGAGAGGCCAGGATTCCTGTGCTGGTATCGACAAAGCATGCTCCTTCAAAAGCTAGTGAGGGGAATTGAAACACAGACTTCAACAGGCAAAGAATACCTTTATTGGTTTGATATCACTTCTGATATAATAAATCCTCTATAATTCACTTCTGATAATGAAGGAGATTAACATTCATACTACACATTTAACTTTGCAATAAAAAAAATTATCAGGCTTTCCAAATAACCCACTTCAAGAAAAGATTAAACATCACAAGTTTTATCCAAAAGCACCAAAGCCAACCATTAAATAACAGGTGAAAAGAATATTAGAAACTCTTTCTAGAAACATGAAACATTAGCTTCAGAAGTCACAACAACTTAACTAAATATTTTTTATATTTGGTGGTTGTTGGCCATAAAATTCCTCTCATATTGTAGCCCCAGCTACAATAGAAGCCTACAATAAGAAGAGAAAAAAGAACAACTGAAGACAAAATTGAAATAATCCTTTTAGTAGAGTTCTTTAGCTGAGAATGGAATTTAAAGTCACATTAAAACCAGATGGATATAGGCACATATTAAATTGTATGTAGTGGCTACCTTGACCCCTCTAGAGAGAACACATAACTAAATGGCTTTAGCCATGAGTGTAGTATCATCAGGTCTGTCTGCACTGGTACTTAAAATATCAACCTTTTTAAATCACAGAAACATTTGCCACAAGACCACCTTTACAGGTTTTATCTGTTTTATTTTGTTCTCATTTTGTGTTTAACTAGGCAAAAAACATGGAAGACAACACATGTATTAGAAAGGACAAGCTCTTAACAAGCAATGGGAAGTCTAAAAGAGTAACTTAGTGTCAAAAGCCATGTGATACATGAACATTTTGTATGTCACAGAAGTTTGCCATGGACAGGATTAGAGTTCCATGTAAAAGTCATGACAGTATTCGAAATAATGCCACTTTAGCAGGAGGTGCAGGTTGAAAACTCTCCAATTATCAGAGGCCTTTAACAGATGACGTGAAATACATAATCTAATTTTAAAACACAAAAACAACCAAAAAACACAACGATAAAGAAAATCAAACCACAACAAACAAGAAGGGTTCCTACAAGAGATATGCAATCTTGTATGAAGATTTACCATTATGGATTATCTAAATAATCACAGAATTATTTAGGTTGGTACAGACCTCTAAGACAGTAGAGTCCAACCATTAACACAACACTGTCAAGTCCATCACTAAACCATATCCCTGAGTGCCACATCGACATGTCTGTTAAATACCTCCAAGGGGTGACACCACCACTTCCCTGGGCAGCCTGTTCCAATGCCAGCCCTTTTGGTGAAGAAATTTTTCCAAATATCCAATCTAAACCTCACCTGGTGCAACTTGAGGCTATTTCCTCTTTTTCTATTGCTTGTTATTTGGGATAAGATATGACCCCCACCTTGCTACAACCTCCTTCCAAGTAGTTGTGGAGAGCAGTAAGGTCTTCCCTGAGCTTCCTTTTCTCAAGGCTAAATGCCCCCAGCTGCTCCTCATTAGAACCGTGCTCCAGACCTTTCACCAGCTCCATTGCCCTTCTCTGGACATGCTCCAGCATCTCAATGACCCCTCTTGTAATGAGGGGCCCAGAACTGAACACAGGATTTGAGGTGTGACTTCAGTGCCAAGCACAGAGGGACTGTCACTACCCTGGTTGCACTGACCACACTGCTTCTGGTAGAGGCCAGGGTGCCATTGGCCTTCTTGGCCACCTGGGCACACTTCTGGCTCATGTTCAGCTGGCTGTTGACCAGCAACCCCAGGTCCTTTTCCACCAGGCAGCTTTCCAGCCTCTGCTCCAAGCCTGTAGCACTGCATGGGGTTGTTGTGACTCAAGTGCAGGACCTTGGCCTTGTTGAACTTCTAGACAATCAAAACTCTAACATACAGGGCTACCTGTGATGACCCAATGGCCTCTCCTTCCTTGCCTACCCTTTCTGAAGGGTTTATAGCCATCCATTGCAGCACTCCAACTGTGTGAGCCATCCCACCATGCTTCTGTGATGGCAACTATGTCACAGTTTTCCTGCTGCACAATGGCTTCCTTTCCCTTCTGTTTGTTGCCCATGCTGTGTGCATTGGTGCAGATGCCACCTTTTTGGAGAGAGAAGCTCTAATTCCTACATGACCATTCTCAGGCACTTTCATGATTTCTGACACACTAATAAGTCTTGTGTCTTTGCTGCTAAACGAATGTCCATCCCCTACCTCCACTGAGACAGCAGACTGAAGGACCTTGTTAGCACAGTGTCCCTCAAACACTGGTGTGCTGCTCCAGGCTTATTTTTAGTGAGCCTGGTTTTATTCTTTCACCCATTCAAATCTAGTTTAAAGCTCTTTCAGTGAGCCCTGCTAAGTCCTGAGCATAGGTCCTTTTTACCTTTTGAGACAAGTATATCCACCCTGTCTGTTGCCAACAGGCTTGATGTCACGTATACTGACATTACCAAAAAACCCCCAAAACACCCCAAATCCAGCAAAAAAACAAAATAGGGGACAGAGTGGATGTAAAAAAAAAGTCCATGTTTCTAATTATTTAGTTGATATAAAAATGCAATAGAAAAAAAAAAATCAAGATCCTAGTAATGTATTGGAACATAACTAAAATCTTGACTGAACTGATGACATTCGCTATGTATAAACTGGTTTTTTATTTGATTGGTTTATTGCCAGCTCATTAGAGAAAAAGAAACTGCAATAAACCTTAACGTTCAAGTAATAAAACATGCCTACTCCCTATGTGCAGACAAGTCTCTATGTCAACAAATCTTTCCTCAGTTAGTGCTTTTGAAAAAGGCTACATTTGGATCTCAGTCACAGAAGACTGGATTTTGACAGTGTCACTTTTGCTAGAAACACTAACAGCTGACAGGAATTCGTTTGAGTTACACTGACTCCTCCGGTATCTGTAAGCACATGACAAGACCACAAGCTGACCAGAAAATAACTCCCAGGAACACAATGTGCAAAGTCTACATTGTCATAAGTTGCAAGCTTATGTATGTTATTGCTAACTTAAACTGTAACAATGTATTAAAAGACTGAAGATGACAGCTGGAAAGGAACTCAAGCGTGCTCTCCAAAATTCTATTTACATTTTAAAGGATATTAACAAAAAAGGTTACAGTTTTGGTACCTTTCTGAGCCTAAGATGACCCCATTTCTCTTTATCACTGCCTTGATACCGTCCAGGAGTAGAACCAAGAAGATACACTCTACAGAAAGAAACAAAAAATCCTGAAGTTATTTGTAGATCTGGAGTGTTTTGGTTTGGTGAAGTAGCAAGGTATTAAAGTAAAACCTATCAGCAAGATTGAACATAAAAGTGCAACCAGAAATATTTAATCTTTCTCACAGAATTTACAATACAAAGAAAAGTATATTTTCAGCTGTATAATTATTATTAGCATCCTGTGTGGCTGTCATGCACCACCAGGATGTTAACAGCATAGACAACAACTACACCTACTTCTTTGTATAAAAATGCAGAAGACAGACAATGTTAGCAATAAACACAAACAGCTCATTTGACACATAACTGGGCACATAATTTTGAGAAAAGCCAGTCTACTGCTACATCCAAATCAGCAGATTCAGCTATGAGTTGTCATTTGGGCACCCAATAGTTCAGATGCTAAGTACAGCTCTTTCAACCATCTTCCTAATAATGGTTTAGTAACCTGTTTGACTTTACCCTGAAAACAGGGAAGAGATCTGCCCAAAGTCACAACAAACATAGGCTTTAAGAAGTTGTTCCCTACTGCATCTCATGCCTAGCTTTATCCATGAATGAATGTCCCCTACATATTTCATAGGGCAAGGAGTCGATCCTTACTCTAACAAGTGACTCCTTCCTAGAGTGTGCATAAACTCACATCAGCTAGGGCTCAGCTCATCTGGCCAAGCTCATGGAGATGATCCATTTAATCAGAGCAGCAGCTCAGGCTGTTAGCTCTCCTGATTATAAAGTACATACTTTTTTCTTCACCCCCCTTCAATCTTGTATGACTCCATGTAAAGAAAAAAGCAATTTTTCATGTATGAACTAGACAAGGTTTCAGTCTCTATTTTCACTGCAGTTTATGACCATTTTCAGCTTTACTTTTCAACAATTTTTATCTGCTTATAAAACTGCAATTAAGTCATCAAGACACACTTTCTGAACTAAGGACCCATATTTCAGTGGAACTGCAAGATATATCTATTAGAAGTAAATCTGAGCAACCTGAATTATTTTATGTAGTATCAGCAATGTGATATTAGAGAAGACTATTTCAAGACCAAGTAGACACAACATTGCACACCAGACCCAACTCATGCCTGTTACAGGCAAAATTCTCTATATATGTATGTGGATTGAACTTCGCCTTACAATTCAGAAGCCTCTTCTTACTCTCCCCATTACAGTAACCTTTACATATATGATTGTTTTTACATGATGAACCAAATACCACACAGTGTTTTCCACTGGTAATTTCATTGGAGTAAATATTTAAGCCAGACTGTCTTAAATGAAACCAAATCCTTATTACTTTACAGTTACCTTCTGTAAAGTTACTGCTGGTGGACCTTTCTTTCTTTCTTCCTTTAAAATTCATGCTTATAAAACTAGAAGTTGGTCAACTTGACATAATCTATACAAGACATATTTAAAAAACTGTGTGAAGTTAGAGTCATATTTGAACACTGAAGTCTGAAACAAGGTAAGCTTACAAAACAAACTCAAGGTCTAATAGATCCTAACAGAGATATTCAATTTTTAGGAAAAAAAACCCCACACATGCAAGTTACTAAGAACACAATATATACCTTGTCTCTGATAAGTCATGTTCTTGAATCAGATCTATCCATTCCTTGAGTATAGGAGAATTGTAAGCCATCAAGTAACTTATAAGGTCAGATTTAAAATTAGTTTCAGATTCACCAGAAGAACCTGTTTCTCCCTTAGGCAGCCTTGGATATAAAGGGCTTAGCCATATTCTAAAAAAAAAAAAAAAACAAACAAACCAAAACCAAAAACAAACAAACAACAACAACAAACATAAACAAGGACACCACACATTAACATATGGTTTTAGTAAGTGATTAAAGTACATCTGAAGGTCCTAAACAAATACTAGAGAGATTTACTGTGATATTCACTATAGATGACTTGCCTTTACAGCTACAGAATCACCATCTGATACTCAAAACCAGAAAACTAATACTTTCAAGAGTCCTTTAATCAACATTTTCTGTAGGAATAGAACACTGCAATGCATTGTGCTAAACTCTTGATTCGTGCAATTATAAAGAAAATCACCAATTAAAGCATGTGAAAGTTTTGCATAGTTTGAAGAGCAGCCCACAATGATAAGCTGGCTTCCCAGAACTTCCATCAGAATAAAATAAGATGGGCACTACACAGAGAAAACATTTAGCATTTCTTTCCAGTCACACACTATTGGAGCCATGGAAACCAAAGGTTCTGCATTATCAACTTTACAATGTGTTGACATTATCCTTTGAAATTCAGAAATCGATAAAACAGAGAAGGCAGTGAACCACCATATATAGGTGATACTGCACAACACTGCAGTATGCAAAAGCTAAAAAGAAAAATATTTTTCATATTTGTCAAGTAGGGGAACTTGTTAAGTATCCCAAGCAGGTATTTTCATGCTTTCTTAGATTTCTAAGAAGCTAACTGCCACAAGATACTAAAGATGCCTCTAAGATTTAAAGGCAAAAAAAAAAATCAGTGGCTATTTTTGCCACTTAAAACCTCCATCAGAGCTTGTCTCAGACAAGCAAAAAGCCTCAAAAACCCTGCCATATTTAATGGTAGCAAAATGGATGCCAAAGTGATGGTAACTTCTGAAAAGTCATTTTCAATTAGTTTGAAGAAATTTTATACCCTGATTTACTGAAGTGATCTAACTAAAATAATGCTCCCACAAAACCAGTCAAAAAAACAAGAGGCTGAGGAGCTTTATATTACTATATTTACTTATATTTATTTATTAGTCCTATTTGTAGTGCTCTAAACAAAACTATGTCCCAGGTTGGTCAGTAAGTTTAAAAACTTCTGCAAAGAAAATAAAACAGGAAGAAAATTCCTTCCAAGGAAAGAATATTGGGTAGATACTAGGTTATCTACTGTATTATGGAATCAGTAGTGCCTAACATTTATAAGGTTACATTCTGCAGAACATCTGCACATTCATAGAATTCTTGAAGTATTAAGATAATTTTTAAATAGCTGCTTCAATATAAAGAGTATTTTACAGCTAAGAAGTTTTTTTCAGGAAAAAACAGTATGGCATAATAAAATTTTATATCAGTCAGACCAGGTTTAAGCTAACAGCCAACTGGGTATGTAATTTTGTTTACAACAGGAAGCAAGTAGAGTTCAGGTTCAGACAGCTACCAGCATTCTAGGTTCAATTTTTTATTTTTTTCTTTAGAACAGCTCTATCTTAGGAGTGTAAGACTTTAGCACTAGATCATCTGACCTAGTATCCCATCTTCAGCTGTAGCAAATATCTACAGAAAGTCGTAAACATACACCTGCTAGAGCTTGTTGCTTACCCCTGAGTTTTCTGGTGCCAATCTTCAGCAATTAGATTGGATGTATGAATCACAACTCGAAGACCTTCTTCATATAACAACAACATCATTTTCCTTTAAAAAAAGATACAGAACTCTTCATCTATTTTAAGTACACAGAATAGGAGATAAATTAACAACTCACTAAAAAGCTTCAAGGTAATGTTTTTTGAAAAATTTGTTCTGCACCATGCAAGCACTTAGACTTCAATCCATGCACAGGCCAAGCTCACATGGCAATCATTAGAATGTCCTCATATATTTTATTCTAGAATACAGCTTAACATTTCATTCAACACCCACAGCAAAATCAATACTTGCAGAACACTTCCTATATTTGCAAAGTTCTTCAGACAAACTTATCCCTTTGCAGATAGTTAGAAAGAGAATTTAGGAACACTAAAAGACCTTTACTTACAGCTGAATTAACTGAAACCTAGTTCCTTGCTCTTAAACTGAGAACTTTTATTTTAAAAGAAGGTGCGTAGGTAGCTAATCACTGGAATGTCAAAAAAAGCTATTTATCTACCATAACTCTAAACTCAAGCTACTGCATAAAGAAGTTTTAAAACTAGTAACTGAGTTTAAAATAAACATCTGTATTTCTTGGTAACATAAGTGCTCAAATTTTCATATACAAGTTTTCAATAGTTATGTAGACACCATATCCATATGGTCCCAAGGGATGAAATGGTTTCCACAGAAACCCATGCTCAAGAATAGAAGCCATAAGGAAAAACATTCTTATTCTCATTGCTGCCCCATGACAAGATGCAAATTGTATCAGGTTTGAACTTAGGCAAGTATTTATTCAGTAAATTCTGCTTTTAATGTTACCTGCACACACTTTCCTATGCTAACGGCAGCCTGCACAATATGCAAGACCCTGTAACCATAAAATAGTTCCCCACATCTGTCTTATGCCTTGATCTAAGCACAGTTGGAGTTGACAGTAAAATAAGTATTTTACAGCAAAATAAAGTGCAAGATTAAGGTATATAAAAGTGATAACTGACTGAAACACCACTAATCTCAAAAAAAGTCACTGAAACGTAATATAAGTTTAACATCATACAACCAGAATTACATGAATTTAACTCTTTATATTTGATGGGGTGAAATCTGTTAAGTGCCTCCCTTAAAAAAGTTGTTTTATTACCCACCAGGATTCAATTTACTACTCTGTTAATCACTTGCTTTCCACCTGCAGCAGAACATACATTCAGAAACACACTACCCAGAATAACCCTTTAAAATACAGGGTTAAAGAACTGCAGCATTTAGTATCCTTATCACTTATTTATGCCAAAGTGTAATTGAAGAAAAAAAATCTAAAGTTGAACACACAAAGAATGAGAGTTGCTGTTTATACTGCTTAAGTGAAATTTTTAAAGCTTTAGCTTATTTATCTATTTGAAAGACAACTTCAATTCATTCTATGTCCCCCACCAAACCTGAGTGAAACAAGACTCCTTTTTAGAAAGCTCATTTCTTCCCTTTATCTGCATGTTTTTCTCCAAACAGGCAATGAGTTTGTCAGTATGCTTTCTGTCAGAAACACTGGCATTTCAGATCGATGTTTTAATGTAATGTCATGTTTCATAAAACAAGTTATGCAAAAGGTTAACTGATTAAAAAATACTGCAGTATTTTTTACTGAAAACCAAACTGAAACCAAAATATCTTTGCTGAGATGTAAGACTGAAAGCTACAGATAAGAACAGATTTAATCTATAAAATTCCCTTTGTGACACTTCTACAATATTAAATTCAAGTTTCTTCTTTGAGAAGACCCTCCAAATTCACTAATTTCCAGATCCTTCACCTATCAACACAAATCAGTGCTGTGCCTGCCCTGCCAAGAGGTAAAACTGACTGATCAAGTCTGCATTACAATTTTGGCATTAAGGTGCAAGGTAAGAGCCAGGACCTGCAGTTCACCTGTCTTAGACCTGTTAGACTTCAACTGTTTAACTTGCACATCTCATATCTACCCAACAGCTGAACTGTTTCCTTAAACTAGAAGAATCCTGCCATCTCTAAACATGAAGTGGTTATGGAAATTTTTCTTTAAGACTCAACAATTTCTATGAAACCCAGCTTTGTGGCAGACCTTTCTGCTTCATAGTGTTACTTACGTGTGGTGAGTTCCAAATGCAATATCCAGTTTAGCCTACAAAATTAAAAAGTTGATCATTAAGAATTCCTATTATGCACTGCTTTCTAATTTTATTTCATTTCACTGCTCTCTAGTGGACAGATCACAAAACACATTATTTCCCCCCTCAGTAGTTCTAAATGCAGTCTCCACTTTATACAAGCTAGACTTTAAATGGCAATCAACTTTTGCTGGAACTGCTCCAGCAAAATTTCTGCATCTCTTACCGGCAGCATTTTCAGAAACAGCCAGCAGAAAAGGACCCAAGGTTCCTGCTAGACATCAAGATGAACAGGAGAAAGAGAGCAGCTCTTCTGTAAACATTTTTGTGGGCAATAGCCTACCATAAGGACATACGTAAGTCCAGGATCATTGTTACCATGCTCCTACAGTCCTGGTAAGTACACTCCTTAAAAATTAACAAAAAACTCTTGACCACATAAGGTGCGTCTCTCTTCATTCATAACAAGATTTTGAGTGCAGCAGATGGCTTAACCTCAACCAAAGGATGATACAGATGTTAATTACCTGACAAAAGCTAATGTTCTCATAAGGTCGTGCTTGTGCAAGCAGTTCAGCTTTGGATTCTCTCTTTTCACCATGAACTATCAGCAATGGCTTCTTCCTTAAACACAAGGAGATTACCATTGAAACATCAAGTGAATTAGCAATTGGCATAAACCATTTCTTCACGTAGCTCTGACTTCTGGCCCCTACATTGGATAAGCCAGCAGAAAGATGGCACTGAAATTTATATACCTCCTTAACAAACTCAAAATAGCAGTAACTACAACTGAACCTCTAAGAAAAAGACACTAAAAAATTTTAATGGAAAAAAAAAGGGAAACAGGAAGCATGGAATAAAGCAGATGCCAAAACAGAAACTATTAATACAAGATCTTGAAAGGAATTCTTATCCCTATAGCTGGAAATGGACAAATTATATTTCTCAAAAGCACTGATATACACAGTGGGGATCTAAGACAATTTAGAAACTGTCCTCTTAGAGAGAAGATGGGAAGAATGATAGGGAAAAGGAGAGGGCTAGGTCTATTCTGGCAGTAGTTTGGTGTTCACTCCCTAGAACTCAACTTCTGATCCTGCCAGTTGGATCCAATCCATAGGGAGGGAGTGTTGCCTACCTGGGGCTCAGTTAAGACACATCACCAGGAAACTTCCCAGCCTGGTATGGCCCACTGATTATCACCCACTACTGGTTTTCCAGCTGCATACTGATGACAATTTTCTGACATAGGTAATTGAGGATCCCAGAAGGAATAGGGTGCTGCTCGACCCACTGTGGTCCCTTCCAAACTTACCCGTTCTGTGAGCTCTGGTTCTACTGCATTTCCAGTAAAATGAAGAAAAAAAGTATAGAAAAATGCACATTATACACTCACTTCATCTGCAGGACGCTGCAATTACCAGAAAGGAATTTCAAGCAAACAAGAACTGCTTTCATGACAATATCCATCAACTCACTATGTCATAACCACACCATCATCCTGATACTTTTCATGTCATTTTCTTCTGCCCTTCCTACAGTCTCTCCTTTCTCTTGCACAATCTGGCTCTTGACTCAGTAAACTGTAAGGGCAAAAAGCTTCTAACTCCATCTTTATAGGTCATCTACTGCACTGTCACTGTGGCCCACAATGGAACCTCCCAAATGTTAACTAATAAAAAAATCAAAAACCAGCTCTACTGAACTCTGACCATTTCACAGTCTCGAAAAGAAAGCCAAGAAATCAATGGAGAACTACAACTGTGGAATGAGAGTAGAAAGAAAACCAAGAGTCTATGCATATACAATTGGTAACAATAATTTGCAACTGCAAAGAAGTGCTCATCATTCACTTATAACAGGAACCTGTATGAACCGAATGATCTGGGATCTGCATCATTTCATCTTCATAAAATAAACATACCTGAATTCCTGTGGATACTGTCTTACAAGCCATCCCACATCTATACAGTAGTTAAACTTGCACATAAGAAAAAGAAAACAGACTCATTAAAAAGAAAAAGCAGTTTGTTAAAACAGTGAACTACAGTAAAAAAACCTCTTACGTAAAGTCATCACACAATACTGTTTGCATCATATACAGCATGTTCTAAAACCAAGTGTATTTTTTACTTTCACATGCTTCTTTTATTTCTCTTGACAATTTAAGAATGAACTTAAGTTTATCAAAAGCATGTGTTAGTGGTCATAATATTTAACATGCAGGAAAAAAGCAATCTGTGCACATAATGTGAAAGCTTTGGTTCAAGGATCATCTCTTTGCCATGTGCTTATGCCATGAAAGATAGCAAAAGCTTCTAGACAATAACAAAAAAATCATTTCTAGATTGCAAGGCAGTTTTTTTCTTCCTCAAAAACAGGAAAGAGAAAGTAGTTTTATAATTGCCTAAATTCTAAAGTAGAATATGGGATGATTTTTATGTTTCAAGAAACTGTTGAACAGTCAAAAACATTTAGAATTCCCTCTGTACTTTAACAAAGTTCCCTCTAATGTCAGCTGCATGACGCACGGATTATCAAGTTTAAGATTAATTAAGTGAAACAAGCAAGTCAAATCAGTTTGGCAACCAGGAAACTCACCTGGGCAGAAGATATGAGAGTCCCAAAAAGAGGAGACAAAATATCTATTAAAAAATATTAAAGTACAATTAAATTTAAAAAAAAAAAGGTTAAAGTACACATTTTGCATCTTGAACAGCTTGATAAGTACCATAGCACAAGGGCCAGATTGTTCAAAGACTTGGTGTAACAGAGGCATTCACAAGTGAGATTACTTATCTGAGTATTCAAGTCACTGATTCTCCAGTGAATCGCTCAGGGTCATATGCTTATAAAAAACATTAATACTTTTAAAGCAGAAAACAAGTTTTAAAAATTGATTAGGAGAAAGTCCAGGATCATACTGAGAAAGGGACAAACTACTCTCTCCCCTATAGAATGGGCTTAAAGAACTGTGGCAAGGTAGCACCAATAATGGCATAGTTAATGCTTATTTTTCTGTTGCAGACTGATTATAGGATACGTGTATCCATTGCTCATTCATGGTAACACAGGAAACTAATCCAACTGAGGATTCATAACCCCAGCAACTGAAGCACAGCACCAACTTGAAAACATACCCTATGAATACTTTCTAGGATGGGTAAAATATTTCATGCCCTGGCTCTACAGAAATCTGGTTTTGCAGGTTAAACAAAAAATACTGCCTACCACCTCAACTAATCACCTAGCAGAACTCCTAAGAGAGGACTAGCCAAAAGCCCCAATACATTCATAAAGCACATAAAAATATACAGCAGTAAAGCAACTTTGGTCTCTGACACCAGCTTGCATCAATAATCAGTGCTCATAGGGAGCACATGAGATTGAGGAAAAGTTACAACCTAATTTTACAGGTCTTTGGTGATTTCTTCTCCTTCAAAGAATTACAATTTTTTTTCTGCCCCATTTTATTGTTCTGTGCATAACTCTCTTATTAATGCTTGCTTCTGATTCTGTCTTGTAATAGATGAGATCTCATTTCTGAATAGGGGGATCCTTACAGGTGTACAAGGCTCTTCCCCCCTAAATCAAACTATAACTACAGAGCAATCCTGAAGCATCAGTATTGTAACACCAAACACCTTGCTCCATCTTGACTTATGTTCACTGCCAACTGAATTCAAATGGTCCCATAAATCCCAGACATGGATGTTCAGAAGTACTGCATCAAGTAATAGCAAATTACTAGATCCAAATCCCTCAGCAGCACGAAGGCAAGTGCAAACAACTACTCAAGGAGTTAGGCATCCTAGAGAAGCATCCCTATAACTGCCACGAAGACAAGTGGTTTTCCCCATATTAACTCATAGGAAAAGCAGCAATAAAGCACATTTGAATTACCTTGGCTAAATACACATTAGATTTGTGCAGCATAACTCAGAAGTTACAACCACATGTAAGCAAATAATGCTTTGTTATACTTCTAGAAGAGAAAAGTCCAGATAAGAGAACCAATTCCTATAAATCTGCATATTTAGAATACGAAACTTCAGCTACATCAAGAAATACACGCATTTAAAAATACCCACAAACTAAAATTAAGCATGCTCTTGCTTTCTCCCAAAAGCCCACTTCCGTACAAGCCACTTGTTCACCTTTTATGTGCAGGGCTCCAGAATTATAACCCCGTTCAATTCCACTGACTTTAGTGAGAAAAAACCTGAAGGGATTCCCTCCATTTAACAAATCCCAGGTATCCTGAGCTTCACTGGGTGTTTCATTATATTCCTCGGCTTTCAAATTCTCTGAGAGTTTGTCATCTTTGCAAAGATTCAGAGGCTGCTCTTTGGGCGCATCATATTTTTCTTCTTTCACTGTTTCTTTGGGGGCATGCTTTTGCTGATCTTCAGGCTCTTCATCACTACTAGAAAGACACCAGCCTAAGCCTTCTTGGCTAGTTCTCTGTTTTGCTGCTGGAGGTATTTCTGTAGAAAGACTTTCATCAGTGAGCTTCAGGGGAGAAGCTTTTCTCTTGTGAGCAGCTTTCCTAGCTTCAGAGCATGGATATTGCGGCTCACTTGTTCTACCACGTGCAGCATCCGACAGTGTAGATGTAGATGGTTTTTCACTATCGGAATCTTCCTCTGCACTTTCATCACTGCTGGATACTGTCCATTTACCATGTGCGCCTTCCTGAAGCATGTTTCTGTGGATTAGAAAACAAAACACTAAACAAAAATAGTGCATTTTTGCTAAGCTCAAGTCCGTTTCCCTTCCTGGCTCCCATTTGTTTATTATTAAGGAAGCGTGCTTCTGTATTTAGCAGAAACTCCGCGCAACTTCTGACTCGGGAAAATTTCATAGTGTACAAGGCTTACTTGTTTCTGTTCCCAGGAAACAAAGAAGCACGTGCAATGGGACGCAGCTAACGTGAAGAGTCTGCACACGGAAGGCGGGCTAGCATAGGGCAACCTATGGGAAAGCACTCCATAAGTCAGAGCAGTGATCTGCACGATGCAGGCATTTCTCATACTAAACCTAAGGCTGAGCCATCCCGCCCGCTCTGCTGGGAGGACACGGGGCCGGGCCGGGGCCGCCCTTTCCGGCTGCATCCGCGGGAAAACATTTCGGGAGCGGAGCCCGGGA
This sequence comes from Pipra filicauda, assembly GCF_003945595.2. Lineage (NCBI taxonomy): Eukaryota > Metazoa > Chordata > Aves > Passeriformes > Pipridae > Pipra > Pipra filicauda. Next base: position 70,422 of record NW_024104402.1, read on the forward strand.
CAGCGGCCTCCCTCCGCCACCCCCGTGCCCCGGGCGGCACCACCCGGCCCCAGCCACCCCCGTGCCCCGGGCGGCACCACCCGGCCCCAGCCACCCCCGTGCCCCGGGCCGCGCGGCCGCGGCTCCCGCCGCCGCTCCCCGGGCACGGCAGCGCCCGCCGCCGCCGGCTGAGGGGACGCGCGGGACACGGCGCCAAAGGGCCCCGCCGGCCCTCCCGGCTCACCGCCCGCCCTGCCCGCCGCGCTCCGCCGGCACCGCCACTCACCGCCCGCCCGGCGCCCCTGCAGCGCCCGCAGCCCGCGATGGGGAGCGAGAGCAGGCCCCGGCCCGCCTTCCCCCGCGCAGCCCCGCCCCGCCGCTGGGCCGGTGGCGCACGGGAGCTGGGGGCGGTCGGGCTCCGCAAAGAGGCTACAGCGGCCGAACGAGCATGTCTCAGTGACCTGAATTAATCTAATGAGACTTTATTTGGCTTAAATATTAGCTCAGGGCAGGTGCGTTATTTGCATAATGGTTCATTCAGCGCGGTGTTAATCAGTGTGTCTGAAGTGCCCCGCTAATGAGACAACTGCGTGAGGAGTTCGGGAGGGAGCGGGAGGGAGCAGGTGTGACATTAATAGAGGAGCGCGGCCTGCATCAAAGCGCGCTCTGGCTGCCGGAGCGAGCTGTGGGAGCGTTTGGTTCGCGTTACTCTAATTTATTGTAAGCTTGTGACTGCAGTTAACAAATTATGTAAGTGCCAGCAGTAAAATCGGCAAGCTACACTGAAAAAAGTGTTCAATGAAATTTCAACTGCTCTGTGTAATTTTCTCGGTGCTTTTCTGAAGAGTTGTATGTAATGCTTCTTCCTGAAACCCTCCGAGGATGTACTCTTCACTACTGTAAGATTAAATTCTGTATTATGAACCCTTGCTGAAGGTCTTCTGTGGGAAAATCTCTTAGGAGAGTTGCATGGTTTTGTATGTAATGGGCATAGTCTCTAAATATAGACTCTGGAAACGGTATTTGTTTTCTAGAAGTACTTAAGAAAGTTGAATGGCTTCTGACTCTGCTGGCACTCCACTCTCTCTTCATAGTTCCTGTCTACATAGTGCTGAGAATTAAAGCTGCCTGGAATTTTTTAAGAAAAAGTTTAAGAGCTTGCAGAGACAAATTTAATGTAATTTCTTTTCTAGGAGTCTGTACTATGCATTCTAAGTTTGCAAAAAGCCTTTTCATTATAAGTATGTAAAACATAGAAGTAGGATAAACTTTATTTTAACTTTAAAATTGAATGGACTTGGTCCATTTTCAGCTACTGGAACAGAGTAGATAAATAGAGTTCTGACAGAGATGTGACTAATCTTCAATAGTTTATTTATAGCATAATTTATTCAGCAGGTGCGTATTTTATTTTTCCTATTACAGTTACGCAAAGTAAAAAAATATTAGTTTGCCTTTATTGTTTTTAAAGCAAATCACTTTCTTTTTTTAGCTTTTTAAAGGACGTGAGGAAGACAGCAAAGGCTATTTAAGCAGAGAAGATATTAAAGTTGCTCTAGTAATGTTTTTTTGTTAGAAACCCTCAAAGGTGTATACTTTTCCATCTATGTTCTGAAGATCCAGATGTCTCACAGAATACCTACAGATTCTAAAGTAATTTTCTTATCTGCAGATATTTATTTCAGAAGAAAATAATCAAACCCCTGCTTCTCCTGCTGCAGAGGGTGATGAGGAGAAGGATGTACTCTATTTCATATGTGTACAAGACATGAAATAAATGACTCACTGAGCTTGTTATTGATTGACTTTTGGTTTTTAATAGTGGTACACTCAATTTCTTTACTCAGTAGTTTCAGTAGATGTGAAACTGACACGTTCTAATAATAATTATGTATTCTCAATAATATATCTGGTTTAAGTTTCAAGTAATAGTTGGGCATTTTTTGCCTTGACTTCTCAAATGTAAACCTACGGCTCTACAAAAATGTTGACAAGAGAAAGGTTAATTGAGAGAAATAGTGTGTTTGCAATCAGGAAAATACTGGATAAATTATATGGCTTGATGTAGTTTTGGAAGTTATGTTTCTACTTAAGTGAATTGAAAAAGAGTGCAAAGAACACACAAGATTTCAGAATAAATACATTATGATTGTGAGTTTATCTTTCTGATGGCATGTCAATACAAACTATATTATATAGATAAAGTATGTATAAAGTAGAAATGGTCATTCATCTTTCTTTTCCAGCTTGAGAATCTTCTTCATCAAGGACCACTTGGGACTAATTAATTTTTTTTTTTTTACTTAAATACATATTTTACAAAAATTGTCTTAACAAGGTCATAAACAAAATTACATCTATGATAATTTAAAGTAAAACCCACAGAAATGTTTTAATGGACTTTAATGAACTCGATACATTTCAGCTGTGGGTAAACATTTTCTCAATGAATTATGGCCAGATCTAAAAATGATAAAGACTTCTAACATGAGTCTTAACTGCTGAATTATGGATCTGAAAATACTCAGCTTCCCATTATCTCTCTTCTCCTACTTATTTTTACCTTCATCTAAAAATTAACTGTTCTGTCAAATTCCCTGGATGTTTCTTCTAGCAGGAGTGCTCAAAACATGCTTAAGGCATTTAAACAGGATCAGGTTCTGTGCATAAGTCACTTATGGCACCTCTTTGGAAAGAGAATAGAAGTAGAGGACTCCTGGGAGAAAAGGATTTGCAGGTTTAGTTATTTCTTCCTGAAAAAGTGCCAAGTCACACCTGCTGTGTCTCTAGGCGCTGCCGTGACCACCTGGCTGTTAGACCATTTTGTCTATGCAGCTGCACAAAAATTAATTAAACGTTTGTCCTAGGACTGATTCTGTCATCTCATGATTTTGCTGGCTCCTTATGTGGGCCCAATTCCAGCAACTGTTGCTCTTTACCCAATGACTGCTCATTGTGAAGATCCCTAAAAGATCCCCGGAGAGGCAGATACTTTTTTTGGTGGCTATGGTTTATGGCACAGCCACAGGTTTTGCTTTTACTGGAGATTAGGCCCTGTATGTATTCCTTTCAACATTTGTGTGGTTTTTAATCTAGTTCTGAGAAACACAACCCTCTATGCAGCAGGGAGGAACCAAATGCAGATTTTGCAATCCTGAAAGTTGATTGTTAGGATCCAGTTCTTGAGCGTGTTATTGTGCATATTACTACGTTGTCAAAATTATTAAAATCCTGCATTATATTAACAGCCCTTGTATTTTTTTTGGAAGCTACTAAGAACAGCCCTGGAAAGAAGGGTCCTTTCAATTGCTTTTGCAAGAAATAGGGAATAGTGTGCACACATTACTTCTTAAGGTGGAACTCTTTCCTCAGCTATACTCCATACTAACATAAATTTTTCAGTAGAAATGGCAGTAACTTAGCATCAACTGCAATAAAGCCACTGAACTGTTAGTAAATTGTTGCTACATATTTTTTTTTGGTCATATTTGTTTTTATTCCGTAAACTAAAAGTAATACTAACTTTACCCACTAGATGTCATGAACGAACTCTTTACTGGAAAACGTGGGCCCTAAGAATTTGAATCACATTCCTACTCCACTTCATTTTTCAAAATAACTTTGTTAAAACAATTCTGTATGATTTATAAAATATTATTTTAGTGTGGTTATTCATAGAGATTTTGAACTTTACTGAACATTACTGTTTAAAATTAAGGCTTCTGAAGCAAATAACTGGAAAAGAATGAAAACAGAGATTAACCTGATTGTTGGACTGATACTGTATGTATATTTGATGTATTTGTTAGCATATAATTACCATTTCTGGAACTATCAACGTTATGGGAATCAAGTCTGTGGAACTTTTTTTTCCCTCTGACAGTTTGGTTCAGTGATCCTCTTTTCCCCCAAATTATTTGAAATTATACTCTCATGTTTCAGCAGCCATTCAGCTAACTAACTGCACATTCAGGTGTTAAGTGTTTCAAATGAAACAGGGACTGCAGGAACAGTCATCATGAAAATATGTCATTTCCCCGGCTGAAGTTTCATTTCCCATACTGTTACATTTAGATCTAACTAAAAGCATTCTTTACCCTGTGCCTAGGAGGTCAGGCCCCTGGTGTCCAGTGTTTTTCTTGACCCAACTCTGTACCTTCCCATGAGGTGCAGAGGTACAATAGGAGGTACATGAGTAGGTCGGCACCTGCTGATGAGGAAAGTGCCAACAGAAGTGCACCTTGACATACAGAGTACAGAGGGCACTCTGAACTCAAGGCTGCCTGCAACTTCCAGCTGCTCTCCTGGCACATCTTACCAAAGCTTTCTAAACAGGGCTCCCTAGTCTGTTTATACACCTGACACCGTCATGGGAAAAGTGTTGCGGGCCAAGTGGAACGTGTAGCCTTAGGTTAACTGGTCACGGCGTGTTTGGCTTGTGCATTCTCCAGGGTGGAGTACGCTTAGGTTGCACTAGAAGCTGCTCACATGTGGCCTCCTCTCATGCGAGTTGTCCCAGTTCTGCAACTATGTGCACTCCTGTGTTCCGATAATGGAAGTGCAAGAGTTTAGACTCATGAGCACTCAGTCATGTCAAAAAAACTACGTAAATATAGCTCAAAGTGGACCTCTGTGCTTTCTTGGCTATGCACTCCCTTTCTGTCCCTTACATTGTTTATAGATGTTTTGCAGGGATCTCTCGGTCACCACCTAATTCAGTTCTGAAAAGTCATTTTTTAAAAAATTTGTTCTCATCATGTAATTTAGCTTATTGCATTTCTACTATTAATCTTGGTAACACAGTAATATTAGTATTAATGAATCTTGGAAATGCGCTAATCAACATGTAAGTGTCACTCCAAGTATGCTTATGAGGTAAAGTTGTGAGGTAAGAACCTATTGAAAGATCGCAAAGGAAATACAGAGGACGTAGGACGAAATTTGTTTCAGAATAGCTGTAGAAGCATAAATGATGCACATATGTTTTTTTAATTTCTTTCTCATTTTTTATTCTCTTTTTGTTGAAGTTTTTATTTTAGACAGATTTACCAAATTAATTTTGATCCAACATGGCTTCAGTAAAAAGCTGGCCTCCAATCTGAATACTGAAACAGAAATTTCTTTCATTGTTTAAAGGAAATAACAAATTTGGGGGCTAATGCTCCAAAAGTTAGATTTGAATATTACAGTTCCTTTGTGTATAGGGAACTCCAATCTGTCTAAAGTTAAGTGTGTTTGTTTAAGCATACTGAATTTAAGATTTGGGTATTGATTTGGACTCTATTAGGACTACATATATACTTAATTTACTGAATTAAATGGGGATGGTTTTATTTTAATTAGAATAAAGTATTTTATTACTTAAATGCCATAGATACTACTGTTGTGTAATGTCTATGAATCATGAAGCTGGTGTGTAGGGTCTGGAGAATAAGTCCTATGAGGAGTGGCTGAGGGGCCTGGGGTGTTTAGCCTGGAGGAAAGGAGGCTCAGGGGAAACCTTATTGCTCTCAACAACTACCTGGAAGGAGTTTGTAATGAGGTGGGGGTCGGTCTCTTCTCCCAAATAACAAATGATAAGCCAAGAGGAAATGGCCTCAAGTTGTGCCAGGGGATTTTCAGATTGGATATTTGGAAAAATTTCTTCACCGAAAGGGCTGTCAAGCATTGGAACAGGCTGCCCATGGAAGTGGTGGAGTCAGCATCCCTGGAGGCACTTAACAGACCTGTAGATGTGGCACATAGGAACATGGTTTAGTGGTGCACATGGCAGTGCTGGGTTAATGGTTGGACTAAACGATCTTAAGGATCGTTTCCAACTTAAATGATACTGTGATTCTATAAGTGAGCTGACCATGGCTATGAAATAGATTTCATTTAGGTTGGTAGTATCTTTAGTGCTTCTGTGTTACATTTAGCTTGAACTTATTCTTGCCACTCAAAGTGGCATTTCTTAAAAGCAAGATTATATTGATTAATGAGAGAGAAAAGTAGTTAGTAATTTTTAGTGTTCAACTTGATAGGTGATGAAAGTTTCTATCAGTTTTTTTATACTGATCCACTATTACCTTGAAAAAATACTGCAGTCTTACACCACAGTTCAATAAATATATCTTTCTGAAACAAGCTTCCCATTTATATAATTCTGCTTGGTTTTTGTTGTCCTTGCCCCTGAACTTTTGTATGTGGGGTCACGTGGCAAGTCTTACTGGAGAAATGATTCATATAAAAAGTGAAGTGGCAAAAAACTGTTTTTGTTTTTATCAATAAGTTTCCTCTTCCCTTTTGCCACATGGCTCTACAAGTATTTGTATCAATATATTGGAAAGGCATTGTGGAGGCTGGTTCTGTTTATTCTAGCAAATAGATGCCAAAACCCGTGCTCATTAAACCACACCCTTACTTGTAAATCTTTTAATTTAGGCAACAAATACAAAATAAAGATTTTACTCAGGGTTTTTTTTTTCAACAGAAATACCACGTGAAAGCGATATTTGGTGTGAACCAAAAATAGTGAACTACGATATAAAGATAGATTAATACCTAATTGGCTTTAACAGTTTTTAAGATGACATTTTGTTTGTTGACATAACTTTACATCCTGTTCTAGCTGCACATGAATTGCCAACTCTCAAGATCAATGAATAGGCGGGACTCTATTATAGGAGTCATTCTATAGAAGGAAAATTGTATACTATAATTTTCTGTGCTCTTATGTTGCTCTGAAAGAGGAGAAATAAAAGGATAGAAAGCTTATAGTGCTTTTTATCATTTCACTTCTGTCGTTATCCAATTGAATGGAAAGCTGTTCATGCAGATAAGTTCAGTGTGTTTGGGCAACCTCTGTTATTACAGAAATGGTGCATGTACAGAACCCAGCAGTTGAAAGCAGCAAGACTGTGTAATCCTGGAAACTGAGACCGTAATGGTTCTTAATATATGATTTTCCAAGAAGAAATAAGCAAAGAAGCACTGGAAATCTGTACACTTGGAGTTTAAGATTTGAATTGAGACAGCAGGTGGAGCTGAAGGAGTTGTGCTTTTGAACCACTGCAGAAAGAATAGGACATGAATGAATCAAAAGAAAGAGAAGTGCAGAGCTTTTGTTATGTTATTAGATAAAGGAAAAATTCCTGCAGGATGCAGTCATGTTGCCTTCTCAGGAAAACAAATTTGTTTAACATGATCATAAGGCATATATTAAAAAGTTACAAGAAAAGAGTATTCATCTGTGTTTAAATATTGAGCTGAATTGGGAATTTTTTCCCAAGAAGCCATGTGTCTGCAGAATTTTTATTTCAAGATTCTTGCATATTTTATGGAGAGGCCTGAGCTTTTGAGGGTCAGATTTTTGTTTCTTAATTTTTATGTTTTACTTTGATTTTAGAAAAAAAGGTCAATTAAGAGCTTACAAACCAGATTTGCATTTCAATTTCTTTAATTTTCAGTTCATTAGAAAGATAAGATAAATGTACAAGTAAAGACTTTCATATAGTATACAGGAGGAATAACCAATCCAGTTTTACATTCAATTTTATCATGAATTTTGTAGGAATCTATAGCTGAGTTTATACATTGTTTCAGAGTTCACTTCTGGGAATGATGCCAGATAGATTGTTTATGCAGCATGTATATTTATCCATAGCATGCAAATGCTATTGACTTAAAAAAGTCCATGTTTCTCTCCAGTGCAAAGAAACATGAGATGGCAGATAACAAGAAGGAGAAAGTAGAAGTAAACAGAAGCATTATACTCAAGTGTAGAAAATATGTGAGAAAAATTAAACTATATTGAAATGTTTGCATGATCATGATCTAATTTTGAAGGCTATTATTTCAGTTTTAATTTTTATTTATATAATTAAAATAATTCATAATTAGTAGACCATATTTTTAAGGTGGAAAAATGAAACTAGCTGGTTTTGGAGGGAAATTTATTTCTGTTTTACATTTTTCTAGGTCCATTATTTGAGAAGTTTTTTAAATCTCATGAGTGCAATGAAGACTGCACAGTTATACAGTAATGAAACAAGTCAAATGTTTACAGCTCTTGCTGTCGCTATGTGCAACATAAGGTTTCTTCTCCTAAATATTTGGAATATTATTTTAATTCAGAAACAATTAAGCGAAATAGAACACCTGAAGGAAATAAAAAGATGATGTCCTGGATGCTGCAAACTTAAGGGAAGCAGTACTAGACTAACGCATGTGGTGATGATATTATTATAAATAAAGTCAGGGTCAGTGGCTGCAGCGTTCTAGACTGTAGCTCTGCCTGTTGTAGTAGGAGCTCCTCCAACTGTGAAAGGAAATCTCTAGCCATTCACCCTACCTATGAACTGTTACTGCCTCTCATTATGTCTCTGACTCATATTTGTCCACTCATTTATGTCACAGGTTTTACCAGTTTCTGTCCTTGGTTTTGGCCATAGATCATTTTTACTTCTCTTGATAGACCAAAGAAGGGAAACCAAAGCAACAAGGATTTTTTCTTGTTCGTGTTGGGAGGTAGATGTGGTGATCCTTTCTATTAAACAGCAGAGGATTTCCCATCAGAAACCTCTGAGATGATGGACTTTCACATGATCCTTAGCATTTTTCTTCCTGGTCTCAGAAAGGACTGTGGTCCTTGAAAAGAAGGAAAGTGCAACATATGGCAGGTCAGATGTTGGGAATCTGATAAGCATGCATTCAGCTTTTTGCCGTGAACTAAAAGTAGCTTTTGAAGTGTTATTTTTAGTGAGTTACTTCAAAGGACTTAACTGTTTCAAGCACTATGCTTTTGTTTGTTTTGCTGTCTGCTGCACACAGTTTGCGATAGCCCTGTTTGAGATGCTTCATTTTCCAGTTGGATCTGGAAGTTAATTCATAACCTAAGTGACTGATCAGTGGATATGCTCTGATATGATGCATTCAGCAGGATTAAACTGAAGGAGAAATTTTTTTATGAAAAAAAATTTTGAAACACAATGCTAGAAGTAACTAAGTTGACAATGGAAAGGGTAGATTTGAAATGTAATTTTGCATATTTTAGAGTATTTTCAAAGTTTTACAAAATCGAAATTTTCAAATCAAAGTGTCTGCTTTTAAAATTGAAACTTAAATGAGAGAGTTTTGGAAGTTGTAGGCATATTACTTTTGAACAGGGTTCACATTGGCTAAAAAGATCAGGTTTATACTGTTCATCCGTCTGTTGTAGCCTTTCTAAAATATTTTGCTAATGCAGTAACTTAAAGAGTGTATAATTATTTGAGAACTAGGAATTGATCAGCTTACATGCAAACATAATTGTATTAAGTAGATTAAAAAAAAATCCTTAATTTATATTTTTTTCCATTCCTAATCTTGATTTAAAAGATAGGGGATTTTTGACTTTCAAAGACTTCAAGAGAGCCTTCAATTCTGTTTCTCCTAAGTTATCAGAAAAAAATCATAGTTGAAGCCTTCAGGTAAGATTAACAAATTGATCCTTATTCCTGGATAGCAGTCTTTTTGCTCTATATTTTTCAGTTAATTGAAAATTCTGTAATGCAGCTGAAGATGAGCTTCAGCACCATTGCTGTTTCAGTGCCTTTATTAATAAAGATTATAAACACAAGTAATAGGTGTTAATAATATAATAATTAATATAAGCTGTATAGATGGTATTTATAAAAATAATTACTGTAAATAATAAATATCACTAGATACAGAAAGTAATTTTTTGCCTGTACTGTGTCTTAAGAAGCTTAAAGCTTTTTACTTTTACATTTTCATCCTGTAATCAGGGAATCTGCATTCAAGAGCTATCTCTTGAGAAAATTCAGTTAGTATTGCAGAGCAGTAGTGGTGAGATCTCTTGCAAGGTGAGACTGGCTCAGAAGTGTGGATGTTGAACTTTTTGTAGGGAGACACAGGTAAGAATTTTGTCCTAAATTGAGCTGTGCAACTGGATTAAAACTGTATAAAAACAAAGCCAGAGGAAATGTTTTGGACATAGATATTTGTTAGAAGCTTCATGTATTTGTGACACAAAACCTGTATTACAATAGTTTGCTGAAATAAACAGAGCATATATAATTTCGTATTTGTAGATGTGTTACTTGTTCTTCCCTCTTTTTAGCACAGAGATCAAAACTAAATTTTGGGACTGAACATAATTTTAAAATATTTCTTTTATATTAAGTAAAATAATTTACAGTACATATGCAGATAAGATGTTTAGTATTTTTAGATGCAATGACTGATAAAATGTGAGTTTTAAAACTATGTCTGCATTAACAATTAACGAACCCATTAATTGTGCTTTTGTAGAGCAAGAAGTTTATGCTGGGGACCCAGTATCTGTATTCATTGAGAGGATTACTTGGACTAATCTAGTCTGGTCAATAGGCTGAATGATCACTAGAAGTTGGAGTCCTTTGGGTGCATGCCTAGCACACATTCTTCAGTTTAATTTTACTGGAAGAAATGCAGTTTGCCTGCTGTGATCACTGTTCCCCGTAGTACAGTCAGTGGCAAAGACTGGGAGATTCAGCTCAAGAGAGCATTCCAAATCCAAAAGTAAAACATAATGACATTTTGAGACAAGGGGAGAAAAAGCCTTATTTGTATATTTCAGAGCTCTGTGATACTGTTGTATGAAAAGGGCTTTTTATGTTTATTTATAAAATTTTGACTTTGGTGGAAATGCTGTCTCCAAACCATGTCAGGTACTCATTGCTTTAATTTGGAATGCTTTATTGCATGCATTATTGTCTTATACTTTAAATTTTAAAGTAAATTGTAACAGAATAAACTAAGTCTGTGGTTGGTGTCACAAAGGCTTAAAGGAAAGGAAGGAAAGGGAATTAGGGAAAAAAGGTAAAGGCATATACATAATACTTGGCTTCTCTGCTTGCCATACAGAGCAGGGAATTGTTTTTTTTTTTTTTTTTTTTTTTTTTTTTTTTTTGCTCAACATATTCTTAAACATAACATTGAAAACAAGTGTATTCAAGCTAGCAGAACACAGGGAAGGAATAATACCAGTAATTGCTTTATATGAAGAATGAAGGACCCCACCAGAGTCATTGAGCTTTTGGATAAAGTAGACTTTATTTGTGGGCGTGCAAAGTGCTCATAATGAGGCATCACATGTTGAACTGATTTTAACAAATTTGAGGCTCAAAAATGGAATTCTTGTATTTCTCATTATTAATATCAAAATAATGTTAAAATGTTTAATATAATGTAACAGGAACCTAAAGAATAATGGATTATATGGCTACAAAGGAGACCCACCTGGTACCTAAAGCCAATATTTGTTTTAACTATATACTAAAATCAAAGCACCAAGATCAGTGTTTACAGAGCCATAGTGCTGTCTACTCTCTTATACGGTTCCGAATCATGGGTCATCTACCGCCACCACCTGCGTCTCCTAGAACGCTTCCATCAACGCTGCCTCCATACAATCCTAAACATCCGCTGGTCAGACTATGTGACCAATACATCTGTTTTGGAACAAGCAGCAGTCACAAGTATTGAGGCCATGTTGCTGAGAACACAGCTGCGTTGGGCAGGGCACGTCTCCAGGATGAAGGACCACCGCCTCCCTAAGATCCTGCTTTATGGTGAACTTGCCACTGGCTGCCGCATGAGAGGAGCCCTGAAGAAAAGATACAAGGACTCCCTGAAACAACACCTCAACCTCGGCCACATTGGTCATCCTAACTGGTCTACTCTCGCCTCAAATTGGGAGGCCTGGAGACACACCATCTACAACGCTGCCGTTTCCTTTGAGAACACACGCAGGATCACTCTCGAGGAGAAAAGACAGTGCAGAAAGATTCGTGCCTTGCAGAATATACCATCTAAGGAGTCTTTCTGCTGTGCCTTTTGCAATCAGATATGTCTATCTCGTATTGGCCTCGTAAGTCACCAGCGTGCCTGTAACAAACGTGGATAGAGCCTTCCCAAATCTTCGTTCGCAAAGCCCAGCCATGATGATGAGAGCTTACGGTGGAGTGGTGGTGTTAAATGCTCTACTTTATGAAAGAAATAGGATACCTCATTAAGTAGTCTAAGTATAGTAAAGAGTCAGTTTGGGTTTGTGGTTTTTTTTAATTCTTTGGGAATTATTTTAATCTCATACTGATAAAATACTGCCTAATGTAGATGTTCTTTTTCCTGGGAAGTTGTTTTCTTACAAATGTCAGTAATATACTGCATACAGCTGTTGCTAAAGTTTGGAGAATGTGGGCGAGCTGTCAGTTTATATTTGATTGTATTAACTGACCGTAATCTTGCCTGAACAGTAGAGTAACGTTTATTGTTTCTGAGCTAATATTGCAGTCACATTGAACAAAATGATCAAGGGCTTATCATGCACCTCGTGTGCACCTGATTAAAATGCCATTGTACTCTAAAAACTCAACACTCTTGGCACAGGAGTAGCAGAAGTGTCTGCTAAGGTCAATGGTGTGGTGGTATGTTCTTTCATGATGGGGTTCTCTGTAAGGGGTAGCACACACAAGAATTTCTTTATACTAATGCTGCTGATCTGCATGTGGCTACATGAATATGAAGCGTGTCAAGTCCTTTGCAACAATAATTTGTGATAAATGACTGTCTATAAATGAACAGATATAGAACAGATATATCTTTTAAAGTTGGATTCAAATTCTTAAAAAAAAAATTTTCAAGTACTGTTTTTCTTTTTTGTTGTGAGTATGAATGTCATATTGAAAGTATACAATATTATTAATTACAGATGCTGAGAAAATATATGTCTCAGCTATAACATTTTCTTGAAAAATAATTTATTTGTATGCTAAAACCTCAGAGCATGATAATGCAAACAGTGACAGAAGTAAGCTGAAAATCAATCACATGTGAATGTGAGTGAACATATAGATGATGAAAAATGTCTTACAAACCAAAAGTGGACAGAAAAGTCTCATTCAGTTTTTAAAGCTAGCAAGTGTAAATCAGATCATAAGGAAGAAAAGAAGGCTTTCAAGATCTGCTTTTTATGCTACCCGGCCTTTAGATTGATAGAATAACACTCTAGAGGTATATTAGTACTTTTGTATGTATTGGTACTTTCCATAGAAAAAATTACCTAATTGTCTCATATTTCTTTCATGTAATTATCTAGTAATGAGAAAATAACCTGTTTTTCAGAGCCACCCCATGGAAGAAATCTTATACTCTTTTATGCAAGTTTGATTTATAGACATGTACTGCAGAGCACAGTGAATATGAGACATTCATCTTCCTATGTCTAGTTGCTATGGAAACATAGTACACAGTACAATGTCATTCCAGCTCTGGTGATGCCTGCAGTAGTTTATTCCTTTGTTGTGCTTGTTTCTTAAGCAACTGTCTTGCAGCCTTTCATATTATCACACTTCATCACTTATACAAGTCTTTTTCCTTATCTCTTGAGAACCATGTCCAATAGAAAAGATGCATTTTTTTTGTCTACCCATGCATATCAGTGTATGTACTTTTTTTGTTTGTTTGTTTTCAGTCATGGGTTAAAAGCTTGTCCCATGCACACAAATAATATACCATTGCTCTAGAGTTGGTAAAAGACGATTGCAAACCAGACTGAACATTAGTGTAAAGGACCTGACTCAGCATCTTTATTTAGGAAGAAAAAGGTGATCTTTATAATTAATTAAAAAAAATACTAGGGGTGTTGAGGGGAGCAAGAGTCAAATTGACTGGTTTTTATGTTGAGAAGCTGTATCCTAACACAAGTTCTTTCTCAAGGCAGTACCTTTTTCATGATTCATTACACAGGGAAATGACACATAATGAAGGGTGTATGTGTCCCAGGTTCTGCCTAAGTGGGGTGATACTTTGCAAGAAAACATGAGTTAATTCCTCAAGATAGATGTGTCTTTTGGCTAGTATTAATAATGAGTTTTGTTTTGCTTTTCCTATCTATAACTATTACCAATTTTGTAATCAAATTACTTAACAACATACTTTGCTATTTGTGGGGGTTGACCGTGGCCAGTGACTCACTGACTGTCCCCACAACGGGGTGGGAGAGAGAATCAGAAGAGCAAGAGCAAGAAGGCTAATGGGTTGATATAAGGGCATTTTAATGAGTGAGGGCAAAGCTACGCTTGCAAGCAAAGCAGAATATGGACTTTATTCACTACTTCTCGTCAGCAGGCAGATATGTAGCCGCTTCCTGAAAAGCAGCACACCTAATGGTTACTTGAGACGATAGACGCCATAACCACAAACATCCCCTCCTTCCTTGTCCTTTCCCCAAGGTTTTATTGCTAAGCACGATGTCAAAGAACAGTTGGGGTTGGAAGGGACCTTTAAAGATCGTCTAGTCCTACCCCCCTGCCACAGTCAGGGACACCTTCCACTAGACCAGGTTGATCAGAGCCTTGAACGTTTCCAGGGAAGGGACATCCACAAGTTCTCTGGGCAACCTGTTCCAGTGTCTCACAACTCTCACTGTAAAAATTCTTCCTTGCAACCCAACTAAGTTTTTTTGAAAGTATTGCCCCTGTCACTACAGGCCTTGGTGAAAATGTCTGTCTTTCTTATAAGTCCCATTTGTATATTGCAAGGCTGCAAAACGCTCTCCCTGGAGCCTTCTCTTCTGCAGGCTAAATGGCCCCAACTCTCTCACCCTGTCTTTATTGCAATAATAGGTGATAGTATAAGTCACTTCACAGCATGAGCAACACATTTCATACGGTAGGGAGCATCCCTTTGGTCAGTTTGAGTAAGCTGTCCTAGCTCTGTCCCTTCCAAACTTGTTACCCACCTCCAGCCTACTCACTCGGGGAACAGCGTGGAAAAAATTAAAACTTGGAGGATGTGCAAGCACTGCTCAGCAGTAAAAACACTGGTGTGTTATAAATACTGTTCTAGTCACAGATCCAAAGCACAGAACCGTTCATGGTACTGTGAAGAAAATAAATCCATCTCAACCAGGCCAGTACACTACTGTAAATTCAAATTATTCATTCATTCTAATACTTGTCTAGTAAAAAACATCAGTAGCTTAATCCTGCAGGACCTGGGCATACTGTTCCTATGAAGCAGCAAGCTATTATACATCTATGTCGTATCCAGTGAAAGCATAGATCTTTCACTATAAATAAATCTGACAGCAAATCATCCTAACAAAAATTTTAAATGGAGTTTCTAGCAGATGTGACCCAAGTCTATCTGTTTTCCCAATCCTACAGAAAATTCATTAAAAAATTTGAACTTTTTGCATATCACTTTTTCTGAAGAGAAAGGGACTCATAAAAAATTTGACATAAGCAGAGATATGAATTGTCACAGGTTTGAAAGCCAAACCTATCACATGGGTGTTATACAATATGCCGCACACAGATTTATTCCTTCTAAATAGTTCAAAATATATTTTTCTAGTTTGTGAAAAATTACTACATGAAATAAAAATTTAAGTATTTTAAGTCATTAATTTAAATTTATATTTAAATTAAAAATTTGTGCTTTTTCTATTTTTGAGAATATGTCCAAACAAGTATTTACAATTATGTTAGAAAATTTAAGTAAGTCACTGGTTCCAACCTCCTGGTTACCACTCCTGCCTTCTGTCATTGCTCTTCACCTTGAGGTGAAGAGCAAATTGTTTTAACATAGACAATTCTTATTTCACACAAATCCTTTTTATTTTCCATTGCTGTGGAATAGGGATATGTATGTGGTCAGTTGCCATAATGCATTCCTGGTGATACAATTAGAATGTGGCAGCTATAAAATAGACATCAAAGATTATTTTTTTTTATGAATAACATCTGTGGTAATAGCAGTGCACCTGCCAACATGCCTCAAATATGAATCAGTTCTTTTAGCAATATCTTATATTTATTCAGTTTGGTGATCTCTTTACAGGGACTACCTACACAGATGCTGATTATTTTTTAATTGCATTGGATGATAGAGATTGGAGAAAAGACTGACCCAACCAAACTCATTTCAAATAACCTATTAAACAGCCATTAGATGACAACAATTCTTGTTCTTTTTTATCCAAAGCTGAACCTCTACCCTGAAGAGAAAATTGTTCCTTAAGCTCTTTCAGAGCATACTTATTATTAAAAGTAGATTTTTGTCCAGAGTTAAGAACAAAAGATTTTTTTGTAAAATATACTGCATCTTCTATTTGAAGTGTAATCTGTGACATATGCTGATAGAATGAAAACCTGTTGTTTTATCAGTAGCATAGAATATTTCAGTTGGAAGGGACTTACATTGTTCATCTACTCTAAATGCCTGACCAGTTCAGGGCTGACCAAAAGGTAAAGCATATTGTTAAGAGCTTTGGCCAAATGCTTCTCAAGTCCCCAACTGACGGGCTTGAGGCACTGGTCAACTCTCTAGGAAGCCTGTTGCAGGGTTTGATCACCCCCTTGGTAAAGAATTCGTAATGCCCAGTCTAAACCTCTCCGATGGAGCTTCAAACAATTCCCATGTCCTGTCACTGGATCACAGGGAGAAGAGGTCAGCACCTCCCTCTCCACTTCTCCTCCTCAGGAAGCTGTAGACACCAACAAGGTCATCCCTCAGCCACCTTTTCTCCAAACTAGACAAGCCTGAAGTCCTTGGCTGCTCCTTATAGGACATTCCTTCCAGCTTTTTTGACCTCCTCTGGACACATTCAAGGACCTCCATATCCTTCTGAACTGTGGGGCTTAGAACTGCACACAATACTCAAGGTGAGGCCACACCAAAACTGTGTACAGTGGGATAATCACCTGTTCTGACTGGCTGGTTATACTGTGTTTGATGCACCCCGGGATGTGGTACACCCTCCTGGCTGCCCGGGCACACGGCTGACTCACACTGAGCTGCTGCCAACCAGCATTCTCAGATCCCTTTCTGCAGGGCTGCTTTACAGCCACTCCTTTCCCAATCTGTACTTGTGCCTGGCATTACTCTGTCCTAGTGCAGAATTTGGCATTTCAATCTGTTAAATTTTATCCCGTTAGTTATTGTCCAAAGCCCCAGTATAGGTCCCCCTGCAATGTCTCCTGTTCCTCAAGAGAACCAACAGCACCTCGCAGTTTGGTGTCATCAGCAAACCTGCTAATGGTGTGTTCCTGCATCCAGATCATTGATAAATATACTGAACAGAACTGGCCCCAGAATTGAACCCTGAGGCACAGCACTGGTGACCAGTCACCAGCCAGATGTAGCCTCATTCACTACAACCCTTTGAGCTCTGCCCTTCAACCTCTTCTTCACCATGAAACTGCTCATCCCACAGTTGGACAACTTGTTTAGAAGGAAGCTGTGAGGGGCAATATCAAAAGCCTTACCAAAATCCAGTAAAACTATATCCACTGCCTCCCCGTCATCCAGTAGGCAGGTGATCTTATCATAGAGGGATATCCAACTGGTTAAACAGGACTTTCCCTTTGTGAACTCACATTGACTGTGTCTGATGATTGCATTATTCTTTAAATATCTTTCAGTATCACCTAGTATGATGATCTCCATAATTTTTCCAGGATCTGTAGTTTCCCGCATCTTTCCTCATATCCTTTTTCAGATGGGAATAACACTGGCTAGCATTCAGTCAGCAGAGACCTCCCCAGACTCCCAAGACCTGTGGCAAATGATAGAGAGGGATCCTGCCATAACATCTGCCAGTTTCTTCAGAACTCTGGGATGAATCCCATCAGTCATGGACTTGTGAACATTCAGCTGATACAGCTGGTCCCTTAAAATTTCAGTGTCCACAAATGGAAAGTCACCATTCCCACACTCATGGTTGTCTGACTCAAGGGCTCAAGCAGTCCAAGGTCTATCAGTATTATTAAAGACTGAGGTGAACCCCTGCATTGAATATAGCAGAATAATATAGTATGGATAGTATGAATAATAAAAATAGCAATAACTCTTTTGCAGTAGCAAAGAAATGTTTGCAAAGTCTAGGGTCCCTTTTTAGTAGGAAAAAACATGACAAAAATAAAAATGAGCCAGTCTATGCAATAATAAAAGAACAGTCTTTTGTCAAATTGTTAACCAGTTTTCTTTGGATTTAGATTTTGTTCTCTTTTCTTACAATCTCTGCTGCATTTTGAGAAAATGAATCAGCATCAGAAATGCAACACAATTGAAAAGGGGATATTGTACTATTACATCCTAACAAAACCTAACAGCTAATGTAAAAAAATACATGATGACAGTGCTTGTTTTTAACATGAAAACCTGAGTTATTATTTGATTTAATAAATTTAAGTGGCAGCACGTACTCTCTATAACATAGCTGCACAGTGTCCCTTCATCTTCAGTATTCTGTTTAAATTAAAGATATTATTAATAGAATTGAAATGATGCATGTGCTCTTAGCAATCCTTATATTCCTAAGTTGGACAAAGTTTATAAAAATGTTCATATTTCAGCTTTACAAGAATTTCTGTGGGATTTTTAATTGACTTCTTTTAAAGCTTGTAGGATAATGGGTGTCCGCTCATGGATACCTTTGGAGCTTACAGGCTGGTTTCAGTGAACTGTACGAAGAGCTGAGATCAAAGGAATAATTGGATTTCTGCAAGTTTCATAAAAATAGGTGAACAAAGAAGAAAGAGATGCTATAAGTGCCCCCAACAGAGGAAAGGAATGTTATATGAGTTAATGAATCTTAACAGGCATCACAGAGTCTACATGGAAGCCACAACTTAGAAAGACCCAGCTGTAGAGAAGACAAAGATTCCATCCCAGACTCTAAAGTCAATCAATCATAACATGCAAATCTATAAGAAATCAGGCATTATTAGTTCAGCTGTTCACAGAATTATTTGTTTAATATGATTTATAACTTTGTATTCATTTCTTGTAATATCTCCCTCAGAAGTTTGAAAAGCAAAATACCATAAATCCTGAAAGTTTAAGATGATTTCTGAGTTTTTAAAATGTATCCTCTGATTTTTTTCCTCCAAATCTCTTGTAACTTGTGCAAGTTATCTTAAAAAAATCTATTATGTAAAGATTCCCTTTTAACCATGGAATCCTAGAAAAAATAAGATTACAGATACACTTGAGCATATGTTGCATCTTCTGCTTTGGTACAGTGATGATACTACAGAAGAGGAGTCTTCAGTACACAAGGATGTACCATTACAGGAGACACATTGTATTGGGGAAATTTCTGTGTGAATATGGGAAAAAGTCTTCATTGTTGAGGAGAATTGCCCCACTGTAGATTTCTGTCTCTCAGATGTAACCAGAAATTGTGTCTTCAGATTTCTTCACTGCGTTTGTGTACTGTAGTAGCTGTAGGAGAGGTAGTTGATTCATACTAAATTCTCCTTTCCTTTGGAAAAAAGATCTTTCATGGCAATTTCTCACCCTATTGATATTTGGTTTCTAGCCCCTAAAGTCCTATAATATTTTAATTCTTCATCCTATCTCACCCCCTCCCTATGAATTCACAGCTATTTTTTTTTCCATATTTACTTCTTTGTTCATGTCCTATTAACTAGGAACAGGAAAAAACTTGTTAGATAGTAAAGTGTCCATAACTATTCTTTATCTGGAACATCTGATGATGCCCATTGTGATAGGTAATGGGGGAGGAAACTACTTATTTGTCTGATGTCCTCTCATTCCTTTGTTGCTGTTGAAAACCATTCTTTTTCCATAGTTCCTCATAATTACATTTCAACCAGGAACACTCAAAAATGCATATGGAGACAAATGCAGATCTTTCTTTGAAGATACCCATCACTTCATGTTGTCAAATGGCCTGCAGAAACAGGTAAAGAAATTATTTCAAGTTCTTCATGATTTGAAGTCTTATTCTCCAAGCTGATTATGAGTCTTTGCTGAAAGCAAGCCAGATTCCATTCTTAGAATGCAGTTTTGCTGTTGAGAAAGTGATCAATGATCTCCATATTTAACTAGTAAGTACATTAACAAAGCAAAAAGAATTATTTTTTGTGACTACCTTGTATTAAGGATTTTTATTTTTTATTTTTAGTGTATTTTTAGTATATTCTTAGTCAGACACACACAACTGCATTTTATGTTTGTGTCTTTGTCCCCTGATTATAAGCTCCTAGTACTGTTAATCTCTTTTGGAATCAAATAATTTTAGGAAACGAGCAAATAAACAGCCCTTGTTTTCTTGACAGATAGTTTTGATTTCTCTTGTCTACTGCAACTGACTGTGTGTCTTGCTTAATCTAATAAATACTAAGCTGTTTGTCTTACATACCTAAATCACAAGCTTGACAGCAAATCTCATCTTCGTTCTATTGGTTTTTATCTGCTGGGTTTTTCTCCCATGGGTAACATTAATATGGTGTATGTACTACAATACCAAATGCAATGTTAATTCTTTATCTAAGTTAGTGAATATAAATACATAGTGGCATTGTCTTCTGCTTATGCATAAATATACATAATATTCTGTGACTAGAATTTTTGAGTATGAGTGTTATTCCAATTTAAGGACCTAATAGATTTTTCCTTATATTAACTCTATAGTGAAAAATAATAATGATTCTGAAAAAAAATGAACATTTTAGAGTAATTTCAGGTAAGAAGAGTTTGGTAATTGAAACCAAATAAAATAATAATAATAATAATAATAATAATAATAATAATAATAATGAGAAGGAGAGAGAGAGAGGAGTAACACTAGAGAGGGAGAAGTGATGCACAATACCATTGCTCACCACCCACTGAGCAATGCCAAACCCATTCTCCAATAGCTATTGGACCCTCCCAGCCAATCCTGACTCACCCCATTTATATACTTGGCATGCCATTCTGCTGTGTGAAAAATCCTTTTGGACAGTTTGGGTCACCTGTCCTGCCATTCTGCCTCATGGATTCTTGTGCATCTGTTCACTGTTAGAGCATAGGAAACTGAAAAGTACTTGACTTAGGGTAAGCCCTGCACAGGAACAACTAAAACATCAGTGTGTTATCAACATTATTCTTCTACTAAATCCAAAACACAGATCTGTACCAACTACTAGAAAAAAATTTATCACTGCCAAAACCAAGACAATACAGAATCACACAATCACAGAATATGCTGAGTTGGAAGGGACCCACAAGGATCATTGACTCCAACTCCTGGCCCTGCACAGGACCATCCCCGAGAGTCACACCATGTGCTTGAGAGTATAATCCAAATGCTCCTTGAACTCTGTCAGGCTTGGTGATGTGACCACTTCCCTGGGGAGCCTGTTCCAGCACCCAACCACCCTCTGTGTGAAGAACCTTTTTTTAATATCCAACCTAAACCTCCCCTGACACAACTTCAGACCATTCCCTCAGGTCCTGTCGCTGGTCACCACAGAGAAGAGATCAGTGCCTACCCCTCCTTTTCCCCTCATAAGGAAGTTGTAACTTCAATGAGGTCTCCCTTCAACCTCCTCTTCTCCAGGGTAAACAGATTAAGTGACCTCAGCCACTCCTCACACAGCTTCCCCTCTAGGCCCTTCATCATCTTCATTGCCCTATTTTGGACACTCTCCAATAGCTTAATATCTTTCTTATATTGTGGTGCCCAAAACTGCACACAGTATTCAAGGTGAGACCATTTAAGACCTTTTAGATGTTAAAGGAACCATTATCTACTACTGCAGCTTTAATGGGAAATCGTGAAGTATTCTTAATAGCTTTTAGGTTCATTCAGATTAAATTAGTTTAACCTTCTGAAAATCCGGAAAATCCAGCATGATGGCAGATGTCCAGCCACAACCAGCTGTGATTTACCTTAGGTGACCAGAGAGATATGGGATCTTTGATTTGGATGCCTTCTTTGCTGGGGCTGCTGCTACCTAAACCATGCTCATATATGAATGATATCATATATTAGAGAAAATCTTAGATTAAATTGTTGTATTGATGGAACTTTTGATTTCTCCTCTCTTCCTCCTTACCCCTTTTAATGTTTCTTAGTCTCAGGAAGACATGTATAAAGTGGAACAAAATTTTTTGAATGAATGGAAAAACTAGGTTAAGATGAAGTTCCATGCCAAAGAATAAAGCTTTCTTTTTTTGTGTGAAAAGAGTGATTCAAGAGTGACATATGATATAACTGTAAATTTAGAAAACACACATCTTGTGCATTGCCTGTGGATGGTGCCATTTGGCATACTTTCACAGAGCGGTACAGAATACTTTTGTCAGTGCTTGAATATAGTATTGATTTAAGAGGTCAGTCTTCATTGTATAATTCAGTGAAAAGTTAAAGGCCTTTTGAAGGGACTCTGTATGTGCTGATGTGTAGAAGAAAGACTTAAGAGCAGGTAGCTGAGCACATTACATGCTGCCTACTCTGGAGTGGGAGACACCTTGGTTTTTCATTCTATATGGTGAGTTTTGATCAATACTACCTCTATTTTTTGTTTCACTATATACAATTCTGGTTTTCTAGGGAAGTAAGTCTTATGCATTCACGCTTTCTGTCTACCCTGCCTTAATTATTGTTAACACATTGGCCTACTTAAAATTGTAGCAACATGTGTTGTTTTCCAGCTGAGGCAGAAAACATGGTATTAATTCATTCTGAGAAATAGAAGCAAGTTATCTATTAAGCCTGTATTTACTAATTTCTTACATATATGTAGTTTTTAAACATGCCTAAAGCTTCAATCAATTATGGCATGTACTCTATCTTACTCAGCCAAACAACAAGGAAAAAGAAAAGGATGAGAAGATGAAAAGAAACAGAAGTATTGTAAAGTGAGAAGTCACCAAGGAATCAGGTTATTGTGGTAGGTGGATGAAGCAAATCTATGGAAGGCTAGATTCATTATTTCTTTACTCATTAAACATCTTGTTTCTACTCCTGTAAGTAATTTTTTTTTCTAGACAAGAAAATTGGATTGACGCTGACAGCATCTGTTATTTGGCAAGGCTAATTCCTTAGGACGTTATTAACCCCTTTCTACCCTGCTATAACCCTGATTGCCTTTTCGAAGACAATTTATTAAAACATTCCATGACTCTGAAAGAATGTCAGAGAATAAAAATTAATAGAATTAAGGGAGACTGAAGGATGATGGGTGACTGAATTTCTTTCCTATTCTATAATAGTTTATAACCAAACTTTTTCAATTTTTAGTGTTAAATATGAATGCTTAAAAGTAGACACCTGTGGTGTTTGTATAGTAAGTCTTAACAGTCTTTCAGAGAAAGCTTACTGAAGTTAATCTGTTTGCTATTCTATGTAGCTTTCAAGAAACATACAATACCGAAGTCTTCTGTTTCCTAATGGATGAAGTAATTGGTTTATCCAAGACATTCTGTGTTTGAAGTCCTACATTTGCTCCTGTGTCTTAACTACATCAAATTTACAGTTCTCTCTACCTCCAAGACCTCGTTATATTTATGGAACAACCTCTATCTTGGATGCTAATTCATGTTGTCTTCTGCCCTTCCTGCGTCTATTTTTGGTTAAGCCTGTATTTACCTGTATTAGCCTGTATTTCCTGTATTCTTGACTTCATACCTCTGTCCATGTTAATAGATACATTTCTTCATGCAGAGTATTTTCTGTACAGTCTTTTTTTTTTAATGAAAAGAGATAAAAATCAGAAAAAGACTATCAACACTGAGTATTAAAACTATATTGGCTGTTTAGGAATTATATAAAAAATTGTATGAATACTCTTAGGCAAGTTACTCTGAACGAGGTTTGAAAAAATGTAGAAATCAACAGCAGAATGGAATGGGGTGAAATATTGGAAAGGAATGACACAAATAGGAAGTAGAATGTGTTCACAGATAAGTGAATGTATGTACTAATGTTATGCATGTTGCTTAGCAACAGGCAGTTGTGTGGATGAACAAGTAAGTACAAAAAGTAATTAAAGGAAAAAGGCATGTGCATGGCATGGTATGGATAATAACCAAGAATACAAAAAAGATGAGAAAAGCAAAGATGGAGAAAAAAACCAGATTTAAAGAATGTTGAGAGAAATACTGAAACTTTTTTTGTTCTTGTAGACTAATTTTTTTTTTCCTGTAACATTAGCTAGAAAAAAATTAGGCAGCAACTTCCTCTGTAATAGTGCCTCACTATAATATAGCTTACTCTAAGGAAAAATACATAATAAAATGGGAATTGACTATAAAGAAAAATATAAAAACATTCCAACTAAATAATAAATGTAAAATACAATAAAAGTTTATTTAGCAACATAGGATCAACACAGATTTTTAATTACTTCAGTTACTTAGAAAATGAGCATTTGAAATAATATCATTCTTTTTTAGCAAGAATCCGATTTTCCTACAGTTTCTGCCTCTGAATTGCTTCTTCAAAGAATGTGTTCATGTTTTTCCTTCTAAAGTTTTATTTTTCTAATACTTAGACAAAATTTCCTATAGTACAGTTTTTCACTTAACTGTCTTCAGGTACAGTTTGGAATTTATGAAGAATTTTTTATAAAAATCTATCAAAATAAATACCTTTTTTCTTCTCTACACCAATGAATTAGAAAGTTATGTTAAGGGTTTCTAACATACACAGATCAATGAATGTGTTTAAAATTATTGTCTTGTAGGAGTAGTGAGAGGATCTGTGGTTTACATACCTGCCAAAGGATACCATGTACTCTTCTGCAAATTGCTGTACTGTCACCGCAACCCAGCTGCAGCATCTTGCACTTGACCTTGTTGAAGTTCATGAGGTTTGCACAGTCCCACCTCTCAAGTTCATCAAGGTTCCTCTGGATGGCATCCCTTCCCTCCAGTGTGCCAGCTGCAGCACACAGCTTGGTGTCATCGGCAACTTGCTGTCCATGTCAGCAAAAAAGATGTTAAGCAGAACCTCGTTACTGGTCTACTTTGAAGTGTTCAAAGCCAGGTTGGATGGGGCTTTGAGCAACCCAGTCTGGTGAAAGGTGTCCCTGCCTGTGGCAGTGGGGCTGGAATGAGGTGATCTTTAAGGTCCCTTCCAACACAAACCATTCTATGATTCTACGATTGTAGGATAGATTTCAACTCTAATCATTATTTGAATACTATTATACCTGTACTTGTTTCTTGTTTTGTTTTGTTTTGTTTTTTTTTTTTTAAACCTGAGAAACTATGTTTACAAAGTTTGTTTTAAAGTAATATTGAAGATGCAGAATCAAGCAATCAAAGATGGATTTGCTGTACGTTTTCTTTGAGACATTTGGAAATTATGCATTTTGTCAGAGTCTTCAGTTATATTGCTTTCTTTTTGTTTTTAAAGAAAGAATTCCAGTTTCTTTGTTTCATTCTGACTCATCAAGTGAAGTTATTAAATTAATGAACATCTGCTCAGTGTTATTGCTGCGTGCATGGCCTTGTGCCTAGCTTAATCCATACCATCCAAACTCTGCAAAGTTAATTCGGGTATAATTAATCAAACTGTAAAACCATTTTCAAGTTACTGTATCCTCTAGTACTGCACCACTAGTAAGTATTGAGATTTCCAGAGTCTTAGCCTGTGGTTCTTAAAAGTGTAACCACCTTTAAAAAAACCCCAGCTAGATGATTGGAGCTTCTTTGGGACAGTAGAAGATAGGAGGTTAATTTTAATCTTTGAAGGTGTGTAACAGAAGTACATTCCAGTTTGAATTTTCAGGAAGATTCCAATGTTAAATGGGCCCTTTAAAACTTAGTCCCAGGTTGCATATGGAATTTATTTACTAGATAGCTTTTGCTGGCTGTTCCAGTGGTTTCTTCAGTCCAGTGTTTGCCTTTGCCTCGTCTGTTTTCCACTTAGCTAGGTCACAGTAAATAGCCATATACACAGTTTTCCAGAGTACCAATGTACAAGTAAGTCTCGGAACTGTTAGCATATCACAGATTTAAGTGTGAAGATGTTGATGTCCCCAAACATCAACAAAAACCCCAGATTATTCCAGTTATTTAGAACACATTACCTAAAACCAAAAGAAAATCCTTTGTCAGTAGTAATACTTCCTCCTTTCCTTCCTCAGTCTGGATGCTTTTTGCATAGACATCAGGGATTCTAATTCTGTGATTAAGGACAGTTCTTACAATCCTGTTTGTAAATACTTGCAAATGTCTTTGCTCTCTCTTTTCACATGGAACACCTATACTTAAGCCTCTAAGGAACAGGAACAGTTTACCGACAGCAAGGCTACTGTTCCTCTTTTCAGCCATGAAAACAAAAGACTAAAGAATGGAAAACCAAGCTGAAGAAGATTTAAAACTCTCTGGTCAGTATTCACAGTTAGTTTACGGAGAGAAAAGAAACAGATTTAAATGAATGTTTAAAACGTACTAAAGTTCTCCAATGTGTATAAGTGTTCTAACAAAAGTGTTAGGAATATTACATCATTATCAACTTCTGCAAGGAGCCAAAACTAAGTAGTATCTTTCCTCTGGTATAATTTCTACTGGTCTTTTTAAAGGTGCAGTATCAGTAAAGAGATAGAATTTTCCTTCATAATTTATAATTGGTCCCTATGAGGAAAATCAATACTTTGTGTGGAATATGCTGTAAAAGTGTAAAGTACTTATATTCTTACAAGATGTAGGTCTGTCTTGATTCAGAAGCAGTGAAATAAACAAAATGAATAAGTAATCTGACTTGCAGAACACTGAAAGCAATGAACTCTGTATACAAACATAGCAACAAACGTCTCCCAGAGGAGACAACAAAGACTTGTAGAAAAACTGGATGAGAATTATTAAATAGAAAAATTAGATCCAGTAGGTTCCAAAATGCTTTTAATCCAAAAATTGTAGAATTCTGTGCTAATACCGAGGTTAATCTTAACCTGCACATCTTTAATTTTAGGTGAGGTTTAAATAAGAAAATTAGAAACTTATTTGCAATATGCAACTTGCCTCTAATGAAGATACTATTTAAATGTTGGTGGAAAGACAATAGAACACTTTTTAGTGTAAGTGTTGTCACAACACTGGAACAGATTGCCCAGAGCTTATAGAGTCTCCATCTGTGGAGCTATTCAAGAAACAACTTGAGACAATCCTGGACAAGGTAGCTGGCAAGGGAGTTGGACCAGATGATCTCCAGAGGTCACTTTCAACCTTAACAGTTCTGTGGTGACAATGAATTAAAAGATATGTGTGTCTTTTCTCAAGAAAGACTATGATTTCCAAGTACTCCATAAATATTAAATGAAGTCAAGCTTCCAAGATTTTCGAAGGCTTTTTAGAATAACATTTTGGACAAACTTCAATAATGTTAACTATCAGTTAAAATTTTTCATATGATAACAGGAGTGAAGCAAAGGGGTGATAATAGAACTGAATGAAAGAATTTTATTTTGCTGAAAGGATATACTTTTTGATATTTGTTTTGGCTCAAATGAGAGAATAGTTGTCTAAAATATGCATTCCATGAAATATAAATCAAAGTCTAAAGCTTAGCTATATTCAAGAAGTTGAGAAAGTTATATGAATAGTAAGGAGATTTGCTGCCACCTTGACAGAAGCAGCTTCACAGCCACCAAGTAAGAATTGGCAAAAGCAGGCTTGGGGAAGAGTGACAGGAAAGCTACCCAGCAGAGAAGGACCTGGGGATATTTGTCAAAAGCTGGCTGAACATGAGCCAGCGGTGTGTGCCCAGGTGGCCAAGAAGGCCAATGGCATCCTGGCTTGTATCTGAAATAGATAGTGTGACCAGCAGGACCAGGGCAGTACTTGGCACTGGTGAGGCCACACCTCAAATCCTGTGTCCAGTTTTGTGCCCCTCACTATGACAGACATTGAGGTGCTGGAGCATGTCCAGAGAAGGGCAATGGTGAAGAGTATGGAGCACTAGTTTATGAGGAGCAGCTGAGGACCTTGAGGTAGAGGTTGTAGCAAGGTGGGGATCATCTTCTCTCTCAAGTAACACGCGACAAGACCACAGGAAATGGCCTTAAGTTGCACCAGGGAGGTTTAGATTGGATATTAAGAAAAAGTCCTTCATCAAAAGGGTTGTCAAGCATTGGAACAGGCTACCCAGGGAAGTGGTGGAGTCACCATCCCTGGAGGTATTTAACAGACATGGAGATGTGGCACTCAAGGACACGGTTTACTGATGGACTTGTCAGTGCTGGGCTAATGGTTGGACTTAATGATATTAAGAGTCTTTACCAACCTAAATAATTCTATGATTCTGTGGTTCTATGTGAGTATTATTTTCCCCAGATTTTGAAGACTATGTTTTCTGGGGAAACAATCAGCAAAACTGGAACTAAAGAAAAAGGATAGAGATGTGCCTAGAAGAAAATAGCATGGATAGAAAGTAAGGTGATATTTGTTTTAGCTGCACTTGTGCTGGCCAGAAGGCCTTTAAACATTGATTGAAGATGGAGCATTTTTTAATCAAAAGTAGGAAAAGGTATAGTTCTGGAGAGTGTGAGCAGTGGAAACTTCACAAGTACCTAATTAGTGTATAGTACTTCTCATCAGCACATCACAAAGCTCTTTGTATAACAGCTTTCTTCATTCTTTCATTTCACAGAAGCAAAATGTGATCTCATGGAAAAATACCTGTCATTAGTTAAGTGTTCTTTAGATGACAAACATTTTTTTGGCTTTGCTTTGTTTTTTCTCCCGGTTCATGTTTGCAGGTTTTGGAATATATACAAATATATACAAATATTACACTATGTGTGTTGAAACAAAGTTTCTCATTATTTAAGGACCATCAGAGGTCTTTGAGTTGGGAGCTGGCTTTCAGTTTTCATGGATATAGTAAGAGAATGGATTAGCGTTGACACTGAGATAGATGAGACAGGATTGTAAAAAATATTTTCTATAGACAAGTTGGTACAGTTGGAAAAACTGGAGAAGTTTTCAGATATAACAGCTTTTATTGAGGTCAGAAAGCCAAGCCTTTCTTTATCAGTCTTGAGTATAAATTCAATCTTTATTTGAATTTGTGACAGAATTTATCAGTTGTAAATGGGTATCTAGTTGCTTAGGCTGAGGTATCAAACCTTAGCCACCTCACTCTCATGTTGCTGCCTAGAAAAAATAGCAAGCAGAAGACTGTTCTACCATAATGAATATGTAGGTTGGATTTGACCTTTGATCTTGACTCTTCAATCTTTCTTTAAATCTTCTACAAATATACATTCCAATTATAGACCTTTATGTAGATAAACTAGTGATGCACTCAGACTTGACTGAGATCCATTGATTTTAACAGCTGCACTGGTACTTTGGCACGTGCACAAAAATCAATTGGTTAACAAATACTGCTCTGAATTAGGCATTAGGAAACATAGGCAAGACTCCATTTTCACAGGTACACAATAAAATATCCAAACCTTTGGCTTAGAATTTACTGTAAAAGTTCTGTGAAGTATTAGTTCTATAGAGTAGATAAGAGGAATTTAGACTTCCCAAATCGTCACATTCTATTTCATTTTACTTCCTTGGTAATATTTTTTTCCTAGTAAAAATCCTTCCTAAAGTAACAGACTACCTGTTATAGAAGTTTTACCCTGAAAAGAGATTCCTTAAAAATACGTTTGTTAAATCAGATGTAGCCATGTGCTTTACTTGGAGGGAATAATCAATCCTGTGAGAGTAGCAGCTAATAAAAGTCCTGAGGAAAGGCAGAATAAGTAGAACTGTGATGTTTCAGGGTCCATTCCTGGACCTATGTGATGATTAATTCCTCTGCTGTTGAATAGGAAAGTAACCAGTGAAGTGCTGAATTTTGAATGGGAACTCAATTTTGTATTACTCGCTGAGAGTGATTTCAGTTTAATCTTATCATGAAGAACTCCACCATGTACATAGAATTATAGAATACCAGATTGGAAGGGACCTCAAGGATTATCTGGTCCAACCTTTCTTGGCAAAAGCACAGTCTATACAAGATGGCCTGGCACCTGTCTATCTGGATCTTAAAAGTGTCTAACACTGAGGAATCCACCACTTCCCTGGGAAGATTATTCCAATGACTGATTGTTCTCATTTTGAAAAAATTTTGGTTTGTAATCTCCTCAGGAATAACTTGTACTCATTACCCCTCAGCTTTCGCATGTGACTCCTTGTAAGAAGGGAGTCTCCATCTTGTTTGTAGCAACCCTTTAAATACTGGAACATGACGATAATGTCGCCTGTAAGCCTTCTTTTCTCAAGGCTGAACAAACACAGTTCTCTCAACCTTTCCTCGTATGACAGGCTTCCCTGTCCTTGGATCATCTTTGCGGCCCTTCTCTGGACACTCTTCACCCTGTGCACAGCTTTTTTGCATAGTGGAGACCAAAACCAAACACAGGTATTCCAGGTGTTACCTGACAAGGTACTGAGAAGAGTGGGATAATGACTTCTTTATCTCTGCTGGTGATGCCCTTGTTGATGAAAACCTTCTTCCTTTTGGCTTTCCTTTTCCACAGCAGTGCACTGTTCGCTCATACTCAGCTTGTCCACCAGGATCCCCAGGTCCCTTTCCGCAGAGCTGCTCCCCAGCTGGATAGATCCCAGCCCATGCTGCACCCCTAGATTATGTTTTCCCAGGTGCAAGACTTAATACTTGTCTTGTAGAGCTTCCTAAGGTTCTTTTTAGCCCACTCTTCCAGCCAACCCAGGTCATCCTGCAGAGTGGCTCTCTCTTCTGAAGTATCCACTTCCCCACTCAATTTGGTATCATCAGTGAACTTCACCAGGGTACACCTGATCCCATCTTCCAGATAACTTATGAGATAATAAAGTATTGTGCCCAGTCCTATAGGGGACCCCACCTATGACAGGCTGCTGGTTTGAAAAGAAGCTACTGACCACCCCACACTGTGTGATGCCTCAGCCAGTTCCCCACCCACCACACAGACCACTTCTCTAGACTCTAATGCCTCAGGTTCTCTAGGAGGAAGCTGTGGGAAAGCACATCAAAAGCCTTGGAGAATTTCAGGTAGCCAGTGTTCACTGCTCACCCCACACCATCCAAGCAGGTTACTTTGTGCTATGGATGTGTACAGATGACATCCACAGCTCAAATTATTTCCAGTTTTAAATGATCTCCTTTGTCATCCCAAAATCAATGGTATGCTTTACAGTTAGAGTGTGATTTCTGGTTAGCTTAGCATTGTTGCTCTTCTCACAGAACCACTTTTCTCATTCATATTAAAAGGCTTGTATCTATTTTTCTGCTATTGGTAGATGGATTCTGGAAATGAATAAAGGAATTTTGTTTCTTTTTCTTTCTTTCTTTTGATACACCCAACATAATATTTTCCTCTCCCAGTTTCTAAAATTATGTTGTGCCTGTATTGTTTAGAATTGGAAGGCTGGCAATTGCAAAGGTACAGTAGAAAAGGTAAAATGTCATTATAAGCATAGTGTTCAATACTGTCTCTTAAATATAATACAAAAATAGCCTGATAGTTTTCATTCTACTCTGCTCTGGTGAGACCCCCACCTTCAGTGCTGCATCCAGCTCTGCAGTCCCCAGCACAGAAAGGACACCAACCTGTTGGAGCAAGTCCAGAGGAGGGGCACTAAGGTGATTAGAGGGATGGAGCACCTCTCCTATGAGGAAAGGCTGAGAGAATTGGGTTAATTTAGTCTGGGAAATAGAACTTTGTGGGTTTTGGGATGACCTAATTACAGCCTTCTAGTACCTTAAGGTAGCCTACAAGAAAGGTGGAGAGAGACTTTTTACAAGGGTATGCAGTGACAGGACAACAGGAATGTGTTTAAACTGAGTGTAGATTTAGATTAGATATTAGGAAGAAATTCTTGACTGTGAGGGTGGTGAGGCACTGGAACAGGTTGCCCAGAGAAACTGTGGATGCCCCATTCCTGTAAGTGTTCAGGGCCAGGTTGGATGGATCTCTGAACAACCTGGTCTGGTGAAAGGTGCCCCTGCCAATGGCAGAGGGCTTGGAACTAGATGATCTTTAAAGTCCCTTCCAACCCAAACCATTCTATGATTTCATGATTGTATGAAAACAGGTAACTAAAAAAGAATTAACAATTAAGTAAGGTCCCAGAGAGTTACTAGATCAACTGAAGTTATCTTTATGAAAATACTATTGTGTTGAAAGGCATGCTGTCATATTTGATCCTATTGCTTTTGAATCTTTTATATCAAATAGTCTTTTATTCCAATGTCTCTGAGAAATACTGCCTTTAAGGGAGAACTAAATGTGGCTTTCACTATAATATACATACCACTCATGCCTACTAGTGAAACAGAGCAGTTCTTCAGTGCCTGTTGGGGCAAATTTGGCATCACAAGCTCAAGAAATTTTGTTAGCAGTGATTTCTAAGCTATGTGTGTTCCCTGTGCCTTGTAGGGTCCCATTTGGATTCAAAGACCTTGGAGGTCTTTTCCAACTTTAGTGATGCTATGATTCTACAATTTGACAGTAAAAATTAATAGGTGTGACAGACTCTGTTTTAGTTTTCCCTTACTGTCCACAGCACAGCAGAATTTGGACAGTGCTTGATTTCATTCTGTGAAATACAAGTTCTGGTGATAAAGATGATTCTGTAGATTTCACATACTTACAATTTTCTACAATGTAATTTATACAACTTACTGATTTAAAAGATGGCATTATTCCTCTCTACGACCACCTGAAAGGAGGTTATAGCAAGTGAGGATCAGTCTGTTCTCCCAAGTAACAAGTCACAGGACAAGAGGAAATGGCCTCAAGTTGTGCCAGGGAAGGTTTACATTGGGTATTAGGAAAAAATTTCTTCACCAAAACTGGAAAAGGCTGCCCAGGGAAGTGGTAGAGCCACCAACTCTGCAGGTATTTAAAATGGGGGGAGATGTGGCACCTTGGGAAATGGCTTAGTAGTGAGGTTGGTAGTGTTAGGGTAATGATGAGACTTGATGATCTTAAAGGTCTTTTCCAACCTTAATGACTCTATGATTATATATGTGTTATATGAATGCAAAACTGACTGAATAGATTTCAGAAAGTTATTGGAAAATTATAAACGATCAGAGGTGTTTCCTTTTGGATTTTGCAGTTATTAATACAAGGCCTCATTTTATTAAATATTTTGTGATTTGTCAGTGTTGGTAGAATCTGTCAATGACTCTAAGATGGAGAAAATAGCAAAGAACCATGGTGAAAAGGCAGTTAGAGAGTAACCATTGGAACAAATTATCAAGTTATCAAAGAGAAATAGTGAACTACCTGTTATTTTAAAATAAGTACACATGCAGCCAATTAACAAAAAAAAAATATTCATTACAGTACCAGAAGTCGAACAAGATTTGCTAATCTTTTCTTTTAACTTAAAATTATCAATCTATGAAAAATTGTCTCAATAGCCAGTAGTCATATTGCCTGTTCCAGTAGCAGGAGGCAAATAACTCTGTTTGTATTGCTTTGAGGAACACTTGTCATCAGTCAGATTAACATATTAATCTCTGCAATAGCCCTCAGACAGCCTATATGCGTGTGCATAATAATGTACTCAGCTACCAAGCACATCCATATTCATGGGTCACCATTCTTAGAGAATGTCTTCAGGCTCCTCCTAAGGCCGTTGTTGCAGAGTCACAGGATGATGTAGACATACATAGCCAAGACCTCTGCTGGCAGCAGCACTGTCAATGACACTAGTGAGACAGTCCAGCAAGGTGCAAGATGTATCATTTAGATCTGGATCTGGATCTGGATCAAAACCAGCCATCTGCTTTAAATTAAAGGTCCAATAACAACAGTGAGGCATAACTGCCACTGAGAGTTCCCATCTCATCTAGCTTGGACAAAAGGATTGACATTTAATTATAGTTTTAATAATTCTGTTCAGTTAACAAGTTTTTGAAGTGTCTAGTATTCTTGTTT
The DNA here is from genome assembly GCF_003945595.2 of Pipra filicauda. NCBI lineage: Eukaryota > Metazoa > Chordata > Aves > Passeriformes > Pipridae > Pipra > Pipra filicauda. The sequence goes on from NW_024104402.1 coordinate 104,123, forward strand.
GGCTCAAAACTGAGCTTTCTTGACCATTACAAGGTGCCATTAGGGTTTCTTTGTAAGTTACAGGAAACACCATGCTTTTTACAGCTACCATTTCGAGGCAGTATGAACTGTCAGACAATATATCCAGGCTCTTCACATTGTTATGTTCTCAACTTCAGAGCTACTGCATGGCTACTGCCATCTTTCTGAAGTAATTACATGGGGCTTTTATACTTTGCCTCAGGTTCTGTGTGTGCCTTACCTTCATTATCTCTGCTCAGAAAGCAAAGCGAAAACAACTTACAGCACCATAGCTGCTAAAATTAGGCAAAGTTTGTGATTTTGTCATTGGAGACCCTTTACTAGCCTGCAGTTAGTCTTGCTACCCAGTTACATAAAGGTGAGTACTGAACAAACCTAGAAACACCAAAGACAAGCATAAAAAGAAATAATTACATGGTTTTTATGCTAACATTGAAGAAGTAGAGTTAAAGCCAGCTGCCTTCTCCTTCCATCTTCTCTTCTCTTCTCTACACCAATTAGTAATAAAACATGGTTCTCTTCAGGGAGTTCTGAGTCTTAAAACATGCTTTGGCAGGGTTATAGGTGATATGGTAATTATTTAAAGATGAATCAATTATGGACCCTGAAGCTGTAGGCAATATGTTACTTTGACTCATATGTCAGAATCTGCCCAATTTTCATTAGAACAATTGGTCATATAATGCCCATGATATGAATAGATTCCAGAGTTTTTAAACAAGAAGTGAAACTGTGATAGCTTGATCTTTGAGCTCTGGAGGTCAAAAATGTAACCTTTTTGTAGAGCTCATTAAAATGAACATGATAGATATGAGCAACTATATAAGAAGTTCAGAAGACTCTGTCAGTAAAAAGACTTCCTTAAACTAGAAGCCCCTACCTGCCCTATGTGTGTATTTTTTTATGATTATCTGACAATACTAATTATCTTACCTACCTCTTCTCTTTCATAAAAATATATAAGCATGAGTTCTGCAAGGTAACTAAGAAAAATATGGAGCCTGAAGCAGTTGCTTTTACATGTACTGGATATGGCTGAGGATCGCAGGTTTGATATGTGAAATTTCTCGTCCATGTAAGCCCATTAATATCTTACATTTATGCTTTTTTTTTAATGTCAAATAAATAATAGGAATGTTAAGGTTCCTCAGAAGCATTACAACTGAAATCTTTAAATGGTTAAAACTGTATAACTGGTATGGAATCTGCAGATCCTGATAACTCGAAATTCTGTGCTCCAGTTTTGAAATTTAAAGCATAATGTTATTAAAGGTCAGAAGAAGGCCTATGTTTCAAAACCATGTTCCAAGCATACATTTCCTTAGACACTAGTAATATGCTAAAGCTTGCTGGATAATGGTTTAAATTGAGGAATATTTTATCATAGGAATCACAGAATTGTTAAGGTTGGAAAGAACCTCTGGAGATCATCTAGTCCAACCAAGGCAGGGTCGCCTAGAGCAGGAACTTGTCCAGAGGGGTTTTGAACGTCTTCAGAGAGGGAGACTCCATGCCCTCCCTGAGCAGACTGTTCCAGTGCTCTGCCATCCTCAATGTAAAGAAGTTCTTCCTCATGTTGAGGTGGAACTTCTTGTGTTTCAGTTTATGGACATTGCTCCTCGTCCTGTCACTGGGCACCACTGAAAAGAGTCTGGCACCACCCTCCTGGCACCCACCTTTGAAATATTTATATGCATTAATGAGATCTCCTCTCAGTTTTCCCTAGACTAAACAATGTTATTTACTTTTTCCCATAGATTGCTTGAAATTTAACAAGTTTCTTCCTTGAAGATTAATACAACCTGTTCTTGTATCTTCTTACTGAGTGGTCTGTTGAAAGCTCCAAACAGCTAAGAATATATGCCTACAAAAATAGATTTGCTTATCCTCCTCTTCAAAGGCAAGGGACTCCTCACCACACTTACCACATCTATAAAAATATATCCACAAAACAGGCCCATTCAACCATTGCTGAATTCTGTTTCTTCCTTCATTTGATGTTTCTCTAGTCACCTGAATTTGTAGCAGACAAGCAATGGATTTATATACAATAATGCTTAGAGTCCTAAAAATAATTGTCTCATCAATGGTTAAAAAGAGGAAGCATGCAGTTCCACAGAGTTCCTAAAATCCTTATTGAAAGTATTGCTTTGCTAAAATTGTTGTTTACTATAAAATCAGTGAACTCATGTTCATGAGTTTAAATAAAGCTATTTAAATATAGAAAGACTGGTATGTGGTTTTTATAGATATGCTAGAGTTTGATTCTGTTCCTGAAGAAGCTGTCAATATTAATATTCTCAGAATTTACATAAACAGATACAAGAGTTCTGAATCTTATCCCTGCATGTGTGATCTTGATTATATTTTCTGTTCTTTCAGATATGCATAAGAAAGTAATATTGAAGTTTTCATTTTATTAGTATAGTTGTAACTATGAAAAGCTAAACTGGAATTCAGTTTTTGATACATTAGTAACTTGAAATTATTTATGTTAACAAATCTTACGAAGATTTGAACATGTCATTCATTGCCAGTAGCTCACTGCTTCTCTTCTTCTTGAAACTCTTTTTTTACGTATTCTGTTACACACGTGAAATACGTTTTTCAGATGTGTGATTCTTGCAGTACACTGCTTTCCATGCCTTTCTCATATTTACATCAAAAGTTTCCCCTCACTTGGGTGTATCAGCCATTTATGACTAGGTTGGTTATTCTTACTTAGATGAAAATGCAAGCAACCTGTTTCCTTTGAAAAACATATTTAGTGAAATTACAGTCTTGTTTGCCATATGGTGCTCCATACAGATGGATGATTATTATGCAAATCTTTTGATTAGTGAGTTTCTGCCATTCTAGGAATTATTTGCTTTGTGTGTGTTGGCTTTGTACACATTTAGTTTCATTCTTAGGTTGATCTGGGACTGTGCCAAATCTTTTATAATCTCAGTGATACAGTTTTTTACAACTTTAAACTTTTTTCTTGTATTTATGGTTTATTCTATTTTCTTTGTTTCTCAGGCAAAAGAAGTAACTTTTACTTCAATTTGCCATATGAGAGATATAATGCAAGAAACATCATGCCATGCTGAATGAAATCATTAGCAAAATTTGCATCTTTCCATCATAGACTCTGCCTCCATGGTTATCAGCATGTAAGACTGATGAGGGGACCAGTCAAATAAAGTATTTCATTTTATATGCAATGTTTCATATGACACCAGACTCTAGTCTGATGATTCCTACTAGCTTTTCTCCTATAAGAAGTTTTTGTAGTTGAGCCCTGGACAGAGTGATATATAGTGCTAAATGGTGGTAGGTTTTTTTTCGTTTCTACAGAGTTCATAAAGATTTTGGATATGAATTGTATCTTCAGCTCTTTATCTATGAACATGGAATGTGAAAATCATATGGGAAAAGAAAATGTCACTCTTTGTAGCTAGCCTTTAGTTATCCCTACTGTTAAATTTAGATTCCTTAGATATAAGGGGCTAAGGTCTGTGAGGGATAGAAAGAATTCAGTATATGTTTAAGTGAGTCCCTTACTAACATTATACTCTGTATTGCAATTTGTTATGTCTCATGTAAAAGTCAGAGTTTTTTCCGCTGCCTCAAGCAGTCATAATATTCATTAAAATTAAAGCATTACTAAATGATACAATTGAGGTGCATGAACAGGAGCATCAGACTTCTTATTTCTTCAGAGAGGTAAAATCTAGATCTTAGTACAGCTGAGACCAAGGAGGTATGAGTGATGTCATTTAAGCTCTCCCACAGACTGGTAAGATGCACATCACTGTATGTGTTCCAGGAGTGGATTTTTGTAAATTAAGCTAATCTTTTATCTTTGTCACAAAACTTTCTAATGAATGAGTCCCCTAAACTGAAATTTAGGTGTCTCAGTCTGAGGAGACTGGAATGTTTGCTAAAGAGGATGAGTTATAAGATAGACCAAACTCCTCTCTCTCAGCAATTGTAAATTCAAAATTAAGGGGCTTTAATCAAGGAAGTGTGGAAAAAAACAGAAGAAATAACAACCCTTTATTAAAAGATATATGTGTGTTGGCAAAAACAGTAACAGAACACAAAAAAAGAAAAACTAGACAGTGGTCCTAGAAGAAAAAAAGGGTCTGACTGAATACTTCTCTGTCCTTTAGCGCAGCCCTAACCGTGGCCTGCAGGGGGCGCTGTTGGATCGCTGGAGGTGCAGGGCCTGCAGTTCTCGTCGTGGCCAGCAGGGGGCGCTGTTGGGCTCTGTCGGTCACCACACGGGGAGAGGGGTCGGGGGGGGTCTCGGACTGTGGGAGAAGTCGAGAAGGAAATGGGGGACCCTTCCCTCAGTGGGAGGAAAAAAAAAAGGGAAGGGAAGCAGTCCACTCCCACGGGACTCACTGTTGTCTCAGGTGAAGGTGTCTCAAAACTCCTCCCTTCTCTCCCGTGTGCACGCAACTCTCCGATGAAACACAGCAGATCCGGGCTGGAGGCAAGAGACAGCTCCCAGGCAAGTTGAAGCCAGTAGTCCGAGCTGACTAGGATGAGAAGCCAAAAAGCCAGATCCCCAGTCCTTCTCCCCAAATGCCTGCACACAGACCCCCGTCTCTGTCCAAGAGCCAGCTCCGCAGTCTGACCTGTCCTCTGTCTGGGTCGCCAGCTCCCCCCAGCCTCTGATGGGCCATCAGCCAGGAATTCGGCCAGATCTTTTGTAAAGCTAATTGACTCCCTTCCTCCTTCCCTATTTGAACTCTGTTTCTCTTACAGGGAAGCAGGGAAAGAAAAATTCCTCTCTCAGATTTATAACCTATAACATTATGTTTTTAAATGTTTTATTTCTTGTAATATTTTAATGTTGTGCGAATATTTCAGATATAAACAGTATAAAATGATACTGTTATAACTCGAAAGTATAAAATGTAATAAAGTGATATTCCTTAACTATATAATCCAAGGTTATAGTGAAGGAGATGGTTTCCAAGAGTAAAACAGTATTTTATGATCAAAGCCATTGCCTTTCATCTATTTATCTAAATCAGCTCATTAAAACATTTAATGAATATATAGATACCTATCCCATGGAAAACAGCTCTTACTTCTTCAAAGTTTGCTGAAAATAAAGCAGTTTTATCTAAGGTAAAAGCCAAAATGGACTTACTGTGAAGCCAAACTGCATAATTTACTTCATCAGAGGCATTGTTGGTTGGAAATTTTGCAGTCTAATATGTATCAAGGAAGAACTAGATGGTTATAGCAATCCATTTTAGTTTTTATCTCATTAATCTAATAATCATCTGTCTGTAACCAGTTGAATTTTAGATTTTTTTAAGCCACTACAAGGTAAAAGAATAATTTCACTGTTGTCAGACAAAGAATCATTTGAAGCACTATGTTTCTGTATTTTGAAAAAATGCTCTTTTTTCTTTTCACTAGTTAAGACTAGTAGGCAATGGATGTTGCTACTTGTAAGCCATTATACCTATGTGAAATAATGCTCTTAATTAGGATTTGAAAATGTGTTCGAATACTTGGTAATATAACTAATGAGAGTGTTCCAGAAGTGGGTCTTACTTTGAGAGACAATAGAGCCTTCTTGGAACTTCTTTTTCAGTCTGATTTTGTATGTCAAGAATTTTACCACTGAATACTAAGTATTTATCACTTTTCTCTCTTTTGAATTTTTCACTGTCTCAAAATGAGATATGTATTTTAATAAGGACCTTCTAAATGTCCTATTTAAACAGTGAGCAGATAGGGCAACAACTGACAAATAAACCAAATCTCTTGCTGAAAATTTCAATGTCAAATCAGTTAGAATTTAGGGAATTTCTTCAGTAGGGAAGTACATAGGCTGGATGACTTCCTCTCTCAGCTGATAAGTGTCTCAGTTTCCTATCTGAACCTTTTAAATACGAGATTCCTTATCCCTCCTGGTTGCAAGTCTCAGTTCTGCTGTCAGTTTCCCTTGAATCCTCTTGGCATTTCTATCTGGGAGTGTTGAGACCCTCAGTTCTGGCACAACATGTGTCCTACACTCAAATATTATAGCACTGTTCTCTAGTTCCTGACAAGACTTAACTGTAATACTGTGTAGTGACTGTTCAGTGCGTAGTAATGATTACAAGGAATTGCATTAATAACTGCTAATTTTCCCAGCATTAAGATACTCATAAAAATATCCTTCATCAGAATCTTCTGATATGGAAACACCCAGTTTGTAGTGCTCCTATAGCAATACTATTCTATAGTACAGTATTCTTACCAATCCATTGAAACTTTAGCAATTTCTCCCCTACCCTCCAAAGACACTGATAAAGAAACTGTTACTATACAGTTACTGACTTGGACCATTTAGCTATAGCTATTTTCCAACCACTACAGTACCAATTTACAGCATCAGCATTTTCCAGTATGTTTTCTACTGGACTAATTAGAAAAAGTCCATATAAGTGCTAGTGTTCCTGAATACAACACGGATGTTTTATTAGGAACTTAGGAGGGAGCTGGAAAGAAAGGAAGAAAGGAAGGAAGGGAGAAAGGAAGGAAGAAAGGAAGAAATATATTTTCTTTAATAGCAATGAAGATTTAAGCACTATGGGGAAAGATAAAGTAGTTGGAAATATGAATACTTATTTAGAAATACTAATTTAGAGAAAAGAAAAAATTCAAGACTGATAATGGGGAATCGGGCTGCAAATGCCACTGTGAACAAAGAAGCAGGTAGCATATATCTTCAAACTATGTTGAAACTTTAAACTGATTTCTTTGTTTATTAGTTTGTGTATCTACTTTCTGACCTATTCACACATGATAAAGATTGTTTTTCTTTCTCTAAAACAATTAAAACAAAAAATTATTATTAAAACAATGTTATCTGCACAGAAGTATTTAGTAAGTGAATTTAGGACTTGTGAACGATCCACTAAAGTAAGAGTAAAGGACGAACAGTATTTTCTACCTTTCAGAACTGTATTTTCTTTGTGGATATTTTACAGTGCATATGAATTTATTTTCATTGTTCTCTTTCATAGTTATGAGGTTAAATTTGTATTGTGATGCCACTATCATTAAAGTTTCAATAGACAGAACTATTCCTTCATTACAAAAAAATTTATTGCCTCATTGGTTTGCATAGTAAAAATGCGAGAAGCTACAAATTAAAAACATGACTTTCCTCTATAACAGAAAAATAATTGGATGGAATGGAAGTAAATACCATTTGCTACAATGTATAATGTTTATCTTGCATAATTGCCCATCTGAATTCATGGGCAGCTGTACACTTTTCAGCACTTAACTGTAATATTTTGTTCTTTTAGACTGATGATCTTTGGAAATGTAATTTTTAAAAGACTAAATGCACTATGTTCTGCACAACTGGATAAAGCTGGTCAGATGCAATGAAGAAAATTACTTTTGAAGAATGATGGTCAGCAAACGTTTCTCCTTCAAAAATGCCACCACTATTGTCATGTATTGACAAAATAAAAATTCATATGTAATTTCTTCATAGCATTGTGAATTATTATCTTCACTAGCTCTAGTAAGAGTTGAGTAAGTCAGATATAGTTGATCTTTTAGTATTTAGGCCATTATTTATCATTGTTATTCACTATAGCTAGGTGTTTTTGTACTTTAGATGTCACACTTAAAAGAACTTTCAGTGGTGGCCTCTAAACATGCTAAAATCTTGCATGTGCTATTTTTGTTTTTAAAATTTCTTTATTTTGTCAAAATTTCTGTTATCTTACTTCTATTTAAATTATGATTTTGTATTTAATGTATTGTTTCTATATATAAAATAATCCAATTAATTTAAATAAAAGAGACAAGATTTGAAGAACTTGTATGCCTGAAATCTGGCCTGATTTATCCTCCTGTCTGATGAAAGATATTACCTCTTCCCACAGAATTTGGGGGCATAAAGTGTTGCATTCTCTCTGTGTTGTAAACAAGAAAGTTGAAGCAGAGAGTAGATGAAGTGGCTCGACAGGTGTCACGCATGGAACAAATAGAAGCACCAGTAACTGAACACAGACCTCCAGTTCTAGACTAGACCATCTGTTTGCCAGCCATATTTCTTCTTTATGATTCTGTCTATGATCAGTTATTAAATTCATATATCTTTTTTTTAAGTGGAATGACACATTCCACTGTTTATGCAGTGTCTTTCCAATTGTATATGATTTCCTTTGAGAAACAGAAATGTAACTTATTTACAGAGCAACTACAAGCTTTCATAGGAAAGAATATAGTATTTTTATCTAAATAGTAAAGTAGACATTAGTTACTACTCTGCTTTCATTTGATTTTCTGTTTTGCTTATAGAGCTGTTGACAGTTTGTTTGCAGTATTTCAGTATAAAATATACAGTTATGTCTGATCACAGAGACTTTTTGTCATTGAGAAAACAAAATTCTAATAAATAAAAATAATTATAAATAAATTTACATTTAAATGAATGATACAGTGTAGTAGGAGAATTACTAATTTTTCTAAAACATTCATCATTTGTGACATCCCACTCTTAAGGGGATGGGAGCACCCAAGATTCATAAATGTTCATTGGCGAAAGGAATGACAAAAGTCAGAGGGTCTGCAAAAACTCAAAAAGTTTTATCAGTAAATGACACACTTGGCATGGAAAATGGTATGTTAGACCCTGACCTCTTATACATGGCAATGGGTTTTGGACCAAGGACTAAGGGAAGAGAAAGAGATGAATAAAAGAGGAGGAGAGAGAAAGAGGGAAAGAAAGAGGGCAAGAATAGAAAGAAGGAAAGAAAGGAAGAAAGGAAGGAAGGAAGGAAGAAAGAAAGAAAAGAGGGAAAAGAAATAAAGAAATCACCAGTCCTGGCTTTATTGTCAATCCAGCTGATGGAATGTCCAGGCTCCTGGGTGCACTGCCTGGCTTGCTGGGAGTGCTTTTTTATATACAGGTTTTCCCTGCCCTGGAGACAGGTTTCTCGCTTTCTATGCAAATCAGTTATCATGTGCAGTCCGTTGTTTCAGACCTTTCTGGAAATGGATCAGAAAGCTACAGGGCTCTTGGGTGGTCTTGATTTTCCCCGTAAACTCCATGCCCACTTTTCAATCTCATTCCTGTGCTTGGGCTGTGTTCTGTGTTGTGCTTACCTCCAGGAACTAGAACAAGGACGTTTGTCCTGGAAAAGTGCTGCCCTACCTCCACATGACCCCTTCTCCAGCTACATCTTGTTCTTTCCCACAGCATGTTATTACCACCAATCATCAGTTATTGTCTACAAGCCTTGTCTGTTACCACCAACAGTCCTTGGTTGCCTCCACAGCCGTCCAGCTATCAGTGTTGGAGACATACACATTAGCCCCTTATCTTCTGGGCTTCTACACCATCGTCTGCCTCCTTTTTCACGTGATCTTTTTACATCTACACTGCTAAATAATGGGATCTCATTACTTTCCTTGGACTTTTGGGTCCATGGGGGGAGCCAGTGTACCTAATTGCTTTTACGTACTTAATTCAAATTGTTTTTTACCTGGCCTTGGCAGGTGTAGAAGTAGGAAAAAAAGCACACCTTCTTTCAGAAAGTGAGTTTAGGTTGGGAAAAAATGTTTCTTTCCACAAAGATGCTGTGGACATTTTAGTTTTTTTCCATACAAGCTTCCTTGCTAATCAGACCTTTGGGAAATTTCAGGATTATGACTGTCTGTGTCTGGAAAACAGAAGAGTACATGCATGAGACTTGAATAGTGGGATGGCATCTTATTAAATCCTACATTTTTAATGTATATTAACTAAAAGGAGGGAGAATAATGAAGTTACTGGTTAATAAAGAATGTCAGATTTTTAATGCTGGTTGAGACTGTGTGAGTTTATCAAAATATTTAATGGAACCTTCAATGCCAAGGAAGTGTTAGCCCAATGGGAGATGAACACCATTACCTACAGAATTAAGGTTTATATGTAGCCAAAGAAATGGTTTGCAATAGTCATGTGCATCCTCAGTTCTAAATTAACTCAGCAACTCTCAAGGAAACAGCCTCCAAACCATCATAAATGTGTAATTTAATATGTCTGCTTGTATTCAGCAGTATGAGAAACATACGGAGATAGTGCTGGGAAGTAAAGGGAACAAGAGAAAACCAATATTGGAATGTTTGTAATACAATGCTGTAAATTGTTATTCCTTTCCTTTGGTTGCTCCATGTGGTTCAGTGGAAACTGATGGTCTCCTCTCTCATCTTTTTAAAGAATTATTTACAGGGGATAATTCATCCCACCTGTGGCAGGATGGGATGACTCCTCAGAAAGTGCCTCTCCCTCTCTTCAGTGGCTAGACAAAACCAAGATAACTGGTTTCAACTAGACAGAACTTTTTGATGACAAGTTAGACCATATAAATTCTACCTCCTGACTTGGAAGGGATTTGATTTTAATGGAAAAATTCCAGGAATGGGCAAAAAGTATTATAGATAAGGACAAACTTGCATGTGAGAAGAAATTGGAAAGATTGGGATCAGTTATCGTAGAAAAGAGATGAATAAGAAAAGTCATGATTAAAAGAAACAAACAAGAGGATGCTAAAAAAGTCTTGGAACTCTGAAGTAGTACTTATCTTCTATTGTAATAAAAGTACAAACACTCTGTGAAAAAATGCAATAAGGCTTGCATGAACACAGAACATATTATATAAATTCTAATATTCAATACTAATCAGGAAAGGCTTAAGTCTTTTACTCCTATGAGGAGTAAAAATACAGGAAGTTATATTAAATACATTTTTTACTGAGGTGTGAAAATACGGCCACTTAGACTATAAGGGACCCACATATCAATGAGCGCTGGGAAGAACATTCTTCTCTGAATGCCTGTTTCACAACTTAGGCAAGTACTAGTATTTTTTCTTGAAGTATTTGCTAGGGATAACTGTCAAAGGGTGGGTACAAGCTAAAACAATGATTTGATGTAGCGTGGCAATTTTTGTATTTACATTCTTTATTTCTAATGTGAAAACATAAGGTTAAAGGGAAAGCTAGTTCATTTCCGATACTGTACAAAGGGATTGAGCTTTGCATTAAAGCCTTTTATGGTGTTAGAGGGTGCAGTTGTACCAAGACATCTACCCATAAAATGTGAAGTAGCTTTCTATAGATTGCTGTAGGAATGCATGAATTTTGAGAAACTCTGAAGTGCCAGCGAAAACTCTTTGAGTCTAATCAGATTCTGGCTTTCAAAACATCTTCTTGTTATTTTTACTCTTTCTGATTGCCTTTCTTATCTATTGCGGTCATCCTTATTAAAAGCCAAATACATACAAATTACAAAATCTCATGTGAATGCCAATGTCTGAAAAAGAGCTCTTGTTGACATTTTACTTTTTACAGTAGTGCATGTAACAAAATGGTCACATTCTTCCTTTTTCTATAAAATAAAGTCTTTAAAACAGTAATACAGTTCATGCATAGTTTAAGAAAACATTTATGTAAATCTGAAGGTGTAAGATGCAGTGTGATAGGTCAACCAAGTGAAATATTAATAGAAATCTATTATAACTGCGTCTCTGTGCTTCAGTAAGTCAAGAGGTATGTATTAATTCCAGCTGCTGTTAACACGTGGCAATATTTAGAACTCGAGCTCTAGGATATATTCTGTTCCCTTAATGTAGCACAGTAATTGATATAAGTTCCCATTTTTTTCCATTGGTTTTATTTTGTTTTTTTAAGGACATTGTGTTGTGCTTTGAAAAGGATACCATATGTTGAACACTGTCCTCCCTAGACCACATACAATATTATAAAAATAAATTATGTTATATTTTGTAACCTTTATGCAAAGTAGATCTTACAAATCAAGCTTAATCAAATGTTGCTGTGTTAGTTGCTTTAGTGGTATTTTTACTAGTTTTCTTTTTCAAACTAGTCTTCTAGACTGCAGGCAGATTTGATTAAATTTCGTTGTTAGTTCTGTGTTTATTCAGCCACTAAGGAGCATCTGGTTAAAACATTTTATAACATTTCACGGTAATAGACAAACTTCTCCAAAGTATTTAAGAATTGAAATTGAAAATGTAAAAGCAATCTCAGCAAAAATTACCCGATAGGAAGGTTATACAGTCATTTTCATGCTCTTTTAAATACATCGTAGAAAGGGAACTCCCTGTAGTGAGTTATTTCTGAAGTGTGTTCTGCTGCTCACCCTGGAGGAAGTGGTGTTAATGTTCCATGGGAACAACACTTAGAGTTCCTGCAGACTTCAGGACACGCCAGACCTGCCTTTTCTCTTGGGCTCCATCACAGTCTGTTAGCAGCAAGGAACCCCAGCAAGATGATGGATAGGTTGTACTTAGCTCAGCATCCTAAACAGGTCCTTGAAACTGCCTCTCGAGCAACTGTTCTGCCTTTTCCTGCATTTCATGTCAAAGCTGCTTGGGTATTCGTGTGTCATTTCTTACACCTTCAGTTTGGGAATCGAGGCTAAGACTCCATTTGAACATATCAGTGAATGTACAGTCAGTACCAAAGCCATGTGTGTATATCCTCAGCATCCAGGACTGGCAAATGTGTGTTAATCTCTGTGACAGGAGACTTGGAGTTACAAATCCTCATGACATCTGATGATATGAACTCTACTGTCAAAGCCTGCGTTGACACACTATGATCTGGTCGGTTTTCCTCTATTGTTTCTTTTCTGAGACTTATTGTGAAAGTTCTGTTGCTGGAAATGTAATTTTCCTCATCATTATACTTCTTTTCTAGCTGGATCATCACATAGTAGAATACTGTTGAGCACAAAGTGAAAAGCTCTTCAGAATAGCTCTTCTTAAGTGATTAAATGATTATCATCTCTGTCCCTTTTCTTTGATCTTATAATCAACTTCAAGATGGTACTGGATAACTCAGTTGAAGTGATTATATATTTGAAATAGAAAGTATTTATCTCCTTTTTGGTATCACTGTGTTTAAACAGGTGGATTTCTTTCCATTAATGTTAGTATTTTATGGTTCCTTGTAACTGTACCTTTAATTGAATATTTGAATAACATTTAGAGTATAAATATGCCTAACAAGAACTGATATACTAGGGGTAAAATTTCAAACTCTCTTATTTATATTGATACTAATAAGTACAATTAAGAAATTACAAAATGGTTCTGTACCTGAATTAGGTATAGAGAATAGGAGCTCAGTGCCTCAGAGAAGGCTTAATGGGAGGCAGGACCTTTCACTTGAATAATCACCAGTTTTCAAAAGCTTTTATTGCATGATGATTATGTAATTGTTAGTATTCCTAACATGAATTGATTACAGAACAGTTTTTGTTGATAAAACCATTATCTTAGTTAATATTATATGGCTTTCATTTTGGTAATTTGTATAGAGATTCTAAGATCAGTATGTCCCTGAAGAAATTTTCATTTGTATTCATTCTTTGCTGAATAGAGTGTATCTGGATTTTCTGTCCTTTAAAAAATTTAATCTTGGCACGTGAGATGTGGCATGAAAAATTCATTTTTTATATAATCTTAAATATATTACTGTCTAATAAAATTTAAATGGAATTATTAAAAATGCCTAACACACATTACTTTCTGGATCTGTTAGGCATTTACAATTCTGTCTCACTGAAAATAAATTACACTTTGGTCCTCAAGCTTTTTAAGTGTTGTGGAAATTTTTACGTTGCCTCTTAATATTTTTCTTTTTTTTCCTAAGGGTTTCTAAAACACATTGCTCTCATGTGTGGGATTGGTTTTTTACAATTAGATTAATAATCACTGACCCGGAATATCATGATTCATGTAAGACATGCAGTGTCATTACATTTGGAAGAAACAGCAAATGCTCTTCTACTCTGATATTTATTTGTACTTTATTATCTTTGTAGCTGAGTCATTTCCAGAACAAATAGGGGTAACACTCAAGTGTGATTCTGTTGTCCTTTATTGTCTCCTATTACAGCAAACGAATTCTTGCTGTATTTTTTGAATTTGTTTCAAATTGCTGTGTTATAATTACAAAAAAAGAACTTGTTACTGAGATTAAAATCCAAATATACATCACGTACTCAACAGCAAGTGATGATGCTTTGGATGTTAAGCATATTTGTTCAACTGCTTTAGATATTCTCTGTCAAATCTCTATCTACAGCAGAAAATAAGCTTTGTCCTTAATGGGACCGAGCTGCAGGTTCTCAGTCGATCCTTTAGGTATTCTGCTCCTAGACTATTGGACACCTTGAAGATAATGACAAAGACATAAAATTTGGCTCAATGTTTTATAGGAGCCATTGTAGAAGATGAAAGCAGATTTGATGTTTATAGTACTTTGGGTTGCAGCAGAAATATGCTTCTATGTTCTGTTCTATTTTGAGTTTCCTAGGGGCTAGTGGTTTTGTGTCCAAGATATTGCATTGCTTTAGTCCAGCTGAAAGGTGACAAAAGCATGTACTACAGAGGCCAAGTCATCAACAGTACAGACAGGTTGAATTCTTGTACCTGTTTTATTGTCAGAGAGAGATGTCCAGGATCAGTTCTAAATTATAGACTGGGGTTGTATAACCTCAGCCAGTGGGTACTTCACAGTGCCATAAGCTCCTTAAAGTGTTTCTTTCTGTTGCCAAGTGTAACCTGTCTTTTCCTCAGTTTCTGCTTCCACTTTTTGCTTTTTGTTCATGAACTCAAGCACTGAGAAAGCCTACACAGTGTTTTCACTGGAGTCCATGATACCTTTCTGTTTCTTTCAGTCTTTATGTCTGTATTTTAAATAAGTTTGAAGAAACAGGGAACCATGAGGTACATTTTTCTACTATTCCCTCTCTGGTTATGACTCTCTTAATAAAGTAAACTGTAAAGTGTTTCAAAACACTCAGCCTCATTTACATACAGTTCATAGTACCTTAGCTGTGACAAATGACAAATATTGTAGAGAGGCTGAAAAAAAAAGAGCGAGGAAGACTACAGTGCTCATAGTGTGGATTGTCTGACAGTGACTGTAATGCCCTTTCTATCCCATGTCCTACAATAAATTCAGATCATGACAGGTGATTGGTAGTACCCAGTTGAAAGTGTAGGCAACAAGAAGATAATTATCTAAATCTAGCAAAAATATATTTTGAATGCGACATTGGATTCAGATGTGTGCATATAGTGCTGTCTTAACTTGTGAAGCTCAAAGCATAAATTCTGTTGCAACATGGCAGCTGCACAGAGATGAGCAGATGTGCATCTAAAGCATGAGAACCAAGCAGGCTGTTCATGAAAGATAAACATTTAGGACAGTGCGAAAATTGCATCGTTCATCAAGGAGGACATTTGCCACTTCTTTCAAAGTTTGCATCATGGGTTTGCAGTTTTCACCTTGCAGCCTGTTCATGTATCCATGACGTTCAACATCTAAGTTATAATAATTTCACAAAAATACTATCCTATGCCAGAGAGTATCTACTTTGTCCCTGCTAGAACATTGTCTCAAAAATGACTTAGAGGAATGAGTATTGGAACACTAGCAGTACTCTATTCTTTTCCAAAGTATCCATTTTATTTGGAACTTTTCAGATCTGATTCTACCTAGCTTCCAAGACCTGAGAGTGCAGCTTTAAATAGTAAGAAAAACCATGAAATATATATATGTGTGTGTTTTTTCCTACAGTCTGGAAGTTAGCTAGAGAATAGTATTCTTTTTCAGAAGTAGAATAAAAAATGTTAAGATACGAAGAAGGCAAAAATTATATATCATGTAGCTACATTGAATTTAGTTCCTTCTTGAGGTTTAACTATTTGTGCTTCTCCAGGAAACATGGGGAGATTCTGGGCATTGATTGGCTCAAACTGAAACTTTAGGTGGGTACATACTCCTCTGTTTCTACCAAAGCTATGTGAGTGAGGGAAAACAACTGTCACCCAGTGGATCCTGGACTAAGCAAATTGATGTCTAATGAGCAATCTCAAAAATTTAGAAGCTCTGGAAAGCAGGGTGACCATTTGCCACTAGGAGTTTAAGGAAGTTTTAGCCTAAGTTCCAGTTTAGACACAACTTGAATGTACTCACCTATTCATCTACTTTGATTAGTTTTTTGATTTAGGTATGAGCTCATTTTTTCCAAGTTTTGTCTGTTATATTTTATAGTTCCTTGTTAAATATGGCCGCAAGCCCAATTGGAACTTTTAGATAACAGCAGAAGATCAATATCAATGATAAAAATACTTAAATATGTTAATGTTTTCAAATAAATCTATTCAGAAGGGATAAAAGGATAAAAAATATTAAATACATTAGATATATAAAAAACCTTTATTTTTAAATTCCCTTTTTTCCTCATTCGGTGAGTTAGTACAGTGGAGCAAATAGTCTCTGAGTCAGCCTCAGTGCTTTTACTGAGTAATTAAAAACTCTAAAGTTAGGTGTCTGGTTCTCAGCAAGGACAATGATTTTAAAGCAGTTACATTTAGTGAAATCTGAGGAGCTGAGGAATTATCTGAACTTTTGACCTAAGTATAGTGATTAAGTTTTTTGAAACATATTAGCTTGAATTACATTACAGGCTATATAATTTAAGTCATTTTTTCCTAAATGTTTTTATTTTTTTCTTAATTTTATCTCTTCTTGGCCTTTGTTGTGTTTTTTTCATTAGCTCTTTGACACTAAGTAACATCTCTATGGACCTACACTGTAGTCATGTCAACAGTGCCTGATGGAAACAGAGGAATTTCTATTTCCAAATGATTTTTTGGCAGGTTAGGTTTCTTCATCACTTAATGTTTTGAGTATTCTTTTCAAAGAACAGACACCAGGATTGAAGGCAGTATTACAGTGTTGGTGTTATAAAGGGCATTTTGCATCTGCGTAAGTTAACACTTCTCCCTTATAATGGGTTCACTCTTTATGTCTTGACAGATTTTTAAAAGCTCATGCTGGGTTGCTTTTCCACTAGATTCCAGAGCTATGTATGATCACCTTTCTGTGATAAACTTCTGTCTGGGAACACAGTTCTTTTTCCTAAGCTTCTAGGCTTCAGTTTGAACAGGCAAGCTTAATGCACAACTCAGTCTATTGTATCCAACTACCATGCCTTCCATGTTACATACTGTTGCATCATTCTCTGACTTAAACTATGTATTTTTTATAATATTATCTAATATTGTATCACTATATAGTTATTATATTTTATATTCTATATTACATATTAAATATTACCCAGTGATAATTATACAATGTCTTATATGTTATGTGGTATCTATATTATTAGATATGGTTATAATTCATATAATATACCATTAATTCTACTTAATTACAAATCAGGGATTAAAATACTTATTAATCCCTGTTGTTATTATTAATTCTGTTGTTCCAACAATTGCTCATTAAATAAATCCACCAGAAGCTCACACTTGTGATAGTGATTCCAAATGGCAATTCTTTCTTGAGCTTTGCAAAGCATTTCTTATTTCACCAATGAAACCTGGAGATCCTTGTAGATTTCAGTAGATCTGTTCTAAGGGTCAGAAGATTAAGAACAAGTAGTAAACAAGATTGACATTAGCAGGAGTCATTTATATTCAGAGGATGAATAGTTTTTCCTGAGTGAAACAGAGTGAGAAGATGTGAGAAGAGAAGCTGAAGTGGACAGTTGCACAAAATAGTTCAAGATGAGCTAGGAAACAGAGGAGTAGAGGCTCAAGGGCTCTTCTGTGGAGTTCTCCTTATCAGTAGAAAAAGAAGGCAGAAGTGACTGAGAAGGGGATCTGGCATAGTTTGCTCACTGAGAAGCATTCACAGAAAGAAACGGAAGAGTTATTCCACCCAAATACCACTCCTGGCACAATGGGATCAACTATCATATCAGTGGTAAAGAATTCAGAAAACAACCAGATAAGACAAAGTTTGGCATGTCTAGGGTGTCCAAGACTATTTCCACTGTTCAGAGAGAAGAAAATCAGTAAAAATATACATCAATGAATAAGGTATATTGCAGGTAGAAAATAGGGCATCAAGAAGAAAATGTATTACAGTTACTGAGAGAAGTAGTCAGGCAGCACACTCATAAAAAAGGACAGTATTTATTACAGAGAAGAAACAACTGAAGGTAGTATATTTTTTGTGCAGTTCTTCCCTCTGTTAGTAATTAATTTGTTGTCTACTTTTAAAAATAATTGAAAAAAACTGAACAGCATTGTTCAGTGTATTTCTATCTTACTAGTAATAAAATTCTTTGACAATTCAACTGCTTCCTGATGCTTAGCTGAAACTTCTGACTGCTGCTACTCTGATAGCGTGTCCTGTTTTAGAAAGCAAAACCAGGGAGATCTTCATAATTTTTCTGTCTTCAGAATGGATTTTCTCATCATATAGTTTTTTAAAGAAGTGAAATTAATATACACATTAGTAACAAAACAGCTGTGAAGCTCTGCAGGAATCCCACCAACAAGGAAGCAAGCAGGATGATGTGGAAAGAACCAGTTGGTTAATCAGAAGAGAAGGCAGCTTGTTGAAGAAGCTGTCATCCCTGAATCTTCAATTGGTGGGTCATTTTGTCCTCAGCAGGGACTCCTTGCATTAAGTGTAATTTTTACTCTCACTGCTCCACCAGTATGACAGCTTTAGTTCTAAATGCAGTGAAAGTCTTGGCCCTGATTTACATTATTCCCTGATGATTTCTTTAAAAATATCAAATAAATGTAAAAGCAGTAAAATTTGGATGTAAAAGATATAATCTATTTTTTACTCTGGATGTAAACTTTATTCTTAAACTGTTGAGAGTATACACATGTGATCAATTTCTGCAGTCTCTAGGAATTGTTTTCATGTTATTAAATGGTGGTAGGTTTTATTCTAAATTATTTTCAAGTCGTGAGTTTCTTAGAGCAGTTCAAACTGTGAAATACAATATTTCAGGTCTATATTATCGTTGTATAGTTTATTGTATATTCAAGTGATGTTTCTGCATACTCTCTGGTATTATATTGTAATAATATGGACTATTTTTATCAATCTGTTTACTTCACAGTCTGCTACATTGAATGTCTAAGAAAATGTTCTGTTCTTTTAATTGCTGTTTCCATAAGCAGTTTGCATAGGAGGATAAAAAGGAGGGCTTTTCCAGTTAATATTACTTATTTTAATTAAAAGGCAGTAAAGTAGTCATCTCTGACTCATGGCAGGCAGACAACACGTTATACTACAGATCTTTTGGCATTGCTAAAGTCACAAGGAATAAGTTAAAACAAGGACCAACAGAACAAGGGCCACCTTTGAAGCTTAGTACACCAAGGAGAGTTGGGATACCATTGTAGCAAGTGACTCTCTAGGACAAATGAACATTGAAGGAAAGAATGTCAGTAACAGGGTTAAATAGAATTTGCATACAGTAGATAGACATGATTTGGAAAATGTTGTCACTGAGCCATATAACAATGGATGATTAAGTTTTAGCAGGAAAGATGGTTCCCTTGGAAATTGAATCCAGATGTTCTGATTGAGGCAGAGGAAAGATCACAGAATATGCTGAGTTGGAAGGGAACCAAGCCCTGCGCAGGACTGTCCCCAAGAGTCACACCATGTGCCTGAGGGTATCATCCAAATGCTTCTTGGACTGTCAGGCTTGGTGCTGTGACCACTTCCCTGGGGAGCCTGTTCCAGTGCTCAGTCACCCTCTGGGTGAAGAACCTGTTTCTAATATTCAATCTAAACCTTCCTTGACCGGCTGGCGATGCTGTGCCTGATGCCCCCCAGGACACGGTTGGCCCTCCTGGCTGCCAGGGCACTGCTGACTCATATTCAACTTGCCATTGACCAGGACCCCCAGGTCCTTTCCACCACAAATCAGAAGAGTGAAAGTAAGGCAGACATTGTTAGACTTGAATGGTGCTGGGAACTAGACCCAGCCTTTTGTGCCTGGCATGCTTCTGTGTATAACATGCTCCACATGCTTCTGTGTATAATATTGCTGAGTCTTTCAGTGTGAAAGAAAGAATACGGACAATTAAGAAAATCACTGTAGTTCATGGGCTACTACAGAATTAATTTACTTAAACATATGGTATATATATCATTGTAACTTCGTCTGCTCTGAAAAATGGTTGTTAAATAGCAATGCATAAAATGCCGTGTATTATCCCTTCACATGAAGGCATTTGTTAAATTGCACTGTGTGTGGAAAGTAGGGGCCTTTGTAACTTGTTGTTTCTCATAAAACCTCAGTTAACTAGAAACTAAAAGTTTTTGGAAGCAAGCATATAAAACTCCTCAGATTTCAAACTTCATGATTTGCAAAGAAAATAACACTAAATTTGAGAAAAATAGTAATTTTGTATTCAGTTATGGTAATTATTAGTGCTATTTTACCCAAATTTAAATGTATCATTAATGTTTTTAAGTCATACATTAGACAAAAAATTATTTGGAAAGTCAAGTAACCCACTTTTAAAGAAAGAGTCTTTTGGTTTTTTGGTTGGTTTTTTTGAGCAGTAACCAAAATGAACCCCTATTCATGTAGAAATGGTGTGAGAGGGAACCTTGATGTTTTCATTCTCAGTGGTACATCCCATATGTTATATGTATCTTCCTGTATTTAATTTATGTGATATGTCTGACATTTTCTTCTCACTGATCTCTATGAAAACTTCTGCCTGCATAAAATAGATTACATGAAAACTTCCTTTTCAAGTGCTAACTTCAGTTCCTTCAAAGTCAAAGTGAGGACCATCAGTTTTCAGTGGTATAATTAATAATCTCTAAGGATATGCATGTAGTGGAGAAATCTAAGCTAGTTTTGAATCACCTTCACTTGTAAATATTTGGTGTAAGGCCATGGCATCAGAGATCTGTGCACAGTCTAATTTATCCTCTTATTCAGCTTTTGAGACCTGTCCTACTCAGTTAACTGTTGAAAGCCAACTCAATGGCCATCTCTGCTGGCTCTACAGTGCATTCATGACTCTTTAAGTAAACAGAAATGATTGCTTAATTCTCTGATTACCACTTAGGACAGATACTGAATTATCTAGATAAATACAGGGTAGAATTACAATGTTCAGAGTATATTTTTGCATGTTTTTTACTGATAAGTATTAATGAAAAAAACCACTTATTAATCTGATAGATATGGTATATTTCTAACTGCATGACTACTTTAAGAAGTAGTGCCTATGAGAGAGCTTTTCCATAGAAAAAGAAGAAATATTTTGGCCAAATTCTGTATTTTTATTTCTGGAACTACAAGGTCTGACTATATGTTGTGGGGTTAGTTGGGATAAAGCTGAAGTGATTGACGAATGTATACAGCTGTTTATAAAATAAAAGGCTAGGCTGTATTTGTATGTGGATTCCTTTCTAAATAAGTACTTATTACAGTGAACTAATAAACAGGAAACTTCAAAAGGGCAACTTATATTAAACATTAGTCTTTTAGGTTATTCATTTACTCTACTCAGATTTATGGTTAAAATATTCCTGTCAGAAGTAAAGTGCCATTTATCTAATCCAGTTTCCTATGAAAATACACTTAGGTGATTTTGGAAGACTTCAATTACCTAATTGTATAAGAGAATAATTTATATCTCACAGTTGGTAACTTGTGATGCTGATTATTACTCAATTTTCAGTGAAAGATCAGACAACCTACCCAAGGCACTACATACCTTGAAATATCTATATATACTTTACTAAGAGTGTTAAATGAATAGCAACTTGTGAAATGAAGATCAATATGCTGTGACATAGTATATTCATAATCACAAGGATGAATTTATCATTTTCTTCAGCTAGATGAAAATAAGAATTTAACACTCCAAGGCCATCTCACTTTCAGATTACTTTTGGCAAGTTTCCAAAGATCCATAACTTTTAAATAAATGTAATATTTCTTCAGATTACAACAGCTAAGTACTTACCAGTTTATTTGTCATTTACTTATCACCCAACATATCTTGCTAATCTCTGCTCAAAGGCTGTTCAGAAAGTGATTCTTAATTCAAATAGTCAGTTACTGGCTTCCAGGGTGTTGAACAAACACCATGTAAGGTAGAGGGCCATTTTTCAAAAGCAGATTCCAAACATTAAAGATGTGATTTATGCCTGTAAGTCAGATATTTTAGGTGAAATCCTTGCCTTCTGAAAATGAATGGCAATATTCCCACTAACTTCAGGTTAGCCAGATTATGAGCCCTAACTTCTAAGGCACTCATAAAGTAATCTTCTGGAATTAAATTCTGAGACTCCATCATAATATTAAAAAAAGTAGATTTTGCTATTTTGTTATTATACATTCTCTCAGGTATTTAAATCTGTACATTTTCTTTGAATGAACCAAATTACTTGAAAATAGCATAAATTATAATTAAAATTACTCTGATTAAAATAGGGTGGTTTTGTTAAAACATGCTTCAATGATTGATCTTTAAACATAGTTCCTTTTTATTCCCCCTTTGATACACAGAGTCACTGAGAAGGGCACTTGAGTTATAAGGAGCATCAAAGGACTTGAAGGTTTAACAAATAAGGGGTGGTACTTAATCTTAGAGCAGGTGTTCAGGCCATGGGCTTCACATCAGTTCAATAAGCTGTTAGACAAATCCATGCAATAAATACACATCGTAAATAATTACATGTAAATAAATACATCTGTATTTATTTATGAATGTACAGAGAATGCACCAAGGGAAGGTAGGCCAAAGAAGTATCATTTCCTGTGTTCCTTGGTAAGTTACCTTGATAGCTCATCAATAGCTCATCATTTAAAAAAAATACCCACCTTATTTAAGTTCAAAATTTTTCTAGATTTGGCTTCAATTTGTGCCTATCAACATGTCATTCCTTGTAAGCTTTAAAAGGAATTTACTATTCTAAATATATTCCCTAGAGAGATATTTATGGTCTTGATTTGATTAGATTGGTTCTCCAATCTTTTTTTTTTTTGAACAGAGTATTTTAATGTCTTCCTATAAAGAATGTCTTGCAGAAGTTGTATATTTACTGTTCTCAATTCTTTTAAGTTCCTCAGTATCCTTTTTGAAGTGTGAGCACCAGAAAACAGACACAGTATTTCCTTCTAAATTTTCCTAACACTGTATTCTGAAATAAAATCAGTATTTATTTTAGATATTATCCTACTTATATGATCCTCAAGGATCGTATCCACCTTCTTAGGTAAATCATCACTGTAGAAGATGATATACATTTGGTTACTTTCTATGACTCCTCAGCCATTTTAGGTCCTGCTTTCCAGGACAGCATCTTCATCTTGTAATTATGACCTGCATTCATCCTTCGCTGGTGAATAATTTTGCATTTCTTTGTATTATGATGTGGTGTTTGAAAGGATCCTTTTCACCAAGAAACTGCATGAGTGGTCTATCTCCAGTCATCATGTTGTCCCTAAAGACTTGATGAAGGGTGATCACCATCTCAAACTTGTCCTTACTTCAAAAACAATAGAATATCATCATGTTTTAGTCTTTATGCTAGAGCCAACAATGAGCTAAAGGAATTTAATTTAAACATTTCCATCATGTCAGGCTGTCATTTCATGTGCTTATGGCCATATAAGTTTCATCATTGCACCATAAAGCTTGAACTTTGTCCAAGTAGACCAAGTCTACTTTACAAGAGGTTAATAGTTCATTGATAGCAAAGTGAGGCACTAGTATGGATTGTTTATTGCCAACACATGAGAGGAGTCTTTCTAAGCAATGTTGGAAGTTCCAAAAAGGTGAGAAGTTGGTAGTCTGAGGGGTTGTTGAAATAGATGAAGATTAGTAATGTTTATCGAAGGGGAGAATAATAAAATTTTAATCTAAGTAATACTTCTTCAGGGGGAGGGGAAGCACACAGTACAAATCAAGGCCCTCTTCTGTGAAGACAATATTAAAGATCTAGTATTTTTTTCAGAAGAAATCTTTCCTTAGTCTCATGATTTGATAGCCACTGATGTCTCAAAAGCTGGGTAATCTTGAGAAGCTGCTTGTAACTGAGTTAAGGAGAGGCAGATGTAAGCAGTTTTCTGTTTTCTCCTATCAGTCTTTGTAACCTCTGTAACTGAAATTCTGTATTTGAACCTGTTGTAAATAAATTATTTTCTTTTACCTTTACTAGGTTTTTCTCAAGCGTGTGTTTAGAATAAGTGTCACACAGGACATCCTATCCCTTTGTGTCAAGCTTCTATACTTCTTCAGTGTATAGAATCTCTTTGAAATTTCCAGGGCATTCAAAATATAATAAAATGTGTCTCTGCTAAACAGCATGGATTATTTTGGAATTTTTAATTTTTTCTGTGTAGAAGTTGTATCCCATTTTGCATGCTGCAAGTTGGCAAGCATGCTACCATTGAATACTAATGGTGATAGCAAAGTTTGCAGCACTATAATTACTGCAATCTTTTTGTCATCTGTAATTATTGTCAATAATAATAATAATCAATTTTATTCCAGATTATGAATAAAAATATGGCCTGGACATTGGTATAAACCAATCAAGTATTTTTGTAGATGATGGATGAATGTTGAGATCAAACAATTAATCAGTTTTTTAATTATTTAACTTTTGTATAACTGTATTTCTAGTAAGAAAGCTATGGAGAAGTAAGACAAATACTTTACAGAATATGATTAATACCATTTTTTCAGCCTAATTTATCACTGCATCAAATAATTTTGCAAAGCGTATGTGATAAAACTTAGCCCCATGTGTTAATGGCATTAATTGAATTGCTGTCTTCTATCAGCTTCTGTCTCAGAAATATATATTAATAGCTTTTACTCTTCAGAGACCTTTTTTGACTATTGGAATACTCACTTTAGCATATAATAACATAAATATTACCTTATTTTTCTTACAGTCACAAGGAACGGGTCTTCTGTTAACATAATCTTTGTTTCAACATAAGCCACCTGCAACACGTGAAGTGTCATGGGGCGATTTGGTAAGTTTTAAATGTAAGCTTGCCCTATCTTAAGACCTAGAGGTCTTGGGTTGCATAATGTATTATGAAACTTTGAGGATCTCTGCTACAGGTGATTGGAGTTGGGGAATTAGACATGAGGTGTGAGAACTAAATTAGTGCTAGAAGTGCCAAATTTGCACAGATCATATTGTAATTAATATTTACCTCCTGTTGAATATACATAATGATACTTGCTCTTTTTAGAAAGCTGAGCTTCTCATATAGATATACTACACAAAAAAACACTTTTTTAATTTGTTAATTCTTTGTACAGAATTCAAGTGGAAGGACTCAGCTCTTCAAAAAAAATGTGGGTGTTGGATATCTACAGCTAAGTATAATGTCTGTTTTACATAGTCTTTGGGGTTTTAAATACGAAATCTCTTCTCTTACAAAGCAGTCGAACAGGATTCTGATGACTGCATCAGCTTCAAAGAGTTTGAATCTGCAATGAAGTATGGACAAGATGAAGTATCACCAGTGTACTTTGCCTAAGGAATATTCTCTGGTAAAAAGACAAAGTGAAAACTTCAGATCTCAAGATATTTAAAAATCAATGGAACTTCATTTGTTTCAGCCAGCATTTTAAGAACTTTGACTGTAAGTGTAGCTCTGAAGAACGGCCTTTGAAGATTTACTGTTGACAAGTTGGGTGTATTAATTTACATGTGTATGTGTGTGTAGAATGCTTAAAATATTTGAAATCTCAATTGATTCCCAGTCACCCTATTTAGGAACTGCGACTCTGTAATTTTTCTTTTTGACTTAACAGATGAAAAAGGAGCAATTCTGATTTCCAGTTACTGTGAAACTTATTTGTTCACTTTTTCAAGAGCCCTTTGTTGATAGACCAAAATATCTCACATGTATAGAAACACAGATTAAATTTATGGCAGATAATAACAGGGTTTTTTTTTAATCAGTAGTATATTTGTCTTTCCTTCACTGTTTCACTTTCATATATGGTTTCTTTTTATATATTACTCATTGCTCTTAATTTATCATCATTGGTGAATTAGCTACATGATTTAGTTATGAACAGTTATCCAGAACTGTGTATGTAAGGAAGCAAGAATAAATATTTAGCTTTTTTTAACAGTTTTTTTAATGGAGATAAGAATAAATCGTTAAAATATGCGTCATGGATCTGAGTCTTGCAGGCAGAAAACTCTGTGTATTCAAACCTTCAGCTGACTTTTAGGGAAGAATTTGGAGATACATACAATATAGATATAGATGTAGATATGCGTATACATATTAGCAAGATCAGAGAATTTCCCAAGAGTTGAGGGAAGGTATGAGATAGAATCTGTCATTGTCCACAAAGCTGTCTTCCTCCCTCCCTCTTTTACTCTCTCTTATCCAGCAACTGGCAGATCTTCTTACCTGCTGTAATTTTGTATACAACCATCCAAGCTGTGCTGTAGCGAGATAAATCTGACTTTTTCATTTTTTTTTATCTGCGATCGCTTACTTCCTACTGTCTTCGTGTGTTCATATGAATAGTAACGGAAAATAGGGATTTCATTATGGGCACTGCCTCTGATCATATGACCCATTCCACTGTTTCATTTCTGTTTGCCTGCCAGTTGTTAAGTTGCTTGGAGGAGAGATTTCTTTTGAAACTGTCCAAAAGCAATCACCTCCTCAAGAGAGCTTACAGACTGTAGCACATACTTAATACTGCTTTAAATGTATAACAAAATAACAAATAATAGTAACGATCAGTAAGAGGAAGAAAGTACCAATTTTACCCTTAAGTCAACAGAGTCTCCAATTTCTTTGAAATTTTAGTGAGGTATTCCAGTGTACAATTTACAGGTGAAGTATTTATAAAATGGTCCCATATTTTCTGCTCCTTTTACATGTTTGTACCTCACTAGGTACTGGCAAAGTGAAATTTTTCACTTTTTTAATTCCGAAGTAGACAATATATAAATAATGTGAGGAAGTTATAGACACTGAGTATATCAGCAGATATACCTGATTCTGTATATAAGAACCAGTTATCTGTTAGATGAAATGAGCTGTAGCTCAAATAGCATGATCTATGTGCTAATCAGTGGGAGGAAACTGGTGTTGCCTTTGAAAGGTGATGGTAAGACAGGCTAATAGATTGGAGCTTTGCCTTAGAAATGCCATTTCCCAATAGATGAATGTTTTCATAAGAGAATCATCACCATGGATGTTAATTAGCAATATCATCACATGCTCTTCTGAGATATAGGAGATTAAATTATTATCCCACAGTGATAGTTGCTACAGGTCTCGACACAGTCATGAAGAAATGTATGATGGTTTTCTGTGTTATTACTTAAACTGTATTTTTTTGATCATCAGACCTCAGTTTTTATGGTGCCCAGATTCTGCACCCTTTCTAAACACTGAATCCATGCAGTGTAATTTTATTATGATAGATTATTTTATCATTATTTATAATTTTACTTATTTTTTAAAAAAATTATTTCATTCATAAGGAACAGTTAAAATGTCTTAGGCCTCTTGTTTATATTTCTAGTCTAGCTGTGATTTGTCATCTAAATAGCTGACAATATACATGCTATATTGTACAAGTATAGTTTTGTGTTAAATATTATAACAGACAGGAAGGTCATTGGATGTTTTTAATAGTAAGAAATCTACATTTCTTGTATATATGTCAAGGAATTCTTGAGAGGAAAGTGCTCTTATCTCCTTTATTTCCATATGTTCTCAATCCTCATTTTCTCAAGGACTTGAAAAATTGCTATAAACTTGAATTACTGAGTCAACACAAATTCCAGGTGAGACCAATGAAATTTTTTTACCATGTTGGAAAATTTTTGGGAAAAAAACAGATCTGTATTAAAGGATGATAGGTATTCTCATTTCTCCTCCCATGGGGACAGATAGAAAGAAACTGTAGATGACCGCAGTGGAGTGGAACTGAATAGACCATGGTGACACTCTTCCTACTGAATACTTGAATTGAAATTAATTACTAGCTAGTGCTTATCTAGGTTCTGGCTAGTTATCTGCAGAAACACTTCAGCCATGGCTAAAAACTGGTAAAATTAGGAATGACATTTATTCAGTGAGTTAGGTGGTGACCTATTCTCAGTAATGGTTTGGGAAACAACAAAAGCAATAGCTACCCAGCTGTTGGGGGAAAGAGGCTACGTGCTCCTCATTTTTTATGTTTTCTACTGCTAGTGTAAGAGCTCAGGATCAAAAGTCAACATAGAAGCATCAGCAGAGCTAAGAGCTATGATCAGCCTTGGCTTACAAGTTGTAACTCTGACAACTGACCTTAACTCGAGAGTGACATGAAATGGACTATACGTGCATTAGCAGGTTACGTTCTTAGCTGCAACATTTCCAAGCATGTAAGGACATCAATGATATGAATGATATGAGTTCAGATGAGATGTTTGCTTTTGTTTGATGACTACCATCTTTGGCCCAACCACTGGAGCTGACTTATGGCTGAACCTTCAGAACTGAAAAAGAGTTTCAGTAGCTAAAGAGCCATAGCCCTCTAACAAATGATTTCTCATGTATCCTATGGAACAGGATAGAGGGAGATCTTCAGGATCTACTTACCAGAATGTTATGCTATCTTTTCCAAGTTAATGAGCACATTTGCTTTCTTATTGTGTAGACTTTTTCTTTTTTTTTGACACCTCAGTTACTTAATAAACAGGATTTCCTTGTTAAAAATATCAGTTAAAATAATATCTACTTTTCAAGTGGGTGATCATCTGTTTGAATTATTTGAAAATAGATTCTTTGTATGTTTAGCCAATTGCCACCATTTTATAGCAAATGGGTAGATTATATAACCATAAGTGCTATCAAAATATATTTGTTGTGTTCCCCTGGGGCTTCTGTAATTCACTATAACTGTTGAAATCTAGTAATCTGTAATTTTCTTTTAAAGGATTTGGATGGTGTAATGGTTTTGAATCTAGGCCTTCCTTCCTGGCAACCAGGAAGGAAGGAAGGAAGGAAGGAAGTATTCCATCCTATTCCTTTACTTAATCAAACATATAAATAAGACGGAGAGAGAGGCCTTTACCTCTCTTCTCTTCCAGCAAGGTTTGGAGACAGCAGACTCCCACAGCTGATCTCTCTTGTGTGGGGGATCTGAGGCCTGGCCGGACCTGCGGGGCCGATTGTTTCTGCCAATCCGGGGTCCGGCAGCGTGGCGGTGGCGTTGGGCATGATTGTGCTATCTCAAGGAAAATATTAAGATTTTCTTTGGCTAGTTCTTTACTGAGTGTGTATACCTTTTGTTTGTTTGTTTGTTTTGTCCCTTTTCCTTTGGGGGGAGTTTCTTTCTTATGTGTACATAGTCTTTGTAATTGTATATACATCTAATATAAGTGTAAATATATTTATATATTGCTTTAGCTCTCTTATTTCGGTTCTCTTGTGGGTTTTTTTCCCTCTTTTCTCTTGGTTTTGGGGGGGGGAAGCTTTTGCGGTGGGGTTTGGAGACTTGGCAGGGAACCAGCTCCAAACCACCGCAGATGGTTTAGACATTTTACCAAGTTCTGTACTGACAACAAAATGGGCAACATTCTATGATTCTATCATTTTATTGATTGAATGAGAAGTTGTGAAACTATGGTCTTTGGGTAATGTGACATTCCTGATGGCCTGCACAGTGTAGTATACTGAAATCTGGAAGAATTTTGACTGAAAAAGAATTCAGACAATTAAGCCCAATATTAAGATTGTCCTCACTTAGATTTCTTTTTTTACTTTTTTTTCCCCAGAAGAATAAAAATGAATAAATATGTGCAGTACATGATAGAATATGCAATATGTCCCTATAAGTTTCCCAAAATAAAACTTAGTGTAAAGATAGTACATTAAGTTTGTGGCAGTGTTACTGTGTCTTCTATCTTTATTCAACTGTGTGGGTGGTGGCTGACTAGTCAGAGTAACTAGCTGACACACAAAATGTCACAGTTCAAAGAAAAGCTTTGGCATGACTCTCATTTACTATAATATATCAACTTTACACTTCTCTGGCAATGAAATGCAGTCTTAAAATCAGGATGAATTACAGCTGCATTCCTGCTTTGATTTCTTAACACTGTTCTTTGGGAAGGCTGCCCAAATGTAAAAAAGAGTCAGACCTATTTGTATAATTTTTTGTGTAGAGATTGCCGGTAACAATTTGAAAAAATATATTGCATAGTTGCCTATAAGAAATACTAATAACAAGTGGGTATTTATATCATAGTTATTTAAGGATCCATATCTGGGCCTCTTATTTGCAAGAAATAAAAAAATAGTGATGAATTTTAGAAGAGCCCAGAGGTTGGACATGCAGTAGCATCTTGGCTCAAATCTATGTTGTTCTGAAGTGAATCTCCCAATCTTTCCCACTTGCTGTGTAGTGGTTCAGTTTGCAGTCGTTACGGTGCATGCAAATCAAGATTTATTTTGGAGGACGATAAACTAGAAGACTGTTCTGGGATCACATGAAACACACTTCAATACCTAATGGAGACATGAGTCTGAATGATGACTATTTTACACCATTATGAAGTTCTCCCAAGTCTGCCAACATACATCAAGCAGTCCAGCTGACCATCAGCAACAAGGCACCCCATTTTCCATGGCTGGTTTTTCATTTGAAAGAAAAGCCAGTGTCACTGCCATCACAGTGTCCTCTTGAATTTGTTTCCGTGGCTCAAGGCCTTCCTTACTCTCCTTGATGGGACCTTTGGATGTTGAGCAAGCTTAGAGTGGGGGAAGAGTTTGGCAACCAGCATCAATCTGTCAGCCAGCCATGACCAGGAACAGAAATAAAGCTGGTTTTAAATTTGAGACGCCAGTGAGATGGGGCAGTGACATGCTCCTGTCTTCTGCATGAGACAGACAAAAGGATGGCATGGAGTTTCCTATGGTGGAGGATCCTGTGGAAAAGAAAGCCACAGTTGTATAGCTTCTATTCAGACTATAGCTTCTATTCAGGCAACTTCGAAGAAAATGTGTGGTGAGAACATTTAATCTAGTGATTCATCCCCAATGGCATCATAATCATACAATCATACAATCGTAGAATGGCCTGGGTTGGAAGGGATATGAAAGATCATGTAGTTCCAACACCCCTGCCATGGGCAGAGACACCTTTCCTAGACACAGGTTCATACCTTTCATACAAGTTGCTCAGAACTCCATCCAACCTAGCCTCGAACACTTCCAGGGCTGGGGCATTCTCAACGTCTCTGGACAATGCATTACAGTGTCTCACCACCCTCACACTAAAGAATATCTTCCTAATATCTAATCTAAACCCACTCTCAGTTTGAAGTCATTCTCCCTTTTCCTGTCACTACATTCTCTCGTACAAAGTCTCTCTCCATCTTTAGGGTAAGATCCTTTCAGGTACTAGAAGGCTGCAATTAGGTCACCCCAAAGCCTTCCCTTTTCCAGAATAAACTAACCCATTCTCTTAGCCTTTCCTACTAAACTACTGGTTTTGCACTGAAGTATTTGCTAATATAGAGTTAGTCAGGGAGTCTGGTATTTAAAATTGCTTTGATGCCCATGCTGTGGTGAGCACCTCAGCCTTAGTCAGATGAAATCTCTCACCGACACCAAGGAGAAATATTTCTACGTGCACCCTAGTCAAATTTGCGTTTATTTATATGAATCTGTTAAAGAGTCATTCTAATTTAAATAAATTTAATATGTAAGGTGAAAATTTTGTTTCTTCTACCATTGGCTTTACTAAATACGAGAAAATGTTGACTAAAGTAGATAAAGATGGCTTACAAATTAGCTATGAAAAATAAGACACCTACAACAGTACATCTTAGGTTAAGTTGCTGCATTAAAAGATCTGAGATAGGTCTACTGAGAAAAGCCTAGTAGCTGCAGAATATTTATGCTAGGAAGAAAAAAACTTTGAAATTCTTAATCCTTCTTGGAGAAGAAAGCTGTGAGATATGTTAGATAATTGTGAAATATTCAGTGACATATTGAGATGTAACAGATGCTATGGAATAATGTTATAGTCAAACATTGTCCTAATTTTCTAAGTGTCATATATTTGCTAGCATTCCTATTTCTTGCTAAGGGCAATCTTGAAAGTTAGTAATACAAAATCTAGTGATAAAAGAGTAAAAATAACAACTCATTTGAAGCTCTACTTAACCACTCTGCTGGGAAAGCAGCATACAGACACATGTATCTATCTCAAAAGGCCTCAGAAGTTGAATTACATGAAATTCTGACTTTTGACAGCATTGTCTTGGAAGAGGGAAACCCTATTCCAAAACTGATATTCCGTGCCAAAAGAAAGGACCACAAATATTCTAAATTTTTCAAGTCCCCAATTGGAAGACAGGTCACCACCTGATAAGCTAGCATATTAACATGTTTTAAGCTTTCTTTTTTTTCAGAGACAGTCTTGTTCTGAATCGATACATTTAATCAAATATTTGGGGGGGGGGGGATTTATTTTTTCATAGTTAGCTTTGTGAAATGAACACTTTTTATTGGTTATTTTAACGCTGCCCTGAAGTCAGACCTGCAAGGACAATTACAGAAAAGTGCAGATGATGAAGCCGAAAAGCTCTTTCTGGACAAAAAATGAATTTCACCACATGAAAGAAGAAAAGATGAAATTTAAGCTAAATGCAAGAAAATTGTAACTGTAGTACAAGACAGACATAGGATCCACTTCTTCCAGTGTCCAGTCTCTGATAGTTGATGATAGTGATGATGTAGAGTAGGGGTGTAGAAGAGTGATGCTTCCCTACTACTCTCTGTGTGTCCAGCAACCAGAGGTTTACAACTACCTTCTGTTATGTCCCATACTATAGGAGCCTGTCCTGAATCACATTTGCTCCTTTCTCCGTATTTTTTTCTCAGTCCTGCTACAGTCATTTTGAGATGATCAGAACTATGCAGAACTATGCTCACTGCTGAAGTCGTGGAAATAACTGTGGCTTTATAAAGCAGCATAATAATGTTTCCCATTTTATGTTCTATAGCTTTCATAATAAGATTTGAAGATTCAATAGTGAAATGGCTGTACAGGTAATTCAGTAATGATGTTAGGAAGCAGTTAGATTTCTCTTTATTTGTGCCATGATCTTAATTCATACATGACATATAATTTTATATCATAAAAAATACACACATATATATAATAGATCTATAATAAATAAGAGTATAAAATTAGAAGTCAGACTATTCGCAATATTTAAGCACCTAAATAAATAGGAGAGTGGTTCTTGTAATCAGCAAATTGATTGAGACATCTAAGTGCTAGTTTGTACTGAAATCTAATAGTTCATACACTAACTACATACATAGCTTTGAAAATCCTGCAGGAATTAGCCTGCATTTTTAGTTTGGCTTTTTTTTTTTTTAAATTAGACACTTCATCTGGATAAATAGGAAAAAGAAGAATTTTAAGAATCAGACATCTGGCATAGACAGCCTCAGTCACACAGTTCACTGACACCATGGCGTAGATCCTCGGACTGGTACTTGGCCTGTGGGTTTATACACTGCAGGGCAACACAGTGCAAAATGCTGCCCAGAAGCAAGGTTTGGGTTCTGTACTCTACTGTGCTGCTCCAAAGATACCTCCTCAGCATCTGCTGAGAACCCTCTGCAATGATCTCCTGTCCTCGACCGGCCTTATTAGGCATAAAGGGCTAAATTTTTATGCAGTGCCACAACCTGGATGTATTATGATCAGAGAGACACTGCTTCATAGGGAGATTTTCTCTGTTCACAATGATCCATGAGAACAGCTGCAGATTTCTAAACTTAGCAAATCACCTAAATTTACTGGAGCTTAAGAAAAGTGAGTCATCCAGATTTATTTAAAAATCATTTAATACTAAAACTTATTAGGTGCCTTTGACAAAGACGAGTCAGAAACTGTGTTTACATTGTTGCCATGATTATAATATTTTACTCCTAATTATGAAAACTGTCACAATCTAAAGGTTGGGATGATATGTTAAAATTTAGATTGGTAAAAGACCAATTCTTTGACATACAGAACAGAGGGCTGTAAGTCAGGGGTGAGAAATCATGTTGGATCTCTACTTGAGAGCTGGTCATGGCAAAAAGAACAGTAGGATCATAAAGAAAATATTTGTAGCTCTCTGATTTGTACCAGTTCTCCATTGCAGTGATTCATCATTGCAGTTCTTAGTTCTCTGTGGCAGTTCTTTAACTATGGTATGGAACAAAAAAATTTAGGAATGGTGTGCACAGGCCAAGGAACATAAAGAAATTCAGGCACCTTTGTCCTACTGAAATAATAGGAACTTCAGAAAAGCCCTTTGGAATTAGGTCTGTGGTCCATCTAGTTCAACAGCCTGTCTCCAACTGTGCTCATTGGAAATACTGCTTGGAAAGAAGCCTGGGTTTTACCTGCAGTTCAGTCCCCTTGTACTACCCCAGCATCCATAGTCACCAAATTAAGAAGGCTAGAGGGCACTCTGCTAGTCTTAAAGACTTGTGAGGCAAAAACCTCAAACATTTATTTTTACAAGAACTGCTGAACACAGGCTAAGCTAAACTTGAAATGACTTGGACCCTTCCAATCATAGTTGAAAAAAAAACCCCTAGACTCTCTCATAAGAAAATGTAAACAGTCAAAGACTTTCAAAGTATATTTATAATCTTTTATATAGATATGTCATTCAGTGTTCTTTTACAGCAAGCTCCTTTCTTCTAGAAAGCATATAAATGAGATTATATTTTAACTGCTAATTAATAATGTTCCACAGTCTTCTGACAACAGAAGAAATTCTTCAGTGTCAGCTTTGCTCTCCCTTACACCTACTTTCTTTGAAATTACTTTTATCATGCTTTCAGCAAAGCTATGGCTCTTAACAGGGGTCTTGGTATCAAAGATGAGAAGATGCAAAGATGGACTTGTGCACAGAAATTCTTCAGTTATATTTTACTTCAAATCTTCTATCTGAGCTGAAAATGAGAAAATTATTTCTTCTCAATGACATATCCCCGTATTTTACAAAGATATTCCTGGTGTGGTTTGTGTATTGCAGCAAGTGCTTAAATATGGTAAAAAATGAGCTGTCCACTTAAATATTTGAAGGTCTTCATTAATCTTCAAACTGACACAATCATTAAAGAATAGCATATTAATAAAAAAATAACACAAATTTGAGTCTTTTAGAAAACCATTCAGAAAAGATTCCCCACAATCCCATAAATGAGGGTATTTTTGAATGCTTGAATCCATTTAGGGTATGTGGCATTGCTTTTATATAGTAATTTCAAAAATCAAGTATTATTTAATATGTAGTCAAATCCCTCACAGAGGCTGTCATATCAGAGCAACTTTAACTGTTGGACTTGGTGATCTTAAAGGTCTTTTCCAGTGAGAGTGCTACCATAATTCTAAGGCTAATACACCAGACTTGTAATTCCATAGAAAAATCATATCAAGTTTATTTAATGAGGTCTGAGTTTTAAAAATGTGTTGATTGACGTAAATATAGTACCATTTTGTGATTTCTTACTGACTAGGTGTCCTGCTTCTGTCCAGGACAGGGTTAGTTTTTGCAGTAGCCAGAAGGGTGCACAGCCAGAAGCTGGAGGTTACTCTATACCACCCCACATCATTTTCTGGGGATGGGGAAGAGGTCTCTTATGGTCAGGGTAGTGGTTTGTGTGTTACTGAACTCTGTGTGATGAGCAATCATGTGAATCGTTTGCCTCTTTCTCGTACATTGTTATTAATCCTGTTGCTGTTACTGGTAGTTTTCTTATCTCATTGCTATTTCCAGTAAATTGTTCTTATCTCAACCCATGATCTTTACCTTTTGTGCCTCCAATTCTCTTCTCCAGCCTACCACGGGGAGGGGTGGGAGTGAGTGACCAGCACATGGTTTGGAGTCTTTCAGTGGGAACAATAAATTGGAAAATACTATTCCTAAATCACAACACTGGATATTGTATTCTCTCATGCATTATCTGCAATTCTTACTATTTGATCATTTTTATGTCATTCTCAGAATGCAAAGGGATTTTAGAATGAGTGTAAATGTGTATACTCTGTTTATATTCCTAAACTGGTATTAGATGAACAAATGGAGACCATAAGCAAGGTTATTTTTATGTAACTCAGTGTGTTTAAAGTTGTGGGCTTCTCTGTGAGATTGTATAGAGTATCTCAGATTCCAGGAAATATTACATCTTCCTGAGTGAATGGCAATAATTGAAGTGCCTATCTTCCATCTCTCACTTTAGAGGTTTTCTTCACTCTTTCTGTTATACAATTGTTATGGATGTGACATCCTGTTATTACATGAAAAAGTGGAGATTTCCAGGAGATAAAATCTCAATTAATGCAAGGACCCTTTGAGCATATATCACTGGGAAGTCTAGCCAAAAATTTTTCTGAAGGAGAATCTGAAGCCAAGACAAATGGTAAACAGATTGTATTTCAGTGTTTTCCAGAGGGAGCCTGACTCTTCATACTCTAACATAAATGAGTTCAAATTCTTTTCTAATTTCTTTTCTATTTACTTTCCAACAGCATGAATTTATTTTACAATAGTTTAAACAAAATTGAGATTTCTGTTGATAAAGTTGCTATATACAAAGAGAAGGTTAAAACATGTTAGTGGCATGCCTCACTGACATTATACAGTGAGGCATGCCACTGTATAACAGTGAACATACAACACATTGATGAAGACCTTAGGGTTTGACTTGGGACAAAAAGATATATGTCAGTGAAAAGTAGCTGAAACTAAGATGCTTTCAAAATATCTGAGCTAATTCATCTATTGCTAGTTGTAGATGTCTCTATGTTGTGCTCCACAGCAGTGAAAAATCCCTGCACATTTTTCAATATCCCTTCCATAGTCAGTGGAATCAGAGGTGTCAGTGAACATTTTATTTTGTCAGCGGAATCTTGAAGGCTGATGATAGTGTATGAAAACAGTAATCTAGTTACACGTCAACTGTTGGAAATTTTGTTGGAAGACTTGCAACTACACAAAACATCTTTTTACTTACAACTTATATTTCATTCAAAAAATCATTGCCGCCCAATAAACAAGAAAGACCATGATGCCATTTTATAGTCAATTTTCAGAGCATAGGAGTTAATCTAAATCTACAGTTACACTCTTACTGTATATTAGAAAATACCTGTGATTTTCACTTACCTGCAATATAGGGTTAGGGTTATCTTAAACTTGGTATTTTTGTGACTTTTAAAGTCTTCATGCTGTAAACTGCATGTAATTCCACAAAAAAACCCCTCTTTTCTTTTCTTTAAATGCACTTGATCACTATTTCGGGAATATTTTCCACATCAGTATTTATCCTTGCACAGAATCCCAGTAGACAAAGTACTCCACAAACATGTCTAAGAGGGTCTCTGCCTCTAGGAACGTGGTACATAGTTCATCTTTCTTGCTGGTGAGATAACGTACTTACTACACTATTTTATGACCGGTTTTACTTATCTCCAGCAATGCAAATACTACATTTTTGCATGTTTTGCAAAACCTGTTAATGCCCCTTCTTTAATCAATCAACAGCAAACGTAAATATTTCACCTCTGTGAAATAGTCTCTGTTATTATCATAAAAATCACATGGGCAACAGTAGGTTGGCAAGCTGTCTTTGATGTTTCTCCTCCCTGTGCCAGATAATGTATGTGCATAATTGCTCAAGTGCCATCTGGTTGCAACTTAAGATGTGTTGCTCATTGACAATAAAAGCACTGATTCAGTCCCACACATGAAATTGAAGTGTGTTTAATGTAAGTATGCATGATTTTATAGGACCCTGATATAAAAAAAGAGCAATGCCTTGTCAAAACCTTTTAAGAAATGTGCATTTTGTAATAATTTTTCTAAACAGAACAAAAATATGGCTGAAAGAGATCTGATTGTTTTGGGATTGAGAAATTTAATTGCTGCGTGAAGCTCTCAGCCCATTTAATTACACACTGCCTATAGGGCTTCCCTAGCACAGAAGAAAAGGCAAGGAAAAGTGGGGTTCAAAGGTGGTTGGGGCTCAGGCCAGAGTCCACTGCAGTAAATGGCAAAACTCTCTTTGACACCTGTGTGTATGACACTGCCCTTGTCTGCCCAAAACATGGGGTGATGTCAGAGCGATTGGAAAAAATCCCAGGAAGAAGTGACAACTGAGCAAAGACATGGTAACGTTACTTAAATGCACAAAAGACTTGCAGATATGAAAAAACCCACATAATAATCCTTTTCTTCATGTCCATTGATAGTGCAAAAAGTAATGTGATTAAACTGTGGCAAGTGAGATTTACTTTAAAGCAGGGAAAACTCTTTAATGAACATGGAGTGACTGGCAGGGATCTATTGCCTGAAGCAGTTGTCAAATGCCCATTAATGGGGAGGCTCTAAAAGAAGCTGAATATATACCTGCCAAGAAAAGCTTAGTCCATTCTGCCATGGGGCAGGGAGATGAAAGAACGACCTCTGAGATCCTTCCAGCTCCTGCTGTGGTCCTCTATATTCTGCATGAAGACTTCTCATCCCCTATGCCTTTATAGCAAAATTTCTGCATAACTTGGTATTCCAAGGAGCAACACCCTTAACAGTTCTTCCCTTTGACCTGTGTTTGAGATGAGAAAATGGTGAAGAATTATATATTTGGTTTTTTTAAAATCAGTTTTAAAATTTGCTTTTCTGCCTGAAAATGTTCATTTTAAACACAGATTATTGCAGTTTCAAATGTACACAAAAGCGATAAGGGAGGTGACTAGCAGCTTATTATTAATTTGCTGCTTTTATCTTTGGGAAATTAATATTCTGGCAAGGAATTTAATTGGACTTTTGTTAATTCTCACAGTGATGCTTTGGTTTTTCCTTTTGGGACTGGAGAGAAAAACCAGCATCTGGTGTTTGAGGATGCTAGGGATTTACACCATAATATATCTAATATCTCTACTGTAAATAAACAAAATGAATAATTAAGTGAATAATGAGGTGTCCTGAATGAAGTCTTCTCTGACTGTATCTAAGGAGTGTTCGTACTCCTGCTGTTTGTTCTCTGTTGGGCATCTTGGACAGCACATTGCCCATATAGGTATTTTTTTGATGTATTTTTTTCAAGCAGAATCCAGAAACAATATTAATGAGGGTTGCCAGATACACAGAGAGGCTTTTGCTCTTCAGAGCTGTATCTGTATGAGAGAGGGAAATATAAGAGTAGTAGAATTTTTGTCATGGCCCCAAGGACATTGACAGGCCTGACTGCCCCTGCCTGGCTTCTCCCAGGGCCTCCCCCCCTGCTCATGGCTCAGGACCCCATGTCAGCACCCTGGGGCAATCAGCCCCTGTCCTGGTGATGTCACGTCAGAACTGGTC
The DNA here is from genome assembly GCF_003945595.2 of Pipra filicauda. Classification (NCBI taxonomy): domain Eukaryota; kingdom Metazoa; phylum Chordata; class Aves; order Passeriformes; family Pipridae; genus Pipra; species Pipra filicauda. Next base: position 143,411 of record NW_024104402.1, read on the forward strand.
TCCAGCTCACCACAGCCCTGCCCTGACCAGCCATGGGTTCTGAAAAGCCCAGCACAGCTCTGGAACCATCTCCCCAGGTTGTGGCTGACCTCAGCCTGTCCTTGTTCCCAGGGAAGTGTCTGATGTCCAGGGCTAGGGTTGCCCCTAGTTTTCTCAGCCTGTCCTGCTTCCCTGGGCTGCCCTCAGTGCTCCCAGCCAGTCCTGCCACTTCAGGGAGCTCCCGTGGCCCACAGGGAACCACCAGCCCCTGCTGCCCCCAACAGCTTCTCAGGTGGTTTAAGTTCAGGCAAAATATAGATGAGCAACATTAGAGGTGTTGTATGGTCTGTCCTGATATGAAACTAGGTTTTGTGAATTGTTTGGGTATTTTTTTGTTCTTGCTGTCGAGACAGACCCAAGGGTTTGTTCATCTTCTGGATGCAGACAGTCTCCCCCACTGGGTTGCACTGTCCTGCTGGGCCGCATGAGACGATGCCAGGCTTCTTCTGGGGTGGAAAAATTAAAATTCCCATTTCCTGTTTCCTAATGAGGGAATACTGTCATTCCCTCATCAGCTCCTTCCAAAACACCAAGACTTGGCAGCTTGTTGAACTTTGATGTAACTACTAGATGGAATTAATAGACCAGTTTGGTAACAAGCAGCTGAGGAAGCTGGGGTTGTTTAGGCTGGAGAAAACAAGGTTCAGGGGAAAGTTTATCTGTCTCTACAACACAAAGGAGGTTGTATCCAGGTGGAGGTCGGTCTCTCCTCTCAGGTAAAAAGCAACAGGACAAGAGGAAATGGCCTCAACTTGCACCTTGGGAGGTTTAGATTGGATGTTAGGAAAAATTCGTTCATGGAAAGGGTGGTCAGGCATTGAAACAGACTGTCCAGAGAATGGTGATGTCACCATCCCTGGAAGCATGCAAAAGGCATGTGGATGTGGCACTTAGGGACATAGTTTAATGATGGTCATGTTAGGTTAATGGTGGGACCTGGTGATCTTAGAGGTCTTTTCCAACCTTAGTGATTCTATGATTCTATGAGTCTATACTTGTTGGACATAGATGGTGTCTTCCATACGTAACAATTTCACAATTGACAGTGGTAGGAAATTGTCGAATCACTTGTACATCAGTGCACAAAGGGCAGCTCTTCCCACAGTCCATGCAGCAGCTAAGGACAGAGTAAGGGGCGGGAGCTGCTGGATTCAGCCACAGACCTGCCTCAGCCGTTGCCCAACAATTGCTTATTTTGCCTGTTCATTGCATTTTTAAAATATAAACTGGAAGTAAACCGATTTATTGATTTCATTTGCTTTTACAGAAAAAAAAATGGTGAAAATATGAGTGACTACGTGGTACCTCTGTAAATGTGTGGCATCGGACAAAGTGAAGACATGATTTTTTATCCGTTGAACACTTTATTAACATTCTTCTGATTAGCGCTAAGCAAGCTGAGACCTGGATTTCTGCTGCAGTGCTGAGGCAACGGGAAACAACTCTCTCCACCGAATCTCAAGTAAACTTTCTGAAGACTACAGTGGGCAAGAGCCACAGAAGCCCACAGGAGAGCAATCTCATCCTTTAGACAGATTACTGGGGAAGCCCGACACAGAGAAAGCTGGATTCTGTGGCTGGAATTCACATCATCTCAATTTCAGCTTTCCATCTTGAATGTAGCTGTGTATAAGTAGAATGCAAAGTGACTTTTTTGAATATGTGATATGATAATTAAAGTTTGCACTTTCTCAGCACTTACTCTTCAGAACTGTAAAGGAAAGCTAAATGAATTGTCAAGCAGACATAGTGAAAATTAATGACAGGGATAGGACTCAGAAGGGCTGTGGACATCTGGGCTCAGAGCTCTGCTGAACACCCAGTAATTGGTTCAAATCTGTTAACACCACCTCAGGTGAGTGTCCTAAGCTTTTTCCTGACAACTCCACTGGCTGCTAGCTATGCTTTTGTGCCTTCATTTTCAACTCAGGGCCAGAAATGCTCTTTTTCTTCTCCTCAGGAAGAAGACTAAGTGGAATTGCCAGACAATGGCTGCAACTGTACCATGTCCTTGCTCTGTTCCCAGTAGCCTGTGCTCACTGACAGTGGTCAATGTACTTGGTCACAGGTATATAGTTCCCCAGCTTCCTATCACCTGCTTAGGGAGGAAACTTTAACATCTGTGATGGAAAATTTTCAAAGTTGTAAGAAATAATGCAACTGTCAGTGATGGAAAACTGCATGAATCTACTCTGAATGACAAATGTAGCAAAACAAGTTAAAAACCACCGGTGCTCTGCCACAACATCACTAAGATTTGATAAAATGACAGGTCTTTAAAAAAAAGAAGGGATTTTTATGTCTACCTTAAAACCCAATCTTGAATAACAACTCATACTCCCAGTAACATGGCATGAAACCTTAGACATTGCAACTACACAGAGTATGGTTTGTTCAATGTTAAACCAGCAGCAAGGACAAACTATTTTTAGAGCTGTCATATATTATTGCACCTGAGCTTTATTTGTCTTCTGATTAAAAGAGTTTTTTCTTCAGAGAAGTTCACTTGAATTTTGTACTCATTTACTAAGTCATGTTCCTATTCAATTTATTTTAAAGCAGATTCTTTGGGGAAAATTATAAAGCTAATTTGAATTGATTCTTTGGAGATTCAGGCTTAAATGAAGTGCCATACAATTGGCAGTCAAAGTGAAAAAAATAGAATTTAATTCTATACTTGTACTACTCAATGGACACAGGCACCTTGCTCTTTGCTGCTGCTAGGGGCTTTTATGCAGTATATTTCAGATAATTTAAACACACCTAAGCATGAAGCTTCACTGAAGTTTTGGTTACTAAGGAACCACAGAGTTTACCTTGTTCAAATGTTTTTTATCAGCTTATAAATTTATGGCTGGCAGGTTCACGAAGGTAGTCATTCTCTCTAGGTTTTCAAAACTAATTTTATAAATTCCTAGCGGTGTTAATCCTAATTAATGGTAAGATTCCTAATGTTGGGTAAGTAAAATCAGTTCCGTATCTGTAGGACATCTGGAAGATGGTAATTTGACATCTAGTTGCGGACTTGTAAGAGCAATGTTCCTCACCAAGAACATCCCCTTTCTGCATTTCCAAGTCTAGCAGCTCACATTTGGGTAAAAATACTGAGCTGTTTTGGGTGTCCAGCAGTTTTAATTCCCAATTTGAAACATTCTGTGACAGGTCTGAGGTCTAGGTGGCAGACGTGGCTTTTTTTTTCTGAAACCAACATAATTTTTCGATTTTAGTGTCCCATATTATGGGGCATCTAAAATCATTAACATTTTCAGACAATTTAGGTCACCATGGTAATTCATTATTAAATGAGTAAACATTTAGTTTACAGGATTTCTGTCAACAGGTAAAGCTTGTAGGCATACCTAGAAAAATGAGATGTCTGCTTAACAGAATTTATGTTTTTCTGTAACTGTTTGATGCATTTACTGCTTGGGAAATAATGGCCAAGGAGATGGTTGTTCAATTTCCTGTCACATAAATTACTGAGTAGATGTTCATTATTCCATCCCAGCACTGTGCTTCCAACCTAATCAGAAGAAAAAGTGAGGATATGAAAAGACATGCTGGAGAAAACGTGCTATTATTTGCTCTGCACACATGGTCCTATATTAGAAATGACTGTTATTTTGTATGAGTAAATATGTGAAGAAATACTTGCATTAAAAAGAAAAAACAACAAACCTGCTTTGTTCTTGTAATCTTTGTGTGAAAAGAATTTTACTGAAAGAAGCCTTCATCCCCAGGAATTTTTTATGATGTGCCCAGCTTTCCCAAAAGCATTAGTCAGGAGAAGACATGCTTTTTTGCTTTAGCTCCCATTGTAAGTGTTGGACACCTGAAGTTAGACACCAAAATTGATATTTAAATGTGGAGACTAAAATCCCCCAAACTTTCACACATGCTAAGTTGATACAGCCCTCACTGATCTCAGTGGGAGCTGTGGCTGCTCAACATTTTGAAAATTTTGCTGTTTAAACTGAGTGAAGGAGACAGATGTCTGCCTGCCTTGATGCAACTCGAATGCTCCCTGGAGCCACCTGGAAATGAGGGGGTTGCGATGCTGCTCTTGTTTGCTGCGCTGCTGAGCCGATGGAGATCCATGGACTGCTCTCCTCCATGCCTCCAGCTTTCTGAAAGCAGACTGGCATCTGCTATTCAGAAACTTTCTTCTACCCCTTTTTGCTTAAGATGTCAAGCGGAATTTGCCAAGATGCTGGTAGTTACAAGTGTATCTAGCTGTTCGGCTCTGGGAAGTGGCACATGGTGTGTTATTTCCTTCATAGGGCAGAATTTTGACAGAAAGAGCTGATCTCTGGATCCCTGGAAATCCTTCAGCATCTGTCATGATTACAAAAAGAGTTAACACTTGCTGAAAGCCAGACACCTGTCCTTGGTGTATATTAATGGCTGAGAATCTGAAATTTCCCTGTGGTAAAAATGGAATTGTTTCTGAATGCTGTCTGCATTAAGAATATAACAACGTTAAGGATAAAGAAAAAATAAGAAAGGTACATTTTTCCCAGTTATCTCTGCTTTGTATTTCTCTTCTTACTCCACTAGATGCCTGAGTCTTTCCTCTCTTTGCAGAGCAGCAGTTTGGGAACAAGCTCTTAGCCATGATGCAATCCTGAGCCAGGCATGTTCCTCTCTTTCTTTGAAGTGAGCATGTGAAAAGGCATGGGTAGTGTCCAGTCCTTAGCTCTTTGTCTTATTTATATGCTATAATATTAAAATAAACCAGGATAACCTTTTTCAATAGATAAACTCATCTTTCTGACACAAAATGAAGTACCTAGTTTGGAAACCAGCCTCCCTCCTGTCCTCATCTCCCTGCAGAGTACCTACTTCCCTCAGGCTTTCCCATCCTGTGGTATTCAGTGGCTTTTTGCACTGAGCAAGTCCATGAAGCTCTCCCAGTTTCCTGGGGAAGCCTGCTGCTCCCTGGATCCCCACAGCTCCAGCTCTGCTCCCTGATGCCAGCCCCTTGATGAACCCTGAAGCCCTTCCCATGGCCCCATCTGGTGCTCTCAAGCTGAGGAGTCTTCCTGGCAAACTCTTCTACCAACTTGTACAAGAATGTGCAATGATTTCTTAGGAATTCTAGTTTGATGCTGTTGAATTCAGGGTAAACTACAAGCTTTCACTTTTACCCATTGATCTCGTTGATAATTTGTTTTCTTGGAGAAGGAAGTTGGCTGGCAGTGTTAGTTATTATTTGCAACCAAATAATAATGCAAACTGTTATGTACATAATATTTATTTGCTGAAGTTTATTAAAGGCCTCTTAAGAACCCCAGTAGGTTTTGGGGGACTACAAAATCATATGGTGAAAGGATGAATCCATACGTGATTGTAAATGGCAAATTGTTTCCAGTAAAAGTCTAGACAAAGTAAACAAATAAAATGAAAACAAATAAAACTTCTTCCTTTTTAGAAAAAAAAGCTGCATGAGAACAGGAACTCATTGCAAACCATTTAAATAATTTAAGCATTTTTTTTCTAATTAGACTTTTATAATTGCAGCAAATTGTCCTTTTTCATAACTGTGTCTGAGTCTCCTTTCTGATCTGAGTGCTGTCCCTCAAACAAGGGGTTTTGTGTCTCATTTGTCTTAAGATAAAAACTCAGAGTTTTCTCATGTTAGTATCAAAGTTTAGTTACAACCATGTCCATCTTTTATTTGTTTTAAATAGACCTGCCAGTATTAAGGTATTTATTAGATCTTGTCACCAGAAATAGTTATATAGTAAACCCAGATCTGATTATTAACTAAACCTTCAAAAATATAAGCTCAAACAATAGATAAGTTTCCTCTGAGTTAAGCAACAGAAGATGCAATTCTCGTTCTTTTAGCCAGCACAATAATTTTCCTTAGAAAACCTTTTGGAAATGTTCTTTTAGAAGGTTCTGACCTTTTTTATTCTCATAACTTTTAGGGGCAATATGAAAGGAATAAAGGAGGAAATTCAAGTGGAGGAAGCAAAAAAGAAAGAAACTCAGGAAAGGGTTTTCTTTTCAGAAAAATGAAAATGGAAAAAATCTAACAAATCTTTTCACAGGAAACTAAGTGCACATTGTTTATTTCAAAACTATCTATAGAAATAGTAGTATAAATGAAAATACTTGCCATCATTACAAGCTGCCCATAGGCAGTCTAACTGTAATTATTTTACTCCATGTCTAATGCTAAGGAGATAAGTGCTTTAGAAATGCCAGTAGATAGATAGGCTTTTGATACTAAATCACACAGTATTATCACACAGTATCCAAGGTGAGAAATAGTACAATGGAAAGAGAATTGTGTTTATTTGAGAACTGGGTGCACATCTCCATAGCAGAGCTAAGGGCAAAGCAGAGCATGCCATGTATCCTTGCTGCCCATGCTGTCTGTGAGCAAAGCAGAGAGCCTGGCTGGGGTGCTGCTGGCACCCAGTGTGCTGCCCAGCAGCTGTGCTGCCCCACACCTCTGGGAGTGTATTGATAGCTCATATTCTGTGCAGACAGGACACTTTTGCTCTCTGATGCTTTTCAGGTGTAATTTCTATGGGACATCAATATCCCTTTCCAGCCACAGCCACCTTTCTTCTATTTTAATTAACTGTGACCTTGGTGACTATATTTATTTTATTATTTTGTCAAGCTATATATCAGAAAAGTAAAATCTAAAGAAATATATCTGAATAGCCAGAAAATGTAGAATACAGCCATCTTTACAAAGCCAAATTTGTGAAATGACTGCAGAAAATTATCTATCATAGCATTTACAAAGCAAGACTTAAACCAAGTAAATTAATACTGGAAGACTGTACAAGCCTCACAGTAAATCTCATTGTTCAGTATACATAACAAATATAAAAGCAGTCATATCAAGTGACAAGTTCCCTTTTCCTCATCACACAGCAAGACCTCTGACTTGACCTGTCCCCCAGAATAGTGTGACTTTTTCTTTGCTTGTTGTCCACATTAAATACATCAGTTTTGACTTTTAGAATTAAGTTGACATTTGATTATTAATGTTAGTTAGCAGAAGATATTATCAATGGACTTAACAGTTACTTACATTGTCCTACACGATAGTGAAGACATACATTTTCAAATATATATGTATGTATAATTGTATTCCAAGAAGCAGAACATTTGTAGTTCCAGAACTCTGTTCCCTTTCTTAAGGCTAATACAAGTAACTGAACAAACTGATCTCCAAATAAGCCCAAGTCACTTCAATGGTTTTACAGTAAAGATAAATTACAGCTTCTTCTAATCTGATACATGCTCTGAAAGGCTGAGGAGATGAAAGACCATTCACTAGGATAACGTAAGGGCTCCGAGGAATGTGAAACTCAAAAAATTATACATTTCTGTGACAATATGCTACATGCTTTGTATTTGCTAAATTAGTATTAATAGCATAATTATTCAATTGATTTATTAGAAATACAACTAGAATAATAAAGAAATAGTATGTTTAATATGCTTCATTCACAGAACTAAATGTAAGCTATGCTTGGATATGTTTCAAAACTCGCCCTGTAATTATAATACATGGAAGATCCAGGGTGCCATCACTAACGCAGGTGCCATCCCCCTTAAATTGCCTGGCCACTGCACCATGTAATTGAGGGCAGAAATGGACCAAGATCTGTCTGCTCGGATATGTCAGCAAGGAATTATCTATAAAGATTCTTTGCCCATTTATCATTTGGGAGAAGATTTTGCAATTAATTTCTTCAGCTCTCATACGTGCCCAGTCCGTAGTCATGTTTGCACTGTGTTTCTTCGGCATGTGTTGAAAACAGTTATTAGCACATGCTGAAGACTATCAAATGGGATGTTTGCAGCTGTCATTTCCTAGGATTATCTTTTGCCTCCTGTTTGGGCTGATTATGTCTGTTGTCAACAGGCAGTTGGAGGATCGTGTAACAGGGGTCAAATGCAAGACTCTCCTCATGAGACAGTATTTAGGGGTACGAAACCCAAGGGAAATTAATGCAGGGGACATAAAAAGAGCAAATAACCACAGAGAAGGAATAACAGAGTTTTGTTCATAGCTGAGTGATGTTTGATAACCTCAGCATAATTTGGCTTTTCAATGAAGCTAATGCTTCATTCAATGCAATTTTCTTTTTAAATGATCTACAAATTCAAAATGATGTTCTGACTACATCATCTAGCTTGACTCAGACATGTCAAATATGGTACAAGCAACACCATGTGGCTGTGGCACTGAAACCTGCAGGTGGAGAAGGCTGAGGCATTTCCTCAAATTCCCACTGAAGTCACCAGGAGGTTTTCCTGAATGAGGGAAGTGAAGCGTCTGTAGTCAGACTATGTTCCTCATGAGACGGGGGTGTGCTGGGAGAAATCCCCTTTATCTGAAGGTTTGTCAAAAATACAACCAACAACACATGCAGCATTTCACAGCTGAGAACCAGATGGATGCTGGATACCCCTCACCCAGTTCCCTTTCTCCACTTTTGCTTTTTCTCAAATGTTTGAGGCAGAGAGAAGGGAGAAGTAATTAACCATATGTGGGCTGGGAGAAGCATAGAGTATTACGGTCAAAGAGTTAAAATGCTCACAGGCACTTGATGCCTTGCTGCACTGAGAACTACTCACAAGTTGCTGCTCAGCCATATGTGTTAGGAAAACTAGTGTGAAGTTTTAATGCACAAGTAGATAGTTAGACAGGCACATTAATATTTCATGGAGAATTGTTACACTCAGATAAATATGCAAGAGGCTTTTATTCAGATCCAAATTTACCTTTACTCAGGCGTTGAATTCAGTAGATGAGGGGTTCAATATTGATGCTTGAGCGTAGGTGTCCATATGAATTGATGCTTCTCAGTTAGATAGTGGGTGTTTCTTTAAAATAAGTTCTCAATCTAATACAGCTTAAATGAAGTCAGTGGCACACAGGATGTGCTACAGGTAGGAGAACATAAGACGAGTAAGGCTCTGCATAACATGCATTTTTTACATTTACTCTTCAGCTCTTCAGATATTGTCTGCAAGAGGAGTTTGATGCAAGCAGTCACAGTTCTTACAGAAAAACAGAAATTCGTTGACACTAATTATCTGCCTTAAGACAGAGCTTTGTACCACTCCTCCCTCATCTCCCCCTACTTGCCTGGCAAAACAAAAGTGAGCATCAGTGCAGGTTCCTGCAGGGAGTTGTTTTGGCTGGAGCTTGGCAGGCACAGATGGCCAACAAGCTGCAGTCCCCGGCCCTACTTGGCTGAACAACTACACCAGGTCACCTAATTGATCTTTAGCAGCCTGAAGAGTACTCATTTACTCTGAACCACAGCTCCCCCTGTTTCCTTGGGCTGACAACAGGCACACTGTAGTCACTCTCAAAAAAAATTCTCTGCTGCCCATTTTAGGCTTGTGATAAGCCTCGTGGCCTTCTTCTCCCCTTCCTTCTCCCACAGACAGAGCCATGAGGAAGCCTCTAACCTTTGCACCCACCACTCAGCTTCCAGGCTCTAGTGCTCTATACAAAACACGGGTCATTAGGCTAATGTCCTGGACCTCCAGCTGATGATAGGGCCTGGTTCTAAGAAGCCTGTGGTCAAAATGGGCAGTGCAGGCCCATGGCGTGGTCAATGCAGGTGCCCCAGGCGCCGCAGATGCATCTCCTGGTTAACAGGTGGTTAGGTGACGGTGGTCGGAAAGGAAAAGCCATGGGATAGGGGGCAGAAAACAGAAATGCAGGGCTGCTGTAGAATTAACAGGATGAGGGGATTGTTGGCACTCTGGTGAGGCCTTGAGTTGATGACAGGAAGGGGAACAGTGGGAGAGACAGGCAGCAAGGATGGGGGAAAACCATTCAGAGAGGGCTGGCATCTGAGCACAAAGGGAGAATCGTTCAGAGGGGAGGACATCTGAGCACAGGGAAGGCCTCTGCTGCAGTGGCTGTAGCCACTGCTGGTGCCCTCGGCTGCTGTCTGAATGGCCACCCAAGGTGCTACGCTGGGCCCCCTTGTTACCGTTCTTCCTGGTGCTAGATCCTTGCTTTGGCCCTTCATGTAGGCAGCCCTGGAACCCTGCCAGGCTGAGCTCTTTTCCTTTAATTCATTCCTGCAGTCCCAGTTATTACATCAATAGAGCCTGGTTTCCCTGCTAGCCCTCATGAAACCAGTAACGCTGCATCCATCTCTCTCTTCCCTGCAATCTCTGGTCCCCTCCAGACTAAGAATGTAGCTTCTGCTCATCTGGCTTCTTTCTGTGTGCTCTACCACTGGGGTGTTAGACAAGTTTCTGGGGTGACTGGCTTCCCGCTCGCAGTGCCCTCAGGAAAGCTGAGGCTAAAACATTTAAGTGTGACTCCTCTAAAACTCATGACAGCCCTGTGTACTCAAAGCAATCACATCTCGACACTGGCTGAGACTGCAGATGCTTGAGCTCTTTCACTGCATTTCTTTCTTTCTCTATAGTTTTTTTTCTCCCCCACCATCAGTTTTGTACTTATCTTCCCACTATATCCAGCCCTGCAGTCTCCTTGTCCATGCCAGAAAAAAGAGGAATCTGTACAAGAGTGTCTTGTGACTATGACACAGTGGTAGATGGCTCTGACAGCACAATTATGTTGAAGCCAGTGGAATTGAGCCTTTTTTATTCCACAGCTGAGAATCTGACTCCTATCTTCAAAAGACTAATTCTTTTCAGATTTACAAAAGTCAGCCAATGTCTACTTCTTGCTGTTGCTTCTTCTTGTCAAAGCACTTTACTTTTCTGTGCTTACAACAATCTATTTATTAGAAACAATGAAAGAATTTTAAAAGACAAATGGTCTTGTGTACGATGCTCAATCAATCTAATTTTAAGCCTATTCAAAGTTTGCCAAGCTCTACAGCTTAAAAATCCACACTTCAGCTTCTCACAGCAAGTGAGAGATGCTTCTTAAATTTCTGGGCAGTTGGAGCATTTGCTGTCCTCAGGCAATATCAATTTGTCCATTACCACAATAAGCCCAAATTGCTCTCCATGGTTTGATTCAGTTCCAGAGGCAAATTAAAAGATTTAGGCACATCTGAGAGAAAATATAGGTGGGAATTTCAAAAGTTCCTTTCAGCACATACAAGCTCAACTCCCTTAAAACTGCTAGCACTTGTGCTCCAGGTCAGTCAGTATCAGCGTCAGCTCACATAACACTTTATTATACCTCTGCTAAGGTGTGTTAGGAGAGCCCAGCAGGCATACTTCTTATTTCTGAACTGACTGCAAGCTAGTGAACAGATGTGATTCCCTCCCTCTCCCCTCCTGGAAAGCCATGTGGGTAATTGCACCTGCAGACATGCAGATGAATATTTACTCCGTGCAGGCAAACTATTTACATCTGCTACATCATTTCTCTTGGTTATTTTTCTGATATAAAGGAAGGCCTTTATGTTTCTTGGCCAATGCACAGCAAACAATAACTCTGTGGATAAACTGAAAATGGACAGTGAACTCATCTGAGTGATTTGTGACCACGCCCTCAGTCAGAATAATGAGAGTGCACATTTCTGCCACATGGCCATTGCTCATGTATGTATATATTCTTCAGAGGTACTACTACCTGGGTTTTGCACTGAAAAAAACCAGAATATTTTGACATAAAACACGTTAAAAGGAACAACTCCATAAAGTTTATGCATTGAAAATAATAATTAAAAAAAATGTACTAAACAAAAAAAGAACAGTATGTATTAAAAAAAGATAACAAATAGGTTACTACTGTGAAGCAGAGAGCTGGAGTACTGAATTTCAACCTAATGAATTCTGAAATAGAGATTTCTCTGTATGTCTGTTCTATGAGAAATAATCTTATCGGACAACAATTTTAAAACTTCTATTCTCTTTTTCTTGTGACACTGTACCTTAGAAAATTGAGTTCAGGTCTTTTACTTAGCTGGTTTTTCTACTTTTTACATTTTTTCATTCAGTAACATTGCAGTTGTGTTTGTATCTGTCTCCTGTCAATGTTACTTCTAGGCTTTGGTGTTTTAATACAATAATATTTCCTTGTTCAATTAGAAAATACTGTCAGGACATACTCATTTGTGTTTAAACACATTTCAGTGGAAGGAATTATAAAAGCCCTTAAAAATATGCCCGCTGATCTCTGACTATGTGAAGCATCTTTTACCTGAATTGTTTGCCAGATTTGTCCCTTTAACATTGCTTTTAAAGGAATAGGAAAGAATACTATTCAAAACACATTAAAGAATAGGAAAAATCCAGCTGATATATTCTCTTATTATTCAAAAGACATCTCAAACATAAAACAAAAAGTGAAGAGTGAGTGAATATCTTGAAAGCAGAGAAACACAGAATCTTTTTTTTTTTTAAATGGTGCAATGTGTTGAGTTGCAGTGGGAGTCCTACATACTTTCCACTTGTGAAAATCAGACCAGACCAGTCTAACGTAAATATCTAGAAGTGGATTTGGTACTTACACATCTTTGACAGTTCAGCAGCAAAATTCAACCATCGCCTCAGAAGGTGCCATGAGGGAGCAGCACTAATCACCCTTAAGCAGGCCTTATCACCCTGTGCTTTTCTTTTTCCTTGTTCTTGTGTCTGTCTTTGCCTTGGGGACAAGGCTGAGATTTGGTGCATTGAGAACATTTCATCTCTTGGCCAGCAGCACCATGGTTAGAAGGCAGTGTCTGCATGTCCCTGCTCTGTGGAGGGACCCGAAGCAAAGCTGGAGGTAGCTGTGTAGGGACTGTACTGCAGGACATATCACATAGCCTGGAAGCCCCAGAGAAGCTCCTCAGCACTCCAGAACCCAGGAAAGGTCCTTCTCCTTGCCTCTGCAAGGCTTGCAATGAGCTTTTCTTTCTAATCCTCCTTGTGGATGTCCCTTGTAGGGAAAGGTGCAGGAAAGAGATAGCCCAAGACACAACCTAACATTAATGGCAGGGGTGCTGAGCCTGTGAAGTGTGACTGGGATGCCTTGCAGAAGCTGTGCCCATGCTTTTAGGGCTCAGCAGACTGAAGGAGCTGTGTAGTCCTGTCTTATGGTACTCATGCACTGGCCCTCGGTAGGTGATATTAAAGCAAACATACTCCTTCCTCTCCTGTAAAGCCACTTCCTTCTTTATTCATTTCCCCACTCAAAACATTTTTTCTTCCCCTGTATGGTCCATAACATTACGTATGGGTAAACACAAACATGAACTCTCCACTGTGATATGTTCACTTACCTTCGTGTACCTCTACAAAAGGTGAAATATGTCCAGCAACATCTCATGTCCCTGGACACTGTGCTAGTGTTTCTGAACTGCCTCATGCACAAGTGATTTTGTAGGGAGCCATTTTAGAGTGACCATGGAACGTCTGTTAAGGAATATAGATCAATGAACTTGATAATCTTAGAGGTTCTTTTCCAGACTTAAAGATTCTATGATTCAAATCTTGCATATCAAATACCACTCGGTGCAATCATGCATTGAACTGTTTCTGTCTTTATGGTGTTTCTGTAGCTCTAGAAATAGCCCAAGTCAAGATGCCAGCAGCTCGTGTACTCCACACCCCCAAGGCTGCTCTGCTGAACTACAACTGTGTCTGCTTTGAGGACATGTGGGCCCCATGCACAGGTACAAGCTGCAGATCCAACACCTCCTCCTCCCTCACATGTTACTTTCAATGCAAAGAAAAAACTGGGCATGTAGAAGGCCAGAGACGGTTGTGGAAAGCCACCCCAGTAACCCAGGCACCAGATGGAAGGGCTCACTGCAAAGTATTTATGCCCACAGGGCTGCCTTGGCACTGAAGTGTCCTTAGGAACCAGTATTTGGAAAAAGAGTTTTTTGCTTAGCTTCTGTATAAATCATGAGCTTCTCACACCATTACTTCACTCTGTGCAATGACACTTTCACCAAGGGAACTTGGCAATAACCCCCCCCATCTCTAGGGGAGGTGCTCTGGTCATTCCCCTTCTTGAACATCCTCTAACCCTCTTTTTCCTTCCATCCCAGTTTAATTCTTTCTCAAATTTAATTTGTTAATTTTAACTTTCAGTTTAATTTCTTTGTCAAAATTAGAAGAGTTATTTGTGTGCAATATGCTATTTCTTCAAGTAAAGGCCCTATTCCTGGGATCACAGGGATGTTCATGTGTGGCAGGCTTGGCAGACTGGGGCTATGACCTTAGCACATGGCCAAAATACCTTGTACATGTTATTATACCTTGACTTTTTCATGTGACCAAGATACTCAGGTTTGGAAAATAACTTCTGAGCATGCAGAGTATGTCATTCCATGTACTTTGTATATGCAGTGATCTGCATATGCCAACTGAAATAAAAGGGATATTCACACACTATTACCAAACCCATCAGGAATTTATGAACCACATGTTTTGCCTTTAAAAGGCTAAGCAGATGAAGGGTCTCTCTGACTACCTTTATACTTTCTCATCAGCTTGAAGTTGAGTCCACCCTTTCACAGCAGCCCACTTGCATTTGTCACTTCTGCATATTTGGTTGTTCATTGCGGTGTTTGCAAGCAGCTAAACCAGTATTGGTGTGGGGAAGATGGACAGTGTCCAAGTCCCAGTCCTAAGAGTGAAACAGGTGCTAGCAGCACCAAGCTGGTTTGACCCAACTCATCCATACCTTCCAAATGCGCCTTCAGAGGCAATGAGAAACACTCACCCACTTTGTGAGGTGTTGAATGTTCCTGCTAATGTGCTGCCTCTTTAGTAGGGCACTCAGGATTGAGCTCCAGTTACGGTGACTGTGAGCGCCTCTGGTGTGAGAAGCTGGACAGCCTGGTACTCTCATCCTCTTCATGGTATTATGTGCAGCAAGAAGAGGTGCTGGCTTGTGAAAAAGAGGCCAGAAGCTACTGCCAAAAAATGTCTTGATTATTGTCAATATTTTATAGTATGCGAAGTGGTCTGAATGTTCCCCAGGCCCTCTGAACTGGGGCAAAGCTCTATATTATTTTATTTTATTTTTTGTATACACTTCATATGCCTGGTTCTGGCCAGGACAGGGTTGATTTTTTCAGTAACCAGGAGGGGGCATGGCTAGGACCTGGAGGTTATTCTATACCACCTCACATCATTTTCCAAGAACAGGGGAAGGCATCTCTTCCATGTAGGGGTAGCATGGTGGCAGTCAGGCATAGCTGGTCTTCACGTGGGACAGTGGTGAGCACTGGCATGTGAATCACTCACCTACCTCGTACACCTGTGTTCTTAATATTATTGCTGTCACTGTTAGTTTTCTTATCTCATACCTGTTTCCAATAAATTGTTCTTATCTCAACCCATGATTTTTGCCCTTGATGCCTCCAATTCTCCTTTCCAGCCCACCACAGGGGAGAGGAAGGCAAAGGGTTGAGTGAGCAAGTGGTGCATGGTTGAGAGTGGTTTCAGTGGAAACACTGAATGGAAGAATACCATTCTTAAACCATGACCACTTGGCATAGGTTCCTCTTGGCAGACTGTAACAGGTCGCTGATAAGTGTATGCTGCTGCTACTGAAATTTGCAAAGCTGTAGTAAGTATAGGCATATGTTGGGTGGAATGGTGTGTCCCAAACTTTCAAAGGCATCTTTTTTGATGGAGTTCTTCTCTCCATGCTGGGTTTTGCCAAGTTGAGGGTAGCTGTGTTGTCTAGGGTGTTATAGGCTATAAATCTGAGAGGTGAATTTTTCCTTTCCCTGCTTCACTGTAAGAAAAAACGGAGTTGGAATGGGAGGGAGGAAGGGGAGGTCATTAACTTTACAAAGGATGTAGCCAGCCGAACTACATTCCTAGCTGATGGTCCATCAGAGGCTGGGGGGGTTTGCCGCCCTGACAGAGGACAGGTCAGGCCTCGGAGTTCTCTCGCCAGGACGGAGACAGGGACTGTATCCAGGCATTTCTGGAGGAAAAGCCTGGGAGCCAGGTTTTTTTTCTGGTTCTTTCGTCCTGGTGAGGCCTGACCACCGACCCTGCACTGCCACTGCCTCGTGACTCCTGCCGGGACCTACTGGTTGTTTTTCTTCTTTTCATCGGAGAGGTCTGTGCTTGTTGGGAGAAGAGAGGAGAGCCTTGGAACACTACCATCTGGGAACAGTGACACCTGTTGGGGGGGGAACTGTTTTCCTTACCCCTTCCTTCCATTGGGGGAAGGGTCCCCCATCTTCTTTTTGGTTCCTCCCGCAACCCAAGACCAACCCCCCCCCAGACCCCTCTCCCCGTGTGGTGACCGCCAGAGCCCAACAGCGCCCCCTGCTGGCCACGACAGAGACCTGCAGGCCCTGCACCTCCAGCGATCCAACAGCGCCCCCTGCAGGCCACGGTTAGGGCTGCGCTAAAGGACAGAGAAGTATTCAGTCAGACCTTTTTTTTTTTTTTCTAGGATTACTGTCTCGTTTTTTTGTGTTCTGTTACTGGTTTTGCCAACATACATATATCTTTTAATAAAGGGTTGTTATTTCTTCTGTTTTTTCCACACTACCTCGATTAAAGCCCCTTAATTTTGAATTTACAATTGCTGAGAGAGAGGAGTTTGGTCTATCTTGTAACTCATCCTCTTTAGCAAACATTCCAGTCTCCTCAGACTGAGACATAGGGTAATGGAGGAGTCCTGACATACAGGAGTGGCTTGTAAGTTGAACCATATTCAGGAAAATTGCTCTCAGCTAAACTCTCAGTTGGGCACCTCTGTGCAACAGGGTACCTGTACGGAAAGGACCATCTGTGTAATGAGAGTCCAAAGTGAACAGGATGCTTGTCAGAGGCCATACTGGAGATTCAGTGCATAACATGTCCCAGCAGCATATTCTCAAAGGTTCCTGCATGCAGACACAACAGGTATGGGAGTTGGGAGCCAGCCTGTCAAAATACTGCATGCACCAGCTGCCAGAATGTGTGCCTGTGATGGGCTCTGTGATCCAGGGACCCTGAGTCTGAACTTTAGTGTTTTTTGTAGCCAGGAGAGATGTAACCAGTGGCGTTTCTGGGCAGAGCTATTTGCAGATTTACTTTGGTGATCTTGGATTCTAATAATGTGGTAATTTTAAGGCTATTGTAGCAAATTTAAGCAGTGAAGATCTTTTAGGTGACACTCGTGTAAAGATTCCACTTTAAAATAAAGTAGGGATTAGAAAGAACATATTAGCCAAACCATTTTGCAGCTATTTGGGATTTGACATCATAATTCTCATGAATTAATGAGAGTTATCTGTAATATTCTGGAACACATTTCCTTCCCTATTCCTTGTTTATCAGTTCTATTGTTCCTTGTCATGTTTTTAGTCTAACCTAAGAGGCTAATCAAAAGCCAGATAAAATTGACTGAAAGATCTCTGCTGATTTCAGAGATCTCTAGAGCAGACTCTAATACTAGTAATCTCTCAGAATGTGGACCCAATTTTGAAGGCATTTATACTGATGGAATAACTGCTTGCTCCAGGAAGTTACTCTACATTTCCATATTTTAAACTTTTCCCCTTTTATTCACCTGTGCATCACCAGACAATGCTACTGTGCTTTATAAATAACAGCAAGAAATAGACAGTGATTGTATCCTCATGCCCTCTTGCAAAGACTTTATTTTCTATTCAGTTTTAAGCGGATCTGGATTGGCAAAAGCTTTATGCTTCAGATTTGCTTTTTATTTGTGCCACTTAAATTTTTCATCAATATAAAGTAATTTTCTTTTTCCAGTCCTTCCCAGTCCTCTCCTGTCCCTGGCTGCTCCTCAGCATTTTAGTCAATAGGAGCTTCAATTGGTGCAAGCATATTAGGAATTAGCCCAAGAGCAAGTATGTTATGAGAAAGAAAATAATAAGAAACTAAGAGAAGATAAAAGCAAAGGTAGGAACCAAGTACACTGAGCAAAACAAGGACAACAGACAAGTACAGGAGCGAGGAGGGAAGATCTATTAAACTTGCATTCAACTTGGTGGAAAGAGAAGAGGCTGAGACATGTAGTGCATCTGCAATTATACAGTGCTTAGGGACAGTGATTTCCAGTCTGCTATTTCCCGTTTTGTTTAATTTTTAATTCAAATCATGTACTAAAAATAGGGAGCATTTTGGAGCTGAAAAGATGTGAATGGCAGAGGAATAAAAACCAGAAACTGCAAGAGGAATGCTGCTGTAGCTGAAGCAGCCCTGCTGGGATTACTAGCTTTGCGTCTCAGTCAGTTATGGTTACAAAATGCAGATTTGCCTTATCTGGGTCATTTTGGCTGAGAGAACACATGGTAGTCCCTTTGTGAAATAAACAATAAGCCAGAGTGAGTGGTCATCTGTCTAACTCTCTGCGGCTACTGCGGTAGCTACTGTTACTTCTCTTGTGTGAATTTATTTGTACAGCTAATTATTAATAGCAAGAAGCTTTTCATTTTTGCAAGTTTTATAAAAAATGCTGAAGCCTTGAGTTTTCAATTAGTATCACTGCAACATGGCTTGTTTGTCCAGAACTAGAAGGTCAAGAGACTTTTACCTAGATAAAATTATGAAACTTTATGCTTATGTATTAGCCTCTTCTCCAGAGAAGACTGGAGGATTTTTTGCCTGAAGTCCCAATTCAGCAACTGCTCTGAAGAGATCCCTTTAAAAAGCAGAGCTATTTCTTCTCTAGGCTAAGCAAAAAATAAGCTGAAAAATCAGAAACCAGCTTCATCTAATTCTTAAACAGTTGTGCTTTACAAGCCTTATAAGTCCTCCAGCATGACTGTATGCATGTGGTGTAGATACCGCTCTTTCCAGCAGCCATTTGAGGTGATGCTGCCACTTCTTCCTTTGGATGTGCAGTATGTTGAGACTGACATCTGTGACTTTCCATAAAACAGTTGAATTGAGGTGATAAAGACACAAAGCAGGAAACTTTCACAACTTCAGGTTTTGTTTTGAGTCCAAATCACATCATTTTGTGATTTATAATATTGGTAACATCATCTCATATTTTCGTCTAAATTTCTGTGGACTTCTATTTGAATGATGAAATGCATTTGCCTATGACACATATTAAATCCTATAGCCAGGGAAATTGAGAAAAAATTAATTATCCTGAATTTTAAAAAGTCCACATCCTTCTTTCCAGAGGATGGGACCTGTAGTCCTTTTCTAAGGTTATCCAACCACATTCAACTGTTATACCCTAACAAATCAGCTTTTCCTACAGAAAATAGGGGTTCATCCAACTAGAGCAGAGGATATTTTAGGAAAAAATGATCTGTAAGTTTCATTTTCTGCCATTTTTAAGTCTAATAATCAATTGCAGTTCAGAGTAACCCATGAAAGCTAAAGGGGTTTAAATGCTTAAGTCAAGGTGGACTGTAGATTTCTGACTTACAATGGCATTGGTACAAATTGTCTACCAAGAGATGCCACAAAATATGCCTGATGCCTGTTTCCAGATCCTGCTTAGCTTTGTAGAATCTGGCCCCCTGAATGTTAAGACTAGATGGCTTAGAAAAGTGTTGAGTTTAGGTTTGGTTTAGTTTGGGGTTTTTTTTTCCCTTTTTCTTTCATCAAACATTGTTTCCAGTTTCTAATAAGCTTTGGAGCTGACAGTTGTTTTGGATTTACAACTATGTTAAGCATGCAAGGTCGAATGAGGATTAATTTACATTTTAAAGGAAGGATTTCAGATCAGAGGTGAGCCAGGTCATATTCCAGAAGCAATGAGTTGTGTCCAGCACTGGTGTGGCAGACCACTGGCACCTGAGCTGCAGCTCATATGTTATAAATAGGTTGTCATTATGTGTGTCTAGGAAGGGATACTGCAGAGAGGTACCCTTATCGTTCTCTGAAATTTGTAAATGTTTTTATAGATGAATTGGTCTCCAAACCTGACAGTCTCTCTTGTTTTCTGTTGCTGTTGGAGAAGATATACTTAGGACAAGTGAAAACAAATTACTGTTGTGTTGCATGTGACTGGACCTGAGTAGTCAGCCACAAACTGAGCTTCTGAGCTGTTCCAGTTGCATCCTGATTCCCCAGAAGCTGCTTCATGGAGGTGTCTGTTTGGACCAATACAGCATGTTGTCACTGTGGAAAAGGAAGGCAGGGCTAGGTGTGCTGCATCTGCTTTTCTTGGTAACCCAGCAGTGTGATTTCTCCTGCAGTAAAGTGTATTGGAAAGCTCAAATAAACCTTTCAGGAGCATGGCTCATGACAGTCTTGGGGCAGTGGGGACATGGCCCTTGTAAGTGAGGGGAGCCTGAGGTGAAAAAGAAGATTCTTGCATCTTTCAGTGAAACAATTCCCCAGTCAAGTTTTAAGTTTAGAACAAGTGAGGAAAAAATAGCTTTCTGTGTAGGATCACCTGAATAACTGTGCCTTGCAGAGCAGGATATCCTTGATATCTGTATGACACACCAGGACAGCAATTCTTTAACACAGAGTGGTTTTTATCTTCAAAGCCTCATGAACATTAGCTAATTAATCCTCATAAAGCCTGAGGGAGTTACATGTTGCATTATGTATTGTTACAAGCCATGGACCAGCAAAGGACTTCACAGTTGTCACCATGTCTCAAGCTGTGGCTATGGCTGGCATCATCCAGGGCAGAAATTAAGATGATCTTACTAAAAGCACTCCCCTTTCCTCCCCTGACAAGTGGCAGTTCAATGAGACTCTTGACAATGATGTAAAAACCAGGATTCGAAATGAAGCTGGGCTACTTCTATCTACCACAGTGTAATATAGCCAGTCACAGCTAATGCCTATAACTGAGCAAGCTGTGGGCTACAGCCCAGGGAATCGGGGCATAGAGCCTCCAGGGTATACACAGTCAAAATTCCAGCAAGCCAGTGCCAGATCTTGCTCTGATGGAGCCATCCTGTAACCCCGAACTTTCATCTTCACACCTCAGAGAAATGCAGAAGTAGATGCATAGTAGAGATGCACAGAGAAACTGAGGAGCATTGAGGTAACTGAAGAAACTGCAGCTCTGTCCTGCTTCTCCTACTGCTTCTTCTAGAGCCATGATACTAGGAGTGAAGCAACAGCCTTGAAGCATCTTGCTGCTTTGATAGAAAAAACCCTACTCCTCCTTAGTGTAGATAAAGGCCATCTGTACATGGCTGAAGTGAGATAACAGTTAGGAGCCTCCCAGGATAATAAAGACTACACCTTTTTTGACGTCTTGTGCTGTTCAAGCTCATGGCAGTGTTCCCTTTGAACTCACTGTGTTTTGTAGTACTCCCCACTTGCATAAATTGAAGCAGAATGCAATAGTTTGTGTAAATAATGTGGCCCAGGGAAGGCACATGTAACAAAATACATGCTGGTAGGAGCCAGTTGACGCTTGGACATCACAGGTACTGTACTGTATACCAATAGGTTTGACATCTATGGTGTTACATCTATCAGTGAATAAAGTCCATGTTGCTCACCTTTAGAGGGTGAGTTACACGTGGAAAACTGTTTTCTCTGTAGTTAGCAGGACTGAAACAGAGTATTGGGATTATGGGGACCTGTGTGGAAACTGCTGTGGTAGACATGCCTTATGGCATAGAGCTAGATGTGGTAGCAAGGCAGCAGTTTTCTGCTTGACTGAAAGTCAGACTTTGCACCCTGAAGGATGTTTGCTTTTGACCTGTTTAACCTTCTTTAATGGCAATTCCACTGCCACCTCAGTGAATCTCTTCTAGTGTGTCTCTATGCTCTTTATGGTTTTCATAATTTCTAACCTAAATCTTTCAAATTGTCACTATTGTAATTACATTCTCATCCATTACTTCTCCACAATTACTTCCTATCCTGTCCATCATGAGCACAGAAATTATTTCCCTTCTCTGTGCAGCAGCTTGGTTGTACTTAAAGGATGCTGTTGTGTCCTAGCTGCTGTTTTCTTTGACTTAAACAACCCTGGTTCATTAAGTCTGTACTTGCAGATTGTGGTTTCTAGAGAACTGATCTCTTTAGATCCTCCCATCTGGTTTGTTCCTGGTTGTTCCAAGTCCTCCATGGGACATACTGGGGATGTGACCTCACCAGTGCTGAACCAACAAGCAAGAATTATTTCATATGTTTTAAAGGTTATGGAGTGAGAGAACTTTGTCTTTTGGGTGTGTCAATGTTTACTGGGGGCCCGGGATAAACACGGACCTAGGTGTCAAGGAGGGACAGCAACCCAGTAGTCCAGAAAACATTTCAATCGTATATTTACCATCCTATTTTTAGTTCTTCCCTTTTTAATTATATTAAGGGTAGTAGTAAAGGAAACTTACCTCTGTTAAGAAAATTCTTCTCTTGTAACTTCCTAATTTAAGATTGCTAACGTGCAGCAATACTAGTAATGACATCGCAGCTGCGTTAGAAAATTCATTCAAAAATCGACATACCCAAGACTCCATCAAGTGAAGCAAACTTATTGTAATGGGTGAGTCATGATAAGCTGTAGAAAAAAAGGAGTTCAGAATATTTCACAGAAAGACCAAAGGTCACATGAGAAAGACACAAGCGTCAGTATGAGAATTATGTAATCGACATTTTAACTTTTGCTCCTTCAGAAACTAAGTCATGTAATTCTAGTTGAAAGTGAAATACAAGTATCCTTGCGGAGAAAGACAAAGCAAACCAAATAGCAAAACACGAGTACACAGAAGTACAAAATTTTTCACCAAAATCCTGAATATGGACAAGGGGTGTTGCACCAGTGAATGGCTGTAACTTGACCAGTGTTGATTTCCATGTGAAATGAAAGCACTTTTTGACTGGGAAATATAAAAAGGAAAATAAATATCACTGTAAGAGATATTTATTAAGAGATGGTGCTTTGAAAAAAGCAAAATGGTACTTTGGTGACTAGAAAATTTTCTACTTTGGAAAATATAAAGGGGATCTTAAAAATAGGGAAGTAACCTCCATGGATCAGGTACTTCTTCCATTTCCCCAGTCTTGGCAAAGAGGCTGACGAATACTCCTCCCTACATTTGTCACAATGATTGCAGGAAATGAATGTAAGAAAATTTGGTGCAAGATAATATGAAACGGAAAGGTAATTTTATTTTATGCCTCATGCTCAGTCTCTCAGAATGCTCATATATGCAGACACATGCATTTCTCACATGTGTTCACACTCACTCAAGAACTTTCTTCTATCTGCGCCCAGGAAGGCAGGGACAAAAGCTGCTGTGCCTTGACCCATTACCACACCTCTTGGCTTTCTCTTTTCTGGCAATGACAAACTCCCACTTGGATAATCCTTTCATACTCTCTAGAAGTTGAGAAACTACTGTAGTGTAGTAGGTTGGCCTCAAATCTTGCTCTGT
This sequence comes from Pipra filicauda, assembly GCF_003945595.2. Lineage (NCBI taxonomy): Eukaryota > Metazoa > Chordata > Aves > Passeriformes > Pipridae > Pipra > Pipra filicauda. The sequence goes on from NW_024104402.1 coordinate 166,666, forward strand.
CCTTATTCCAAGGATGTAAAGCAAGGTTACTCCCCTTTATTTCCCCATTTTAAGATTATTACTCTCTTTCTTGTTGAGACAAAAGGAAGACAGTGGCAAAAGAGTTGTGGTACATCCTTGTTCCCATCCTACTGCTACCAAAGTGCAAGAAACCTCCTGGTGAACCATCTCTGATGGGGCTTTATTGCAGAATAGCCAACTAGTCTTCACAGGAACACACTCCCCAGCATCTACAGCTCAATTTCTGCCAGTAGCAGCCTTGGCAATGAGCGGGGGATATTCTTTTAAACCTTACTCACATTTCTTATGGTGCTTCAACACACAGGCATTTCTACTCATAAGTCAACTAGATTAATCTTAATATATACGTCACAAATGCCCACACAGCTGATAGTCTGCAGCCAGGACCTTGTAACTTGGAAAGGTGTTTCTCCAGTCTCCCAGAAGCTCCTAACTCAGCAAAGGCTGCCAAATGGAGAGAGCAGTCTGATACAGCCCAAACACACCTCTAAACCCAGTGAGGAGGGAGATTATTGCTGCCATAGTACTTGCTGTTTGCCTCATAACCGCATAAAATTGTATAAGAAAGGTATATGTTTATTTTATTTAGATAAAGCAAGGGCCAAAAATGTAGGTTAGCAACAGGGAAAGCTCTTACTAAAGAAAAGAGCTATAAGAGAGAGAAATTATGTTCTGTGTTATCATTGCAGACCTTCCTAACTTGTTTCACTATTTCCTGTCCCGGGAAATTCGCCTCCTCACCATGCACCCTGTCAAAGTACAGAGGTGTCCTGGGACTTTCTCAGGGCCACAGCTTTCCCCTGCCCTGATGAGGACACCTCACCCCAGCTGGGCAGATGAAGAGCTGTCCCTCTCTTTTCTTCTCTTCCTGCAAGCCAGGCTATTTTGTGTCTTCTAGACTGCCAGGCTTCTTGTCTTAAGGATACATTGGTAAAACTTTATAAACTGCAGCCTTTGAAAAAAAAGAAGACATTTTATAAACATTTTATTAGAGTTGCACTATCCATCCTACACTGAGCTTTTCATAAAGATCAAAAAGGACGTGGCTGTTAGATTAAGCATCTATCCCTGTATAACTATACAGTTGGTTTTAGGGTGATGCTCTTAGTCAGGTTCAGGAGACAAAAAAGGATAATACACTATTAAAGTTGCAATTGTTTGTATTGGGTCCAAAATATAAATCCATGTACCTGGCTAAAGAGGAGGTAGGAATTTGACGAATTATTTTCATTATTTTCATGTAATTTAACTCATAAGAGTTAAATTAAATGAATGCGTGTGTGTGTGTACAGCTATATTGATAGACTCTCCTTAAAATGTTAGTATTTTCGGTCCTGCTGAAGGAATACAGAAACAGAAGCCAGGACTGTTTCACCAGCATAGCTGGCTTCAGCTCTCATGTATTCGAATGCATTTGGCAACACTAGAGGGACTCATGCATGCTTTGCACAGCCATTTTTTGGGATGCTTGTGAAAATTTGGGGATTTGAGCCTTGGAGCACCATGAAGCAGGAAGGAAGCTAACACTGCAAAAACATTTCCTTTGGCAAGTGCTACTCCTTCCTGTGCCAGGACCCTCAGTGAACCAGAGCCTTCAGGCCACCTCCTAGCTATAACACAAAACTCTGCTTTAATATCTCTGTATTTTTCATGTGTCTTCTTTCCTCTGTTAGATATTTTTGCCTAGATCTCTAGCCAGGCCAAGCTAACATACCTTTGCTAGTTTGAGGTACCTGAGGATGTAACCCTCAGTCAAGAGAAATTAAAGTGCCTTGTTCAGCTGCCAATACATTACTCAAGCTGCAGGACAGTATATGAAAGTATACACAACAAGCAAAATAAATTATAAATGCACTTAACTTCATTATCTGTTGTGGCAGAGAGGGAAAGGAGAGATTTTGGCCAGTGTCTGGTCTGGCCAGGGTCCACAGCAGAGCAGGCTCTGCAGAAGCATTTCTGTCTCTTTGCAGGAATTCAGAGTGGGTGCTCTAGGGACTGCAGCTCTGTCTTGGGCACTGCTGCCTCTGTGGCATATGCCACCTCCCAGCCTGCAGAGACACCCTCTCTGAGGGGCTGCAACCTGTGATGGTCCTGTGCACTCTCCCTGCAGGATGTGAAGTCTGCTTGGGCTCTGCAAGACCAGTGGCACTGAGCCCCATCCCAAAGGACTTTTCCTGACTCCTAGTCATGCAGTTGTGCTGGCTCTGAGTGTCTTCACTTCCAGCACTGACCCATGCATGACTGATTTACTTTCATAAAATGAGTTCTTCCAGCACTTTCATATTTCACTTCCTTACTATGTTCACTCCTCCCAGCCCTGCCTTTCTCTGAGCAGAGTGGCTCCTGCTCCTCTGGACTCCCCGCGCAGGACAGGCAGTCCTTTGGGCCTGGCAGAAGTCCTTTCCCAACTGTTCGGGTCTGAATTCCTCTCATGGGTCACCCGCTACCTGAACAGTACAGAGTTCCACAGGGGGCCCTTCTCAGTGGCTGCAATGGCATGGGTGCTTCTTCAAGGATGAAAAATAGCATTTCTGAGTTAATTTACTACAACCTAGGAGTGCAGATGATCATCTTTTAGAAGTACTCACCCTGCAGCTGAGTATCCTCTGATTTTAGCTTCTTTAATTAATGTTCAGCTTTCCATCTAACTGCAAGTTTTGTTACCAGCCTTTGCTTTTCCAGATAAATTCAATCAATTTCTGTTTTTCAAAGTAATCTAGGTGTTTCTACATGATATTCCAATCCTTTGCTGTGCTAGCACTACTTCCTAAATGTGTGACATTAGAACATTTTATTAATATAAATACATATTTAATTATTATATATTGCTATAACTTCTTTTTTTTTGCAAATTCCTCTGACAAAATTGTTGTACAAGAGCAGTCCATGGGCATTACTTTCAACACTTTCCTCAGCAGAAACCTCTGTCAGCACAGCCTCTGCTTCTTCAGAAGAATATATTATTCAGTAAGCCCAGGTTACGTTTTACCTCATTTACTTTCATGTCCTCAATTTTTATTTTATTCAGAAATTGTCCCAACAAATTGCACAGTACTGATCCCAGGAAAAATGACATCAAATTGTCCAGATTGCTTTTCATTTTCGTTCTGGAGGTGCTACTAGTCCTGTTATCCAGGGAGACAATGCCCCTTGACAGTGTCATTTGGAGTTCTGGTTACTGTGCTGCATCACTCAGAACTGGGGAGAGACATGACCTCCTCTCGTTCCCTCCATCTCCTCCTGAACACAATACCTTACGCTTCCAGGTAAGCAGGATGCATCCTGCTTTCTGCTATTAAATTCAGTATTGCTACCATTACAGAAAACCAGAGGAAAGTACTCATTTAGATTTGGAACCATCCTTGAATTACATTTAATCTTCACATCATTTCTGTTTCAGAGGAGTTCTGGTTTTTCCTTGTTTTCTTTTTATTTATATAGCCAAGAAGCCATTTGTTATTTTAATTTTCTTTGCAATGCTTCACTTTCGACAGGTCCACTGTATTTCTACCCACTCTGACCTTCAAGTCAGTTTTCTTTGCCGATCTGTTTCTTTTCCATTTCATCTAAGAGCTCTGATTACTTAGTCTCCAGGTGATTAACTTTGCTTTTTTATAAAAGAGACGTGGGGTCCTGGGGCAAGAGACATGTCTCCCACACTAGGATGTGTGATCTGCCAAGGGGCTGAAGCTGTTTCCATCTTTCCATTGCAGTGGTATTGGGAATGGGGTCGGTCTCACTGCCTGGAGTGGGGATAGGGAAAATCCGGAGCTCTAAAGTCTCGGAGATTTTTGCCAGGATATATATAGGAAAATCTCTATATTTCAGGATGGCTGTGGTAATCTGGGGTGTCTGATGTCCATATGAGTAGCAGCCATTTTGAAGTCATTACTCATCCTGTTAGATCTGAAGCATTTAACTAGAAGTTGTTGATTTTTTCCCCAACTTACTTGAAGGTTCTTTGATCTAAATTTTAAGCTCTCCCTAAAATTAAGTCCCTGAGTTATTTGGTTAGTTTATTTTCACTAGTTGTTTCCTGATAGTTGGTTCAATAAATAGTAACAGGTCTATTTTTGTTTATTATTTGATTTAATTTTAACTGAGCCGGTCCATGCCCACTCACTGCAAAATTCTTGTCTATGAATAGCTCTTGTGTGATGCATTCCCTGCTTGCCAAAACCAGGTCTTAACTGCCACTCTGCATCTTGATTCAGTGGCTCTTTGGTGAAGAAATCTGAGTCTCCCGATCCACAAGTATTTAGGCCGTAATAATGCTCATGGTGTTTGTTCTGCAATTGAGGCGTAGGATGTGATATTTCTGTGAGAGCATTATGGATGGCCCTTTCCTGAGAGCCATCAGAGATGCCGTAGAAACAATATTTCCTGTCCTTCCTCAGACTTACTTCAGCTCAAGCAGATTGCCTCTCATCCATACAGCCTTTTCTCTTTCCTTTATGAACTACCACATCATGGCACTACAACATTAATCTGCCATGATAATCTCTATTTCCATGTTTCCTGAACAGTATGTACCTTCCAAGGACTTGTGAAACTCAAGCGATTAAATCAAGTCATTTTTAGCACAGCGTTTTCCTTAGATCTTTCAATTCCTTTAATCTGTTCTAGTGAAGACTAAGTAGCCCTTTCACTAACTTTTCTTAGCCTTATCTTCTGCCTTAGGCTGACAGAGAATAGAGGCACATACTTTCATCTGTGAATCACACAGTGTTTCAGTTACACCCTTTCTTTTTCTTTTCTTTTAAACTGAAGTTTACTGTGAGATCCCAACGAAAACAACATTAACCATTCCCCCCTCCCCTTCTCTCTTTAAAGCTTGGTTTCCAGATGGAAAAAAAAAAGGCAGTAAATTCTTCCCTTGGAAACCTGTTTGCCTTGTGTGAGGAACAGGTATTTCAGGGTCTTTATTGGGAATATCTGATCTGTACAAATACTGTTCTAATGTTCACCACCCCTCTGTAGGAAAGGAGTGCTCCTAGCATGTTTACCACATACCATCCCTGCCTGAGGCATGCCAGAGACACCAGCCTCCTTGGTTTTCCCTTGTCCTTTGCTGTGTACTCCATTATCCACCTATTATTATGAGTCACTCATAAACCTACCCTAATCATGACAGGTATGTGAAGAACTAATTTGCAGTTCACAAGACAAACTCAAGTGGATTGAATAGTGAAGGCACTGATGCCCCTAACTTGTTTTGATTTGTATGTGTTTAGACATATTTTGAAGTCAACAGGGAAGTATATACAACTTGCTGAGCTCAAATATTTCCTGGTTATTATCTTTCCTTTTCTAATAATCAAATTCATTTGCAAGTAACCACAACCAAGCAACCCAATAAGAAAATATTTATACCATGTTGGCAGTTGAAGCAGTTATTTGTTTTCTAATCTGTCTGTTGTCAGGTAGATCCTCAACAGTGTTTCTCATTTTTAGACCTACTTATTTATGCAATCTTTGTGATCTACCATGTCACAGAGAAGAATCCATTAAAATTTCTGCAAGTAAGCTAGATGCTACATTAGGTAACCAAGTTTCCTGGAGCTATTAGCCATATATATTCCAGATAAATTGTTTTCCTTGTGTTGTGAAGTCAAAATAAACCTGCTAAAACAATAACAATATATATATATATTGTTATATATATATATATATATATATATATAACTATATATCAATATCCTAATTTTCCTATTAATTTCCCTTTGCCTGTAGCTTCTCCAGCTGGGGGGAGACTGGATCAAATAGCTCAAGGAAGTAACATTTCTAACATCCTAATACAAAACAGCGTAGAGCAATATCGTGAAAGCAAAGCTCATGTGTCATAAAGAAAGTAATGTTTTATTGAATCAAGAACTTGATGTCAATTGTGCTTTTCGATTGCAGAAGTCTGTTGTTTATTGCAGCAGCACATTTTGTGAAAGTTCCTTCCTGGTTTACAGTAATTCACATTGATACACATCTAGTCTATGACACTGCCATCGCAAACAATAATTTACAACAGCTTCAGCTCTGCTCTTCCAGTGTTGGTTTTCAAGGACTGGAGCCAAGTTCTAGTCACCATAAGTAAATCTGGGAGGAAGTTTACTTACTGTGAATATTAATTTATATTTATCTACGATGGGTTAATTTGTTAAGCATAATTTTGAGGGTTTGATCACAGATCACTGACACCAAGCCTTCTGGCAACAGACGGAGTGCACCTGTCCCAAAGCAGAAAAAAGATTTTTGCTCAGGTGTTAGCAGGTCTTGTTGAGAGAGCTTTAAACTAGATTTGAAGGGGGAAGGGGATAAAACCAGGCTCACTACAGCTAAGCTTGAAGGCAGTATGCCACTGTTTGAGGGAAGGTGTGCTGGAGAGATCCTTCAGTCTGCAGTCTCAGTAGACGTAGGTGATGGACATCCATGCGGCAGCAAGAATGCAAGGGTTATTGAGGTATTAGAAACACTGGAAGTACTTGTGGTCACACAGGAATTAGAGCTCCTCCCCTCAAAAGGGTGGTGGGATCAATAGTCCAACTAAAGTGCATCTGCACCAATGCACACAGCATGGGCAACAAACAGGAGGAAATGGAAGCCATTGTGCAGCAGGAAAACTGTGACATAGTTGCCATCACAGAAGCATGGTGGGATGGCTCACACAGTTGGAGTGCTGCAATGGATGGCTATAAACCCTTCAGAAGGGATAGGCAAGGAACAAGAACCCGGGAGGTAGCTTTGTGTGTTAGGGAGTGTTTTGATTGTCTAGAGATGACAAGACAGTTGAGTGTTTATAGGTAAGATTCAGGGGGAAGACCTGAACAAGGCAGATATCCTGCTTTAATGACCTGTTGCCTTCTATGACAAGATGATCTGCTTAGTGGACGAGGGAAAGGCTGTGGATGTTGTCAGCCTGGACTAGTAAAGCCTTTGACACCATATCCCACAGCATTATCCTGGAGAAACTGGCTGCTCCTGACTTGGACAGGTGCACTCATTGCTGGGTTAAAAACTGGCTGGATGGCCAGATCCAGAGAGTAGTGGTGAATGGAGTTAAATCCAATTGTTGGCTGGTCACTAGTGGAGTTCCCCAAGGCTCAGTATTGAGGCCATTCCTGTTTAATATCTTTACTGATGATCTGGACAAGGGGATCGAGTATATCCTCAGTGAGTTTGCAGATGAAACTAAGCTGGGTGGCAGTGTTGATCTGATGGAGGGTAGGAAGGCTCTGCAGAGGGGTCTGGACAAGCTGGATCAATTGGTGGAGACCAATTAATTGTTCACATTCAACAAGGTGAAGTGGCAGGTCCTGCACTTGGGTCACAACAACTCCATGCAGTGCTAAAGGCTGTCTGGGGGCAAAGTGGCTGGAAAGCTGTCCAGCAGAAAAGAACCTGGGGGTGTTGATCGACAGCTGCGCCAGCAGTGTGCGCAGGTGGCCAAGAAGGCCAGTGGCATCCTGGCCTGTATCAGAAATTGTGTGGCCAGCAGGACCAGGGCAGCGATTGTCTCCCTGTGGTCCACACTGGTGAGGCTGCATCTCGAATCCTGTGTTTGGTTTTGGGCCCCTCACTTAAAAAAAAAGACATTGAGGTGCTGGAGTGTGCTCAAAGAAGGGCAACAGAGCTGGTGAAAGGTCTGGGGCACATGAGAGTGGCTGAGGGATTGTTTAGTCTGGAGAAAAGAAGGCTCAGGGGAGACTTTATCACTCTCTACAACTACTTGAAAGGAACTTGTAGCAAGGTGTGGGGCAGTTTCTTCTCTCAGGTAACGAGAAAGGACAAGAGGAAATGGCCTCAAGTTGTGCCAGGGGAAGTTTAGATTGGATATTAGGAGGAACTTCTTCACAGAAAGAGTGGTCAGGCATTGGAAAAGGCTGTCCAGGGAAGTGGTGGAGTCACCATCCCTGGAAGTGTTCAAAAAAATGTGTAGATGTGACACTTGGGGACATGTAGTGGCAAACACAGTAGTGTTAGGTGAATGATTGTACTTGATAATCTTAGAGGTCTTTTCCAACCTTAACGATTCAATGATTTAATGCAGAACATTCAAAATGTTCCTATATGGATGAAAAGAACCAGCAGCCATATGCTCAATTCATTTCAGAGATAAACCTGGTTCTTTTACAGCGAAACCTGAAAACAATCTTTAGTAAACATGGCAAAATGGAGAGTGCATAAGCCAGTAACAAGTGGTGCTTCTCTGTTCTCTCTAATTATGCAATAAAGAGAAGATGTTCAGCTTCACCTTGAAGTCCTTCTCTGTGTTGCTCTTCCTACACAATGGATTGAACCTCTTCAACTTGCTACTTTCTTTTTATTCAGCTAATGTGGAGATACTAGTGGAAGTGATTGAGACTAAGGAGTGCAGCATCATCTTGAGCATTCAAGGAAGCTGAGTGCATGACTCCCCAGCATGATGAGAGAAGAATACACAGCAAAATCGTATTTTTCTTTGAGTGTAAGAAAAAAAGCAGTGGCCAAGTCACTACATTGTTAGCATGCTTGTATTTTTCATGTTATAGCATATAAAGGTGTTCTCTTGTTTTATATTTTGTTAATAGAAAGCCTGCACTCTTGTTTGTGATCCTTGGAAAACTTTTGGTTTGTGAGACTATGATCTCAAAAGCACTCACATACATCTGTGACAGGAGTAGCAACACCACTGGTGGAGTGGTCGCCTCAATAAGTCTCTTTTCTGGCACCAGCTGTTCCCTTCCTGAAAGTATAACCTTAGAGGCCATTACTTGTCCTTGAAGAGGGCTGAGTGAGAGTGGGTGATGCTGCTACCCACTTGCACCAGCTGCCTGTGCTGCCTTTGCAGCTGGTTGCACTCCCTGAACAGTGTAGCTGGTGCTTTTCTAGTGTTCACTATGGAGTGGTGTGGCAATTCTGCTGTGGAGACTCCCTCTCTAATGTACCTCCAGGTGTGACTGGCTCTCCCTTTCCTCTGGCTGCTCCACAGAGCCACCACCTTGCTGGACCAGCCCAAAAATTCTGCACTCACACAACACAAAGTTTCAGTCCAGCCCCTCCTGTCCTTCACAAGCCAGTGCGAGGTACAGCTGTCTGTTCAGCATCAGATAGCTCCCAAGGCATGCCAGTCAGCAGAGCCTGTTGGGTTCAGGTCTTCTTCATAAGAGGGTGAAACAGCTGCAGTCCCCAGTAGCTGGTGACTGCTGTGCTGGGATGCCTCTCTTCCCACCAGCCCATGTGCAGAGCACAGTCCCTCCGCAGCCACCCTTTCACAACCGGCTTTTCAAAGGGCCTCTTGCTCTGTGAAGCTGGTGTTGCTGGCTGCCCTCACCCAGCAGGCACGCCAGCCTATTGAGACCTTCCCTTGCAACTTCCATGTGTGGTGTATATTAGATAAGCCTTAAAGAGATTGCACCTACTTCAGTAAGTAGCTCAAAAGTGTAGCATGCCACAGCAGTGAAGAAACCCCCTTATTCCATTAGATTAGATGTTAGGCATAATGTGAGATGCTTTCATCTTTCATCTACACCCAGATTTCCTCACTGAAGTCAATAGGAGCTGCACCTTTAGGATTAAGAAAATAATTTGACGCAGTTAGGTGTCACAAAACAGACTTCAGTGAATTACAGGCTGAAGAGAGAGTAGAATGTTGCCCATTGTATTTACTATCATGTTTGTTTCAGGAGCTAAATTATTCCTCCTAATTCTGCTAGCAGTGTAATATGCTGTCTCAGTAATGGAAAGCATATGAAAGCAAGCAGATGGTGAAAGCAGAAAAAAACCCCAGCATGTCCTGATAATGTAGTAAGCAAGTTCATTTTTTTGGCATTAGGCTTTCATAACCAAGGCATGGGGATAACAAGTACAGACACATTTTTAGAGCACAGTTCATCAAAAAATACAGCCAGTTTCATTGCAGGGCAATGGAAGATTACTTTTTGAGACTTCTCTATAGATAAAACCTAGATGTGAATGTTGTTGAATTAGACCCATCATTTATTATTGCTAGAAGATGAGTGACAGAACAGATACTGGTCAGAGTGATTCCATCACATGTCCTGTGTTCTCTCATATCATTGCAAATGTAGAGCCTTTCACCCATTAATTTGCAAATATGTCATCATCCTGCATTACAGAAATACCACAGACCCTTCAATATAGGTTGCTATCACAGAGGGCAGTATTGGAAATTTAAAGTATTTTATTTTCCTTTTAAAGTATGCAGCCTCCAGGTTGAAATTTTGAAGTCCAAGGTTGTTGCTTCTTGGATATTTGTGTGTATATGCAGTACATGAAGCTCCCAGTCTGACTCCTGCAGCCCTTAACTTCTTCTACCCACATGCCCCATTCTTCCAGAACAGAAGGCAGAACAGCCTCAGCGGGAAAAACTCCCATTTGTTTAGCAAGTCTGAGAAAACTGAGACAACCTTGATGCACCGGCTGAGCGAAAGGCCCTGAAATGTGCTTTCTGGGGAGGACACTATCCAGACTGATGACCTCCAAACGACATTTATAAGTCTCTCAGGACTAAACATGGGCAGAAGCAATGCCAGATTCACCACTTATCATTTTAAGATTCTTCAAAGAAGGGATAAATGATCTTTGTTATAATCTTTATTTGAAGCAATGCAGACACATCTTCATGTAGCTGCAACATAGACCGACCTTCACCTTCCAGGAGTTTGGCTTCAGATAGAGCAAGGGAGGAGGAGATGTGAAAGGCGCTGCTGCAGTCCTGAGATTAAATGTCCCTGTACAATCAAGGCAATAAACCCAGGCCTGAGCACACTGATCTCTTCTGCTGGGAAAATGGGTAAGGAGAGACAGACCCATTTCTCATTGAAGTATCTAATTGGTTACAATGCCTTTTTCTTTTTCACCATGCAGTAATGCAGCATATTAAGTAATGTGAGGGGTTTGTTTTTAAAAAATATTCCATATACATCTGGATCATTCCTAACTTGAAGAAACACAGGCAAAAGAGTGGGTTTGATTGTTTGCTCCCTCTGAGGACTTTGTGTTTGCTGCTTCCTGAGAAAAGTTTTCTCTCTTTATAATTTTAGTAATGGCTTGCTGATTGAACATCCTAGGAGTTAACGTTTTTTCTTCAGGATTGCTTTTAGTATCTTTGTGGGGTGGGGGGTGGCAGTGACATAATTCAGATTTCTTTGCTGTCCCTATGTCCCCTTCACTTCATTACTTGGGCCAGGACATGGAATGGGGAAGAAATGAAACCGACAGTCTTGTCCCCAGGTCCCAGCTCTTTTTCTGTTCCTTTGCCTTGGCACCATTTTTCCTGGTGCCGCCTCCCCTTTCCAGGTCTTGGGGATATGGTAGAGCAGACAGGTGACCTTTGTTGCCAGGCCCACATGACTTTGGCAGCCTGAGCTGGGGTGAAATCTGAGCATTTCTGCTGTCAGAGCCTTGGACAGAGACTGACCTGGGAATGTGCCCCAAAACACTGAACTCAGACCCACAAGCCAGGGCAGTGGCTGAGCCACTGGCTGACATGGCTAGTGAGTCACTGGCAGAGGTCATGTCAGAGTATCGCTTTCCTCTGTTGTGCTGCCTTTCTGTTATCCATGAATCTCTTATAGGGCAAGAGCCTGAGGTCCCCTCCGCAGAGAATTGAGTCCTTGATCCCAAATTGTTTAGGCTGAGCTCAGCAAGCCTGTTTTTCAAAGCAAAGCCTGCTCTCCATGAGTAAATTTCCCTTTCAATTTTTTCTTGACAATCCCACAGTAAATAGCTTTAAATGCAGTGTCTGTGTGTAACTGCTCTTTTTGGTGCGTTTCCCGTAATGAGCCATAACATATGTGTGTGTCTTTACACACCTCGGAACAATGCTATGCAAGCATTAGGAGATTTTTCTAACAAGTAGTGAATGTGCTGCTTTTCACAGCTCACCCAAACACTCCTGCTTGATAAGCCTGCCTGTAGAGGGATGTTTTCTGTATTTCTAGGATCAGAGGAAAAGTGAAAAAAAAAGGTGGGAGGCATATTTGAATATTTTAAACTGCTAATTGTGACGGAAACAACTCACACAGAGGACGCTTCTTGGATGGGGAAGCCTGAGGAAGTGTGTCTGTGGAGCTGTAACACTGTCCAGAGAAGGAAGTTCAGCAAGAAGTGCAAAGACTTGAACTCTTTGCTACTTCCTATATCTGTGCATCCTTGAGTGATTTGTTCCATTTTTCCCTCTGACAGGCACAATGCCAGTATACCTATAGCCATCCTCAGACAGTTTAATTCACAGTATTAAAATCACAGCAGCACTATGTGTACCTCACACACGCATAACAGTGCAGGAACAGTATTCTTCCCAATGATGTTGTCTTCATTAGCAGCAAGCAGACGGTCAAGAGACATTACTGACCACACCACGAGCAGCACCTCCAGAGCTGGGCAGGTGGGGTGTTCTCCCTGAGCCTGACTGCTCCTGAGTCCCTAACTCCTGAACTACCCTAGCTACAAATGTTCTAGCCCTGAGGCTCAGAAAACATCTTTCTGAAGAATAAGATTTTTGCTCCATTTCTGATTTTTACCTGAAGCCACCCAGTCTGCACTAGCTAACAGGTACTTTTCAGAAGGATCTTTAGGCAAAGTCGTTCTTATTTCAGTACAGAGCTGCACTGTTATTCAACACATTGCATTTTCCAGAAATAGATATTTCCTGGAAAATATAGCAGATGTTTTTGCCTATTGGTGGTTCTTCCATCTTTGGTTACCCTCACAAGTGAAAGATCTTGCTGTAGTCCATCTTCCAGTGAGGATGAGTCCCTGGGACAATGGTGTTCCTGCAGGAGAAGCAAGGTGGGAAGCAACGCTCAAGGGCAGAGGGCAAAATATCATGTGCACCTGTTTTGAAATATTATCTAAGTCCAGTTCTAGCTTCAGCAGGCACACACCAATCCTCCTGATTTACACCAAACCCCCGACTGTGCCCAGTGCTAATACCAACTCCACAGTCCCACCCTCCTCTCACCTGGAAGATGTTACTCTGTGCAGAGATTTTTGTCAGCACCAAAGTCAAGAAATTCCTAATTATAGTTCCCACAACAACCATAACCCCAGGTATTCTGAACAAATACTGTAAAAACTCTGAAGTTAGTTGTGTAAGTGTTTCTCAGTAGGTGCCTGAGGGACCCCCATAGTACAACAGGCTCAGAGATGCTGCCTGCAACCTCCAACACACCTGCCCCTGGCAAAACCCAAGCACAGCTGAAAGAGGGGGTTGAGGGTAAAACTTTTTGACAGCTGATGCCAAGCACCAGATATTCTGGGGTAGCTGAGGAGTTTCTGGTAACCTGAGGCTATAATTCTGGTACTGGAGAAGGTGGCAACCCACACTGTATGTCAGAGCCAGTGAGCAGCAGGTGTCTGCTGAGCCCTGCAGCAACATAGACTAACCAGCATCCTTGCACAGTGCATCTTCTGGTCTATTTACTGCACTTAAATGGCCTTTGTAATTTTGGTCTCAGAGAGTCTACAGCAGAGTCTGTGCCTCCCAAGTCTGAGGGTCATAACCGCATTTTCCAGTAGCGACAGAATAAGATACAGAACCAGAATTTCACGGGTAAATTAGTGCCAGGACCTGATGGCTGGAGTCCACAGGCTGTGACCTCCTATCTCCAGCAGCATTTGTATTTTCCTCTGTTATTTCAAATGTTTTATAGGAATGTTATCTAGTCTAGTCTAAACGATGATCCCACTTGCTCTTGAGAGTTGTACTCTGTGAGGGAAAACATTGAAAACTTTTATTATCCCCAGTATTTGGGCCCAGACACAGATGGGTGAATGCTCCACAATCAGGACTCTTCCATCCCTTTGCCACCCCAGCCTGTGCTCTCTGCCTGCAGTCATACAGAACAAGAGTTACCACCAGCTTCACAGTCCCTTCCCACCTGTGCTGCAGCTGTGCTCCCTCCCCAACCCAGGGACACAGCTGTCTCTGCAGTGATGAGGAGATGTATGGCCTCAGTGGCATTACTCCACACACATATTAATGGCAGAAGAGAGGAAAAACTGGGTCTCACATTCCAAGCTAAACCAACTATAGAGAAAGATCTGAGCAGTGATGTTCCTGCCTCTGGATATGCTGTCTCTTAAAGTAGGCAGCAGTTCAGGTCTCCAGCTCCATTTCAGTCCTGTCCACTTATAAAAAACCAGGTGTTGATGAAGGAACTATCTGTGTCTGCTTTGGCATGTCAGGAGTAATCACTTGACTCATTGCCTTAAAAGCAATGAATCTCTCTTTATCTTGATGGTAACTTAGTAAAGAAAACTAGTGGCCACCTCAATTATCTGAAAGAGGCTAAATGACAACTTGCTCCACGCTCTATACAAATCAGCCAGATAGCTTCAAAGCCCATATTGGTTCCAAGTGGCTGGATATATCCAGAGTGGTTAAAATAGGCCAGCATACAGTGCTTTGTCATCCTGGCACATCCTAGCCATCCTGCTGCTGGCCAAACAAGGACATATGGGTATTTCTTGAGTTTTCTCTGTGATTAGACACAGCATCCTGTAACAGTTTGGGAACAAATAGCAACTGTTTTAGTCATGCCTTAAAATTTGGTAAATATCCCACCAAACTATCTCAAAGCATTTCACAAGCCTAGTCCTTCTCTTTACTCAGGTATTCACTGCAGGGAGTAAGACCCCTTCATAAGGATTTGCTTTTGTTTTCCATTTTCCACCTGCAATTTGGGAAGAAGGCTATTCAACCACCTTTGTAAAGGAATTTGGGAACTCTACAAGGAGAGTGTTCTTTAGGTATCAGATATCAGTAGCAGCCTGTCACATCGAATTCAGCTGGGGAACAGCTGGCTCCTTCGTTGCAGCACTGGTTGAGGACTCAACTCCCAGATGTATTAAGACTCCATGTGTGACTGAATCTTTTTGCATCTTTCTGCCTCACCCGTAAAAATGGAGACAATAATGTTTCACTGTTTGCATGAGTGTTGAGAGGTAGTACATTCATGGTACTGAGAACATCTCCGTGCAAATACATGCAACAGATAATTCTGCAATAGCTGTAGGCAGAGCATTCATTTGCATCTGTATTCAGCAGATTATGGAAGGAACCAGATTACTAAAACCTCTATTCTAGGGCAAAATGCCCAAAGATCACTTTCAGACATCCAGGTGTCACTGAACATTGTGAGGTGTGGTATCCAAGTTTGGGCTTGAATGTAGATTGCACGGCTAATTCCTACTTAATTTATAATAGCCTGAACCTCAACAAGAACTCCAACTACTGACTTACTAGAAATCTGATTCTGGATTCAGCTGCCCATTTTGTACTTTGGGTCTGTATCTTAAAATTACTCTGTTGTCTGCTTCAATCTACTCTGAAGCTGGAGATTTATGTCTACAGGAGGCAGGGAAACATATTATGTTGCCAAACTACTTCCAGTCTTTTCCAGTATTACAAGTCAGGGAATGGTGGGTTGGTCTTGTGATTTCCATCCTGCAATTTAAACCAGATGGGCTACCCTTGCAGCATAAACACTGAAGCAAGAAAAGCCAAAAATTGGCAGAAGTTCTGTTTCCTGATAAACTGCATGATTATGACTTACATTTTTTAACGAGATGCACATAAAGCTAGTTTACAGGATAACTTGATCACTGTCTTTGATTCATCCCAATAAAATGTGGAGGTTTTGTTTTCTCAGGGAACAAGGAGGTGACCATAGAACAATACAGAGGCTGACCTTATTAGAAACAGAAAGCTCTCAGGCTGCAGAAGGAAAGACTCTCTCAGTAAAGTTCACAATAAATTAATTCAAATATATGAACAATTAAACACGATCCGGTGACATGTTACTGCCATCAGCTCGGGTGAGATTAATAAACCAGAGCACAAACTTTGGCAACTGAGAGAGGTTATGGAAAATCTGTGGCCAGGTTTCTCCATCTGCATCAGGGCAGAGCTGTTCTCTTGCTGTACAATACTCCAGTCCTACTGCTTGTAACAGGTGTGGGGCTAATATCTGTGAGGTTTCCCTCTTGAGAAAAAAACAAGGTGAAGACACAAAATGCAGCATCTGTTGCATAGCCGCATAGGCACCTAGCCATAGCTCCTGGGACGTGAGTAGGACAGGAGTTGTTACAGTCAATGAAAGAGAGGATTTAATCTGGATCAAACCTGAAGACAAAAATGACAAACCCACAAGCCCGTGGGTATTTTATTGTTTGTTGCCACCATGTTTTTCACTTGCAATTCCTTCATTTTTATACAAGTATCAGTCTTTTTTATATGCCTGAAAAGTATTGAATGTGTGCCTGGCATATTGAACTAATAGGACAGTGCTAAAAATCTCTCTCCTTTCATTTACTCTTTACATGCATGAAAGACAAGACAGGATCAGAAACAGAGGCAAAAAAGAGACCCAGAGAATTAGATACCACTCATCTCAGAACTTGAAAGCCAGTGAAATAACAAGATGCTGTGAAAAAATATCTTCCATAACTAAAATGACTGATTGGTGAGACTTGCAGTGAAGGACAGTGCATAATCTGTATGTGGCCTTTCTAAAAACATTGCTGGAAGAAGCTAGACCTACATACCTGGGAAACTCAAAGCCAGATGAAGTTACATGGGCATTTCAAATCGCAGGCTCGCAGGATGAATGTTTAGCTTCAGTGGCACACAGCAAGTTAGTGCAAGACTAGAGCAGACCCAAAGCTGCTCCTCCACAGCCTTGGGCACCAGCAGAGCTAAAATCAACATAATCTGCCCAAGCCATGTCTTGGGAAGCTGTCAGGAACAGCCTTCATGGCAGGTGCAGCCCCAAGTTTTGACAAATCCCAGAGTAATGGAGATTAAAAGATTGATGGTCTGATTTACGCTCTTTTGACTTAAAATGCATGTGCCTCTCTACCCAGGTCTGAGGCACTATGGCAGCCCAAAGCCTCTGTAGCAGATCTGGGGATGGAGCAGCTGAATTTGCTGAGCTGGCAAAGAGCTCTGGGAGATCTGTCAGGACAGTTGCAGAAGCCTAGAGCAGCTTTCTGACTGTTCCTCAGCCACAGCGAACTGGGATTCTCTACATTTTTAATCAATTTCTATGCTAAATAAAGTAGATTTTCTTGAACCACATGAGAAAGTGGTCTGTGCTGAGAAGGATTACCTTTTGCTGAAGGGGAGTGGTGCTGTCACACAGGGAATGATGGTGGTTCAGCAGTGTCATATTGGAGGCAGAGCAGAGCTACACTAGAGGGCAAAATCCTTAACCCCACTCAAGTTAGATGCAAGAAAGTGCAACTGCCTGTACTCAGAAGCATGGTGGGAGGGCAGCATGGAGGGTGCTAGCCTGAGAATCACAGAATTACAGAATATGATGAATTGGAAGGGACCCATAAGGATCATTGAGTCTAACTTCTGGCCCTGCACAGGACAATCCCCAAGAGTCACACCATGTGCCCAAGAGTACTGTCCAAATGCTTCCTGAACTCTGTCAGGCTTGCTGCTGTGATCACTTTCCTGGGGAGCCTGTTCCAGTGCCCAACCTCCCTCTGAATGAAAAATCTTTTTCTAATATCCAACCTAAACCTCCCCGACACAAGGCCCTTCACCATCTTCGTTGCTCTCCTTTGCACACTCTCTCATAGCTTAATGTCTTTTTTATATTGCAGCACTGAAAACTTCACATGATATTCAAGGTGAGGCCGCACCAGTGCAGAGCAGAGCAGAGCAGGACAATCCCCTCTCTCGACTGGCTGGCGATGCTTTGCCTGATGCCTCCCAGGATGCAGTTGGCCCTCCTGGCTGCCAGGGCACTGCTGACTCAAGTTCAACTTGCCATCAACCAGCACCCCCAGATCCCTTTCCATGGCACTGCTTTCCAACATCTCTATTGCCCAGTCTGTACATACATCTGGAGTTGCCCAATTCCAGGTGCAGAATCTGGCACTCTCCTTTGTTGAATTTCATACTGTTGGTGATTGCCCAGTCGCTTAATGTGTTGAGGTCTCTCTGCAGGGCCTCCCTGCCTTAGAGGGAGTCAACAGCCCCTCTCAGTTTTGTGCAGTCTGGAAACTTGCTTAGTATCCCTTCCTGTCAGATGAGAAGAAGTGAGAGAAGGGAGAACGGGAAAAGGCTGGCAAGAAGATGCTGATGTGAATGAGGAAGCATAGTGAGCATCCCTTTGCCTCAGACTAGACCTAGAATAGACAGAAAAACTGACTGCATTTTTGTGGTTGCAAGGCTGCAATCAAAGTAAAACCTGTAACTACTGTGTAAATTCCAGGATGATTGATTAAAAAATTAGAAAGGAAAGGAAAACTAATTTTATAAAACATTGAAAGACTATCATGTTTTCTAACTCATACAGATCTCCTCAGACAGACAGGTAGGACTAAGTTTGGAAGTAGCAGAACAGCTTCATAAGTGTTTTCTGGTAGTTCTACATTATTTTCAATTCTGCCTTTGAATACTCAGTCTTTTTTCCACTGACCATAAAGCATATGCTGTCTTGGATCCTGGTTGTATGAGACTAACAGATAACCTTCTTATTTTTTACATTCAGTCTTTCAGCATTTCTGCCACTGAAAATCCTCTTTTACAGCTTCAAGTCGAAAAATCTTTGTGGCAGATTTGGCATTGCCTGTAATAATTTATGAATGTGACGTGTTGACATGTTTATTTTGTGCATACATTGAGCTACTTCAATAGCTGGATTGTCAAGATGTGTGCCCAGGGGAGTGAAGATGGATCCAGGCATACATTTTTGAGGAAACACTTGGGAAACAAAGCAAGCTGTGATGTTTTGGCTGGGCCCCTGCTAGGCTCACTGGAGAGATTTCCCTGGGAGGAATGTGGGCGCCTGCAAAACAAGACATGAAAGACCCGAGAGAATTTACAGAGGACCATTGAAACAGAAGTTTTTGAGAGCAAGACTCCAAAAGGGGTTGAAAGTGCTCAGATCTGTAGATGTTTAATTTAGTAGATGTTGGCAAGACCACAAGAAAAAGTTCATGTGAAATATTTTTTAACCAACATGCTTTGTTTCATTGGTTAAGTAGCTCATCTGTTTTAAAAATGTTTGGGTCATGCAGGAAGGCTGAAAGTCTCTCTTCTTGTATACGTGGGTGAGCTTGGAAAATGCATGGTTTATGTAGGCTGGAGCTTGCCTTTAGTATGTGGGAATCAAATTATCCCATGCATGGAGAGCTAAAAGCTCAAGGCCTGCCATAAGCAGAAGGTAAGTCAGAAAGGCCACTGGCAGCCAGAGATACAGCAGTAACCATAACAACACCATCATCTTTTTTATAAGTCTTTACATGTAATTCTGCTAATGACTTTTATTAAACATTTAAGCCTTAGCATTCAAGTGATTCATATTTGTTACAAAAAAAGTCCCATTAACACAAAGTACAAGTTGAAACAAAGTTAATGAGCCCTAATACTTGCAGGATAATTCAAAGTTTACGGGTAGTATTAACAAAAATAATAAGGAAGAACGCAAAATCCAGTTTCATTTTCCACCAGAGAACATGGGTTTTATCCTTTTGTTTCATAATATTAAATCTATCGCTCAAGTGACTCTTACACTGTTAATAAAGTAGTGCAAGAACACATATATGTGCATAATTAAGTACCCCTATGTGACCATAAAAGGTCTGTCTGGCTGTCCAGAGGGAAGGCGAGTGGAACTTGATTCATCAGCATGAAAGAGGGAATGTCATTACTGTAATCTCCCTGTATTTCACTACTTCGATGGGGCTCAGTCTTACGTGGTAGGCTGGTTGGGTGTTCATGGCTGGGCTTCGCAAACGAAGATTTGGGAAGGGCTCTACCCACATTTGTCACAAGCGCGTTGGTGGCTGAAAAGGCCAATACGAGACAGGCATGTCCGGTTGCAGAAGGCACAGCAGAAAGACTCCTTAGGTGGTATATTCTGCAAGGCACGATTCTTTCTGCGTTGCCTTTTCTCCTCAAGGGTGATCCTGCATGCTTTCTCAAAAGCATCAGCAGCATTATAGATGGTGTGTCTCCAGACCTCCCGATTTGAGGCCAGAGTAGACCAGTTACGGTGATCAATATGGCCAAGGCTGAGATGTTGTTTTAGGGAGTCCTTGTATCTCATCTTCGGGGCTCCTCTCATGCGGCAGCCCGTGGCAAGTTCACCATAAAGCAAGATCTTGGGGAGGCGGTGGTCCTTCATCCTTGAGACGTGCTCTGCCCAACACAGTTGTGTTCTTAGTAACATGGCCTCAATACTTGTGACTGCTGCTTGTTCTAGAACAGATGTATTGGTCACATAATCTGACCAGTGGATGTTTAGGATTGAACGGAGACAGCGTTGATGGAAGCGTTCTAGGAGATGCAAATGGTGGAGGTAGATGACCCATGATTCAGATCTGTATAAGAGAGTAGACAGCACAATGGCTCTGTAAACACCGATCTTTGTGCTTTTCTTCAGGTGTTTATTTCACCAAACTCTTTTATGAAGCTTTCCGAAAGCACTTTGCTAGCCTGTTGTCTATCTCTCCGTCAATCTCACCATCTGAGGAGATGAGGCTGCCTAGGTAATTAAACTGCTGGACTGATTTGAGTTCTGATTGGCCAATGGTGATGTGGGGATGATGGGGGACTTCTTGAGGTGCAGGTTGATGGAGAACTTCTGTCTTCTTTAGTCTGACTTCCAGCCCAAAGAGCTCAGCAGCCTCAGCAAAGCAGGATGTTAAACGCTGCAGATTTGCTTCTGTGTGGGCAACAAGGGCGGTGTCATCAGCATAAAGCAGCTCCCAGACAAGATGGTTTACAGTCTTGGTGTGGGCCTTCAGTCGCCTGAGGTTGAAAAGGCTTCCATCAGTACGATATCGAATGTAGATACCATCCTGATCATCGAGGTCTGCTGTGGCCCTTTGGAGCATCATGCTGAAAAAGACTGTGAATAGGGTAGGAGCGAGAACGCAGTCTTGTTTCACACCATTCTTTATTAGAAAGGGCTTGGAAAGTGTGTTGCCATATCTGACTTGGCTGTGCTGATCCTCGTGGAGTGAGATGATCATTTTAAGGAACTTGAGGGGACAACCTAAACGTTCCAAAATCTGCCACAGACCTCTTCTGCTCACAGTATCAAAAGCCTTGGTGAGGTCAACAAAGGTTACACAAAGACCTTTGTTCTGTTCCCTACACTTCTCTTGCAGTTGTCTGAGAACAAATACCATGTCTGTGGTACTCCTGTTGGCTCTGAAACCACACTGACTTTCAGGAAGGATTCCTTCTGCTATAGTGGGTATTAGTCTGTTCAAGAGTATTCTTGCCAGGATTTTGCCAGCAATGGAGAGCAGAGTAATACCACGGTAATTTGAGCAGTCTGATTTAGTACCTTTCTTCTTATACAAAGTGATGATGACTGCATCATGAAGGTCTGATGGTAGTTTGCCTAGTTCCCAACAGCGCACCACAAACTCGTGAAATTTGGTGTGGAGTGCAAGGCCCCCATGTTTCCAGACTTCAGGTGGAATTCCATCAACCCCAGCTGCCTTGCCGATTTTCACCTGCTGTATGGCCTTGAGGGTTTCTCCTAAGTGGGGGCAGTATCCTGGTTGGGTGTACAGCACTGGCAACAGGAGCATTTTGGTGCAGGGTCTGGGCTGTATGCCCTGTGCATTGGAGAGGCAACACTTAAGTTGACCTCAAACTGCATACATAAGTATTCGTCCTATGGAAATCATAAGCATATCTCAAATCAGACACGCAAAAAACCTGAGGCACTAGGTATATTAGATATACCTGAAAAGTTAGGGGAATTTTTTTATTACTTGCCTTCTGGTTTTGCAGTGTCAGATATGACTAGCAAATGGGTAAGTGGAAAAAAGTCACTGACATCTTCCTGCCCTTGAAAATGTGATCTAGCTTAAAGCACTGGCATTTCAATCTTTGTGTTCAAATGAAGAGACCAAACAAGTTCAAGAAACAAAATGGGTAAACAGCACAGCTATAAAATGACATTTCGGAAGTGATGAGTGAGCAGTTGTATGGTGACCAATTTCCTATCAGTTATGCTCAATTTCATGTGGCCCGCATTAACCACAATACCTGGCCTGGTAGTAGCTCCCCACACATCCCAGTCATGATAGAAAACTTTGGAAATGAAAAAAGGAAATGGGTAGCAACATAACACAATGGAGTTGTGGAGTAGGGCACATACGGCCCCCTGTGCAACACCTAACTCCAGTCCTTGGTAAATAATCACACGGCGCTGCTGTTTAAGAGACATGAGGGGTTTTATAGCAGGACCTAGAGCTACTCCATTGATGCAGGCAAGATCCTTTTGAGCTTCCTCCTCTGTGGGACTGAAGCCTTTCCTAAGGGGGATCCCTGTGGCAAAGGGCCTCTCATCTGTCTGACCCTGGAGCAAGCACCACGTTTTGCCAGAAGCAGAGAGGAGGCGGCAGGGACATTTTCTCTTGAGGTAGAAGAGTCACCTGTGCCCTGGGGCTGCTCTGGGGGCTGCAAACTCAGGCCAAGAGACAAATAACCCAGGAGCTGCTGGCTGGAGAGCCTGGATTTACAGACTCTCCAGGAAAATGAGGCTTAATGAAAAACTCAACGGAAAATTAGATAAAATGGACTGACGTGGACATCAGAAAACTTCTACAGCATAAATAAATTCTTCCCTGTTTGGAGAGAGGTAAGAATTTCATCTCCATTAATTTAATCTGGCAGATAGAGATAACAAAGCAGTCCTCTACATGGGAGAGTTAACACTGCTTGGATTGATTCAGAGAGACAAGATGCACTTGCAGGCATAGGAAAAATGCATCTCTGATAAAATTTCCACTATTAATATTTTTCCCTTGCAAATGTGGGTCTTCTAAAACACTCTTTTCTTTAGAAAGGATCTAAATGAGGAGGAGGTGGGAAGTAGAGCTACAAAGCATGCAAGAAAGCCTCAAATACATGAGTGGGAGGAAGGAGGAAGAAATGAAAGAATAATGAAACTTGCATCACTGGGAGCAAACAACAGGAGAAGGGAAATGCATGTACTTGTGGCTAAATTTTGCAGGAACTTAGGCTGAGGTTTAAAATGGCTGTGGTTAGCGTAGATACAGGCACAGAGTAATTCAAATGACTTGATCAAAGGACAAAGAAATGTTACTACTGATTTTATTAGGAAAATTACCTAGCTTAGAGTTAATGGGTAAGCACAGAAAAAAATGCCTTCTTTGTAATGTTGATATGAAGTAGCCCTGCAAAGGGTAATCAATACCTGCAATCATTATGAGATTTGGGAATTTCTTCAGTGGGGCCAGGATTTTGCCCTTTGTGGAAACTGCTGATGGCATCTGTGGGATTTCCTTATGTGGTGATGTTGCAAGCAGAAACTCATATTTAAAAAAAAAATAATAAAAATCTTGTTATTAACATGGTGCCTGGGGTCCCCAGCTCAAGCTGCATCGGTAGCTGAGCCCAAATGCTCAGCTACTCTTGGGGTGCTGTCACTAAAACTTAATCAGCTGTTTCTGCTTTGAGAGCATCTCTAGTGGCCACCACTCCAGTGGCTACCCATCTGAATCAAGAAACAAGTCTGGAAAGGATCCTAGGGTTGGGTTTATTCCACAGCTTCTGATTTTCTGTCAGTGCTTTGCTGGAAGGGCATTTAGCAGGCAGGGCTGATCTCTCTTGCCACGGCCTCTGTCATGCTGCAGAGCAGTCAGTAGAAAACTTTCAACCGAACCGAATGAGGGACCTGTGTGCCTTACACAGGAATCCTGTGGGATGGGAATGCCTCTGTCTCCATGCCACCAAAACCACCTACGAAATGAAAACTGTAACTTTGCTCAGGAAACCCCAGGGTTTTATTTTCACTTTGGAATAAACTGAGCCCGTCCATCCATTGAAGAGGCGAGCATCAGGGAATCAACAGGAGGTTTTGCCATCTGCACAGACAAGCAATGCTCAGGCATATAACTAGGACTAAAGTGGGGGCAGGGAGAAGTTTCATGCCAGCAATTTTTACAAATGAAAAGATTGAGCTGCTACTCCAACCTATGCTGGCTTTTCAAAAGCCACTTTGAGACGACAAGAAAAAAGGGCAGAGGAACAATGTTTCCATCATTTCCCAGTAAAGCTGTACTTGATACAGATAGAAAACCCCATTCCTTTTTTTTTTTTTTCCAAATCTCATCATCAAAATTGGGAGTTGCTGCTTTTGTGCATTGTTGACCTCTGAAGGTTGCAATATAGTGGTGCAAAATCTGGGTCTTCGTGTTGATCTAGGGTTGGTAGCCCTGTACAGTAGAGTAGTGGAGTTCAGATAGGCAGCAAAAAGGATTGGCAGGATACAGCTCTCATTCTGCCCTATGTCCAGGCTCGCTGTCCAGGACAGAATGTACCCCTTTGGGGAAAAAAACCCCAACTCATCCCATCCTGAACCAATCATTCCCACATTATGACAAAATAAATCTAAAGGGATAGGCTTTTCCTATAATCAGTACAGCAATCGCATGTACGTGGAGTTGTCACTCTACAGGGTTGGTTGGAGGAAGCTAAACTTAAAATTAATAATTAAATGTGCTTTACAGGTTTGACAGTCTCCAGGTGTGTGGCAGTGCCAATGGCACCAGCTCCCTCTGAGACCATGCCAACCTTTGCACTCGCAGACAGGCCCCAGTTCAGCCCAAAGCTCCCCCTCATCTCCTTTCATAGGAGCAAGGCAGGAGCGGGAGCTGGAGGTAACTATGGTGAGGGCTGCAAAGAGTCAAAGGAGTAAGGAGGAGGAGGAGGAGGAGGCAGGTGCATCCTTGGCAGTGCAGGTTCTTCTGGCATGGGGATCTTCTTCAGGCACTGATGTCTTCTCTGTGGTGACCAGTGACAGCACCCGAGGGAATGACCTGAAGTTATCTCAGGGGAGATTTAGGTTGGATATTAGAAAAAGGTTCTTCACCCCACAGGGTGGTTGGGAACAGACTCCCCAGGGAAGTGGTCACAGCAGCAAGCCTGACAGAGTTCAAGAAGCAATTGGATGATATTCTCAGGCACACGATGTGATTCCTGATGATGGTCCTCTGCAGGGCTAAGAGTTGGACTCGGTGATCCTTGTGGGTCCTTTCTAACTTGGCATATTGTGTAATTCTGTGATTCTGACTTTGCTCTGCTTTCAGCTGGAAAGAACATGGTACAAGGAGTTGCCAGGCCTTGGCTGCGGCCGCCAGTGGCTAAGATGGTACTAAAATAACAGTTTTAGTTCTGCATGTCCTGGTTTTCAACACGTAGGAGCCCGGTCCCGGTGGCATGAAGGCCACTCGCAGTCACAGTGCAATGGCCAAGAAAGGCAGTTGAGTCAAGCGGGCACTCACTGGGGGTCGTGTCCCTCCGGGTGGCGGGTGGCCGGGTCAGGCGGGCCAGGCCTCAGTGGGAGGGCGGGCCAGAGAGGGTTCCTGCGGGGAAAGGGACAGAACGCGTGGGACCGGCACTCGCCGCCCTCCCTCTGCCCGGGGCTGCTGCATCCCCGCGCACCCGCAGGAAAGCACCCCTGCGGGAACAGCATCCCGCAGCCCGTCCCCGCCGGCTTCCCGCTCGCGAACTTTCCCTCGGGGAAGCCCGGCGCGGGTCTCCGCCGCCAGCTGCGGGGGGCGGCCCGGCGGGGCGGGGCGGGGCGGCGGGCGGCGCTAGGGCCCGGCGGGGCGCGGCGCCGCCGCCGGGGGCGGGGTGGGGGCGGCAGCGGCGGCGCGGGCTGCGGCTGCCTCCGGCTGCCTCCCGCCGCGGGGCGCGGAGCGGGGCGGCCGCGGGGAGTGCCCACCACCCCGCGGCGGCGGGAGCGCCGGGACGCGCGCACAGGTAACGCGGGGGCGCTTCGCGGGGTCATCGGGAGCGTGCGCGGGTGCCCGCCCGGCCGGCCCCGTCCCTCCCGGGGCAGGGAGCGCCGGCCAAACTTTTGGGGCCGCTGGCCCGGCCGCCGTCGCAGGCGGGCAGCGGCGCCGCCCCGGGGCGCTGTCGGGGGCTGCCCCGCGCTGCCGCCGCCGTCCCGCCGCCGAGCAGCCCCGCCGCGCTGGGGACGCGGAGGCGGCAGCCCGGCGGCGGGGAATGGAAGGGAAGGGAAAGGCACCCGTGGCGAGCCGAGGCCGCTGCGGGGCGGCCGCCGGGTCGCATCCCTGGCGGGCTGTGTCCCGACAGCGCGGCCCGCGGGTCCGACCCCGGCTCGGCTGGCGGTGCTGGGGCAGCGGCGCGGCCAGCGGCCCCCCCGCCGCTCCCTTTTGTTCCTGCGTGCCGCCCGCCTTGGATCCCCGCCCGGGAAGAAGCCGCTCGGTACTTCCCGGGCTCCGTCTGTGCCTGCTCACCCGCCTGAAGGGCATCCTCCGGTGATGCTGGTCTATCAGAGCTGCTGGGAAAGGGATTTTCCCCTTCCCACAACAGCTCCCCGTTGCTTGCTGGTCTTCAGTGCTGGCTCTTCACTTAACTGGACTTACCGTTGTGTTAATTCCTTCACAATGTATGCGGGTGTCCCTGCACCCTGGGGAAGGATTTCCTTGTTGACTTTCCGACTGTGCTGCGGCCAGGTATTATTTACATCATCAAAGATATGCCTGTGTAAGTGGGCTCGCATGGCTACAGCGCGGCTGCTCTTAGAGCCCAGTTTGCCGAAACTTTAATTGCAGCAGGCGATGTTGTGCCGTGGATCCATTTACGTCAGGGCGGACCGATACTCTGGTGGGATAACGGCCTCGCCGAGGCGGTCGCTTGTCACGCACGGAGTAATCCTGCCGTTTCATGGGGGGAATCGGAAAAAAAATGAGCAAACAATGAAAATGAGTTTATGGTTTTTTTTTTTTTTTTTAAATCTGGCATGGTAACGTCTGTTACGGGCACAGTAAATCGGGCAGCAAACCCCCAGTTTTCTCCGGCACAGCTCACGTATCAGCCGTTAAACAGCATAAACTGTGATTACTTTGCAGCCGAAAATATAAGGCCTTGCAGCCCTGGCTGTCGGAGCGTTACGTGTCATTAAAGTAGCTCTCTTGGAGGAGAGGGACTGTCCCAGGAGCTGCAAAATCTATAAACACTTTTCTGATTGGTTTAAAAATTTAGACACAGGAAGCGGATGGTATCTAATAACAGACAAGTGGAGACTCTGTTGTCATGGAAACTGAGAAGACTACCCCCTCTCCCATGTATTTAAAAAAAAAATAGGCAAAAGAAAAAAGTCTGCATATCATCAGAAATGCCTGCAGACTGCTTTGGCTGCTGTTGCCTTTCCCACAGCATCTGTTGAAACCTGAGAACATGCCTGTCAAATCAAGGTCATTTTACAATAAAACCTCGTACTGCCGCCTCTCTCTCCTCTCCAGACATTGTCCCACACTTTCCACCCAAGGAAAGAGATGCAGCCACCTGCCCGTGCCCACCGGGCTGCCCTGTGGTGGGTGTTGTGCCCCAGCCCGTCCTGCTGCTGGGGAATCTGAGGAAAGGCTCAAAGCAGCAGGACCAGTTACTTTTAAAAGCCAAAAGTAATAAGGGATGACACTTTTTTAGTCAAATGATCAGGCCATATTTCTTTCCGTGGGAATCTATAGACCTGGCAGAGAAAATTGGGATTGATCTCCCAAACTTGAATGTTCAGGCCATTTCACAGATCTGCCTCACCTATAAAGAAAAAAAAAAAAAGTGGCAGATGGCTCTAGGAAGCCCTGTGCAATTATTTATAACAAAAAAAAAAACATAGTTCGGTTTATAGCATGCTATTTGAGAACAAAAGCAGAGATATGAGAATAAAATATACTTCATTGCTGCTGAATGCAGCATGAGAAAATCAGACTAATATTGTGGTAAATTGAAGTTTTACTTTGCTGCATTACTGAAAGTTTATCACGTGTGAAAGGAGAGATCTATTTTGCTTTTGGAGCACAGGAGAAGTATTTCACAGCAAACTCAAAAGAAAGGTGTTAATGTTTTTGCTTATTTTCTTGGGCATCACCCGTTGATTTCAGATGTTTGTGATGAAGAGATGTCTTTGAGTATTCACTGCATTTTCTCCAAAACATTTCCTCTTCTTGCTCCCTTTAATCTTCATTTTGCAGTGACCAAGCTGAGAAATAGCACTTGAGTGTTTTGCCCACTGTATAAATCATCACTTTGAAATCTTAAATGACCGATTTGACCTCTGTTACCTCTTTGCTTGCATATTTCACTTTTTGCATTATTATTTCTTAAGAAAAGTAGGTGAGCAGGTCTTGCAGATCAGGAGGTAAATTCTGCTGGGTGCTGAGGTGAAGGTGCCCAGTGCCCTCTCCACACAAAGCAAAATTTTTCAGTTTGCTATCTGAAAAACCCAAGGCCTATCTTTAAAACTTGGTTGCAGGCAGAGCAAGCTGAAAGGATGATAGATCCAGGGGGAGCAGCACCTACATCTGCTTGAGGACTCCCCATTGGCATCTGGGCTGGCACTGGGGTGCAGGAGGTGGGACCTCCCTCCCTTTGTCGAGGAAAGGCTTAGGGATTTGGGCAGTTAATTAATCCAGCTCACATCTGATTAGCCAGATGTGGCTTTTAATTCCTAAGGAGTTCAAATGGAGAAAGTTTGGCTTGGTAGCGAAAGTGTGCTTGCTTCTAGAAGTGAATTTCCTGTTGTTGGGAGCACCCTTATCGGCAGGAAGGTTTGCCGGCAGGAAGTGTGTCAGTTACTTGTTTTTACACATTGAAGGAAATGATCTGGATTGGGTACCTTCTAGATTTACCCTTCATCAGCCTCTGGGTCTGTGCTACTTTATTTATCTCTAATGGTTTTAGTTTGTAAAAATTTTATGATGTCCAACATTCCTAAGGGAAACACAAGAAGTTAAATGCTTGTGTTGTCCTACTATTTTTTGCTGTTATAAAAAACACCCCACCAGCCTCTCTGGGCTACATTTTCAAAATTTGCAATTTATACCTTTTGAGCCTCATTACTGGTACTCAGATAGGCTTTTCTTTTTCTTCCCCTTTTAGAATGAAAGATCAAAAAATACACCAGTTATTTTACTAATAGGAGCAGTCCTTACACTTCTGAACTGCCTTTCATCATGGATCACAAATCACTTTAGAGAAATTAATGTTCTAATATCCACAGAAGTTGTATAAGCATAGGAAGCTGAAACTTAGCATTTTACATGGACTGCACAAAGTTGCAAGGAAAATTAGGAGCAGAGCTTGGAGTCAAATTAATTGCCCCTTAATTAGTGATTGCTAATGGATTAAAACTTTGAAAATGTGTTTGTCTTTCCTGAGTGCACTCATGCTAATGCACGAGTGCAGTGTGTACATGTTTGGGATATGGGGTCCGGGGTGAGAATATAAGCAGTGGTTCCAGAAAATGCCAGTAATTTACTGGTCCCTGCCCAGTGTGGCATGGCTGGGATGCCAGGTTAGAGGCTTGTAAAATTAGACACGGCTTTGGACGAAGGTCAAGACCAAAGGTGAGCACTGAGGTTTAGGTTGTGTGTTCTAGTAAGCAGGGAGGTTCAGGGAAATAAACATTTCTCTGATGTCAGCTCACAACAGAGTTTTTATGGTGTTAAGCTGAACTTTTGCAGAGGGTTTTGAGGGGGAATCGCGGGAAAGTTACATAAACTTGTAAGAAGCTGTCTGGCATGCTAAATAGCTTCAAGTAGTGAGGTTTGGTGTAGGAGATGTCTTGGTGTTAAGAGCTGTTCCTGGCAGAAGCTGCCAGGGCTGTCCAGAAGCCTAAGCTGGGCTGGAGCGGGACTATCCTGGCTGATGCTAGAATTTGCCAGTTCATGACTTCAGATGTAAAACAACGCAGCACGACTTTGGCCACAATTTTGACATATTTGTAATGAAACTGCATTTGGCTTGTTACCTGCTTTTATGACCAAGCTAAAGTAAAATTGTAACAAAATAAAGAAAAAAAAGGAAAAAAAGAAAGACTCCCACAAAGCAGCATTTCATTTAAATGTAAAACTTACAGCTGTGTTTTTTCAGAAGTGATCAGCTGATTCTGAGAAACTGGCCTGAAGCTCTGGAAGGCAGGGCATTTTTTGGGAAGTGATTCTTGCCTAGGTTTTGAAAATTATTCTCCATTTAAGGTGCCTGAAGTTGAGCTGCCAGGCATCAAGGCAACTCAAAACCCTCCCTAACCTTGCTGTAAGACTTGAGGTGCCTTTAGCACCCTTGGGACTTTTACCTGATCTGGGCTGAAGCTGGTTGTCTAGCCAAAAGTTTGTACTCTGAGTGCCTGTGTAGCCCACAAAGAAGTGAAGCTCCCTGTGCCCTATTTGTTCCCCTTCAGGATGGGCATGAAGCAGTGGGATAGCCCTGCTCTGGCAGTGGCCAGTGAGGATGGTCTGGAGAATGACTAAAACTCACCACAGCTGGACACAACTGTCAGGTGGTTTGAGTCAGGTAGGACCACCCTCGTGTTAGCCCAGGTGCTGGTGGCCACTTGCTTGCTGGGGATCAGTTTTTCCCCACCACTCTCAGGGAGGAACATAAGTGACACGTTTTCAAAACTTTCCATCAAGAGCGTCTATTCCATAATATCTGCAAAAATTCGACAGACTGCTGGAGGTGAAACTTCTACTTATTATGCTGGACAGTATTTTGTCGTTCTTTCCTTTTATTTCTCTTGTCTGTAGTCTAAGAGTCTCTGCTGGACATGGTTTTCTTTGTGTCAGCACTGACTGCAGGACAGACAGATGGCAAGGCTGTGACCTCTGGTCAGGCTTGGTAGGTGCCACTGAATGGAAAGATCCGTTTAGATGTTTGACAGTGTTTTTTTTTCCCAACATTAACAGGAATTTACATCAATGCAAGCCGATACAATGAAATTTCCAACACCAAATGTTTTTATCTTTTACCGAAAATAGGTTAAAACCAAGTAAATACAGGTGTTATTTCAGGAGTGGGATGGTTTTGGCCTACACCAGCTTCTTCCTTTGCTTTTCTCCCACATAATGGGTTGTGGGACCCTCCACTGAACTGTTTTTTCAGACTGAGTATGAGGTTTCCTGGTGGGAGCCTAATGGCAAACTGCTTACCTGCCACCTGTTTGCTGATGGAGCCCACTCACCACGTCTGGGCATACCTCTTTTTGTTGCAAGGGGAATACACCAGACTTTCTAACAGACAGGACTTTGTATATGAGGTAATCTAAGCTAGATTCTGGAAAGCGTTTCACAGAATGGCAGCTTCATGGGAAATTGCTTCTTAATGCTGTTCGGCAAAGCTGTTGCTCTTTTTAGTGTAGTTCTCTGCCAAACCTGCGCCTGCCCTGCTGGACTGAGCAGTGGCCTCATGTCTCCTGTGGCCCTGTCTCCCATCCCAGACTTGCCAAGGCCCCCCTCTCCAACCCCTGGCAGCTCTGTGGCTTCTGGTACAGAGCTGATTTCTGGTTTATCTCTTGGGCTTCATAGAGAGGCCAACCTTTTCCTTGGATAAAGTTGGTTTCTGGCACAGCACACAGACATGAACTCTGCAGCCCGACCTGTCCGTGTAGGGCCCTGCTCACAGTAAGGGCTTCTTGTGGTCAATTCAGTTGGTGGCCAGGCTTGCTGGGGAGAGGAGCAGAGACATTAGAGGCGTTATGATAGGTTACTAGAGATGGGAGGAGGTTGTAGGTCTGACCCATCCAGATTTAACTGAATTATGTCTCATTTTACCCCCAACTCTAACTCGTTTTGAACTGGATTTTACAGTAGATCATTTGTAGAAGCTACTCAATTAATATGTTAATTTTAACACCAGATTTTATAAAGCTTTTATGTTTGGAGGTAGTGAAGGGATCCAAATGTTTTGATCCTATTTTTATCATTATCTTCACTGAGTTTTTCTTACTCTGTGCTTTGCAGAGAGGAGTGAAATTTTAATAATTCACTAATATACTTTCATTTCATTAACGTTTTATCATTCTAGCATAGTGCATATGGTGAACTCCTTAGCACTTTCATTAAAGGCCTGATCTTGCCCCCATGCTCTCACATCCCTCCAGGTGTGGAAAACCCTAATGCAGGTGCTATTCTGCCTTTTGGAAAGAGCTTTTCTCTTTTTCCAATAGATAGTAAATTGAACAAGACATGTAAGGGGTTTTTTTGCTTGTTGTTGTTGTTTATTTTTTTTTTTTTTTCTTTGGTTGCTTTTTTGTTTTTACAAACTGGAAACATTTATGCAAGGATAGCAGCAATGATCAGCTTGGAACCACTAAGTGCCAAGCCTCCAGCCATCACAAAGCTTAAATGTGGTCTAGAGAGTGTGAAGATGCAATGTGTTATTGTGGTATTGATTGCATCATTTTGTACTGTGGCATGTTTGGTTCAAGCAGAGATTTATATTGGTATTAAAATGGTTATGAAACTTTTAGGTGCCTTACCTGGGATAGCACAGTGTTTGGTATTAGGAGGGTACAAATAACATGTAACACTACATGTAATCTTGGTGATTCAGTACATAAATTTGAAGGTGTGTGCCCACCTTCTGTTAAACAAGCTTTTTAATTATGTCTGAATTTGAAATTGGTGTTCGACTTTCATGGCAACTTTCCTTTCCTTATTTTTTCTTTTTTCTTTTTCCTTTATTTTATCATAAAATAAATCTCTTAGTGTGTGATTTGTTATTACTGTTAATTAAATACTGTTAGCATGCCAGATTATTTCAGGCATATTCAGAAGGCTTAAGAAGCCAAGCATGGCTAAGGAGTGGGCAGTGGGCAGATACATGAGGCAGGAGACTGGAAGGGAACCTTCTAGTTTGGGAGCAGTGGAGAGCTCAGGGACATGTAAGAATTTTAGGAGGAGTCCTGTTTTGAAAGGAGTGTGGCTGTTGGGAGTCCAGAGGGCAAGGGATCACAGTAATAAATACAGGAGATTTGAGGGAACTAGCTGAAGGTTTTTACTTGTCAAATAGAATATATTTGCTTTTAGAGGCACCAGGACAGAAACTCATCTCTTGTAAATTGGTATAATGCCTTTGGAGTTAGTGGAATTACAGTGACTTACACCAACTGATGGTCTGTCCTGGGGTATTACAAGCAGAGTGAGGATTTGAAGAATGGTGGAACTGGAAGAGGTTATAGGCCTGGGCAACAGGGACGGTGGAAGCTTGTTCAGAAGCGACAGAGAGGCTGGGCAAGCAAAGGAAGATCACAAGGTCCATTACAACTATATTGGATTTGATTTGATGATGAGGTGCCCAAGAAGACATGTCATCAAAGCAGGCTGAAAGACGGGCTTGGCTGAGAGGAGAGTCAGTGGCAGAAAGCACATTTCACATTAGCACATTTCATATTAACAGTAGCGATTGGT
Source organism: Pipra filicauda (assembly GCF_003945595.2). Classification (NCBI taxonomy): domain Eukaryota; kingdom Metazoa; phylum Chordata; class Aves; order Passeriformes; family Pipridae; genus Pipra; species Pipra filicauda. Next base: position 199,909 of record NW_024104402.1, read on the forward strand.
GTGAGAGTGAATACGATCACACATGGGTTTGGGGTGTGTGTGGGATGGGCCAAGGTAGGAGCTGGGGGAGAGGATGTGGAGTTACAGAAGAATCGCTGGATGAGGATGAAGAGGGCCAGAAGGCAACATCTCACATAGTCAAGAAGGGACAAACATCTTTCAGTCTGGAAGGAGGAATAGAAAAAACCCATAAAATATTATGCAGAGGTAAGAAGAGAAAGGGAATGACATTGACTTCTTTAGAGACATGAGCTGTGAGTAATTTCTACTACAATTAGTAAACTTTGAAAAGCTGAGCTATAAATAAGCTACATCTTCACTGGTATGTCTGATTATTCCCCTCACTTCTGTTGTTGCAAAGTAGTCTCATATAGTGGTTCAACAGGCCTTAATGTCCTGGGAATGGTCACAGCAGCGTCTCTAATGGGCACTGTGCTGTGTGGTGCTGCCACAGCTGTGCTGTGCTGAGCTTTGCGTCTCACTCTTCTGGGGTGAAGTGGCCATGTTAGCCCCAGCTTAGCCTGGGGACCCCCAGCTTGGCGCTGTGCCTGCTGCAGTTGGGATCCTGGGAGAGGCGCTGCAGTCAGGTTGTTGCTCTGGAAATTCAAAGAGGTGCTGGGAAATCACAGGGTTCTGATTAAATATACTGGCATTGTAGCTGCAGTTGCCATACCCCAAGTATTAGAGCCCATGTGGGGGAGTGGGGCAGTGCTGAACCACCTGTGGGTACAGGGGAGCAGGGGAGGCAGTGGATGGGTTCCCCTTGGTTTGCCACATCAGTCAAGAGCAGGGCTGGGCTGTGATGAAGAAGGTCTGAGGGAAATATTGCAACTTCAGTTTGTGTTGTGACTGAGCTGGAGATCTCACTCAGAATGTATTTTGCCACAGAGTAACTTTGTGAGAGGAGAAAGAAAACACAGATTGGAAAAAATGAGGTAAAATGTGGGAGAAATGAGATAAAATATAGCAAAAAAAAGAGAAAAAAATTTAGAAATTAGGTATGTGTTTTAGGATGGTCACCTTTGGTCACAAGCAGGTCTCATTACTGGAGTAACTGCAACCCATTCACAGTCCTGGGGCCCAGGAAACAGGCTGACTGGAAATGGGACCAGCTTAGTGGTACTAAGGCAAGAAAAATAAAAAAAAAAAACCAGCACAAATAGTGAAAAGTAAAGTATGTTTTAAAAATACTTCTGTTTTTTGTAAGCCAGGATACCATTTCTGACAGATAGAGACATTCCCATTTCCCATTGAGGACTCTGGGGATCTCCCAGTCCAGCACCTCGGAGGCAGCCAGCCTGGGTTGGAAAGTCAGTGTCTTTAGAAACAGAAAGCATTTTGGCTTTCCAAGTGGAATGATCTCTTTCTTTCCTAGTTGTATTGAAAGCATCTGTTGCTGCCATTACAGCAATTAGAGAAAAATGGCTGAGCATCTTGAAGCTAAAGTAGTTGAGAGATGACTCCTAGGGAAAGCAAGGAAAGATGTGGTGGGCTCAGAGGCACAGTAATGGATGTGAAGCTTTTCACCATGGGTCACTCAGGTGGATTGTCCCCAGAAAGCAGTAGTTCCCCTTTTACAATGCCTGTCTGTGGTTGTAAAGCCGAGGGGCTCATGCCTGCTCCTGGTCCTGCGCAGTCACCAGGAGGTGGAGGACTGGCATGTGCTCTGGAGATGGCCTTGTTCTGGTTCCTCAAGGGCTGGCAAGGAGGCCATGTGCCCTCAGCTGTCACCCAGGCTGATAAGGGACCATGGCTGTAGGATCAGGTTTTCTGGTGGTCTGCTCCTCTTCTGTAAGGTTGGAGAGTTGTACAGAAGAGCTGAAGGGATGGAGCAGATGAGAGGGCCAGGCACAAGTATATACCTCCTTGATCCCCTTTCTAAAGGTATGATTCTACAATGCTAGTGGCAAAGACTTTTTTTAACAGAGAAGCAATGTTATCTTTCCTCAAGGGGCTTCATGAAATAGCCTTTGCTATGCTGATGATAAGAATAGTATTAGTCTTGCCCACTTGCCCTTTCTCCTTCCGAGGGTAATGTCCCAAGCCGGTGACTCTGCCCACTCTCCATGTGGTCGGCGCTTGGTTTATTCAAGCTGGGCTTCCTCCGTTCTTGCTTTTTTGTGTTCTCTGCTCAAATGAGAATGCCTGTTTATGGTGTGATGTGAGCACTTCAGAAATTGCTTTGAAATCTGGAGCAGGATTTTTTTAATAGTAATTTTCATTCTGAGATTGTGTTTAGTCTTGCTACTCTTAGCTACTGCTGGTTCTGTGAGGGTATGAGCTGGGACCACAGAAGAGCAGGGATCCCAACCAGCCTGCTCTCTCCTAAGACATAGCGTGGAAAAAAGTTTTTCATTCTGACTCCAAAAACCTACAGTCTATGTACGGTATTTGGAGCAAAAATTGCTCCAATATAGAAGTCTCTACACCAATATAATTATTTGTCCTGCTTTCATTTTTCACATGTTTTATTTAAGCTCCTGTCACCCACTAATAACATAGGAACATTGGGGAAATTTGAAAGGGATGCACAGTATTGTTGTCATTTCTTGAGCAGCTGCTACTGGCCTGCTTACATTCAGTGGATTTCTTGCTGTCAAAAACACTTTTAGCACATGAATGAACGGGCAGGAAACCACCTAAATATTGATTAATTTTGACAGAAACTTCCCTCCCACCTCTTGCTCATTCAAAACAACAGTGATGAAGCTAGCAGGATTCAGCTCATGGGCTGTTGGGAAGGGCTTGTTTTATTCAAAAAGTAGAGCTTTGCTTTGATGGACACTCTTGGGTGCTAGTACTAGGAATCATAGAATATCCTGAGTTGGAAATGACCCACAAGGATCATTAAAATCCAACTCCTGGTCCTGCACAGGACAGCCCCAAGAGTCACAGAATGTTCTTGAATGCTGTGAATGAATGCATTGTCCAAATGTTTCTTGAACTCTGTCAGGCTTGGTGCTCTCACCACTCCCCTGGGGAGCCTGTTCCAGTGCCCAACCACCCTCTGGGTGAAAAACCTTTTCCTGATAGCTAGCCTAAACCTCTCTTGATACAACTTCAGGCCATTCCCTCAGGTCCTGTCGCTGGTCACCACAGAGAAGAGATCAGTGTCTGCCCCTCTGCTTTCCCTTGTGAGGAAGTTCAGACTGCAATGAGGTCTCCCCTCAGTCTCCTCTTCTCCAGGCTGAGCAGACCAAGTGACCACAGCTGCTCCTCATCTGGCTTCCCCTCAAGGCCCTTCACCATCCTTGTTGCCCTCCTTTGGACACTCTCCAATAGGTGAATATCTTTCTTATATTGTTGTGCCCAAAACTGCTACAATATTCAAGGTGAGGCTGCACCAGTGCAGAGCAGAGCAGGACAATCCCTTCCCTCGACCAGCTGGTGACGCTTTACCTGATGCCCCCCAGGACACGGTTGGCCCTCCTGGCTGCCAGGGCACTGCTGACTCATATTCAACTTCCCATCAACCCGAACCCTCAGGTCCGTTTCTGTGGCACTGCTTTCCAGCATCTCATTCCTCAGTCTGTACATACCTTCAAGGTTGCCCTGTCCCAGGTGCAGAATCTGGCATGGATTGATTATTTCCAAATGCAAGGGACAAGAAGCTCAGCCCAGGTGCAACATTTGGAGGTGAGGAAGCGCCTTGTCTTCTACAAGTGTTGAGGCAAGTAGCATGGCACTTTGGAAAATTATTCTTTCTGGTGCCAGTGTGGGCACGAATCCTGACAAAAATTGAAGCTTGTCCCTTTTCACACCAAAATCTGTTGACTGATAGTCTTAACTGATTTCAGCGAAGATTCTGTCTCATGCTTGGCATTAGATCGCATAGGTGGTTGATGTTTCAAGTCTACCTTGGTGTATTCATGGGGAGTTCCTGTGAGATGCAGTAGCAGTTGCTTCTGGTTTTATGGATGAAGAATTTGATGCTCCATTGCTGTCACTGATACAGTGATGGTGATAATGGTTATCATTAACCTGTATTTCAGTGGTGGGTAAACAGCGTTAGTATTTGGCTCTTCCTCAGACATCTTAGCTCTCTCAAGTGAGTCATCTGTTGATACCAAAGGTGATTTATGTGACTGTTCTCACTCTGGCAGTGTGAGTGATGCACATACGGCTCTTTGGAGCCGGCAGATGAGAAGACCTCTTTATACACAGGTATACTGCAACATAGATTTATATTGTTGTAACGGTGATATCTGTATCTTCTTATGAACAACATGCAATCCATTACTTGTTTGCACAAAATTCAGCACTCTACTAGTCAATGAAATGAGGAGCAGAGGGCCAAACTCATTCCCCTGGGAGCAGTGTATAGACCTTTACTGACTTGCAGACCCTTAAGCCCATAGACTGATCTCTGTGTCTTGTGACTATGGGAGCAAGTTAAATTGGGCTGTCGACACTCTTGTCTTGTGGTGATAAACTCTGATGTCTAATGACTGAACCCAGGTAGCAGCCTTCCCCAAGTCACCATCATCAGGTCTTTGTCTTGGCCACCATGGTGTACAGGACTGCAAGAAGATAGTTGTCTTTATATTTAATTGGCTAAAACCTGTTAAGGAGGAGACAGACAGACAGGCATGGACAGCAGGATCACTGAAGACTTTTCAATAGCTAATAAAGCTAACTCCCCTAAAATGCCTAAGTATCAGTCTGAAGAATTGCTTTGTCTATGAGCTTCAGAAGAAGGAAACATGGTTAGATTACAGAAATGCATGTAAGGAGTTTATTACAATATGTTAATTACCTCTGTCAATAGTTATCTGTTATTATTAAAGCAATTTCCTTCAAGATAAAATAATGAAATGTAGATTTTCGTGTATCTTTGTCAGTCAGAAGCCCAAGAAGACACTCCTGTTCCACTGCTGTCTTGTGGTATAAAGTAATGCAACTCCACTGAAGTCAGAGGTGGGTATCTGGAGAGAAGACATCTTCCTTTTTTACTAGAGACCTTTAACGCAACATTGTTTTATTTCTGCACATTAAAGTTAATAACACAGGAAGTGTATTTTGAAGTTAAGTCTTTCTAGGATCTCTATATGTTAAATATCTGTGAACAAACTTTATAGTCGCTCTGTAGGCCCTCACGATATATCATTTTGAGCTGCCTTCTACCTATTACGTTTTATCTGCCTGCAAAATCCATTTCTAATTCTGGCCGTATCTCCTTTGTGATCGCTTGCCAGAAATCTATTCCCAGGATTCTCCTTATTTTAGTGAAATATCTCTGCTTCAGCACCTTTCCCAAGGTGGCTGATCTAATCAGGGCACTATCAGTTATCACTTCTCATTTCCTTTGCTAGCTCTGTCACATGCAATGCACAGCCTAACAAAGTGACATTCAAATACTCCCAGTGACCAAGGCTATTTTCCTCTCTTTTACTCTGCAAAACTGGAATTGTATGTGGCTTCTTAAGCACATGCCCTTCACTCCAGGAATGTGACTTGTAAAACACACTGTGGGAAGAGTTAATGTTAAGCAGATGAAATAGCTGCCTCTTTATTTATCACAGGTAGGTTCCACTGATAGTGACCATCTGGATATTAAATCCCACATCCACACCTTATATTTTTCAGGTAGAGAAGAGCAATGCTTCATTCCTGCCAGCTGTAAGAGAGCCCTACTTTGCTGTCAATGAAATTTGTTACCTCCCTGTCGCTAACCTCCATTCTTGTCTGTTTCCATACACGTGTTTCTCTTAAATGACTGTATGCAAAGGTCAGCATACACCAAACAGGGTGTTTTTCTCAAATAAGGAGTCACCTGTGTGGTTGGATCCTCTGTTAAGGTTAAATGTGGTTTCTATGGACACAAGTCCAGCAATAGCATCTTTTTTTGGCCTCTGTGGTTTTTTTTCCTTGGGTGACAAACCTCTTAGTGTTATCTTAGATTGCTATCACAGACTAATGCTTGTTTTAATAAGTGTGTGGCTGAGTATTCCATCCGCTCTGGAAGATAATGTTATCCACGTGCGTCCTCACAGCCCTTCCTGCTTTGCACCATTTAACACATGCTGTCACGAGCCCTGCTTTGCTGCAGTCTCATTTCTCCCATTGGTTTTTGTGAGGGCTGAAGACTAAATCCTGTTTTTTTGGAGGTGAGCAGGAAGCAGGCTTTCGCCAGACTGGGTAGGAGTGTGGGAAGAGCCGTCTCCATGCACCTGTCCTGGCTGCAGAGTACCACACAGTGCAATACTTACGTGGTGCTGGGAGTTTACTGTGAGCAGCACAGCTCTTGATTTCTTTTGAAATTCATACAACCAGTTTTATGGGTCTTTTTTGACTCCCACTGTGTGAATCCAATAAACATGTCTTGCAGTCTGCAGCTGATCAATGCATGTATTTTCCCCATAGCCTGTTACAGGTTGCACAACTGAGATTATGAGTTTCAGACAGTGAGAGGAAAAATTAAGAAAACAGATTTTAAGCTGACGAAAAGAACCAGTCTGGTTTGTTTATGGCCCAAGGTACAAGACCAACCAGGTGCTCTGTGTTTCAGCTCTTTGGCACATATTTTGGTGAACCGTATCCCAGACTGGCAAACTTCCACAGCAGGGTGTTTGCAGTCCCTCTGGGCTGTCCCTTGGACACTGTTCCCTCTGGTTGGCTACAGAGCTGCAAACTGGGGAGCATTTGCCCTAGCAGGAGAGAGCAGAGCAAGTGTCTGGGTGTCCTTAAATGGTAGTTTCCAGTGCGGCTAAATAACGAGGATGATGTCTAATGGCTTAAAAAGCTGTTCATTGCCGCATTTTTTTCTAGCTATGTCTTCACCGTAAGAAGGTAGAGAAATCTCTGTTAAAATAATAATTAAATGCTGACAGTACTGAATTTCTACCCAGCATGAGTTGGCAGCAGTTGCAAACCAAAACATTAGGTCATTAAAGAAAAAAGAAAAACCTTATTAAATAACTCTGTACCTTTTTCTGATTAGCTATTCTTAAACAGAGCATGTGGCTATAATAGAAAGCTGTACCTGACAGGAGCAAATTTTTTTTTTTGGGAAAAGTAAAATACTCAAGTTTTAATGTGTATATATGTATGTTTGAAAGGATTTCTTGCTGATCCTAGCTATGAGCCACCACAAATTCTCCCTGCCAGGAAATGTGTGAAATCCTCTCAGTGCTATGTTTCTAGAGAGAACAGTTAACAATGACTAATGTGCTCAGGGTTTTGTTTTGGTCTCTTTTTCTTCTTCTTTAGCTAGACAGAGCTGATTTCACACTTGAGAGTTGAACAGCCATGGTAGACCTTGCTGTAGCATTGGTGGATTGAAGCACTACAAGGCTCAGGGGCTGGCTGCAGTGTACATCTTGCAGACACAGAGATAAAAGGGTTTCTGCCCCAAAGAGTGTGCTGTGGTGGGAAGGTACATGAAGTCTGTTGAGGAGTCAAAAGGGGGAGAAAGAGTGGTGTTGGGTACAGAAAACCCCTTTGCTCCATACCCACTCATGGCCAGAGGTCCACTGCTCTCAGAGGCAAGCTGAAGCTGGGTTTCTTCTATTAAGTTGGCTGAGGAGACTGCAAAGTAAAAACTTGTCAAAAGGTTCATTTATAGGTTGCTACTTTTTACCACCTGTTTCTTGCTTTGATGTACTCTCTCATATATTTGTTCCAGTGTACTCCATATCAATATTTTAGGGGCTGATATCTACAGCACATGTGTTTCTGGAGCTCGTTCCAGGCCCTCTTTAAGGAATGTTGCTGGAACTAGCAAGGAGGGGAGGAACTGGAGCTGTTGGGGAGCTTGGGCCACTGCAGCAGAGTTGTGGCTGCCACTGGCCCTGTGGGAAGCCTTGGAGCTTGAGAGGAGTCAGTGGGATGCTGAATATCCTCTCTCTAAGTGCCAGGAGCATATCTGAAAGCTATGTGACCTCTGTGGCAAAAACATACTTCCTAAGCATATGCTGGGTGTGTAAGGACATCCTGACTGCTGTGGCTCCTGCTTCCATCGTATCAGAGCAACTCGTTTGTCTGTAGTGTGTACATTATGATGCCAGCCTGTGAGACACCACAGGGTCTTCCTTCCCTTTCCCCCTCCTTCTGTCCCTTCTTGACACACTTGTATTTGTGAAACTGAGAAACGGGGATAAGAGAGGCTTCGTAAGTTATTTCAAACTATTCTGTTTTTCAAAGGTGTAGCATAGCGTAATACAGCTTTTTCCTGTATTAATACACTCCATTGAGTACTACTGCTTTTAAGTTTCAGTGTTGCAGCTGTATAGCCTGAGCACATCTGTTATTTGGAGGTGGGCACAGGTGCTCCACTGAGCCTGGCCTCTGCTTAGGAGTTGGATCCCGAGCCCCCTGGAAATACCCTGGATTTGGAAAGCAGAGCAAAAGGCATATTTCTGCAAATGTCAGAGCAGTGATTTTTTGCAATTAAATTTAGCGACCAAGAACAATGGAAAATTTTGGCTGTATTTCTCTCCTGTACGAAGATGTGCCAAGCAAAGAACAGATGGGGTTGGGGGCTGCCCATGGTTGTCTGGGTGTTGGGCTGCTCCTTCCCAGCCCTGGTGGGAGTCAGAGTGACCTGCTCTCACATTTGCTGCCTTTGCTGCCCTAAAACTCCTGCCTCAGTCACAATCTCGCCGAGTTACACATGCCAGAATATCCCTCCACAATGTGCTAGGGGGAGAGTTAAAGTCTGTCTCAACAAGGACCCTTCCTCAGCCACCACTAGACCTTAGTGACAGAAAATGGGTCTGAGAGCCTGGCCCTCGTATCTCCGAGTTCATGGGTCCTTGTAGTACTAACACTGGGTTGAGACAAACTATTTCTCTGCTGACATTAATGTACTTGACCCTTTAGAGTGCAAGGTAGCCAAGCAGTTACAGGCCATTAATCTCCAATTGCTCTTGTCAGGTATTGTAGTCATTAATCCAGGACCAAACAGTGATTTTGTTCTCAGCATGGACCATGATAAGATTTTTTTATCTCCTGGTTAGTGCCAAGTTAATATCTAGTTAGTAGCTCTTGCAAGCCTGTAGACAGATGCCCTTGAATTTCACCAGTCGCTGCACCAAAGCTAAAACTCAGCATTGGTTCATCCACTAAAGGTGCCTTCAGAACCAGCTCCTTTTCCTGTGCTTGGACGGCTGGTTCAGGGAAAGCTGGCTGATGCACAGGTACCTGTAAACAGGGGCTGCCTGCTTTTAGGCTGTGTGGTGCACCATGTAGTCCGAGACACCAAAGAGGCAGCTCCCAGACAGCTCTCGACTATCTGGGCTGCTTTTTCACCCTGGGACCTCTTTGAGCACAACTGGAAGGGAGGTGGGTTGAGTTGTTTCTGTACACATTCACACACTGATTTTACTGCTTCGCTTTGCAGAGGAGGAATGCTCCAGGCATCCCGCGGCAGAAATTCCCCTTATTCTTGGATGCTGCCCAAGGGTTACTCATCAGAACAATAATTGCTAAGAAATAAGGATGTTGAGCACTAGGACTTATGGAGTGCTTTGATAAGCTAGGCTGTGATGATTGTGTATAGAAGGGCGTCCTTTTGTTGCTTGGATGGCTATAAAAGGCTTCAATAGCCTTTCTCTAGCGAACTGCTGGTACATGTAGCTGGGAGTTTTTCTGAGTGAGTTTTGCAAACTCAGTGTCACTATACACATACTGATCTGTGGCTGGGTGAAAAATGTTTGTTTTAATGTATTAAGTTTTGCCTGCACCCTTCTGTATGGAAATCTTGTTTTAGAAGAAAAACGAGGAGGAACGTGGAGATATTTTAACATAGCAAATAGCATTTTCTTCCTACATAGTGCCATTTTGGAGAGGGAACAGCTTCTCCTCTAGTTCTGTTTTGGTCTAGGTCTCTCTCTTCTGAGATTTAAACGTATGCTTATATCAGTTCCTCAGCTGGTGTGTGTCTGTTGACATAGTATATCTACTGACATAACGTGCATTCTGCTTTTACACCTGATGTGTTTGCCATGTGTCTTCAAACTTAGCAGAGTCCTCAGGTTTTAAACATGGTCCTTTAACAAAGCTGTAACATCAGAGCTTTGGGGTTTTGACATAAGTATTAACAGGAAAGGAAAAAGATTAGGAAGTTGCTTTTTATCCTGACATCTGTGGGATTTTTTTGCGTTTCACAAAGCAATTGCCCTAATTCAGCAGACGGGGGCTGTAATGCTCCAGGTGGTGGATATCACCTAGCAGGCTGTGGAACACCTGGACCAAAATCCAGATGTGCTGGGTGTCTGTGAAGAGTTGGCAGTGCAAGACTTGCCCTTCTCTTGGGAAGCTGGCTGCAGCTGGAGACAGGTCCACACTGGTGAGGAGCAGCGTGCTCTGGCTATGCAGCTGGTGCTGCTTCAGATCCGGGACAAAGCAGGGATTTCCAGAAGTGCATAGGTAAAACTGGAGCACAAATCCATTGAAAATCTGTGTGTGTCCAGGTAAGGGGCTACGGTCACTCTCAAGCCATCACTCTAATCAGCAGAAATGGAAAGCAGCATGTTTGGGAAGTGTTGGAATTGCTGGGCCTGGCCATAGGAGGCTTTGATTTCAGATTTTGTCTGTGGATTTTTTTCTAGCTGAAATAGCACTTGAGAAGATAGGGTAGCAACTTTAACCTCTGTTCAGGCCATCTGTAAAGATGATGTTAATTATCAGAGACTGGGATAAAATCCTGGTCCTAATGAAAGGTCTCAATGACTTTTGAGGATCCTGAGATCATCTGTGGTTGATTTCATCACTCTGTTAGATATTCTGTAAGAGGCTCTGTCAGGCCACGGGATTGTAGTTCTCTAATTTTTATTCTCTTGATTGCTTCTGTTGTCCTGGTTTTGTTTTCTGTTTCCCCCCCAGATCTAAGCACTGTTATGTTTTCATCCTATGTCCCACACATGTATTCTTTTGCTAATGGAGGTAAGGAAATGATCATGCTTAGATTTTGGTCTTCAAAAAAACAAGAGCATCAGTTTGATTCTGTTTGATTTTTTGACAAGTTACAAGGGGTAAACTTGACCTTATCTGAAGATTAATGGATACTATTATACTAAGAATTTACTAATTTAAAAGTGATTTGGAAATGAGCTTGTTTTTTTCCTACAAAATTTAAAGGCATCAAATAAGCTGAAGTGATTTTGGATGTGGTGCTTGGGACGTTTTTCCCCCCTGTTCTTCAGTTTTGTGCTACAAAACAATGGGTTTTTGAAACTGTTGAATGGAAGTAAGAAATGCCTAAATTGTGTTGTTTGGGTGTAAGACTTCAAGCTAGTTCAGCTAGGACCACTCTTAAATAAAGCCTTTAGGCTGGTGTAGGTGACTTGCTGCCATATTTTATGTAGTTTGATTTCATTACAAAATTTCTGCTCGTTTATCTGCCCTTCTATGATTCCTTTGTGTATTGTGAAAGGAACATCCTTCACAGTTATTTGCAGGCCTACATGATACCAGCTTGGTGCTCAAGACCTGCCTACGTGCCACTTGTTCCCACTGTTAGGGTAAGGCAATTACAAAGGATTCCCATTCCAAGTATGCATCCTCTGCTACTCCAGCTTGGGGACTGCAGTCAAACAAGGTGATTTTGCCTGGCTGGGTCCATGGGAGTGCATGGATTTTGGTTGGGGCTGTGTAATTAGCAGTTACGGTGATGAAACTAAGATTTCAGGGTATTTTGTCAAATCTAACAGGGAACTGCCTGCTTACTTTTTTCATTGTAAAGCCGTAGCTACAAGTCTCACTTTCCACAGGGATATTTCTTTTTTTAAATTTTATTACGTCTTCTAGGCAAGCTAGGGAGAAATTGTTCTAGCATTCTCTTCTCTGTGGTTCATATCTATCATGATGCAGTCGACAAACATCCTCTCTTCTTCCAAAATATGGAAGATTTCCAGTTAATTGTGTGGAAATGGGGGGATGTGTGTCTTCTTGTTACTCTCTCATGTAAGCTGTTCATTGTTTTGTGCTAACTGCTCATACTTGAAGATTTCTGAGAGAAGGGTTGATACTGTGAGCTGTTAAAGAACAAAATTAGGCAAGGTGGAACTGGCTTTGATTGTCTCTTTGCTCTTTTCACTGCACTGCAGATGAAAGTGTATGTTTATTCCTAAAATAAAATCTGATGCTCACCTGAGTTCAGCTATTTACTTGGAGGAAAAAAGTTTCCTTAGAAATGAGAAGGCTATTTAAAAATTGTGTTGGGCATTTTAATTGCAGCGAGCGATGAATCCTTTGAAGTTTTATTGCCTATTATATACTTGATTCAAAAGTTGCCTTTTGCAGTAGCTTAAGGTTTTTTATTTGCCTGAGATTATTAACATTTCTGTTTCAAGCTTTGAAAGGGAAACTTTCTGAGCATGATTATGAACATTAGGTTAATGCATAATCCCCACTCAGAGGTTCTCCTAGATTTCCATGTGCTTGTTTAGAGGCCATTCAAAGGTGCTTAGCTTTAATTGCCATTATGTGAGCACACAGAAATAAGGGCCCAGGAGTCTTATCAATTATTCTGTTCACAAATTCATTTTGAGATCATCTCAAAGCTGTTATAAGTTAAATTTGCATTGAAGTTACTGGGAAGATGTGTAAAGGTTTTTGTCCAGCTGGGGAGAAGGTTCTGTTGTCTCCTGATTTAAGTGCTCCGTGGTTATACCTTTTTTGATCTTCATATAATTGCTGAGGATTTCTTTTCTTTGAGATTGTTTTTGCAGGTGTTTTACCTGCCTTGCATGTGCAAACTTTTAGCTGCCTGCAAAGAAATAATACAGGTCTGTTTAGAAATGGCATGAATGCTTGACTTTCTGTGGCTTTCAATGAGCTGCAAGATCTTAAATACTTGAGTTGGAAAGGAAAAAGGACCTTGTCTTTTGATAGCCTTCTGAAATATTGCTTGGAGGGCTAGATCTGGGACAGTGAAACTGAAAGGTAGCTGGACCTGCATCTTCCACCATCCAAGAGAAGTCTTTCTTTTCACAGTTCCTACTTCAGTGTCTCATCTGAAGATCTGTGAAGTTCACAGGGGAATTCAGAGTGAGTTATGCTCAAGTAAAAAACTGGAAATGTGTTTCTACAATGGAGGGAAGGCCTGATGTGTGGGAGGTCTCTCTGGTGCAACCTGCCTAATACCAGAAGGTCACAATAAGGCTGAGTGAAAACTTTTATGCATTACAGTGCAAAACAGAGTAGAAAATATTTTTAATGTGGTTGTACCGTAAAATCAAAAATTGACTTCTAGAAATCATACAAAAATACCCTGTACTTCATGCTATGTGTTACCCAAATTATGAACAGCTTTCTGGCACTGAAGATAGTAACACCAGTATCAATGGCAGTAAAACAAAAACAGGCTAAATTCTGTCACAGAAGAATTCAAACCATCCCTGACCTTGCTTGTCCCATCCATGTGCATCATTGCACATGGGGTACTCCAAAAGCTGGGCTCTGTGGGTTTGTGATCTCTTAGCTAATGAGCTAATCGTCCTCTTACATGTATATTGAAACAAATAATGTGTGCTGGTGAGTACGGAGAGGCTGTTTTGAGCCCTACCTCAGCCAGATGTTACATGCACAAGAAATGCCCCCTCCAGCCCTGTCCCCCTGGTGGTCCCAGCCTTGGGTGTTGGGTGTTCATGGTACCCCCAACCCAGTCCCAGCAGTACTGTCCCTGTACAGTGCTGCTGTATGGGAGCACTTACACTGCACCTGATGCTGCTCTTGGAGAAATAAATAACACATATGTGGAGTGGGTATCTTCATCAGCTGCCTTCACTAGCCTTGCGGGTCTGAGTCTCTTGTCCTTAAAGCTACCATGTTCTGCCCAGCTCTTTATTTGTACCTGCCCAAAGTCTCGTGTGTCACTGTATCTTTGGCATGGTGTTCATCCAATGGCGTGGCCTGACACCTTAGTCTCTGATTCCCATTCAGCTCTTCAGTTGTTTTCCATTCTGCCTTTTCATCATATTTTTATGAACTTTTTTAAACTCAGGGGTAACTAAAACATTTTATGCTTTATTTTTTTAACAGTAATATTTTTTGTTTAGTTAAAATTCTCCTTCTTTCTGACAAAACACCCTGTGTGTGTTTGGTAGAAGAAGGTTGATCAGTTTTTCAGTAAAAAATTTTAGTTAGAATAAAGCTTTTAATTTGCAAAAAATGCTGAGGTTCTGGTTTTTTGGGTCGCAAGCCTGGTACACATTTCCATGGTATCATGAGAAACAGTCTCCACCAGATTTTCAGAATTCTCCAGGAAAAGCAAGTGCATGAATCCCAGCTAATTTATTCCCTGTTCCATAAATGTTATCCCCTACCAGTCCAAAGGCTGTCATTACGCTGCTGTCATTAACCATCTGTTTAGCATGTAAAACTCCTCGGGGCAGGGATCGCATCTTTGCTTTGTACTGTGTAAAGCTGAGCCTGTGGCTGACACTTGAGAAACAATTAATGATAATGCAGCTCAGTAGGGTACTAGGATACCAAGCTAATAAGAGTGGTATAAATGCCTGGCTGGATGGGATTAGAGGGAACTTCTGTGTCCCAGTGGTGTGTCTCCAGCAGGTGAAGGGAAATAATCTTAAAACATCATTTGGCAAGGAGCAGGGAAAAAAATAGCATTTCTGAAGGATGTAAAAGAGTAAAGGATGCAAGAGAATCACAATTCGGGTGGGTGTTATGCTTTATTATTATTATTATGAGATTTTTACCAATAAAATATTTTTCTCTACTGTAGAATAAGGGATCACTTCAGAACATTGATATCATTAGTGCCTGTGTTGTGCTTTGCATGGTCTTCTGCATGCATTACAAGTCGACATTTTATCATATTTTCCTTTGTATCTTAATGATCCCTGTGTGTTGGGGGGAGAGAGAGAAAGAGAGAAGCTCAGTAGATTTTCATCTTATGTTAATCCATCAAAATCAAGTTAGTTGCAAGAGATGGAGGAGGTGCGTGTGCGCGCAGACGTCAGCGCCCAGCCAAAAGCTTACCAGTTGCCCAGCAACCTTCCCGGAGGAAGATGGATGTCCTGCCACCCGCTCTGCTTTTAGCTGAGCTACAATATATTCATGGTACCGCATCCGCTGCGCACGCAGGAGATGGGCATGGGCTCAGCCGGCGGGGGGATGTCAACTCTCAATAGTTGGCTTTTGTGTCAGTGCTGGATAAAATGCATTTCATGCCATCCTTGTTAAAACTATTAGTTCAGTTGACTACATCGTGTTGGTTTGGGAGCAGGTGCTGGGAGCTTGTTCACATTGATGGCATTGCTCTTCCCCTCCGTCAGGCTCTTAAAGCCATATTGCCAGCATCGTCTCCCCTCCTTTTTAGAAAGGCCCTTATCTGTAGTAACAAAACCATGGGCTGTAGGAGATCAGCAAATGTCAGCAAAGTTCAGTATGTGTCCCTGACCTCTCTCTCTTTGGTAGGTTCTTTTGTTCCTGAATTGGGCTCAGCTGACATGGCCAGGTCTGACCTCTACATTGACTGTCCTTCCCTGTGCTGTGGTTGCCCGGCATTAGGACACCCAGCCACACACACAGTGGGCCAGGCACTGTTGGGATGCAGCCTAAGAAGTCTCTGGAGGAATCAAAGGGCTCTTTTTGTTGGAGAGAGTTGTGTAATGCCAACATTTTGATGCCAACTAGGACTTCATGGTGTCTCCTTAATTTTCTAGAATATTAATTATTATAGGATGCATTTATGCGCTATTTGGATTTCTTTAGAAGATGCGTTAATCTTGTACTCAAGGATGAATTTAAACTTCTTGCACATTTACAGTAGTTGGAGCTAAATCCTGCTGAAAAGCTCACACAAAATCCTACCTGTGTAGTCACAGATATCTTTCATGGTCTGGCTCTGGTGCCTTATTTATGTTGACAAGCTCTTTACTAGAGGTTTGATTCAGGAAAGCAATTATGAATGAACTTGACTTTAAATGTTTTAATATTCCCCTTGAAGCTAATGAACTTCTTGACAGGTTGAGCATGTGCTCTGCTGGATCTGGACCAGTGTGAGCGACGTCACTGAGCCACCAGGACCTGGGAGCCTGGGGAACACAGAAAAGGCTATGGTGGCTCAGGTGCTGTTGGATCAGGTTCTTTGTCCACTGCAAATTAGGGTATAGAAACATAAAAGGGGTATCAGGGAAAGCACTGAGGGGAAAAAAATTTGCAGCCCCTTAAACTGAGATAAACCTGCCTCCCCCCCCCAGCAACATTGCTCTGCTTTATCTGTGTTCTTCCCTCCATCGGCCCACCTGGAGCAGCTGTTTATGGGCATGCAGCTGCTCTGAAGCTCTTCCTTGCACTCATGTCCTGGGGTGACTCTGCCCGTGTGCCCGTGACCTTAGGGGAGCAGGGACAGCCTCTGAGAGCTGGTATTTGTGTTATCAGGCAGGAAAAACTCACAGCAACAGGGGGATGGTTCAGCATGGCTCTTGCTTAGTCTGTGCTTATATATGTGGCAATTATGTGCCATTTCAAATGCACTTTCTGGTGGCAAGCTATTTATCAACTAGCTATTGAACTTGTTATTTCCTAAAGCATATGATGTGTGGCTCTTGATTGAAAAGCTGCTATTCTGTCTTTGTTCTTCCACCTTGCAAGGATTCTTTCTTATTCATTTTGTTAAAGTCCTTCAACTCTACGTTGATAACTTCCATCACCTGGATAGTGGAACCTTGTTCAATGACAGTGCTGTTGTTTTTGTCAGTGCTGTTTCTAAAATGGCTGTGCACAGGGTGGCAGAGGGAAGTACCTGGAAGCAGAGCGTTGGATGCCTGAAATTTAAAAGGAGGAATGTTTTCAGAATGCTGATGTGCTTATTTGTCAGGAAACAAATAAGAGCTATGAAAAACTAACATGTTAATCAGATAGAAGCCTGGATAACAGCAAAAGGCTACATAAGGTTTTAATTGAGTGAATCACACGTTGTTGGGGAGAAACATTTCTTACAGTAGAAAGTGCAACCAGGGAACAAGTGGTCTTGCTCCTGTCCCAGTCTGAGCACAACTCTTGCCATATTCATTCCTAGATATGAGATTTGTGTCTTATCATCTCTTTAGCCAAATCCAGCAGGGATGGGTCCCACTCCTTTTGACAGAGATAGTGGTTTGCTGCTTATGGATTCCCATTTCAAGGAATGGAATCCTTCCCATGATTAGATCAACTTTTTTTCCCCCCTTCACCAAGGAGTCAACTGGGAATGTGCTGTAAGCTGCATACTGAAAAGAACATCAGTCAGGGTCTGTGCAGGGAAGCATTCTCACCCTTACCAATGCTGGCCCTAACAAGTCATCATTAGTTTGCATTGTGAGACTCTTGATGAGTCTGGTTGTGACCTGTGATCCTGCCATTACTCAGCAGTCTATGAACATAAACCAAAAAGGACCATTTTCCATCTTAAATGATTTTATGTTATAAGAAACTGTAGTACGCGCAGGTAAACTGTTGGATTAGAGCTTTTATTGCCGACGGAGGAAGTGTTTCAGCCAGGCTGTCTGTCCTGTGTGGTGGGACTCACCTGTCTGGTGTGGTGTGGGTGCCCACACCCGTGCAAACAGGCAGCATCCCTCCATGGTCTGCAGAATGAAACGAGCCCTCGGGGTACAAATTGGCTCAGCCCAAGGAGTGCCTCTGGCCAGATGATTGCCTCTAGGAATGCCATTCTGCCTCTCCTCTGGAGCCCAGCTGACCAGTGCAGCCATAGGCAGAGATCAGCACATTGCAGCCTCCTGGGTTCCATTATACGGATCACAGATTTAACACCAAAACAGGCCCAGAGCGTGATTTTGCTTGACTAGGATATGTTCAGAGCTTGATTCTGCTTGATGCTGGGTGTTTCTACTGTCCTTCTACTGTCCCTTAGGGTGAGGAGGAATTGAGGGCACTCAGTGCCATCCACGATGGTGTCCTAGAGAGGTGTGAAAGAAGGGTAGAGAAGCCAGGTAGCTGATCACGAAGACCTACTAAAGCAGCAACAAGAATATCTTCTCTTTTTTGAGACCATTTAATCTTTCTGAATGAGTAATATAATATTTATAATATTATAGTAGCTGTAATAACTTGCTTAAAAATTAAAAATAGTTAATGGGTGAAGTGGAATAAGCGTGTTTAATGCTTCTCACTGATCTGCTGCCTTACCTCCTGCTAGAAGAGTTTTATTTAAATGCGTAATTTTCTCCCAGTTTAATAACACTGACTGGAACAAACACACTGGCTCTGCATTGCCTTCTGTATGATATTTATGAAGCTCCCTGTCTGGTGTGTGTCCTAGCTATCTGGAGCACCACCTCCTTATGTCAGACGAATTATCCTTCAGCAGAGGAGGACTTTTCAGCAAAATACATTGATCTATCAGGTCCTTTTTTGGGATGCAATACTAGATCTGCTGCGGTAGTTGAATTTTGTGTATTATTTTATGTATTATTAGATAAGATTCCCCTAATTCCTGGGAGATTAGCCCCAGGCTCAGTCCAGCTCCCCAGAAAGTGATGTTTCTTGCACTGCTTTCCCAACTCAGTAGAAAGCTCTACTGTGCTTGAAGACCAAAACTGCTGATCACAGCCCTCAGGTGGGCATGTTGGAGATGTTGTACACAGCTTGGACCTGTTCTGTGGGGACTTTGTGAATTGAAGACACAGGTTCTGGATTTGATATAGTTGGGTGTAACAAAGCTAACAGGACAGCCATATGTTGTGTCGGTGAAGACATGCACTGAGGCATTTTGTGCAAGTTCTCCATAGAACTGGAGGCTTCGTGCCTGGTAGATTGCATGAGTATTGCTAATTGAGAGGTGATAAAACACAAAACGTTGCAGCAAGGTCACCAACTGTTAGAATGAAGTGGAGATTCCTACCCAAAGTTGACAGAAAGTATTTTCTTGCTTAGAAAGATTGCTGTGGGATAATTTAGTCTTGATGTCCAATGTAAGCCTGGCTACAGGCTGGGTTGACTGATGGGGAAGGAGTAAGGGAGCAAGGCATTCCTTAAAATGAAGGGACCTGCTCAGTGTGAGCAGACTCCTTGGAGCGCTGTCCTTTTGCCACCAAAGTCATCTTTACCTTCTCAGGTCTTTGGCTGGTCAGTCTTTGTCAGTGGACTGACCCTGCTGTACATGGTGAAGTCCAGGTAGAGCTTTGTGTTGTATTGACAGCACCTGCAGTTCAGTCTGTGCAATGTGCTGAAGTGAGGTAGTGCTTAAACGTTCTCTAGTGAGTGGGGCTAGATAACTTATTGTCAGAAGTCCTAAAAGAAGTTGATGCAGAAGATCTTTGGTCTGCTTCTGTTAACTTCTTAAGCTCTTGGAAATTCACAATGAGTGAACGTGTGCAAGAGGAAGATCCCGGATAACTGCAGGGAGCTTAGCCTGACATCAATCCCAGGCAAAAGAATAGAAGTACTGAGAGAGGATTTAGAGAATTAAAGGTAGGGAATATAATTAATGCCATTCAACATTCTTTTTGGGAGAATATGTCTTGTCAAACAAACCTGATTTATCTGATAAGATTGCAAGTTTGGGGGATGAGATAACTGTGTAGATATAATATACTTAAACCTCTGTAAGGCGTTTGATTTTATTCCACATGACATTATTATTAAAATATTAGTACTATATACTTTTACTGAAGCACATCTTAAATGTATTAAGAACTGGGTAACTGACAGAGCTCAAAAAGTGGTTGTCAATAGGGAATCTTTACTGAATGTGAGCATTTTTTAATGTAACTCTGCAGGGATCAGTCAGAGCCCCCATGCTATTCATCACTTTTGGCAGTGATCTGGAAGTAAATATAAAGTTATTTCTGATCAAATTTTGGGGTGACACAAAGATTGATGAAGTGAGAATGAGGAGAGTAGGATACAGTGCTTTTGGTCTCTTGGTTAATTGTCCCAATTGAAACAAAATTCCCAAACTCCTTTAATTAAATACGAAAGATTTATGCATCTGAAGAGGAATGCAGCACAGAGCTGTTGGCCAGTCTGGAAAGCAGAAGGATTATAAGAACACTTGCAGACTGCTGGCCTCTGGAGAAATGGGCTTTCCTAGTGAAGAGACAGTTTCCCTTGGTCTCCATCTGACAGCAGGGATAGTCCATGGGTCAGCAGATCTGCTGTTAGAGGAACTCCTGCAAGGAGGCTGCTGACCCACTGTGGACTCTTCACCCACAATGCTGTGGAAGGCCTAAGAGAAACGTTGATTGGACATTGGTTAAATTTTTGTGTTTGGCTGTGTATCTCTGAGGTCTTGAGTATGTTTTCTCATTAACCTTTGTCCGTTTTAGGTTTTTGAAGATGCCCCTGCATCTGTATCAGAGGAACCAGTGACATTTGGCTATATCCTGGCTATATTACTTTAAAGCCTTAGCATGTAAGAGGCTCTTCTTGAGTGAAAAAGCTCCTTCCGCTCCTGGTTACTTGCTCACCACATGTGCACATGGATGCACTTTATGGCATGCCAAGGCTTTCTGCTGCTGAGACCAAGAAAGAACTTGCTTACCCAGGTGCCATGTAGTGCACCCCATTGGCAAGAGAGGTATAAGGTAGCCCTCATATAAGATATGAAGAGGGCGATACCAGTGCCAAGGGCCTTCAGCAGTGGCCTAGGGTAAGTGCACAGGAATAAGATTCTGTAAACATCTTCAGGTCTGTTGCGCTTTGAAAAGGCAGAAGAGGTTAACAACTTTTTGGCTACTGCTTTTTGCTTTGATTGAGCCAGATCTGCTTCTGCATGTAGTGCTGGGACCTTCTTTGTTTTCAAAACTTGACCACAGCATCCCAGAATCACAGAGTAATAATTTAGACTGGAAGGGACTGCTGGCGGTCATCTGGTCCAGCAGTCTGCTAAGGTCCAACAAGAGCCAGCTGTTCCCAGATGGAGATTTCACAGCCTCTCTGGCTCAAACACTTCACTACCCTCGTTGTAGTTTTGTTGGGGTTTTTTTGTTCATAATCCCACTGGAACCTTCTATGCTCAGCTTGTATCTATTGTCTCTTGCCCTGTCCCCGTAGTCCTCCAAGGGAAATCCACTCAGCCTCTTACATCCTTCCATCCCCAGGTAGTCTTAGCCAACTCTCCCTGGAGCCTTGTCTTGTTTTTACTGAAGAAGCCCTGCTCCCTCAGCTTCTCAGTGTGTGTCCTGTCCTCCAACCCCCTGACCTTAGCCCTCCACAGGACTTGCTGCTGAGTGTCAATGTACAGATGTACATTGATGTACAGATGTACAGTGAAGATGGAAAACCTTGTGATGAGACTGACAGGAACTTCAGGTCCAAATAACAAGTACATCAGGATGTGGTCTGTCCTTCCCTGTGCTGCACCGCTGCTTGATGTCCAGTGCACACAGTTTCTCCATCACTGTTTGAAGGACCGAGGGCCGTTCATAAACAGACCAACTTTCAGAGTAGCTTTCCAGCCATAAGTTTCCCCAAGCTAAAAGAAAACAGTGTATCTTACTAAATAAATGATTAGACGTCAATGATTTTCTGCCTTCTAGAGCAGAGTTATTTGGTAGCATGAAAAGAAGTAGCTGCAGCAGTATAAAACCGCTGCCCTTTGCACTTGCATCTTTCCCAGAGAGTAATCCTTCATTCATTGTTTACTTAATGAGAAAAGAAAGAGGTTAATTTATAAAACCGAATAAAAAACAGACAGAAGACTTTATTTGTGGAACAAAAAACTGAATTAAATGAACAGTCTGTTCATTAATGCTGCTAATTGTGCCATGCTCCACTGAGGAAAATACACAGGTCTGCTATGATTTTGTTTTTCCTGGTGGAGCTCACAGTCCATCTCCAGTGAGGGTTCAAGCCAGCACTCTGTGGCAAGAGTTTCCTAAAAACTTTTCTTACTTGGTGAATTAATTTCAGCTCCCAATCTGACAGGCTCAGCCTCTCAAGGGTTTCTTAAATTTAATAGATAAGTATAGGAATAATTGGCAGAGCTGATCTTGCTGGTGAATGCTGCTGTCTGAATCATTTGCAGATTCTCATGAACATCAACAGATAGCTGCTGCAGAGAAGGAGGGACAGCTTAATTCATTTTCCCTGCTCCAGAGAAGCCTGTCGTAGCCATGCTATAATTCAGCAGTTTCTAGGCTATTTCTGTTGGCTGAAGGATGTTGCAGAGGTTGGAATGAAACCCAGGTGGGGGGAAAATTTTGCATTTCACCTGAATCTCCCCTGGTAGCTGTTCCTCTTTGCTAGTCAGTGTGAGTCTGAAATCTCCACCATCCTGACTGGGGGTGGGAGCAAGGTAGCTGTGCTCTGATCTACATGGGAGTGTGTTAGATCTGCATGGATCACGGTTACTTGATGCTGAGGCTGCCTGGAGGCTAAAGCTGCTATATCTCCCTCTCTTTCCTCAGTCAGCCTGCAGATGAGGGAGGGGACAGGGAAGAACCAGGCAGGCATGGGTCTGCAGTGGAAAGAAGAGTCAGTACATGAAGGCATCTAGGAGGAGTCCATGAAGACTCCTAAGAATAACATTTGATTCCCTTTGGGAAGCTGGGGATTACTGGAAGTGTAGATGAGGAAAAACATGTCTGGGAAAAAAAGATGGTTTTGCTGGAATTCCTTCTGTTGGTTTAGAATATTTTGTTTTGGAAAAGGCACTTTCCTCTGGGCTTTGACTGAAACTAAAGGAAATGCATGAAGAAGGTTAATCTATTTACTGAACTTTACCAGCTGTGCTGGTTGAATGTTGAGGCCTTATGGTCTTTCATGATGGGGCATGAGGCCATTGAAGTCCCAGCTGCTGCCCTGCTGAAAGGCTGAGAGAGCTTGTTCCTCACTAACTTCTTATGGCCTTTATCAGCCAGTCTTAAACCTCAATTTCAGATTGTGATAGCAAGAGTGAAATGCTACTTGTGAAAACAATTAGTAAAAATTTAAACCAAACTGATACCACAGACCATATGCAGATTTTCCCATCCTTAGGTTAGGCAGATTCATCACTCTTGAATTTAATTTGCAATTCGTTTTATTTCTGACATGATAAAATTCTACTTCTTAACTTTAAATAGGACTTGTTTCTATATATGTGTATTTTACGTGTATATAAAATATATACATAAAGTATATGTATTTATGAATATAAATTAATACATACATATTATAAGTGCATATATATGAAAAAATATGTAGCTGTTTCTCCAACATAGCTTACTGGCACACAGAATTATATACAGTGTATGGAAAGTGGATTTTTTGAAATGCTGCTGTTAATGCTCTGCTGTTAATGCTGTTTGAAATGCTCTTTGTTAAGTATTCAAAGAACATTGTAATTATTTCTGTCAATATATTTTAAATGCTCTGTGGAAAAAGTTGCAAACATTTTTGTTAGAACATGTATTTGTTTGTAACCTGTTCAATACATCACCTGTTCGTATGCCAGCTGGCTTCCTTTCAAAAATGTACTGTTGAAAAAATATATATTTTTTCTTTTTTATTGTTGTGATGTATTTTTATGCTGTTGTCACCCTTTAATAGAGATATGACTCCTCCATAATATCTTCTGGAAATATCTGGGAAATATAAGAATATCCTTTTTCTGCATTCCTTTTTCTGCATATATTGTCAAAATTGAGCTTAGCTTCAGTTTGGGCATGCAAGTGATTTTTTTCTCCCACTTCAAAGTAAAATAGCAGTGCTTGCCAGTGGTTACATCGACATGGCAGTGTTCATTTTGTCTGGAAGGTACTAAGCTGTGATGTCTTCACGTCCGAAACTGTGGCTCTGAAACAGGTTTGGGTCCTGGGGATGGACTGTCGGGCAGATGGAGTCAGTGGCTGACCACGGCTCGCAGAGTGAGCTTTGGGTCGAGGAGGTGCCTCCAAGCACCATGTGCTTCCTGCCTTCTCTATTTCTTCACAACCTGTGGTTGTGATTCTTCATCTGATCATGCTGAAGGCTGCTTGCACCTCGCTTGAGGTTTTGAACATTACAGGACGTGTGTTATTTTCAGTGTTTGTGTTTAAACACAGAGCTGCAAGTTGGGAGGGAAGAGTAATTTTACAGTATAACCCATCTCTGTGTGTGAACATCACCTCAAAGGAAGTCAAGGATTGTGTCAATGAAGCTGAACCTTTCTCCTGGTTGGTGGCAGCTGTAGCTCCTGCAGGCTGCCTTCCTGCCTGTGTAGCCCCTTCCTGCTGGGGCATGAGCAACCACATGGCATGGCTGCGCAAGTCCTGCTTCTGGTGAAGCCTAAATCAAAGTTAGGATCTGTAAGAAATCTCTGCTTGTTCTCCAGCCTCTGGGCCCAGGTGAATAGTTGCTTTGTCCACTCAGTTTTGGTTTTTATCTTTCCTGTTTCTTTTCTGAGAGCAAGGGTGGTGGTACGTTTTTTTAGCGGAAGTGGGGGCTCTCCAGCTCCAGAGGTTATTTGGCTGGTAGATTTTTCCCTTTTTCTGGTTTTCCCCGATCACTTAAAAAGTGAAGCTGGCACCTCTTGGAAAACATCTTTTCTGTGTTAAAAAGACTTAGCTGTGCTTTCATGCTTGTGTCCTTCACAGTTCTTCAGAGCAACCTCTGAACAGGGATGAGAAACTCATCTCTGTGCTGGGCTCAGGCAAGTCTTCATCCCAAGCTCTCCTTGGACTCTGCTGTGGTCTCAAAGGGGAGGCTCTGGTGTTTACAGATGCATTTAAAAGCAACTAATTTTTTTGTTGGCTATCCTGCTTAAATCTGGGAGAAAACTGAAGTAGCTTGAGACAGCTAAAACTGCCCATCTGTAGATAGCGTGGCAGGGGCTGTGGGTAGGATATCTTTGGCCCCTGCCGGCCGGACTGCGTCATCCTGCCCCAGCGAGCAACCTGAGGGAGAAGAGAAACCCGAGACGCATGACATGTAAATACTCCATAAATACTAGGAATTTGGCAAGGAGGCAGCAGTGGCTTCCTCTCTCCCTGAAGATACCACCATATGCCCAGAGATGAATCCAGTTATTTCAGCAGTGTTGGCAAAACTAAATTTTGACTCCCTGCTGCTCCCAGGCTGGCACGAGCACTTGTCTTTTCAGGGCCAGGGGGCTGCAGGGTGAGGAGGGGACCAAGGAGAGCAGGGAAAACAGCGCCATGGTGATGGCAGGCAAGGTGGTGCAAAAGGCAGCTGGCTTGGGCAGAGAGCATCCCTTGGGCAGTGCATCCTCATGCAGACTCTCCCCCTGACCTGGTTTAGGGGTGCAGGATTGAGACCTATGCAAGGGGTGAGCTCTGGAGGCAGGACACATGCCTGGGTGCCTCCTGCTCATGCCCTGTGCTGCCTCCTTTGGGTTTTGAGATCTGATGGGATCGTACCACAATATGGGATAGCTGCAGGCAAATCACTGTTATGACAGATATATTACTGCAATAAAATTATAAATTTATGGCAGTCAGAGATCTAGGCATGTGCTCGTAATTTTTCCTTGTTTCTGTGTATGGTCCGGTCAGGTGGCACATGAACTCGGCTGATCTGTAGCAGAAAGAGATGAAGCTGGGTGCGCTGCCCCTTCCTGCTCAGTGCCTTGGGCCCTGGCTTTCTGCCCTGGAGCGTGGCACTGCGCATGGTGCGGGGGTGCCAAAACACAACGGGGGCTTTTGTGTGGGTTTGGACAGTAGGAAACAACCCACTGCTGCAGCACCTCCTGTGAAGAAAGATCTTATTTATAAGTTTGTGGCAAACCTCAGGCTCCTGCTCATCAGTGGCAGCACTTTTCTAGCCCTGTTACTGCTGCAAATGGAAGGTGCAAGGTGGGTTTTCAATCTGGGGTTTTTTTGTGTGCGTGTGTGTGGTTTTGTTTTGCTTGTTTTGTTTTTTTGGGATTTTTTGTGGGTTTTTTTTGGGGGGGGTTGTTTCTTTGTTTTTGGTTTCTTTTTGTGTTGTCTTTTTTTGTTTCTTTTATTGTTTTTTGTTTTTTTTTTTTTTAAATTTTGCCCTCTATGAGGGGAGGAGATACTTCAGTGTATGGAAATGTCAGGGTCAAAAATTCACATCCAGCTCCTGGCTCCACTCTTCTATACATAACCCTTCTCTCTCCACACCATCTGTCTCTTGAAATTAATGCTTTAATACCCTCTGCAGGGTAGCACTGCTATTTATTTATTCCAATGTTTAAGTTCCTTTTTGACTTTTGGGATTAAGATGAAGTGCCCAGGCATCCTCGTGGACTGTGAAAATCCTAAGAAGGAATGTCACAGGCTCTTGAAAAGGGGGGAAATGTGTGAAATGCTGGTTTCACCTGTGTTTTTCTGGGCTTGCTTTCCTAGCTGTGGCTTGCAGGGCAGAGGAGGGGACCAAGGGCCTAGTCCCTGTGGTGTGACCCAAAGCAGAGGCACGTTTGGTGTGCAATGCCCCAGGGTCCTGATGGATACCACCTTGCTGCTCCTCTGC
This sequence comes from Pipra filicauda, assembly GCF_003945595.2. Lineage (NCBI taxonomy): Eukaryota > Metazoa > Chordata > Aves > Passeriformes > Pipridae > Pipra > Pipra filicauda. Next base: position 226,234 of record NW_024104402.1, read on the forward strand.
TCCTTGAAGCCTTTCCTGCCTGCTGCTCTCTGCAGTCCAAGCACAGTCTCCCTGGAATAGCCTTGGAACTGCTAGTCTTCTGACTTACACAGCTTTTTTTTCCTTTAGAGGTAACCAGACCCTGAGACTACCCCACAGCAGTACTTCTTTAACAGAAGGAAAATGAGAAGTATCATAACCCAGTTAGCAACCCTGCATTTCTCATCTTGATCTGCCACAGGGAGCATCTCCTGGGTTGGGCTCAGGGTTGTTTGGATCCTGCCTGAACCTGCATTGCATCCTGGGAAGCCTTTTCCTTTCTATGGCCTTTCTTTGTTAAATTCTGTTTTCTGTCTATGCCTGGGGGGGGTGTTGTTTGGGTTCTTTTGGTTTCCACTTTAGCGTGTGATACAGCATTGCTGCATGTTTTGTTCTGCTGCTGGTTGCTGCATCCCAGAAACCTCCTGGAGTTTCCAGCTGATACCGCCAGTGTGTCTCACCCTAAATCCATGGCTGTGGTCTTCCTACCAGCCACCACCCTCCTTTGCCTGCTGAAGTCTTCCCTTGGCCATGCCAGCCCATGGTGGAGATCATGCTTATCTGGAGACAGTGTGCTCATTAGCCAGTAATTGTCACATTAATTGCTTTGTGATAACTGCATGGTATCAAGCAGGGTTCACGCAGACAGATTCCCCCACTTACCCCACCCGTTTAGCTGTCCTGGCCCCCTGTGGGTGCCCACCTCCTGCTGGCAATTTGCATACCTGGAGATGGTGCTTTCTTTCCTGTGTGTCGGGATAGAATATATCCTTTTTATTTTGCATCCTGGAGCCTTTAATTACTCTCAACAAGTCCCTTTCACACTTTGAAAATCTTGTAGCAATTTCAGTTTGAATTGCTTTCTCTGAGGCTTTGGTTTAGATGAGTGCACCTGCTCTGGGGTTCCAGAGGTAATTGGGCTGTAATAGTTATGATCCTTTAAATGCACTTAAGGTACCATGAGCTTTAAGAACTGATAAAGATGCAATCTGGCATCTGGGCACCAGTTTTGTCTTGTCTCTGAGCTGAGCATTTTGGTTTAAATTGTATTGTTTTGCCATTTGTGAAGATTACAAATATTCACAGGGTGTAGAACTTGGATTATTTAGCCAAACGTTGCCCTGTGCTCATGTGCCCGTCCCGCAGGTCTGGGTCCTGGGCTGATCCTCAGTTCCCACTCTGCCAAACCCCTGCTGAGCTCAGTGGGAGTTTTGCCAGAACAAGGCCCTAAAAAAGAAGTATGACTCATTTGAGCAGTTGTGCTCATTTGTGCGCCAGTACAGGCTCAAGTTAAAAGGATATTAAATGAAAAATACTGAAGAACCTACTTGTCATATCCTTGCCTAGAGCAAACCTTTATCCTGGGGCTGGTCCAGCAGGTGAAAGATGGCATTTCCTCTGGTTCATATGTTAGGTAGGATTTTGTGTTTTGGATACCATCAGAGCTTCTGAAGTTCTCTGCTACCTTAATTCCCCTCTAAGGAGGTGGTGGAGAGGAAGAAAAGAGAGACATCTTTCAGGCAGCTACAGTAGCAAGAGATGTGCAGCCTGTAGCCTGCTGCCACACTCAGGATACAAAATTTCCAAAATTACTAGTTGTGAGTGTGATAATGAACTGAAAGTAAATATGGTTCAGTTTGCTGTGAATCATTCTTGGGGGGTTTAATTGGACTCAGATGAGCTGGCATTGTTGCGGTATGAGAATGAAGTTGTTTCACAACTTGCCCACAAAGAGGCTTCCCAGCATGGCTTGAGGAAGGTCTCTGGGTGGGGAAGGAACCAGAAGCCCCCACAAGCCCCCAACATCTGGGAATTTATCTGCTGGTACCAAAGGCTGTCTGTGCTCTTTGAATTGCCCTCAAATGAACATTGTGAGTTAGGATGGTCACTGTGAGATGGAAGGCTTTGCTTCACCCTCTAAGCTCTTCTTGCAGGGAAAAGGGGCCATGAAATAAAGGTAACTGCTATAATGAGATGTTACAGTAAACGAAAATAAGCATTTTTGTGCCCTTCCTTACAGCAGGAATTTAAAATCCTAGAGCAGAACCACCTGCTCAGAATGGCTCAGACAATGTGCTACATCCAGGCAAGGATAATACTTCCCTTAGGAAAGTGAATGTAGTGTGGCTTCATGGGAGGTAGAGGTCTGGGGTGATACCCTAACTTGGTGTTTGACTTGTGCCACTTGACTACCTCTGGCACGTACAGAGAACTTGAATATAGGAACCATCCTGTCCTGTGGTAGGGAGACACAGAAATTGCGTATTGCCCTCTTTAGAGCCATGATTGTGATTATGGGATGAGGTCCTTAACCTGCTGCAAAGAGATTTATATAAGCGATTCTCATTAATGCCAGTGGGAATTACTCAGAGCTATACAAGTGCATCACAGTAAGAAATGTGCCTTGGCAGTTCACTATTAATATTTGAAGACAGTGCAGGCAAAGTCTCCTTCTCTGAGTCAAGTGGGCAAAAACTAGTGGAGTTTTTTTCTGAAAAAAATTCTGGTATTTTAGTCTTCTGAGAGGTTATAGAAAGGTGAACCATTCATACATACAGGTTTATATTGTAACTGTAGATACATGTTTATGGTTATAACTGCACATATTTAGCTACTGTCTGCTGGTTACTGATGGACAAGAGCCCACCTCTGTTTTTCGAAGCTGCTGACCCTCTCTGCTCAGTGCCACGGCTTTGGTCCTATCTGTTGCTTACCATGGGACAAGAAAGGTTGGTCCCATTCTGCTTGCAGTTACATGCTGTACTGAAACAAGATGAGGAAACTGCAGGCAGTAGAAGAAAGGCATAAGTAAAATCAGAATTTGTGATTTTAGTGTAGTGAAATATCTCAAAGATATTTTTTTGTTTGAAGTGACCACTGAAGTGAGTAGAAAGGACTGTGTGTTTATATGAGGTACAGAGGCAGACATTGACCTCTACTTGATATTTCTCTGTTAGTTGTTATTCCTCTATTTGGTGTGTATCAGTAGCAAGCTTTCAAGTTGGTTTTTTCAAATTTTGGCTTTCTGTTTTTTTTTGACTAGAGTTGGCATGGAGTTTCAGTCTTAAAATCTGAGTTCCAGCAGCAAGTGTTATTTTAGGTTTGGGTCCTGTCCTTCAATTTACCAAGTACAGCCATGCAGCCTTCATCTCCAGTTCACCTCCCTTTCATGAACAGCAGGGCTTGGACTCCATCTGTTAGCAGTGTGTTCCTGCAGTGCTTACCTAGTCCCTGTAAAAACTGTGGCTAATGGTTGCCATGCTGTTTCAACTAATTTTCTTTATTATTTTTAGTATTATTTACATATTTTGTTATGGAAACCCATTCCACTTAAATGAGAGAAAGTAAAATTTACTATTCCTGGCAGATGTTGACAGCTTTGGAACAATGCAGGACATGCTGATTGCATCCATGCAAAGCCACTGGCTTGGAAGAAGGTTCACCAAAGCAGAAGAGTCCTGCCTCTCACCCTGCAGATGATAAATGCCAGAGGTAACCTTTGTAACAGCATGTTGCAGGTGATGGTCTGACCGAAAGCCCAGGGGTCCCTGCTGACAAGGTCCTGGATCATGGCTACAGAAGTTGAATTTCATCAGTTTTTACATTCCCAGCAAATGAACTGGTGAGGTAGAAGTTGTTGCTGTGGATGGCTTGGTTCAAACCACCTTTAGGATTTTTTTTGAAAAGTCCAAGGTTTTGGAGATCATCAGCTGCTAGATGTAATGCCGAGGATGGTTGTGTGTACCCTCAGGGTATACTCCCAACTTGAAAGCAGAGCATGGAATTAGAGGACAGCCACAGAGAAGGCACTTGCTGTCTTTCAGCTGAGCAGTGGCCAAATCCTGGCCCAGTGTCTATACTTCTTATGGCTTATACCTATTATACCTTCCTGTATGACGGGAACTCTGATAGGGGGTTTGGTAGCACAATGGTATGTGCTGTTTTGATACTTCAACAGAGATAACAGAATGCCTAAATACACCCTGTTTGATGCTTAAATAAGAATTTCATCCCGCTTTGTCTGTAGACAACAGTGTTTATAACTTACTGTCCAAGGATTTGATCCTTTCTTTCACTTTTTGGCATTCCAACTTGCAGTATTTTAACCATGTAGAAATTATGGAAGGGAAATAAAGAACAGTCATACAGAATAAAGTTAGCAGATAATTAGATGTTGGGAAACGTGAACCTAAGAAGGTCAAATTGCTTGCTCAATACTGATATTTAATTGGACATTAAAAAGTAGAAATTCTTGAATATTCACTGTTCTCCTGTTGTTAAAATCAATCAGACTAGCATTGATTCCCAAGTGAGGGTGCATGTCTCCCCTGCTCTGCTATGTGGCAACAGTTACACAGTATTTTACAAAAAATTCCCCAAACACCCTACCACTGTTACCATTTCTGCTGCTTTAGAGTACAGGTAAAACTACTACTGCTGCTCCTCGTTAAAATGACTGAAGCTGAGGCTGGCTGTGGGATAGGTATGGCTGCAGGAGCCTGGCTGAAATGTGGTTCCCTCCTGAGTGCAGGCATGGGCTGGCGGTGGCAGCTGGGGACAGCTGTGAGCACCAGGGAGGGAACCCAGGCAAGGGCAGCTGGGTTGTTGGAAAGGGAAAAAGATATATTTATTCTAGCAGCTAAAACCCTTTTGTATTTTGGTTTCTCTTAGCAGCTATTTATCCAAAACATTTGGGAGAAAAGCTGTCTCTTTATTAAATATTTAACACCCTTGCCTTCAGCTGTGGGCTGAGAAAGCTCCCAATCCACATGTGAGTCACCAAGAACTCCTCCAACAGAAGCGGAGGAATTCCAGATTGGAGATTGCTACAGAAAAAAAGTTTGCTGCTTTGGAAAAAGTCCAGAGTGGTTCACATCTCTCACATATGATAAAACGCACACAGCAGTCAATCTGTCGTGTATGTGGACAAGGAATCATAGAGTACCAGATTTGAAGTGGAGAAGCTCTTGATATTCTAGGGAGCATCATACCCTATATAATGCAGATGAGTAGTGCACCCAATAGCTCGTCTTTTATTAAATGCTGTCTGCATTCAGATCCTGATGTGTTGGAGGTGGCAAGATGTAGATCACTGCTTCCCTTAGTAGTTTGTTCCATTGGTAAATTAGTGCTGGTTTTAATTTTAATCAGCTTAGCTTTCAGCTCCAGCCCTCCACTGGCATGCATCTCTCTGCAAAGCAAGGAGATCCATGATATGGAGGTGCCCTGCTCTTTCAAAATGACAGTCTGGGAATCACATTCAGAGAGCAGGAGTGCAGGCCTCTGCAAAAAGGGTGTATGGTAACAAATGGTGGGATAAGAATGAGCTGTGATAACAAAAAAGTTGATGGCTATCCTAGCACTGCTGGTGATGAGGACTGTAATGCACTGTGCTTACTTGTGCTGTGCAGGCATGGGACATGTAATCGACTCTGCTATTTATTTCTATTCAAGTGACAGGAACTGAATGAATAAAATAAACCTTTTTTCTCACTTTGGCCAGGTTATTTTATCAACAACCAAATGAATTTATCAACTGCAGAGATACGTGTCAGTCTATCCCTTAGCGAATTACAGAGGCATCTCTGGCAGTGGTATTATGGCTCTTTCCACTGTGAACCACTTAAAAAGTTTTACTGGTGATGGGGGTTCCTCATATAGCATATGTGTACCTCCTGACAAGTGGTTTACTCCTCCCATTACTATTTGCGTATACTTAAATGGGGTTCACAGTATATAACAATATTTTCATTGGTTGAAAACTTTTAGTCTGTGACATAGGTAGTTTCTGTGCACTCTGAGATCTACAGGGAAAACGTAGACACTAAATACTTTTTTAGGCCGTGTGCTCTGAGTACTTTAAAGCTACTTCTTGTAGCTTACGTGCCTGAATCTGATTTCAGAGTAATGCTTCTATATTGTCTTGTTCTAAGTTTATTCCTGATTTAAGACTATGAAAGGAAGATCCTTTTTTTCTGGCTGTTGAGTTTAGAAGTGCAAACCTTATAGCCTCATCACTTTAGCCCAGCATGGTGCTTATTGGAAGGTAAGGGGTGATGCCATTAGTGTGTATTAATAAAATGTCCCCATTTGAGCAGTGCTGACTGGCCAACATATTCTGGCACAAGTCACTTGGCTCCCTTAGGCAGGACCTCTGCCTTGTGCAGGTGGGACCTGGACAGCTATCTTTTGTGTGTGTCTGGCTTTTGAGTAGGGAAGGTTAATGGATATGACTCTTTCTGTAGATGGCCTGTGCTGGGTCCCCCTATCTGGGAGGAGTGAATGAGGTTGCCAAAAGTCAATTTGAACATTGAAGACTGAAAGCAGTCAGATACCACTTTGACGGGCATTGTACGGAGACAGGACAGTCAGGAGAGAGTTTGTACCAGCATCATGGAAAATGTTAAGACCCTTTTTAAACTCATTGACCAGATGTGCTGCCACACATCCGTGGATGAACATGTGTGTAAGGGCTCCTTATCGAGAGGAGCTGGTGTGGCCATCCACCTGTGCCTGAGCTGGCCCATCCAGCTGGCAACCCCGTTCTCTACTCACTGCTCAGATTGCCTAATACTGCAATCACCAGCTCTTTGATGAAAGGCGGGTTCATGTATCAGATTGTTGAGCATTAGGGATAGGAGATTAGATTTGCAGTGTAATCTTCCAGTAACATTCCTCTTGATCCGGAGACTGTGCTTTATAAAAAAGCTCTTTTCTCTCTGACATTGTGGAGGCCTGCTAAGGGACGACTGTCTCCTACCTTCATTTGGAAATGGTAAGGCTGCTACTGACCTGATGTTCATGAAGGTCACAGCTGCACCGGGCAAAATTAGTTCTGTGCAGGACAGTTAAGTAGATTGGATTTTCTCAGTTGTAGCTGATTTACTTTCATCTGAGTTCCTCTTGCAAAGCCATTTAAAGTCCATTCCCCTCTGCCCCCCACAGCCCGTTTATGGGAAAAGACTGGAAGGGGGAGATTCCTGCCTGGGCTCCAATTTTGCTTCAAGCCCTATTCTCATACCTTTCCAGGAAAGTGTGCGTACAGAGGCTGGGGCAGGCTGTGTGGTCACTCTGGAGCCTCGGGCTGTATTTCATCCCATCATGATTGTTGTAGGGCCAGTAGGGATGGTCTTCCCCTTTGCCAGCTGACTGTAGCTTTGCACTGTCTGCTTTGGATCCAGAACCCTGCTGGGACCCTTCTGCAGATTCCTAGTAACATTGCTGCAAATGAGGCTGAGCCTCTTTCCAGTCCAGCTTTTTTTCGTTCTGTGGCTAAACATCCCCACCGATTTTGGAGCCTGATGAAACCAGATAATACAAAATGCATCAAAGCCCCTGTCTTCCAATCTGGAAAAAAGTCTTCTGCTGAAATCAGCTGAGTACCAGATTTGGCCAGCTAAGTCTGGCCACTAGGAAACCTGTCAACTACCTGAGTGTGCTGGCAAAACATGACATGTGGTTGTGCATCGGAAGCCTGTTTATTGTGAGAGTAGTGAAACACAAGAGTGAGAGTGATTTCCACTCGGCCACATTTTACTTCAATGACTTTGCTAATGGGATGTAGTTATGGTGGGTCTTTGCTGCTCCATGTGGCAAAGCAAGCACTGATGGAAAAGACCTCTTGTTTCTAGGCATCCTCCTGTTTTCACTCCTTTTGTTTTAAGTTGTGGTGAAAGCTGAAGTCTGCAAAAATTGTTGTCTGGTGAGTTTGGGAAGAGATACTGGAGGTTGTGGCAGACAACTGACAGAGTGAGGGCTATGTGATACTGGTGATAGACTGTGTGATCCCAGTTCAGCTCTGCAGTGTGAATGGGGAAAACTCACAGGGCGATTTGCGTGAGGGCCTGGGCAGGGGTATGGGGTGTATGAAGGGGATATTTCCTTTGCAAAGTCACCTGTATCAAAAACCTGTGCTGTGTGGACTATATGAAAAAAGCGAATATAGCGATAATTAAAGTAAAAGAGAGCTGCTGTATGGTAGGTTCCCACCTCTCCAAAATTGTAGCTGATGCAGAGGTTAAAGGAGATGAGCCATAATTGCTCCCAGAGCTCTGTGTCTCTCCTCTCTGGATAGCAGAACAGTGCTGGCAGCACCACTGGGTCCTGAGGAGTAGGGTCCAGCCTGCCTGGGGAAACTGAGAGGGCTACAGAGAGCAAGTCCATCCCCCAGACCACTTGTGCCAAGCAGGTCTCCTTGACCTGGTCACACTGGTCATCTTTATTAACACAGAGCCTGTCTGACTGCTGGAATGTGGCACTCTGCAGACCGGCCTGCAACTGATGCTGGGATGTCCTAATGTAGAAACTTGCAAAAAAGAAGCACTAAATCAAGATTTTTGTATTCTATTTTCTTTTCTAAAAGCTTTGGTAATTACCGTTGTCCTGTACTGCACTGAAACATGCAATGGCCCTCATTTGTCTTTGGCATTTTCTCTTGCTTCTTACTGGCATCTCCTTCGATGTTATGACAATATGTCCTCTACTGGACTAGAGGTATAACTATTGCTTTGGGATTGGCTTTTTAGTCAACATGCATTTGGGAAGGGTTTTAGCGACTGTCAAGTGGTCAGCGTGCAGCATGTGAATGTGCAGTAGTTGGAAACATCAGCATCCTTTGTGTCTATGTTTCAGATTAGGTCTGAGGCATGAGGATTTTAGGTTTTCTATTCTGACAGTATTATATTAGTAACATGAAGTATTTGACAGTTCTCTTCTATTTACTCTTTTAATGTCAAAATGTGTCACATCTGGTATTAATTGTTGGAAAATTATGGCTCTAATTTAGCATTTTGATTGTCTGGGAAAATTGAAGAGAGTGTAACATAACAAATGAATGCCTATTAATCTTTAAAATTTGTCTGTTTACTATCTGCTAAAATAGCCTGTTACACGGTGCTGTAAACAGTTTTTTTGAAATACTGGTATTCATGGAGAGGAATTACTACCTGGGAGGGCCATGGACAAAGCATTTCAGACTCTTTGAGGGAGGATGAGCCCGGAGAAGTCCTGGGGCCAGTGAAAGACACCCACCTGAGGCAGGGTCTCCTCCAGGGAGAAAGGAGGCTGCCATTTGTTAATAACCCTGTGGGAGTGGTATCTCCGTTCCCACGTGCATGCCAGACTGCTCCCTGCTGTCCCAGGTGCCGGGCAGGAGGAGCAGCCCACCATGGACATGGCCTTTGCTCTTCTCCTTCCCTTCACCTGGAATTACCTTCATGTGGGTTTCTTAGTTCAGGGCACAGTTTGCCCCAAACAAATAAGCTTATTTGTCCACAGTAATTGTTTTAATCATTATTAATGAACATTAATTTCCAACCAGAGCTCTCCAAAAGCCCCGATTTTTTCAGACTTGTTGGCATGGGTTCATAGGCAAAAGAAGTCGGGTTGTTCTTCCTGGGGTTGCAAATGAAAAAGTTTGTCTCGCAGGGATTATGTGGATCAAACCCAAACCACAGATACACTTTGGCAAGGCACTGCCACTCTGTCCTGACAACCCCAGCTCTAACGAGACAGGTCTCTGCTGCCTTCTGACATGCGGGCAAAGCAAAGGAAGCTGGTGGCAGTACAGTGTTACATGGGTACTGTATGTGGGTGGTGACAGGCCCGATAGCTTTTCTATCAAAAGACACCCGTGTGTTTGTGAAAATACATTTTTGGAGGATCAAATACCAGGTGCCTATTTTAGTAGCAGAAAGCCCTGAAACATGCCAACTCTGGAATAAGCTGATTCTGAAAGCTGACATATTCTGTATGATTATTCCAATATACACCATCTGTCAGTAGCATATACAAATATTTATGTATTTTATTATAACTACTATGAGGTACTGAAGCTCATAAATAATTTCATTTTCAGCAATCATTTTATTACTTTTCAATGGTTTGATAATGACATTTTGCTGTGCCTGCTCAGGCTCTGACACAAGGAACAGTCACAGTGTGGCTATGCAAGCGACACTCTTCTCACAAAAAGCCTGTGGCTAGGGGGGATGCCTGAGCCCTTGCCCCCTCTGGATGTGCACTGATTCTCACTCACTTCATCTCGTTGGGCTTCAGACCGCGCTACACTTTCATTCAGCTCCATCCTGCCTTGTTAAGTGACTGCGCTTAGACTGGCAAATGATATAATATGACTAATTATGTTTAATGCAGATAATGTCTTATAATCAAAATAAAGAGTGGATTGCAAACAGATCCTTAAAGGGCACCAGGCATAGAATTGACACTGTATTTATTACCAATAACATCGCTGAAGTGCTAACAGCTGCTCAGCTCCAGCAAGTGCAGCCCCTTTGCAGAGTTTTCCAGAAGAAGGGCTAAGTGTATCAGAAGCACATTACTGCTGATAATAGTAATTAGTTCAGTAGAGCTCAAAATGTTTTGTAAAATATTATTATCCTGATTTTGCAACTCTGCAAACCATGGCACAGAGAAACAGCCTCCTTGGCTTGGAGGAGTCACTGCTGACTGTGGGGATGGCCCTGGCTCTGCTGCAGGGCTGCTGCTCTGCTCCTTGGACCATGTTGCTCTCTCCAGCTGAGTCTAGATGTGTAAGGGATGTTCCCTCTTTATCTCTGCCTTAATTTTCACCACCGTTAGCAAAGAGACTTCAGTAGATGGAGAAGTGCACTGATGTGAAAGTAGATTTGGGTGTTAGATTTTTGAAAAGCCATTGTTAAGCTGAAAAAGGAAACCACAAGCTGTAAAGGTTGATGAAGCTCCTCTGTAAGGGACTCTTATTTTGCTGTGTACATTTGTTTTGTCTTGCTTACTAAAGGGATAAAGTGCATTCTAGGTTTCAGAGAGAGATGGCTGATTAATCTGTCTGCCAGGTACATATGGAAATAAATTAGCAAATGGTGCATCTGGGATTAAACTACCGCAGAGATGATAAATTATTGCCATCTTCCATGGCTGTATTACTGAAGCTTCACTGGGTTCCCAGTACTCAGTTACTTGCTATTCACACAATATCACCATAGCTGTGGGATGGAAAGCCTCTATATTTGAAGCAATTTTCTGTGATATGCTAGTTTGAGAACAGATCTGGCCAGGCCCTTAAGTATATGCTGTATACTTAGATTAAGTAAAAGCAAAGAGATTTGATTTGGTCCTTCTGCGCTGCATGAAATTCTGCTGGAATTCTCAGGAAAGGCAAAGGCAAGGACCTGCAAGAGGTTTTTCCACTATCTGCAGTGAACCTCCACCCTTTATCCCAAATAGCAGGGTTATATATGCTAGCACAATGTTGTGAGGCCCTGGAAGACAGCTTTCTCTGTCCTAAACCTCTCCCACACCTCCAGCTTCACCCAGATGTAGTTCCAGATTGCACAACTCCAGCTTATCTCTGAGATCAAGACTGAGATGAAACACCACGGGGGCAGGTGGTATTTGCATTGAATCCTGATAGATATTTCTCAGCTGTGTCTCTGCTTCTGCTGCATTTTTCATGTCCGTTTAAACTGATGTACAGCTGATGGGCTGGCAGCCAGGACATGACAGCCATGATTATAACAGGACGTGCAAGTGGACGTGCAAGTGTAACAGCAGACGCATGGTGTGCTGCTTCTCTGGAGGAAGAAAGGGTCATGCAGAAGTTCTCATCAAGGCTTCTGCTTGATAATACTTGGAGAGATTATGGCTGTGTCCACAGTACTTGTTGGAAGCTCTCTGTGGATCACCAAGACTGTAGTTTTCTTTCCCATCCACAAACCTGGATTTCATTTCAAAAGAAACTGGGACAGCTGTGGAGATGGTGCAAAAAACAGTAGCTGTGCTGGTTAGGCCAGAAGAGGTTTCTTACCTGCACAAAGGTGATCTGTGATAACAGTGCAGAGTAACAGAAGTTCGTGTTCTGATTTCCTTATTTCCATGGGTCTTTATTTGAGCTCTAAACCTTGCTCTGGGGCTGCTCTTCTCTAGAAGGGAGTTGAGGGAATAGAGCAGCTCTGCAAATGGTCACAAAGAAGCTGAGGAGGAGGCAAGTGGGAACACTGTTGGATAGAGAGATAGATCAAAGATCAAGTTTTGCTTAACATGCCTTGTGTTTAAAAGCTTGTGTTTTAATTTGAGGGCATACTGGAAGAGTGGCTTGACTTTTCCTAGGGCAAGTCTGCGGCACGTAACAGCTATGGTGCAGAGGTGCCAGATCCTGCAGCACACCAGTGAGCTGTGGGGGTGGGGGCAGCAGTGCTGCAAAAGCTACAGCTGGGCTTTTAACTGGGAGTTTGCAGATGGCAGGGAGAGCTAATGTCTCCAGGTCAACCTTCCTGGCGCTGCATGGGCCTGCCAGGTCTCTCAAAACCAGTCCTTGTGCAGTGACTGATCCTGCAGGCTGACTCTGGGGTGCAGGGTGGAGATGAGCAGGACAGGACGGTTGTAGAGCTGGGAGCTGCCGGGTGCTGGTTGTGGCAATGGTTGAGTGGATGCGAGCCCATCACAGGGCACAGACAACCGTGGGATGGGTCTGCTGCACCTTCAGGTTGGGCTCGAGGGACATTGCTGGGTGACTGTGCCCACTGGTTTTCTTCTCCAAGTCACTCATTGCGCTGTGGGTCAAGCACAATTAGGATGTTTGTGTCCGTGATTGAGTAACGCTAACGAGAACAACGCAGTTCGGTACAAGATGCGTGGGTGGATGCTGAGCTGTAAATCTGAGCTAGCAAGGATTCTGAGAGCTCTGTTCAATTAATCCAAACACAGAAGTATTTATAGAAATGGATTATTTTCCAGTGACTTTATTTGCAAATTTTGTTTAACAACAACAGTTTGCTCCTAATATGATCATGTCAAGAAGCAAGTGGGACTTACTGTCATTCTTGGCCTCTCCCACGAAGTGTTTTGAGTACAATGCGGAGTGAGTCAAAGGAAGCACTGGCTGATGGATGAACAGATTGCAGCACAGTCATCTATTCTATTGCGCACTTCCAGGGAAACCCCTGCAAATTAGATGTGCAGTTTTTAAATGTACAGAGAAAACTAAAGAAATTATATTATGAATGAAAAATTAGATGGAAATGTCTACTGTCTCATAAACAATTCAGGAATAACTCCCTCTAAAACATTCTGGTTTATGCATGCATTTAATTTGTGCTCTGGGAGCAAAATAAAGTTGCTAAGATAAAACATTCTAATAATGATTTATGTAAATTTATTTGAACAAAGAAATGATGTAGTTGCCTATAGCAAATCGTTTGGAATGTGAAATGGTATTTATGAACTGCTTCTCTCTATATGAATACAACAGAAGATAGGAGAAGCTACATAAACAAAACATAATTGTACATTCAAAATGGACTCTGATGCCATGTCTAGTAAGCAGGAAAGCCAGTTGAACAGATTGTTGAGTGTCTGATAAAATAATCTCTGGCTTGATTCTTCCTAGGCTATTTATAGCACATGTTTAATTTAAAATTTAGGTATGTGCTGCAGATGACCGTAACAATCATACCAGGGCCACGTATGATAATACAAATTGTTTGCCTGACATCACACTTATGCCAAAATCTCAAGTTGCTTTACAAGCAGAAAATCAGGCTCCGTATCCTCAAAATATGGCTGAAAATGGGAAAACAATTGTAGTCCCCAGCTGCTACAGGCATATGGGGCCAAATTTATCCCATCTGTTGAAGGTTGTGGAGTTCCGCCAGGGATGACTTTGATCCCGTATGTCTAGCAAAGTGGAACCAATATGTCAATATAAGACATCCTGCTACTTTTGATGTTCTCCCAATAAAACAACATCATTCAAAGTGGCGTGGATTTCCCAAGTGCCCAAGTCACAAACACAATCACAGAGGATATTTCAACAGTGCTCTGATTCTTGCTACGGTGATGTTAAAACAGCAAACAACAATTGGCTTTTTCCTCGATGAGGGTTCAAGCCTAGGAGCTGCTGGTATAAGCCAGTGTGCATCAGCCTGAGGCACGGAAACCAAGGGCCATTTGAAGCATTTTAGTAAAACACTGCAGGACAGAAAGCTGTTTTTGCACTCAGGTAATGCAAAGCATGTTTCACTTGAAAAGCTTTTTCCAAATCAGGAATGAGAATGCCATGTAGAAATAATAGGCTTATTTACTGTATTTGCTTTGGCATACCAAGACATCTCTAGATACCTGGTGATGGGCTGAGCCACAAAGTCTGCATTCAGGTCTATCATTTACAAGTTTAAGAGACATTTGAATCCCTTGCTTTGAACAGGGCTGATTTCCTAGTCACCAGCAGCTACTCTCCTGGGGACTAGAAGGATTCAAGTAAGATAGTGCTCTGTCACATGATTAGGGTTCAGAGGACGTTTTTGCAGTTTAGTTCCTTCTGGCTTATTCTGGGCTAGTACTAAGTGCCTAGAGTAGGCTATGTCTGCTGCTCAGGACTTCACTGGTGGCAACAGAATGGTATTTCCGGCACCAAGCTGGTATATTAAAGGCAATAATGAACAGAAAGTGACTCTCTTTGGTCTCATGCTTGCAGACTGTTCTTTTGGGCCCTTCGTGTGTATCTGAATGAGACCAGGAAAATCATATAAGTGCTGGCATGACAAACCTGCAAGGTAGACTCTCTGACCAAGATGGTGTTTATTTCCAGCAATGGACTCTATGAAAGGCAGATCTTGATAAACACCGTTTCTTAGCATAGCTGACAAAATTTTACATAAGATTATCCTGGGACATGAATGTAGAGTTTAAATGTAACTGCAGACATTTATAATCAAATTGCTTTGCCCCCATTCCATTTATAGTACCTTATAAAGAGGATTTTGAATGGCTGTGGACAGAGCCACTCCAGTCTCTGTCTAGAAAGCACGTAGGCACTATTATCCTGGAGTGAAGAGGTATAAAAGTACAGTGGACTCACCCCGCAAGCTGCAACTGGAAGAGCATCTATTTTGCTCTATTTATTCCTTTGTGACTACTCTCTTCTGCCTGGGGCTTTCTCATCTGCACACTCTGCATTACTTATGGACTGCCAGGCCAAATCTCCAAAGATATCTGAGAAAACCTGACAGGTTCAGTTTCAAATCTCAATCAATGCTGCAATTCCCTCCAAAACAGAATCAGTCCCTGGAAATTGGGGTGAAGCCATATGTCTTTTGTTTCGCTCTTCAGGATGCCATTCCTTTGCCACAGCAGATCATCAGGGAGATCACCAAATCATTTGCTGAGATGGCACATCTTCCTCCAGAAATATGCAGGACTTCGTTAATTTTAATAGCTCACCTATTAATGTGCTGGGTTATAGCTAACACTGTCTATTACAAGTAATGAGCTAAACTGGGACATCTCTGTCACTTGAGGGTGCTGCAACTGCAGAGGTGGGTTCCCTGAGAAGCTCTTGATCTGTCAGTGGCTACCATAGCTCTAACATCTTCAGCTGAGATAAAAGCATTGTTTGCTTAACAGGATTGAATTTTCCTCAAAGAAATAATTGAAACAATAGGAGAATCACCCAAACCTGCACTGAGCATTAGCAGATGAGCTGGTTTGAAATCGATCCATTTGGAAAGGAAATAATGTGCAGATTGGTCAAGGTAATGATGGTATCGGATGATAAAATGGACGCAGGGATAAAGAAAGCTTGTGAGGGATATAGTGTCACCTAAAAGCTTTGCAGAAGTGCTTTTATTACCCTGAATCAGCTTGGTTTTGCACTGACACTTAGCTGTTTGCGAAGAATTATACCTGCTTCTGAGATAAATACATCTGACAGTGAACTCTTAACCCCTCTTTCTCAGGCCTCCTCTGGGCAGTGGCCGTGGAGAACGAGATGCCTTCAATTTTTCCAAATAAAGAGTTAGAGAAAATGGGGTGCAAAACTATAGTACATAATTTACCAGTGAGCAGAACACTCCAGGAAAATTACAGTCATTATTGAATGTAATGAAACCTGACAAATTAGAGTTTCATAGGCCCTCCTTGAGATTAGCGTGATCCATTAAACATGCTCTCTGACTGCTAAATGGCATTGTCCCATTTCCCCTTAAGAA
The DNA here is from genome assembly GCF_003945595.2 of Pipra filicauda. Taxonomy (NCBI): domain Eukaryota; kingdom Metazoa; phylum Chordata; class Aves; order Passeriformes; family Pipridae; genus Pipra; species Pipra filicauda. Next base: position 242,235 of record NW_024104402.1, read on the forward strand.
CTTGAGAAATTCTGAGGTAACTCTGGCTAACAGCTGATTGAAAGCACCCAATCAAGAGCTCCTTAAAGTAAGAGGAGAAATTATACTGATTAACATTATTTCCAAGAAGGTAGTCTCTGAGTAGGCTGTAAATTGTGTTAGAAGCATTTGGGTATTGCAGGGAAGACTGAATTTGACACTGAAGTGGCCACAAAGTAATGTACGAAGTGGAGTGATCAAGAGAAGAACATTTTGTTGATTGTGGTGGGAAAATTGAATTACTCTCAGTTGCATAGCTGTTCAGAATATGTACATTAAAGTGAATGATACACAGCTTAAACGAAAAGCAAGCAAATACAAAGAGCAGCAAAAGCCCCTTTCACAAATCCTCCTTGCCTCATTATTTATATCTTAAGATTGTTTTCACAGGGAATAGCATGGCATGCTGGTCATGAATACCTTATCCATTATGCTAAGACATCCTAGTTATGCAAACTAAATCAATACAATAGTATTTTGCTTTTTCCTTAACTGATTGTAAATTAAAAACAACCCTTAAATGACAGCCTGAGACCTGGTCACTGGCGCTGACTGAGCTGACATGAGATAAATGGTGAAGGGTCTGCGTGATAGTTAGAATTCTGAATTTCACAACAAAGCCTTCAAACTGGGAGTCAGTGAGAGAGTGTGGAAGTTGCCATTATTGGATAGAGTGTCTTTATCTTGTGGAAGAGGCTGCACATGGATATTCTCTAGTGCTTGGTCCTTCAGGGCACTAAGACCACCTTAGACAACTTTTATAGGCTTAAGTGAAGGAGATGTGAGCAGAGTAGTATTCCAGCACAGATGAGCCTCTCCCTTGGTAAATTGTCTCAAAATATGAATCCCTCAACTAAAAATGTTGTATAGCACGTGTGCTGGAGTGATGCAACTGCAATTTAGTTTTGTTTCTTCCATCTCTTGGTCAAACCCATCTCCCATCCCATGTCCCAGTTTGGGAGGTGCTGCACACTGCCAGGCACAGTCTGCAACGTCTTTCAGAAGCCTCCAAAACAATGATGCGTGACACTGAAACGCAATAAAAATTAAAACCTGGAATAATGGCAGGCATTAATAGATATTTCTCATATTTCTGAGGCAAAGATTTAAGTGAAATGCTAAATGTCAAATTAAAAGAGCCACATGACTACAATTTAATGCTAAGAGCTGTCTAATCTGGTAATGTCATCTCATTTCATGACATCCTTAATGACCAAAGCTGATCCAGAAGATTGATTTGTGGTATTTTTCCAGGATCACTTATTAAACTTAGCTCAGTTAGTGGTGCTTTGGGTGGTGTTTCAGCCAGACCAGTGGGCACTGGTACAGTGTTAAAGTGCCATCATGGCATATAAAGAAGAATTGAAGGAAGAAGCTTTGAAAGGTTGGAAAGGAAAACAAGCATTTGAAATACAAATCAGATTCCCATAATCTTTCCTCTGCGTAGAAGGAGTCTGTCAGCATGGCTGATGTGGTGTAGAGCAGAACACAATGAATGTGGACATAGTTGTAGAGAAGTTTATTCCCCTCTAGTCTAACTGCTTATAAGCATTTATGGTGCGCATTCCTGTAATATCTGACCGATATTTGAAATTGTTGTTCAGGGCTGGCAGCTTGTGTCTGCTATCAAGAGCAGATCTCTAAGGAAGATCTCTGTTGGTTATGATGTAGCTTATACATAAAAATATTTACGGTAGCTGCTTACATCTGTCCTCTCCTAAAAGATAAAGCACTTGAGTGCAGGCTGAATGCCTGCTACCTTCTCATCTCCTGACATTCATTATAAACCAAGAAGCCAAGATTTTTAAAAGCTATTCAGATGTTTTGTGCTGTAACTTTCTCTAGTAGATATATTCCTATTGATTGCAGTGAAACACACAGAGTAGAACAGAACAGATCAATTGAAAAGTAAAGTTAAGACAGCAAGCACACTTCTTTTCCACTTACCATAATGGAAGCAGTTAGGGCTGGATCTGTCCCAGGTGTAATGCTGCTGAAGTCAATGGAGTTGTACCAGCGATGAATTTGGCTCCTAGTGTTTTGTTTTGACCTTTTCAGAAGGTTGCTCTGCAGGAGTGAAACTATTAAACACAGCCAGCGATACCTTAAGTCAAACTATAGAAAAGGTAAATCTAGTGTGCATAGCACCTTTTTCATTAAGGAAGAGGTCTGACTTTTATAGAGTGAGGGCAAAAGAATTGATTCCAGATAAGTGCTGAACTTAGTTTCGCGTTTCCCTGGTGAATAACAATCCCAAGTTGGCCTGAGACTTGAACATCCCTGCATTCACGCACAGTTGTCTGGAAGAGGCTGCATGGTCTGTCTGTATGTCTGTGCATCCAAATGGGTTTGAGTTGGATGTCAGTTTTTGCAGAGATGTTATTCATCCACTCACCAACGATCCATGTAAACCAGCTGAACATACTTCTTCATTCAGGTGTCCTGAAATTGCCTGGCAGTGCTCTGTGTGATGATCTTTATTAGCAGGTATGCTCAGATTTCAGTAGACACCACAGATTCTTCATCCACCGCAATTGTCTGAGGAAGGCAGGGACTAGTGCTGTGGCTTTGGAGTACTTTCAGCTTCAAGCCATTCTGTTTTACATTCTGTTTACATCTTTGAATGCACTAATCCGGGCTAGGAGACAGCACTGTGTTCTGTAGCACCTGGCAGGCAGCAGTGCAACTGAGAACGGGCCCTCAGATTGGCACTGCCTCCATCCCACTGCATTGCCCTCCACTGAAATTTCCAGTGATCTCTGAAAACAGTGAGCCATGTGTTGTCCACAGGAACAGAGGTTTGCTAAGAAGGAGGGAGACAGTAAGAAAAGCTCTGGCTCCTCCTCAGATAGCTGGATTTGGAAGGATGGCAGAAGTCCACAGAAGAGTATCAGAGGTGTGCTGCAGGAGATCCCCCTTGCCTGCAGTGGGATCAGGGCAGCGGGCACCAACATTCGGTGCTGCCGCTGTGGAAGTGAGAGCTGTGGGAGGGGGTGCCTGGAGATGTCCCGCACTATCTCACTGCCTTGGCCTGCAGATGATGCTGGACAGGCCCTCCTGGGGTGGCTGGCTGCGTGCTCCTACCTCTCTTCTCATAGCTCCTTCTCTTTCTCTTTTTTTTCATGTCCAAGCTGCCCCTGCCCTTTCCTTTTATGGCCCCTTCCCTCCTCCTGTCCTCGCAACAAAGCTCCTCCCCAGCTGAGCTTAAGGTACTGTTGGCACCAAACTGACACATGCAGCTTGTCAGTCTGCTGACATAGGGTGCTACCATCTTCAGCCCTAACATGGGCTGTGGGCTTTTGGGGGGCAATGTCTGATCCCACATTGCCTGGCTCAAACTGGACCAAGGCCTCCCCTCCCCCTTCCCTACTTGTTCAGTAAATACACTGATTTGCAACAACTCATGATTTTCCTGGTGGGAGAGGGAGGAGGAGTAATCAGGTCTGAACATTCCTTGAGCCACTTGGACCTACCCATCCTGCACATGTATGTGAGGTGAGAGGATTTCAACAGAGACAACTCTGAATAAGACTGTTCATGTTGATGGAAAGTTTTATTTATAATATTGCTCACTGTTTTCTATGCATTTTCTTTTTTTTTTAGTAAAATACAACCTCAGTCTCCTCATTTGCCCTAATTCTTGCACTTTGTAATTCCTCTACTAGGTGAGACTCGAGTTCCTGTCCCAGTAGAAGTTTCCAAGCAGGAGGCCATGAGGCAGTCTCCTTCAGCAAGGGATTTCTTAATTTGTAGAGTCTACTGCACTATGTTTACTAGTTTCTTCTAAAGTGTTATCATAAATAATTAAAGCTAAATTGTGCTTGTTAAATAAATGAGGAATGCACATGTTCAGATGCATTATCTATGTTTTAATTGCACTCATTTGTTGAGGCTGTCCTTGTGTAAGGAGGCAGGAGCCTTCTGCCTGAATGGAGGGCTGTGGGAGCTGCAGGATCTGAGCTGAAGGACTGGACCCTCACTTGTTTGCCCAGGAACTTCTAAACCACATTTTTAATGTAGTGGTGAGCATCATCCATTGCGTGAGATGATGTTCCTGGAGGCAGGTGCCATCCTTTTGCCATGGGCTTCAAAAGCATGGAGAAACTATTTCATGGGGTGAAATCTTTACAAAGGTGGTTTCTTACATTCAGGCTGCTGTTCAGCAGGTACAGGACAACCAGGTGAAGCCCAGTGTCTCTGGTGTTTACAACCACGTATGTTAATGCTGAGCACTTTGCAGTACCCCCACAGCCTCCCCAGGGCTGGCTGCCACTGGGGCTGCCCAGTGTGTTCCCTGTGCTGCTTCCTGCATGTGGGGCTCTGGTTGTTTTATTTTCTCCTACAATCTTCTCATGTGCTTTTAGTCCATCTGTGTCTCTGTGACATGTACAGGCCAATGCCTGTGCTGGGATACAGGTCCTGGTCGGCTGCTGCTGTGCAGCTGGAGGCACACCATGCCCCGCGGGGTTCACTGATCTGCAGGCTCTGACATCCCTCCCTTTCAGAAAGCAATCCAGTTTCATCTTAGAACTGGTTTTAAAACTAATTGCTGCACGGAGTCTCACAGCCATCCTGATTAGTGATTTAAAACTTCTGGACTCAGTAACTCTATCTTCATTAGGAAGATCTGTTTTTACAATGATTGTCTCTAAAGAGGGCCTGGGGGATTATTAAGAGATGGCATTCATTATCAGTAAAAATACCATGAAGAAATTTCCTAGACAAATGTTGATGTTCTAGACGATGTAAATGTTCTTCCATAAGGAAACAATTTTATCTAAAAAGCATAATTATCTTAATAATGATCTTAAAAGCTAAATTGGATTTTAAGGCTTAGTCTGTGATTTAGGGCTTGGTCAGGGATTTCTAGATGGTTGACACCTGCAGTGCTATGCAGCTGGGAAGGGTAAGGCTGGTTGTTTGGGGAAAATGCCCGAACACTAACCAAGAGAAAAAAGGATGCAGAGAAAGAGAAGTAGTAGTCATTGGTAAGGGAAGGCTTTGGCAGGATCTGACTTTTAGGAAGCAAGGCTAAGTTGGAGAGAAATGAACTCAGGCAGCAGAAACCAACTTTGGAGCTTGAGGGCTGAATGCTGAGAGAATATGGCAGATGGAGAAAAAAGGACTTTTGATTTGTTTGTTTGTTTGTTTATTTATTCAACTAGGAGGGTTACAGGAGGGGCTAGTAGCTAGAAGATCTGCTGGATGATGTGGTGGATCAGTGTCCAGCAAGAGGACTCGCTAGTGGCAGGAATGAGGCTGGTGGATGAAGGTGCAGTAAGGCTGCTCTGGCTTAGGAAGAGATGGGCAGAGCAAGGTGATGGGCAAAAGGAGAGAGTTGCTTGCTGAATTTCTGGAGGTATTCTAACTTTACAGAATACACAGATACAAGGCAGCTGTAAGAGCAGAGTCAGATGTCTGTCTCTATGGTCACCAAAGGAATGTAAGTATCCTTGGATACTTCCCCACAGCATCTAAAATGGGGTTTATTGAAAGACTTTTGTCTTTATAGAGGACGTGGTTATACAGCGAAAGAGAATGAATAGATTTTCTTTTTTTCTGTACCTCAACTTTGCCTTCTTGATGTTTATTTTGGTTATTGTGGCTTCTGAGGCTTTTTAAATTAGTATTTCTTTCTTAAACAGAGTGCCTGTGAATGGTCCAGAATCTCATGTCCGAGGCTGCAGAAAATATTATTTTACTAAAAAGGAATGGGAAAGTGAATTTTCTTTGAGGAGATAAGTTTTTGAATGATTGTTTGTATCTGCATCTAGAAGAAAGGAAATTATGATTTCTTATGGCAGCTGAGAGATGGTCATGAGGAAAAGGAAGCTATTATTAATTAATCATCAATTATTATTTTAATATTTATGTAGCACTGTGTGACTGGTGCCCCACAGGGAAGGCGGATCATCTCTCTGCCTGAGGAGCCTACATTCTAAATTTAACCATGGTGAGGGCTGCTCATGGCAGATGATGTGTTTTCATCATTCCCTGCTCTGCCGCAGCTTTTCAGTTGAATCCCATTTTAATTCCCCATCCCCAACAGAGGGGAGCTCACACTAAGAAGGAATGGCAAGATCAGAGTCTAAAAGAGCACAATCAATGCAGTAAACAGAGAGGCAGGATTAGAGGTCTGATCTCAGTGTTACATCTTGCAATCCTTACCCCGGAATTGCAATAATGTAAATAAAACCTTTCCAAGAATAAAGAGTGCAGGATTGGTGCCAATTTGGAAAGACCTGCCCTTCCTGAGCCCTCAGACTGGCATCCAAGTAAAGTTTTGTGTTTTTTTTCCACAGTCCTTAAATTGACACACTTAATGGTGAGACTTGGCCTGCATGGAACTGGTGGCAGCAACACTGGGATGTTTCTTTTACGGATGTTTTCCCTGACCTTACCTCTTGCTGAAGTCCCATTCCTATTTTTGTGCTTTCAAGCAGGTGTTTCTAGATGCTGTGCCTGTACCTGATACTGTGCTCTGCTGGCAGCAGTCAGCAGGGTAATGAACTCTGATAGATGTATTCTGATAAAACCCATATATTTAGATCCTAGGAATTAGCTGATACATCACAAGGGTTGTATTGTAAGGCAGCAGTTCCGTGAAGTGACAAACTGAACTCTGTGATTCAGAGAATACGCATACGTGGCAGACCACTTGAAATGGAGTGGATTTGAAAGGGCAACTGAAAATATGTAATACTGAGAGAAACCAGCATTTATGTAAAGTACCTATCATTGTCAAAGCGTGGTGTAGTGGCTAGAACAGAAAATGGGAGTCAAACAGTCTAGGGTTTATTTTTGGCTCCAGCATATCTGTACTGAAGTCAAATTAATTGGAGCTAAATACAGAAGTCTCTCCTTATATAGGATTTTTGATCCACTTTCAGAACTCTGTTAGAGGGATGTGCTATTTTGTTTGTCTAGAGGGTGATCTAAAAGCACAGAAGGAAGTTGCTACATTTTGTATTAATGTATACAAAATTTTGTTCATAAGCATCTGAGTAAGTATTAGATGTTTAACTTCTGTGCTTGAAGGGATAAATCTGTGGAAATCTATAGCTATTTCCAGGTGCCAGTTTTGATCAGAAATCTGTTGGCTTCACTGAAATTTTGCATAGATATTTTCCCCTGTCAGATGTCCTACTTAAATAGAAGAAATACTGTATAAGTCTCACAGAAGTTTCTGGGCAGAGAATCCCTCTTCTGCAGCGTAAAAGCACAGGACAAAAAGAGAAATTTTCATTTATTAGTACATTTCCCTTTATTTAAATAAAGATTTTAAATAAAGGAAACTTAATTATTTTGGTTGTGACTTTTGCTTGTTAAGATAGATTCTTTAAAAAACCAAACCAAACCAATCTGTTTTCTTCAGGGGAATGCCTGTGAAGGTACCTCAGTGAACTCTCTTGCAGAAGCTCTCTTGAAGAAGTTCAGCTAGAACTCACCTAGACAGTGAGTTTATCTATGTGCTGGTGTGGGGACGTTGTTTACAGGACATGCTGTGGTTTGGCTGTCCTTACACCCTGCTGTGCAGGGGGTAGCAGATATATCCTTAGAGATTACCACATGAGAGGATGTTGTGGTTCCTTTTTGTTTCAGCTAGCTTCCAAGTCTAGACGGTTGCTCAAATGTTCTCCCAAGAGTGAAGGCTTGCTAATGGTTATGGAGAAGAGACAGTCTAAGCACATGGGCAGTGGACTCTGAAGAGACATGATTTGGCAGTGGTTTTATCCCTCTGGCCTGGCTTGGGCCTCCGTTGCACTGAGTGTGCTCTCAGTCTGCACAGAGCTGGGCACGTTCCCCTTGGGGATCAGTATCTCATCGGAGTAGGAACTAATCCAGTACTTGCAGTGCACAGTTCTGAAATAATTCACAGAAAAAACTGTTTAACAGGGTGTGTTACCATCTTGTCTGTCTGATTAGAACTGAAAAGCAGGGCTATCAGAGGAGAGGGAGACATCAGTTTGGTTGTCTGTGTTGCCATCTCCTTCAGGCAGCAGAGCAGGATAGGTGCAGAACTAATAGCAGCCATAGCTGGTTTGGCCATACTGGTTGGTGTAATGGCTGAGGGCCAGATACACCCAGGATCATGCTCATTTCTGTGCAGGACATTGCCCCTAGGCAAGACAAGTGTCTTGATGAATATTCTGCTGTAACTGCCCTCTTCTCTCACAAGCTTTGTGTTGGCGAGGAGAGAGGCAAACCTTTAGGTAGGGCTTGTAAGATGGCACTTTTGAGAGTACCTGAAGGCTGCAGCACTACTAACTTCACTGAAAGTCAATTAAAAGTCAGTGAGACTTGGGCTCTTAAATCTTTCCAGTCCTTTTCTTAAAAGTTACCATCAGTACTTGAAAATCTAATCTATTGACTGTGCCTCCATTGCGCCATCCGTCCGAGGATCTCTAACCAAAGCTGTAAATATCTATAAATCTGTAATACCTTATGAATTCTCTATATTGACTTGAGTTTTAGGATGTTCACTGTATGAGTATATTGATTTAGGTTAATAGGAAAAATAACCCAGTCAGTAATAAAAGCTGATGGTAAATCACTTCTCCAGGAGCCCAGTTTGGGCAGGTGACAGGCAGTGCGAGGATGGAAGGATCCTGCAGGCAAAGGCCAGTAAGTCGGCATGAGCAGCTTGTGTGGCCTTTCCGTCCTTCCCTCGCTGTGACAAGGGAGAGTCCAAGGGAGACGTGCTGAGGGGAGAGCAGTGTCTCCTGAGGAATGAGTCAGCTGTAGCCATGATACTGCCAGGTGACACAAGATACACCTGCCTACTCTTCTTTAACTTACTGTTAAGTAACACCTTGGATTTAAAGGCCCTGTCACAAGCCTCTGACAGAAGTCCAGGAGAGTCCTCACAGTTTGTTAGATAAACAGAGTTCACGCTCAGGGTGCTGCTTCTCATCTCAGGGCTGCCTCTCACAGCAGGAGCAGCTGCAGGATTGCATCCTGGGAAAGAGGGTGATGCCTCACACTTAAGGAAGGTGCAATCAGAACAACAGAGGTATCGCTCACTGCAGCATGCTTTACGCATATCCCATACTCATAGAGGAAAACAACATAGATTATCCCCTCCAACAGCTGGTATGGATCTGTACCATTTTGCCTGAAGCCATTCTGTAGACTGCAAGGAAGAATATTAGTGATCTGCAGGAGAAGCCAGACTGCCCGACATAGATGTAACGTTAGGCTTAGCTGGAAGACCAGGAGCAGTAGAATTTGTAACCCGAGTATCTTTTTTCTGGTCAACCTCCTTGGGATATTAACTCACATTGTTCTAGCTCATTCTCTTGTCCTTGTGGTTTATAAAGCAAAAGAGCCTTTTTTTCCCTGTTAATTTTCAGTGTATTGCTCTCTTGTTTTAAATAAAGCTCCTGCTCTATTTTTGAATAGCATAATGAGTGAAAAATTACTTTATTCATCCTGGTGGCAGGACAGCAATTTGTTACACTGCCAGCTAGAGGACCTGGATCAGAAACAAATTTGGGTTCCCAGGCTCTGTGCCAGAAGAGCTGAGACATATTTTTGAGGTGATGTACTTGGACTCTAGGGGGAGATTGTTGACTGAACTGAGCTGCTTTCACAAACATCCTGCCAGCTGAGCCATGACACACTGCTGGTCTTTGCCTCAAATGGGCAGGTCCCCTGCCCTGCACTGTACACCACGGTTAGGAACTGCTCCCAGGAGCTGGAAGTGCAAGTGAAGAACTGAGGATACTTTGAGTGGCAATTAAGTTCCTGCATGTATGTTCACCCTTATTTATCACTTATTATTCCACTGATCCAAGCACAAGGGGGCCATGTATAATGACGAGTGCAGGTTGTTGGAGGCGGGGTTGTTGCCCTTTTCATGTGATGCCAGAGCTGAAACTTGAGTAGAAGATGATGCAAGGCCATCGCTTCCCGTATGACCACCCTGGAACATGTCACCCTTTGAAAGCACTTTCTCTCTATCTCTTCCCCATAGCCCTTCCCACCATGCTCCATGGTTCTTCCTCATCTCCCAGGCCATTTCCATCTTGGCCGTGCCCCTGATATCTTAGGCAGATGACAGGTGTAAGCTGGAGGCTGGGACTTACACTGGAGCACCCCTGAGAACTTTGGTAACTCTGAAGCTGCAGCTTTTTTACAGGACTGAGCCTGCATAGGGCCTGATCTGTTACAGCTTGTGTTTGTGTGAGGCAGCATCTTCCAGCTGCCGTTCTCTTCATGGATAAAGATATCGTCAGCTGGAATGATCTGCTTCCACATTTTGTATGGACATATTAAGTGCTTGGAAAAGCTCCAGGTATTTCAAGCGAGACTATAAGGGGAAAAAAATACAGAGTGGGACTACAAGGGAAAGCATGTTGTTAGAGCCTTTTTACTGAAAAATAACTCCCTTTTCTCCTGTCTGGGTAGACACAATACTGATAATTATGACTGTATGATTAGATGGTCATTGATAGGTATTGTGTGTATTATGTTTTGTTGTTTCTGTATACCTGTAGTTATTTCAAGGAGTGAAATGCAGATTAAATATTAGTAGCGCTGTCTGAACAGTAGGACAGCACTATAAAATCCAGAAAAGTTTGCATAGACCTGAGTCACATGTCCTAGATATACAGTAATTACCATAATACACAAGAAATAGGGGTTTCAAGCAAAGCTATGAGGTGACATGTTTAAAGCAAAGAAAGAATTTTTTTCCACACAGTTAAAGCGTGGAACTTCATGCTACAGGTTGTTGTTGATGCTGAAGCTTACATGAACCTTTTTGAAAGTGGATAGAAAAAAAATAACTTTGGGTTTACAGCATACCACAGCATCTGATTGCATCTTTAGCTTAAGCTTTTAAGCAGCAGGTTTCTGGAAGTACAGGAGAACACTGTGGAGTATCACTGTGCATTTGCCCTGTTCTTCCTTAGGACATGGCTGGAACCAGGACTGTGGGCAAGAGCAGTTTTGGTCTGACTGGCTTCTTCAACTCATACAGTAAATGTTAAATGGAGTTATGTGACAGGGAGGTAAGGGAGAAATAAAGGTAGAGGGTTGGATGCTGATTAGAACTGGCGTAAATCCAAGGATGCAATCAAATAGTGCACAGAGCCACAGTGTGCTGGGGTACCTGAGGACTCTGCAGGCGCCAGCATCACACTTCCTGCTCAATAAGGCAAGCAGAGGCATAAATTTCCACCTGGCCACTTTCAAGGTCTTATTCCATCTGCTTGACCTATGAAAGAAGAAACTCTGTTCAAGTGGAACCCGTTAACTTCAGTAAGGACCCCCTTTGGGTACTTGACAACTAAAATCCCAATCTTGAACAGGCTTGAGCACATGTTTGCCATGATGTGCATGCACACACATGAATATATGTATCACCAAAGGCCTAGTTGCAGACCTATGCTGCACACATGAGTGCTGCATGTCTCTGGCTCCCTAAATCTGATGAGTGTGTATGGGAATACAGAGTCAACCGTGGCTGTGTACAAGGAGTGTGCAAGACCAGTGCTGTAGCAGAAGAACAGGTAGTAGGTTACTAATGGCAGTGCTTGTTCCAGGCCACTTGTTTTGCCTTCTCTGTTATTGTAGAGCTTGTGACAATAGACAGAAATACATAAAAATAAGGGAGATACATGTATTTTCTGGCCTCATCGGGTCAGAACTTACAGATTTTCTCACTCAGCAAAGTGAGTACCCTATAATGTCTGGAGCATATAGATCCTGGCTTTTTTTTGGACTGGGACATGTGCATGGTAATGGATGAGCAGAGGGGCCATTTCATTTATATGGAGGTGGGCATGATGCAATTTAAAGGGGCTGCAATTTTTCCTTTTTGTTGAATTTGTGAGTTTTTTTGTGTTGTGAACATCTGAATTTTCTGATTGCTGGTAAGAAATACCTACAGTTTGGTGTAGTGATATGACCAAAGCACAGAGTAGCCCAACCCTCCCCACTGATTGGCTTACACTGGGATCTTGAGAGCTGTGAGATTATGCTGTTTGGAGAGTCAAGAGAAAGGAGGAGTTGCAGGACCAGTTTTTCAGTAGAGGTAACAGTTGCACATGGCATTGGATTAGGCTGCATTTTCCCTGGTACCCATCGTGATCCAGCTGCCTTCACCTCAGTGACATCAGCTGGCTCCAAAGTGGTGGTCAGGATTAATCAGTTGGCCAGTGCTGGCTGTGTGCCCTACTCATGGCATGGGAGTCTCGCATGAATTTGCTGAGACCAGTGTCTCAGAAACATCCCCCAGGTGACCTCTTAGGTCAAAGCCATCCAGGGCACCCTCAACACAAGCAGTGGCATTGGCCAGTCAAGAGATTCACTGGCAGTTGTAGCCAAGTGTTGGCTTTGTTGCAGGAAGTTAAAAGCTATACTGTCAGTTTGTTTGCTCATCCTCCCCCAGATCTGGCATTCCTCTGATTGTGCAGCCAACTGTAGGTTGTTGTTATTTGGACCAAATCATGCCTTGGAGCAAAACTGACATCACTGCTGGGCCTCATTAGGGAAATGAAGAGCAGGGTGTGGGGAGCTGGCTGGAGGAAGCGCCTCTGTTTCCCACCACTGAACTGGGAGGTGAACTCCCCTTGCCAGGCAGGTTAGTGGGGTCTGTGGTTTCAGTGGAGCCCTTTGCCACCACCCTTCAGTTACAGGAGGCTTAGGAATCTCAGCAGCTTTTGTCCTGGTTTCAGCTGAGATAGAGTTAAGTTCTTTCTAGTAGCTGGTACAGAGCTGTGTTTTGGATTTAATATGAGAGTGATATTGATAACACACTGATGTGTTCTTTGCTGCTGTGCAGTGCTTACCCTAAGTCAAAGACTTTTCAGTTTCCCATGATCTGCCAGTGAGCAAGTGCAGAAAGAAGCCAGGAGGAAGCACAGCCAGGACAGGTGACTCAAACTGACCAAAATGATATTCCATACCATAAAGTGTCACGCATAGTGTGGGGGAAGATGGCCAGCAGGGGCTGATCACTGAAGGGAATGGGCTGGGCATCGCTCAGTGGGTGATGAGCAACTGTACTGTGCATCACTTGTTCCTCTCTTATTCCTCTCTCTCCCTTTTCTTCCTAATATTATTCATGTTATTATTATTATTACAATAATTACTGTTGTTGTTATTATTATTAACTTTATTTCAGTCATTAAATTGTTCTTAATTTGTGAGTTTTACCTTTTTCCAGTTCTCCTTACCATCCCAACTGGGGCTGGGGGGCAGTTGAGTAAGTGTGGCTGTGGTGCTTAGCTGCTGGCTGGGGTTAAAATATGACAGCTTTTAATAAGTTTACTTGCATGCTATGTGGTGTACGTTGCTCCTTGCTGTCTTGTGTTTGGTTTTTTCTAATTACCATTTTAAAGAGCAGTACTGACAGGGCAACATGGTTTCTGTGAATCTCTGGTAATTTCAGAATCATGGATTTAAATAAATGAAGACTAATCACATAGTTACTGGTAGGTGGTAAAGTCCTTTTCTTCAAGTAGTGAAGAATTTCTTAGTATGCTTAGTTACAGCATTGGCAGTTTGGAAGAGAGTGATTAGTGAAATTTGCGGTGATTATTTTATTTGCAAACTTGCTTTGCTAGGCCTTTTTCTTTTCTTGTGTTTAGATATCATCTTGATGTTGCCTTATGTCTCCCACACTTTACGCCACTTTATGCCTTACTGGACTTTAGCTATGTAATTCCCGGCTTTCCCTTTTATCTAGTTATTCTCGACCTTTGGAGTTTGATTGTGTAACCAGAGGTGCAAGTAGTGTTTTCCCACTGAAGATCAGACATGTATAAGACAGTGTCTTTAATGTCACTCTGTAGTTGCTAGTTCAACATGCAGAAGTTACTAAAGTTAACTTATAAATACTGTGAATAGTTTATCTTACAAAAAAAAGTACTGTCTGAAGCCAGTGCCTGTTTCAGCCACCACTCATGCTGCCAACATCCAACTATTACCTGTCTCTTATTTCACACTAAACAGTATAACAAAAGCATTCTTAGAAATGGGCCGTTTCTAAACACATCAGAAACTTGTTTGGTCCAGCACCTAAAAAATGAAAGTGTTTTTTTTAAGACCTCAGTTTTCATTTTGGCACAAATCACAGATGTTCACGGAAATATCAATAAGTGCAGGCTCTGGAGATAAGCTGCTTCTCATTAAACATGCATGTGCTGTTGTCTTCCTGCTTCTTCAGACCTGGCCTTCATTTTGAGGTCAGACTTTAATTTCTGAAGAATGTAATTTAAAGCTCTGTATAGTGCTTTGTGACTACCTGCAACTACAAAGGAAGAAGACTTGGCACTGGCAAAATAAGTACGTAGCAGCTGCAGATGCTCTAACTCTGCTACAGGTAGTAGAAAAGAAGGTCCAAACATCTGAATGAGTTTAACAAGGGGCAGAAGCAAGAGAAGTGCCTGTTGGATTGCAAAAAGTTTTACAGGCAGAAGTTGACAACACAGGAGGCTCCTGCTCCCTGTATTTAAAGTTTACTTTGCCGCTTGTCTGGAGCGGGTTCAGTGTTGTAGTGAATAATTTATAAGCAGCATGAATGAGCTCATTAGTCACCTTTTCAGAGCTTAAATGAGTTTTGTGGTTGTCATTACACAGATCTTCTGCTCAGCAGCACAGCGAAGGGACGGCTCGGCGGCTGGCTGGCTTGTGCTGGGACAGCCTGTCACCTCCCAGCCCCGACTGGCCAGTCTGCTGCTGAAACCCCAACTCTCATGTCCAGAGCTGGTCCGGTATTGTGCAGGGCTTTTTCCAGTGATAGCTTTTTTCTTCTTTGTTATATGATATTTGGTTTGGTGTTATGTTGTTTCCATGTTGTATTTTTTTTCCGTTATGGAAAAAAATATTGAAGATTATGTGACAGGTGATGTGGAATAAGTAAAAGCTTTTACTTGTGTACAAGCAATAAAAGCGACTTTCCTCCTCAAGCGTTCTGCAAAATTTTGTTAATAGCCTGTCCTGCTTTCAGCTGTGATGGAGTTAATTTTCTTCCTAGTAGCTGATACAGTGCTGTGTTTTGGATTTATTATGAAAATGATATTGATAACACACTGACGGTTTAGTTGTTACTGAGCAGTGCTTACCCTAAGTCAAGGACTTCTCAGTTTCCCATGCTCTGACAGTGAGCAGGTACACAAGAAGCTGTGAGAGAGCACAGCCAGGACAGCTGACCCGAACTGGCCAAAGGGATATTCTATACCATAGTGCGTCATGCCCACTATATAGACTGGGGGGAGTTGACTGGGAGGGGCTGATTACTGCCGGGAGACGGGCTGCGCATTGCTCAGCAGGTGGTGAGCAAATGTATTGTCCATCATTTGTTCCTCTCGGGTTTTATTTCTCTCCCTCTCTCATCTCCCCCTTTCCATTACTATTATTATGACTATATTGAACTTAATTTATTAAACTGTTCTTAACTCACAGGTTTTATCTTTTTCTGATTCTCTATCCCATCCCACCTGAGGCAGGGGTAGTGAGCAAGCAGCTGCATGGTACTTAGTTGCTGGCTGGGGTTAAACCACAACATAGCCATAGCATTTTTTTGTCCTTGAAATGTTTATGGAAGTGCTAAACTGTTTGTCCTTGAAATGCCTATAGAAGTGCTAAACTGCGTTGGAACTAGCTGAACCTTAGAAGGCGGCTTAACTATCAATGTTTACAGGACTGCAGATTTAAAGACAAAAACATTCCCAAGACTATTTCATAGTGCTTTGGCTTTGCCCACTCCATCACTGTGGCATTCCTGTGAGAAACCTGTGGAATGTGAAATTTGCCTGCAAAAAGTCTGTGAAGTGCCAGATGCACCACACCTCCCAGATTACTGCAGCTGCTCATTGAAGTTACCTGTTGCCAGAAAGACTGGGGCAGTGCCAAAAGGCCTGGTAGAAATTAATGCCCCAGTGGATAAGTCAGCCCATAATGATAATACACTCTTGTCACCATGGAGAAACCAACAGCTGCTTGCAGGGAAACCCACCTCACAGGTTGTGAGCATGGCAGCCATGGGGGTGGTTCTCTGGCCATAGCAGTTGCCGCTGGGATGTGGGTACTTTAGTTGTGCTTTTTTTCTGTGCCAGCTTTCCTCCTTCTTCTGCAAATCTCACTTACCTGCTCTGCATGGTGGCTGCTCTCTGGTTCAGCCTTGGAGGCCACCTCTCCTGTAGCTGTGGAGGGGAGCACAGGACAGCACAGAAGCTTTCTGCAGATGTTACTGACTCTTTTTAGTCCTTCCACTGCAGTTTTTCATTGCTTTCCATTCCTTGCTCCCTGGTGCTTTTGGTAGGCTAGCATTAAAAACACAACAAGGATAGAAATGTGCTTATTCATGTTATGACACTTGGTGTGATTCTCACAACCTGCACCCTCTCAGCATCTCTTGCAGACACAACTGTAGGTCAGCCATGCTCATGCTTCATTACTGCATCACTGCATACAGGCTTTCATAGCTGTCTCTGCATTGTTGCAGTCTGGGAATCTGTATTTCACAGGATTTCCTCCAGGAACAGAGTTCAAGAAACGTACAGGAAGAGTAGAGCTTAGTGGGGAGTAGAGGAAAGGACTCTGGAATATCCTGTGCTACAAAGAGCTGGAAATCAAGCTGGGACTCAGTGCTGTTGTGGTTAGGAAATGCACCTGGCACAAGGAAATGGTCAGAGGAGAATAATCGCCTTCTAGCTCACAGCAGTAGTGATGGCAAACTGCGTTTAGCGTCAGTTCCCAAGATCCTCAGTTGAGGACTTCAGTACCTGCAAGGTCCTGTTGCAACTTATTTTTGCAGGCATAGATACACAAATAAAGGACAAACTCCTAAAGCCATTGATGAAATGAATGTATTCAGAAAAGCTGAGGCAGGTTGAGATGTTGCCTTGAAATAATTTTGTCTTAGTTTTAGAAATTCCATTTGAAAATGCAGTTTGGGAACTTTATAAAAAGAACATGGTTCTCCATTCTAGTTTTCTGCAAAACTTCTAATCTTTACTTCTCTGCAGTGTTAGCTGCTGCTTTTCCTCCATGTTGCTTTTGAGAACAAAAATAGAGTTTCTTGTTCTGCTGATTACTTGTAAGTTTGACTTCAGCTGCCAAATGATGAATACTGATGTTGAGATAACTTCAGGCCACATTTTGTGGCATTACACCTGTACAACTGATAGCAGAGTCTGAGCACCAAACCCCAGAAAGAGTTCTTTCATTTTTTTAGCCTCTTGAAACGCTGCAACTGTCCCAGAAATACTGGCTTGTATTGCAGTTAATGTACCAACTGGGTTAGGTTAGGTGAGTTCAGACCAATATAGCCATTATAGCAGAAGACTCCAGTAAAGATATGTTTATCCCAGCAACATTTTGCTTTCCATTGGCTGGGCTACTAAGATAAGCTGCACTGGCGGAAGCTTCACTTTCCCAGTATAAGCTAGGTTTGTGCTTGGGTGCTTGTATGGTGGGTAATTACAGTGGGAAAGCATCTCTCATATATGGACCTGTTTTTACAAATGTATGTAGGACAAAGGAGCATGCATGATGCTCTCCTCCCGCCACGCTCATGTACAGAAACACAGTTGCTGGTAGCTTGTCAGCTGTATATAATTTTAGCACTAAGTATACTCATTCAGCTAGAAGCTGCAAGCGTTACTACAATAACATCGTAAATGTGCATACGTTAATTTCTGAAGAAGCTATTTCATAAAAACTGTGGATTTTATTGTAAGAAAATAATTTTATTTTAGCCTGTGAAACAGAAATGCTGTAGATAGTTTTATTTGCTCACACTTCTGTCAAAGCTTTGTGTTGGTGCTCTTTTTCTCACTGATTCGGCTCTGTTTCTGTTGGGTTTTGCCTGCTGGGGCAAATGAGAACTTGAAGAGTAAATGAATGAAAGGTTGGGGAAATGCTTCGTAAATCTGATTCCGTGTTCTCCAGTGAATGAGCAAAAGATAAATTTATTGGTAAGGTGAGTAAGCTGGGCCTTCATTGCATGTGCAGCTTGTATCTTTAGCTAGTGCTTGGTGTGGGAGAAGAAAGGGGAGCACATGCATCTAAAAGATATGGGACAAGCAGGCAGGCAGGATACAACTGTGCTCGGAGCAGCTGCAAGGCAAGAGCTGCTCTTTTTCATGGCAGCAAGGCACTGTTGCTCACCTGCTTTGGGTGCGTTACCTCCGTATGAGGCAGAGGCTTTGGCTGTTCAGGTACTGTTCAAGGAATTCAGATACGGCTCTTTCTTTCTCTGCCCCAAAAGCGGACATAGTGAAAACAACAAAACCAGGCTGGTCTGCTGTGGTTAAAATAAAGAAAATAAAGAGGTGTTGATATTGCAGGGGAAGAATAGTGGGAAGAGGAGTTGTGAAAGAGAAAATGAGCAAACACATCCTGCATTCATGATTCAGTTTTGTTTGTTGGGTATATATATATATATATATAAATGCTCAAGGGTGTTCAACATGCTTCTGCTCTGTACAAGATTAAATCCGCTGCCTCAGAGAAAACAGAAGTTTAGAAATGGCAAGAACTGATGTGTGGGACACCAGTCATTCTGCATGGGAGAAGAATTGAAACAAAATGAGATGGCCAGTGTATGGTGTCAGGGCTCCAGCTGTGTCCCACAGTGAGGGTCTGGTGACAAGGAAAGAAATCTGACTCTGATGTAAAGAGAATAAACATTGATAAGGATGCTGGTCAATAAGGGCATTGTAACTGGACATCAGGTTAGGAACAGGGGCTTTAAAGTGAGGATAAGTAATGCAGGTCCATTGAATGGTGAGACAGGTGAGGCCAGAAAGTAGAAGTATTTAGCAAGGTCACGTGACATGGTGTCCTGCTTTTGACTGGGATGGTGGTGCTGGTACAGAGCTGTATTTTTGGTTTTAATATGAGAATAATGTTGCTCAGTGGGTGGTGAGCAATGGTATTGTGCATTACTTGTTCCTCTCTGGTGTTATTTCTTTTTCTCTCTCCATTTCCCTCTCCATTACTATTAGTATTATTATTGTTGTTGTTATTATTATTATATTTTATTTTGTTTGAATTAGGAAACTGTTCTTATCTCAACCCATGAGGTGTTTGGGTTTTTTTTTAATTCTGATTCCTCTCCCCACTGTGGGTGTGTGGGGTGGGGGAGCGAGCGGCTGCGTGGTATTTAGTTGCCATCTGGGGTTAAACCATGACACATGGTCATAATACTAGCAAAGAAAGATGTTTCCAGCAGAGATAGAGATGGAGGGGTGAAGATGAGCCCATGAGCCCGTGACCCTTGATGGCTTGTGTGCTTGATGGCTTGTGGGAAATTTTCAGGGATTCCAATCTAGAGGAGGATAAGAGATAAAGGAGTATAGGGAGATGGCTGGAAATCCTCATTAAATAAGATACTGCAACATCTGCAGTTGGTATTCTGAAATCTGAGTGGAAAGATTAGACTGTTGCATATTAGCCCACAAGGCTAAAGTGCAGCTCTGCACTGTTGGTACTTCTAATTGGCCTTGGGTACGGCAAGTACTTTGGTCTTGATGTACAAACAGTTTCATCTGTCAGTGTTGCAAATCTTTTGCTAAATGAATTAGTATTATTTCTGTCTCAGAAATGGGGAAATCAACACCCTAATAAATTTGGTGGCTTGCCTGAGATTGCAGTAGTATTTAGTTACTTGATGGCCATACATCAGATGTTCTGATGCTGCTGTAGTCTTTAAGCCAGGAAATCTTTCAGTGGTGCTGTGTGAGACAGTATGCTCCTTTCTTCTATTAGTTGTATTAGGTATTTCAGCAAAAAGCCAGAAGTTGGGGGACAGTCTTCCCAAGAGGCAAGATATCAGTGTTTGCCTAACTGCTGATGTTTTACTGCTCTGCAAGTCAGCAGCTGCAGTTGCTGTCGAGCTCAGGGGTGAGTGGGAGCCAGTGAGAGGCTGCCCCGGACCGCTGCCTCTCATGTGGCACTTCAGCAGGGAGCCCTGTGCCAGCCCTCCGACCCAGCGGGCAGTCTGTCCCCCTGCTCTCCTGGGCTTCTCTGTCACCTGCTGCTGGCCCCTGTGCTTGATCATGCTGGCTTTCCTGTCTATACAGCAAATGTCTCACAGCGGCCCTTCAATGTCATCCCCAGTGTGCACTCTGGGGAAATTCCTACCTGCCATGGAAAAGGCAGAAAACTCTGGAACCAATCTTATTCTACCAATATTGATGGGGAATTTGGCCATTAATTTTGAACAGAATTGAGCTGAGTAGGATGCGTACATAATGTATTCAAGGTATAATTTTCTTTGCATACTACCTTGCATCTCACAAGGCTTCCCCCTTGTCGCTTCAGAAATACTTCTCATTAGCTGAATTCTTCTTGGTAGTCTTTCAAAGCACTTGACTTTTACAAGTGATAATAAATGCAATAAATCTCTTTGCTTGCCAATAAAGAGACATGTTGATTCAGTCAGAAAAACATTGAAGCATTTGGAGTAAATTCAGGTGGGTGGAGTTATGACTTGATAATTTAGTTTGGGTTTGAAAACAAACGGCCATGAGATAAGGACTGTGTAAACTAATGGTCTGCTGAGTGTTTGAGTGTTAGGGCTGGTGGAGTCACATAGCCAGGTTACCAGTGGGTAATGATGATACTCTGCTGCCTGAGAGGTATTCTTCCCATTCTGCAATTCAGCTGCTGGCATGTCTTCTTGAAAATATGCAAGAATGTGAAATAGCTGTTCGCTGGGTAGGGGAGGGAAAGCTATCGGCAAAAGAAAGTCTTAGCTAGTTATGACAGGAATTTCTAGTTCCAAAGAATCAACAAAATGCTTCTTAGCCCTCTACTACGAAAATGAGGTGGTTGCCATTCTTGTCTAAAACTGAGAATTTCGCAACTGTCAGAGATTAAAAGAGGTAACCAATGCCTTGAGAAACAGTATGGACACAGGCATGGAGGAGGATACAGTGGTAAACCTGGTTAAGTGGGATAATGTTGACTGTGGGCCAGCATAGAATTCCTGCAAGGTCTTGAGACAGCTGTCCTAACTTTTCTAAATAAAACAGCTAAAATGCTTAGTGACAGTCTCAGTGTCCAGGGAGGGCTGCATTAGAAAGGATACTTGTATTTCTGAATTGAATTTTGTTATTTATATGTTTCTGCAGCAGACCTTTTCTATACTGAAAGTGAAATTTATTTTCAAGTGTACTAAATCTGCAAGCCTTCTTTATCCAGAGTAGAAAATCTTTGATTTTTGTGAGCCAACTACAAAACAATTCCCCGTACTTGCTTTGTGGGTGGAGAGTCATACGTGAGTTCTGTGGTGCAAATCACGGAAGCTGCTTGAGATCAGGCATGTAGCATATAGGAGACTGTACGTTCCAACTACTGCTGTCTAGACTGGGCAGCTTCTTTATTTTTAAATCAAGTTAGTTCCCTTCAATTAATTTAACTGATGGTAAGGGTTTTTTACTCAAGTTAATACCAGTTATGTCAGAGTATGGTAGCAGAGGAGAAAATGCACCATTCTTCTTAATTGAGTCAAGCCTTATTTTAAAGCAGATTTCCTTAAAGAAATAATTTTTATTCCCCCCTCGGCTGTTACTGCAGATTTCTGCAACACGGTTCTTTACTGCACACGGTGCAGACAGACCCTCAGCGAGACCGTAGTTTCATGACACACAGAGTCAGCAGCAGAGCCCCCGTGCGCGATCCCCGCCTGTCGTTCCCGCACATCCCTGTGGGGCCCGGCTCCCGCTCACACCCGCGGGGCGGGTGCTTGGCTACCGCACTCCCGAGCGCGCAGCTGGGCCGGCAGGGTCGCCCGTCCTCGGCAAGAATTACCTGCCCGCCGGGAGGGTGTTCAGAGATGCCTCCCCCGCTTCTCTTGCGGGGGCAGGCAGTGGCAGGGCTGTGCTCTGCTAACCCTTGGGCTCCCGGGGCTCATCGGTGCCCGCAGCGGTTCAGAGGGGTCGGCCCGGCCGGGCCGGGGGTAAGGACACTCGCACAAGTGGGAGCACCGCGGCCGCCGGTTCGGGCGGGCAGCGCCGCCGCTTCTCTCCGCAGCGGGGACTTCCCCAGGCGCCTCCCGCCGCCCTCTCGCCCACGGACACCCGCCCGCCCCCGGGCAGCGCCGCCGGCCCGGCGCGACCCCGGCGCCGCCGCCGGGCGGGCGCCCCGCGGGAGGCACCGCCGGTCCCGCTGCCAGCCCGCGGAGCCGCCGCCCTCCCCCACCGCCGCCGGCCCTGCCTCCCTCCCTCCCTTACGCGGCTTCTCCCGTCGCGGCTGGCCCAGCCCACGTTTTCCGTCTCTCCCCTCCCTCCCTGGTCATGTGTCGCCTTTTTTGTTTGCAGTGGAAACAATTTTTCGCTCTCGGGCTCACACCGAGGCGACCGCTGCCCGTCGGGAGCGCGGGGCGGGCGGGCCCCATGCAGGCGGCGGAGCCCCGTGCGCCGGGACCCCCGCGGCACCCCCGGGGCTCGGGCTGAGGCGGGGGCGCGCCATGCCCGGCTCCGTCAGATGAAAGTTTGCGCCACTGCCATGACGGGACCGCGGTGAGACCGCCGCCCCCCACCAGGTGAGTTACTATTGTTGTTGTTGGCGGGGGTCGCCGCCGGGAGGGCGGCGCGGTGCAGTCCCGCCCGGCCCGGCCCGGCCCAGCCCGGCCCCGCGCCACAACTTGGCCGGGAGTTGGTGCGCGGCCCGGCGCGCGCGCCTCCGTGACCCCTCCGAGCCCGGCCATGCTCGCGCCGCGGGGGCGCGCCCGGCCCGAGCCAGTCCGGCGGTGCCCGCGCGGGGACCGCGGTGCGCGCGCGCGCAGGCACGTGCGGTCGGTGCGCGCAGGCGGCGCGCGGGCCCGGCGCGGGCCGGTGACATCTGCCCGGCATTGGCGGGGTGCGCGGCGCGCGCCGCCCGGCCCGGGCAGCGCCGGTCGCCTGGCAACGCCATTGATTGGCTGCGGCCCCGGCCAATGGGCGCCCGCCCCCGCCCCCCCCGCGCGGCGGGAGGCGGGCAGGGGCTTTGCCCGGCGCCCCCCCCGGGCCGGGGCGTCCGCGGGTGCCCGTGGGCTCAGCTGCGGGACCGCGTGTGTCCGGCGCTCCTTTGTCTGCCGGTGGGGCGCCGCCACGGGCCTCGTTAGCAGTCCCCCCGGAACCCCCACGCGTGGCCCCAGCCGGGCCCCGCCGCCGCGGGGGCAGCCCCGGGCACCCCGCCCGCTCGCCGCGGCCCCGCCGACAGCCGCTGTCCGGCCGGGCCCCGCCGGCCCTCCCTGCTGGCCCGAGGGGGCTCCGCGGGGCCGCGGCCGCCCGGTCACCCCTGCTGCTTGAAGCGGGGAAAGAGAGACAGGGAGAAAAATCATGGAGTGATATGGCCCTTTGGGAGGGTACTGGCAAATAAGCAAATTAAACAGAAAGAGAGCAGTATGTTGTCATAGCAACAGTGCAATTAAATTACTTTACTGTCAGCCATCATATAATTTTCCTGTTTAGAAGCTCATGGGACGTAACTTCCATTTGGAGTCAAAGTTGAGCGTGCGGCGTAGGTAGGCAATGCCGGAGCCCCAGGACGCCGGCGATTCCCTTGTTTACCTTCTGGCTGCGCTGGCTGCAGTTTTGAAAGCTAGGAAGTGGGACCGACGTAAGTTTTGCCACACGGTGTTTATATCTGCCTTGGTATTTTTTCCTTTCCCTGATGCTACTCGTGTAAAACTACACATTCTCAGTATCTTGAGTGATGGCGTGTATTGAGGGGTTTCTGTGCAGAAAAGTTCTGCGTTTTTATTTTTAGTATTGGCTGCTTTGGTGTAATGTGTTTATAGAAAGACCCGAGGAACTTTCAGTTTTCATTTTTGCCCGTTTATAACAGCTAAAATAAAGTCCATCATTTCTCTTTCCCAGAATGGCTGCGTTGCTTTATTTTTCCTTGCAGATAGATGATTTATTCTATTGTTACCTGTAGGTTTTTTTACCTTTTGTTCATGGTATTGACTGTGTGACTGCATGACTTCAGGGAGCTGCTGAGGTTATGTTTTAGGTACAGGGAATCATTTTGTTCTTATTCAGTGTTTGTGCAGGAAGTCTCATCCTTTTAAAATTTATCATTAATTTAACTCTTTCAAACTGTTGTTCACATTTCCAGACCTAAATCCTGGCAGTTTGACTGCATATAGAAGCCAAGTGAGCCTGTCTCCTGCTTCTGAAGTAGAATTGTTGGTCTCCTATCTGATTCTCTTGAGTTGGGCAGGTGCCCAAGTTCACTGAGCTTAGAAGGGCTCAAGGCATCCTAAATATTACAGCTCACAGGTGTCCCCCTAGGGCCTGCTTACATAGTACCCTCAGCAGCTCATCTGACCTCTCCCAGGCCACTGTTGAGCATTACAGCAGACTTTCTGACTGTTTTCTACCATGTTTGAAATACAGTTCAGCTAATGTTAGCATCTTCTCTGTTTACATATGTTTTAAAATGCTCTATTCCTCTGGCACTTGTTTCCCCATGTCTTGGCCCTGGTCCCAAAACTACCGTGTGTTGCTTTCTCTTCTCCTTTCTCCCGCCCTTGATGGTTTTGAAGTTCTGCCGTCATTTCTGAGTTTTGATGCAACTGAATCCATAGTCAAATTGGATATTTGTCTGCCCTGGCCTTTAGCCAGAGTGACTTTAACATGGTGCTGTTGTATTGTCCTCAAATGTGAAACAGCTGAAATTGAAGAACTGTCCTTAAGTCACTGTTACTTAGTTTTTTTTTTAAGTTCACATGCTTATTAAAGTGATACAGTCAGATACAATGAATGATTTGATACACCTGTTCATCATTAAAGGGACATGTCTCCGGGATTTCCTGTGTGGGTCTTCATGTTCATGCAGAACTGAGATATATCTGGATTATCATCTTATTCCATTGACTGAAATTTCTTTCTGTGTGCTGACTTTAGATTATTTTACTCAACAGTTGTGGATGTTTGTGAACCTGTCAGGTGGCAAAAGGCTAAGTGACCAGTTAGGGAAAAGCTGTCCAAACACTATGCAGGATCTTTTTATGAGCTAACTTTTCTCTTCTGTTTCTTTCTCCCTTTCCTTTGGATTCACTCTCCCAGGAGTTGCTGTCTAAATGGGTCCAGTCATGCCTCCCAGTAAGAAGCCAGAGGGCTCAGGAATTAGTGTTCCCAGTGGACTGAGCCAGCGTTACCAAGATAGCGATTTATCAAAGGCACTTCACGATGACGAGGACCTAGATTTCTCTTTGCCTGCCATCAGATTAGATAAAGGGGCCATGGAAGATGAAGAACTAACTAATTTGAACTGGTTACACGAGAGTAAGAACTTACTGAAAAGCTTTGGGGACTCGGTGTTAAGGAGTGTTAGCCCTGTTCAGGACATTGGTGATGACACGCCACCGTCTCCTGCCCACTCTGACATGCCCTACGATGCCAAGCAGAACCCCAACTGCAAACCTCCTTATTCCTTTAGCTGCCTCATATTTATGGCCATTGAGGACTCACCAACCAAAAGACTGCCCGTAAAGGATATATACAACTGGATCTTGGAACACTTTCCATATTTTGCAAACGCACCCACTGGATGGAAAAATTCTGTGAGACATAATCTATCCTTGAATAAGTGTTTTAAGAAAGTGGACAAAGACAGAAGTCAGGTAAGTTTGGAACCATGGAAATGTATGTGGTGCTGAAAATATTCACCTGCTAATCCCAGAATGTGTCCTTAACAGTGAAATACAGAACATTCAACCCTGTCCCTGGTAACGTAGTTCATTAAATTCAGAGAGCCAACATTTCTTTAGCATTGCTCATTCTGATTTTATTAAATTCATTGTCTAGACATCTGTAAGAAAGCACTCGGGGTGTGTGTGTGTGTTTTTTCTTTTCCCCCCAGCTGGTGTCTTCATGCATAGTGGTTAAATATTGTTTTTAGTTATCATGCTGTGGTAATGGTTTCCAGCTATACTAGATGAATGTAATCATGTTATAAATAGGCTGCTTGCTGTTCTTGGCTAATACAAATGTATAGTGAAAGGGTATGCCTTATGTAAGAGTCCATCTCTTTTTCCCTGGTCAGTGTTGTATTCTGAAAAAACTTTTTCTTACACCAGCAGAAGTAGTTCTGAATTTTGGTGATGAAGCTTTGTTCCATTTCAAGCAGGTTTTAGAAAAGCTCTTCAAAGAGATGAGACAGGTCTGGCATCAAAGGTGAAAATTACCGTTCCCCAAAATTTCAGTTGTTCTCTCCCTGGGCTCACGTAGCTTCTGCGCCTGGTGCAGTGCAGAGGCCTGGGGAGCACATCTTTGCTTTCTGATCTCAGTTGTTGTCGCCTGGTTTCATTGCTGATTCCTCAGCGTCGTCTGCAGGAAGAGGCTGTGTGCGAGGGAATGGGGAAGCGGGCGGAGCAGCGGAGGCAGAAAGGACTGCCTCCACACAGCCTTCTACTGCGTCAGTGTGCCTGGGAGCAGGTATCAGTTTCCGAAGGGGACTGTCTCAAGAAGCAGTGGTCTGGATGAATCTTTGGCAAAGTACGGATATACTGATAAAAATATCAGCTTGCAGATTAATTTCAGAGGCCTTCCCACAGGTTAGGGAAATAAATAGCAGGTAAGATCAAATCACTGATGATCTGTCTCTAAAACTGGCTGAAGATCAGACAGTGGACACTTTTCCCTGGCAGAAACAATAGATGCACTCAGATTTTGTATTTCAGTGAGGTAAATGCTGTGATTGTCTTATAACTGGTTACCCTGAAACTAGACTTCTGTTGGTGGTGCTGTTCTCCCTATTTTGTGTGCTATTTAACTTCAAAAGCTGTGGAATAGGAGCTCAAGTAACTCTAGAGGAAGAGTCATATACTACCCTAAGCTAGGAACTTTTCATTTTAGGTTACTTAATTTTCTCTTCTCTGGAGCTTTCCCTTTTTAAAGGATTGACCCTTCTATCTTTCTTTTCTTTCTGTTTTTAAAAATACTATTACATAAAATCCATGTTTCCATATTGCTGATCACACACTATGTGTTGGTATTTTTATCAGTTAGTTGCTGTGAAAGATTGTGTGTGAGATTAAAAAAATCTGTTTCTGAACTGGATCTTGTTTTGTGTAAACCAGAGTCTTAAATTCTGGTTTGGAAGTGAGACTATAATAACAAACGCCACACCAGACTTTCGTGATCCTGTCCCAGACTGTAGAAAATCTTCACACAAAGCATTTAACCCCCCCCCAAAATACTGTAACTTGCAAGGCATGTGTTTAACACTGCCATTTGTGTTTTGTTCAGTTCCTCTTCCTCTGTTTACAAGTTGACTATTCAGATTTCAACTTCCTTCCTATGAGGAGCTTCTCTTCATGTCTGTCTGTCAAATATCTGGCAGTCCACTGAGTTGATATGAACAATACCACAACGTGCTGCCTTTCCACAGGGAAGTGGCACAGCACCATGCATGACTAGTCACCTGTGTCTCAAATTCATGATTAGAACCATGGTTACATAGACAACAAGGTGTGGTGGGAGGCCCTGCCTCTATGAATAACAAGGTGGAGTTTTATTCATTCCTGGGAAATCCCAGATTATGAGAAAGAATTTCTTCCACTTTCTGGAGACGCTAATAACTGCAGGTAGCCAGCGTTAAGATGAGTGGGACGGGAATCTTAAAACATAAAATGCACCACAGCAGGTCTTTTAAGTCCCCTGCTGGGTTTTTCTCATGTCCTGGCCAAGAGATGTGGCAGACAGAGTCCTGAGCACAGAATTGGCCCTCAGTCAGAGTTGCTGAATCAGGTGCTTGACAGCTAATTGTGGACTTGGAAAGCAGTAAATGTCAACCGATGGCTTTGAAAATACCTTCGTGTGTGTGCGTGCCCACGCACACTTTGGGATTGATTCGAGTACCTTGCAGCAAATATATATGATGTTCAGAAGGAAAGTGTCCATCTAAAGGGTTCTGTGGGTTTGGTCTTGGGGCAGGGGAAAGGGGAGTTTTCATCTCTAAGGAATCATTTTGTGCCACTTATTCTCCTTTGCAGCCAGATCCTGCAAATTGCAGGTGTGGAGTCTGCCTGTTTTACTGTTTTTATGTGGAGGAAAAAAGGCAGCATTTAACAAATGGCATGTTATGAAATGCTAACAAGATGGGCTCTGAAACATGTACAGTATGGGGGGAAGGAGTTAATCAGTGCTGAGAATTGCAGGCATTTGCTGGATGATGTGCATTGACACACTGCGAAAAGCTAGAAGCCTTTTCTCTCATAGTTGTGCTTTCCAGTGTTTGTGTAGCCTTTCAGTAATCGTTTTTCTAAAAAAAGTTCTGCTGAACACTTCATTCTTTTTTGAATTCCCTCTGCATAGTAGTTTTCTCAATCTTGGGTGCCACTAGTTTATATTCATGGGGCTAAATATGCATCTAATAGTTTGCAGCTTTTTCTGCCTGTGTATGAACGCTTCAATTTCCTGACCATTTCCTGATCATTGTAACAGAGAGGGGGGAAAAAAAAGGCAGGCTGCATCACTTCTGTTTTTGACTTGCCCTGTCCTGGTGCTTTTAGGTATGCCAGGAAAAGACGTTTTTCTGCTCGGATTTGTTTTTACACTGCTGCTATTCCACTTCAGCTGCAGTGCCATCCGGCTTACCTGGCAAGCTGACAGCGTGGCTATTCGTGTAACTTTGCAATGAGGCTGATCTGGATCGAGACAGAGCTGGGCTGAAGAAGGGAAAATGCTGAGCCCTTGATTGTACAAACCTCTTTGCATTGAGCTCAGCAGTTTAATAGTAGTTGGCCAGGGTATGAAGTATCACATGATGGGGAATAGATGAGGAGTTCCCTGGCTTTGTTTATACTGCCAGACCTGTGAATTCACTTGTTCAGATTAATCCTATTGTGAACGTACAGATCTAAATGTCCTCTAGTGTGTGTCCCATTTAGTACAGCCCGTTAGTCCCTGACTTCCCTGACTTCCCTACCATCTGGTCCTTGGCTATAGAGAGGAATTTTTCTTGTATATGTGTCTCCATAGCAACGAGTTTGCAGTTGATATGGAAAGTAAGCAGTTGCCGTAGCAACGGAGTTACTGATGTGGCAGCTTCTCTGCTTGCAGGGAAAGGGCTAAGCTAGTTCAGACCCATTATGTAGGTTTGCTGTGATTATAGCTGCGCCCACTAGTGCTGCTTGAGCTAAGGGGCTGCTGAAAAATTTTGTTACAAGCCCTACTTTTTTCTCCCTTGAAGATTTGTTTTATTCATGTAGGGATTCCTGCTTTGAACAAGGACTGGTAGGATTGTCTTTTCAGGGTGTGTGATAAGTCTGTGCCTTTTATGAATGCAGACTTCCTCAGTCATCGTTACCAGATGAGGGGAAATGATGTTTGACCTCATTGGCTTTGCTGCAATATTTTTGTCTCAGTGAACAGCCTGCAGTTATAAAGGCTGGAGCTCTTGTCCCCTTGCTCTTCTCCGCTATTCTGCTGTATTTTCTGTGGTTTGTGCTTTTTTGAGCATCCATCCTATCGAGAGCACTCCTCTTTGTGTCTGCTCTGTGTTGTCTGAGATAGGGAAACACACACATGCTCCCAGCTGTGTGCAAGCTGAAGAAATTCAAGCATAATGAAGGTTTGCGTGGCACTTGTGCTGAGGGACATCTTAATAAAAATGTAGTGAGGGTAAAGGATATGTTTATGGGGACGGGGGAAGAAAATTCTCCTTGCTTGATGTGGAAGTTATTCTTAGAAGTACGTGGCCCATAACTGGGTCATGGAGATCGAGCCAGGCTCCTCCTCCGTCTGGAGCAGGCTCTGAGATCTGAGGACTCCCGAGTGGTCCTTGAGCTCTTGGAGAGCTGATGTCCAACTTGTCCTCATCTGATGTACTGCCTCTCATAAACGCTCTGCCAGAGCATCTGACAGGAGTTGTCGGGGACCCTTTGGGCACAGGAGACTGAAATTTCAGGAGTGCCTCCTGCAAATGTCTTTCCTCTGATTTGATAGTGTTTGGGCTTTTGACAGGTAAAACCATGCAAAAAAATAAATGCTATCGAGTGAGAGGAAAAGGAGCCTGCTTGTTCTGTGTTAGAATCTCCTAATCCAGTCTGCATATGCACAAAGGTGAGGGACATGGGACCCTGTCCTCCCTCTTTTAATGCTGTTATTTGAGAAGATTTCCTGTGAAAGTTCGGTGGCAGTCTTGGGATAGAAATATCTCCTCTGTTTTTAATGTTTTTATTACCCAGACTGACCCAAATAACAGAAGCGTCAGGATTTCACTGCATTTATAACATCTGGTGGAGCTAAAGTGAAAAGAAACCCAACGAAACAACCCCTCAGATTCATGTTAAAGGCTTCAGATAATATTGAATCCATTAAGAAAATACTGCTCTTAATAAGTGGGTGCAACTGTTAATTTCTCAAATTATTAAAAGGATATATTTTGGTTTTAATTTGGAATTTGTCTAGTTTTAAATTGAAATCCATTTTCTTATATCTTTATCTGTCATACCATAAAGCTCTCTAATATCAGAAATTTTCTCTTCAAATTGGTATGTGGAGAAACGAGGGTCATCTCTTTCTAGAGCAATCATAAAAGTCTGTAGAACCATACTGTAAATAGAGTTTCTAGATATCCGACAATTTATGGAGAGCTTTTCTTGAACCCTTTTGGTTTTGTTTTTGAATTGCAAACCCTAGAAATTATGCAGAATATTTAAATAATAGAGTTCCTGAAGCTGTGCATGGAAATAACACTCTTCCATTTCACTGGCTTCCAGTTGCTTGACTTCACATCAGAACTAACTCTTTGCAGTGGAGTCTGTCTGTATGAACTGTTATAGAGCTTTAAAAATCACAGGCAGTTCTTTTTCAAGCAATGATGAGGAGCTGGCAATATCTGGGGAGTCCTCTGAACCTTACATCTTAGGTATTTATGCTGTCTTGCTCTTGGTTATGATAGCCCGTGTGCAGGCATCCTGCTGGGTAACTGGAGTGTTGGTTGCACAGTGACAAGCTATTGACCTACCAGAGGAGATTGGCTACTTAGGTTCAATAAACTGGAGTAAGGGGGCCCTGTCTGTGCTCTTCACCCACAGCAGTGATGCAAAGTGTGTTAAGCAGCATTGAAGGAGCCCAGGAAAGTAGGAGCTGCTCTTTACCATTGGCTTTGGGCTTTGGTGGGGTTAATGAGTCCATTTTTTAGCTGTGATTGCACTCCCTTGCTCCTGACTGTTTGCTCCAGCACCTTCCTGGCACCTTCCTGAATGTGGTCCCTGCCACACAGTGAAGGTTAAGATGAAATGAGAACAGAAGTTTAAATACAATGGGAGGCTTTCTTCTGTGGAGATGTTTCTTTTTGTTTTCCCTTAGGAGCAGGACTGTGCTATTTGCAGTTTAAGTGGCCTATGTTAGTGGCTCTTTGTGGTGTTCTACAGCTGATTTAAAGTGATCAAAGTCTGGGCTGCCACCATCACAAATTATCCCTGCCCAACCTGGCCACCTGTTCCCTTTGCTGGGAGATGGAACTGATCTGGGGGTGTATTGCCAGCCCCTCCTCAACTCATACTGGCACGTGTCACCACACAATGAGCGGGCTGAAAACTGTTTGCATAATTTTTTTGGGTCATTTTTCAGTGGGCTAATTTAGCTGGATTCATTTTCAGCTCCCTGTTTAGTTCATGGTTACTGTGGTCAGTGGAGCACCAGTGTCAGCACAGGCCGTGGGCTCAGCTCTGTTTAATCTGGCACGAAGCTGTGCCTGTGGCTTCCAGCCAGCTCAGAACTGACCTGGTGACAGCAGGAGATCGGGAAGGGAAGGGATGGAGGATGCTCTTACCTTTGAGAGCACAGGCTGCACTTAAATCACTGAGGCTGCTTGTATGTTCAGTTGGATACATGCTTGGTGCTGGATTGGATCCATAGGACAGAGGTGAAAGGTCCTATGAAAGTTACGCTGGGATGTGCGTGCACACGCGTGTATTTTCTCAAGGTTTGTTTCTTTCTGTTGCCCAAGGTTCTTAATATTGCTAGTAGAGGTGGCTCTGCATGGAGCTGTGTTCTATACCCTCTGAAAAGCTATTGCAGGAGAGGAAAGGATGTCTATAAAACCTATTGTCAGGCTTGTTCATGCTGCTATTGTTACCTCCTCATCACCTCCTAGGTTTCTTCCTATTTGTCAGAGAGCTAATGAACTGCCCTTGTTGTCACTGCCAGCAGAGGAAGCACAGGTCCTGGGGCAGCATTCCGGTTGAGCACAGGAAGCATCGCTGATGAGGGGCTAGAGGACAGGGGTGCACAGGAGCACTTCTACATGTCCATTAGCGAATGTGGCAAGACATGTCCCTGAGCACCAGGCATGGTGGCTGTTGTAGCTGAACATTGGAGATGAACTGGGCTTGCTGGTCTGGCTGGTGTAGTGAGTGTATGCTCTCCTGTCTTGCACTTCATTCTTCAGCAAAACGTCAAAGAATCCGTTTTAATTACTAATATATATCCCTAGAGACTTCCTCCTTCCTTTCTTAAAAGGAAAGTGAAGTGTTTTACCTTGTCTGAAAGAGCCCAGCAGACTGTGCTGTGTGGCTTCTTTTCCTGGGTGAAGACCTTGTGAAAAAGCATTTAAAAGTCTTGATCATAACTGAGCAGCTGAAAATAATTGAGGAGTTGAGAATGCTCTTTAGGCAGCCTGAGTTGCTGGAGAAGCTTCCTTTCTTTGCTCTGGATTCAGGCGGTTGCTCTGTCCTGCTTGCTGAGCCAGACAGCTGAAACCTTGGTTCAGTCCTGCAGGATCTTCACATTTCTAGTAAAGTCATTCAAATGACTTGACCTGTGGCATCTGGGCAGCAGTCTCCAGGCTGCTCATACCTGCTCCTTCTGTATTGTTTTCAACTAATTGCTGTATCTTCATCATAAATCTAGTTAAAAAAAATGAATGGCCTAGAGTAACATAAGCCAAAATCTTTATGAAGAAGAGACCCTGTGTGATTGTTTTTAATTTAGCTGGCTGTTCCTCATATGTTGATCAATGGTGGGTTAGCATGTAAAAGTAATTGACTTGTGTCATTTCAAGACTGGGCAGACTGTTGCTAGATGATGTCATGTTGCGAGCACTGTATGTAGCTATAACAAAGCACTGTGTCACAAAACTCAACAAGTCCTACACTACAAGTATAGTTTAGTTTTTGTGACTTAATTCTTATGTGTCTTTTTCTGGCTTGGAAGAATTCAGGCATGGAAGTAATACCATATGCCTTTTTTAATTGTGTATACAAAGGTGGCCCTTCTGAAGGAGCAGACATGTTGCTGTTGGACAGTGGCCCTGCGGATGGTTTCAGCAGTCTGGCTGGTCTGTGACTAACTGGCCTCATAGGTGGGGGCAAGGAGCACCTTCCTCAGTTGTGCTGCTTTTATCAAGAGCTTCCTGAGGTATTTTCCCTTCGAGCAAAATTAGCATCCAGGACTGAAGTTCCCAGCAATTCTCACCTTTAATTACACAAGGGAGTGCAGAATGCCTTGGCTCTGCCATACCATCCTGTCCATGATTCCTCTTAGCCTGCAGCCTTCAGATCTTACTGATCAAGTGGCTGGAGCTGCTGAGATGCCTGGTAGTTGGGACAGGCACCCACACATGCTCATCATCACTGCCATGTCTGGCCATTTATTGCAATGGCAATAAAACAGTGGATATCTTTTCTTGAGAATAAGCACATTTATAACAGCCTGGACGCTGACAAGGTTCATCTACTTTCTGGCAACAAAACTGGCTTCTA
This sequence comes from Pipra filicauda, assembly GCF_003945595.2. Taxonomy (NCBI): domain Eukaryota; kingdom Metazoa; phylum Chordata; class Aves; order Passeriformes; family Pipridae; genus Pipra; species Pipra filicauda. The sequence continues at coordinate 275,917 of NW_024104402.1, forward strand.
AAGAGTCCTAAATTTCATGTAGTTGTCACTGGTGTCAAACTCACCAGTGTTAGAGGTCATGAAGGATAAACCTTAGGAGAGAGGAAGAAGGGGAGTGACCTGCCTGCTTTGGTAGACAACTGTTTTTCCTCCTGAGTTTTGGTAGGTCATCATTGGCCCTTCTAAGCCTGAAGAGGGCTTTCCTTTTTTTTTTTCTATTCTCCCACCAGTTTGGACTCCTGACTTCAGAGGAGCTGCTTTTGGTTTACTCTTGAGTAAACAACAGCAGAATTGTGACTGAGGGCTGTGGAAAGTAGCAATTGTGGCCATAAATGATGCCTCTGGATCTTACTCAGTTATCCATTTTAATAATTTTGTAGACAGTATGTTTAAATTCTTTTTCTTTTTTTAATTCATTTGTTTCAGTTTAGTTCTTCAAATTCCATTCTGGGTGTTAAGGAAAAACTGTCCTGGGGACTGGTGTAGGAATTTGTGGGAGGACTCATTCCAAGGATCTTAAATGTGAGTGGTCTTTCTGTGTTATAGTAGAAAAGAAATCAAATTGCTGCCCTTAACCAGTGACTTAAGATACCAAAACACTATCTACAGCATGCTGAATTGCTGTATTTCAGTGCAGAAGTGAACAGTAGTAATTTACCACTAGTTGAGAACTCTTGGGATTTTGAAGCACTGGTGTAACTTGCTGAAAGACAGTACTTGGTAAGCAGAGGAATGAATGGGCTTCTGTACAGGGAAGTCTCAACAACATGGGGAATTTTCTGTGGCAGTACATGGAGCAGAAACTTATTGATGGGATTTTGCATAAGACAATCTAGTTGAATGCTAAATTCACACTCATTCAAGCTTTGAGCAGAAAATTAGGCTCTGCTCCAGCGCTATGTTTATGAGATCCCACGACTGCCTACTGTGGGAGGATACTCTCTGAGATGAAGCAACTATTATAAATGTTTTTCTGAGTTTACACTTGAAAAAAAATGCCTACAGTGCAACTTGCAGGACCTGTGGGGGTTAATGCAAGATTCGGGTTAGGTGCTGGGATACCTCAAGCTTTCATTTACATATTTTAATCTCTTCCTCACCTTTGAGCGTGGAGAGTGGGAACACCTTTCTTGTAGGTTCTGTGTGCTTCAGTAAAAATAGGGAAACCATTAATGAAATGTTCTCTTTTTAGATTAGGAGAAGGGGTGGCAAACATCACTGTTAAGTGATAAAGAATGTAATAACTGTAGCAGTTTTGTAATTAGATCTGTTTTCCCTTAATAGTTGGGGAGAACTAAATACATCTTGCAAGGTTCATCTTTAGGAATAAAGTCCTTGCCATGCAGGAAAAGCTGTAATTGAAGGACTCTCCTCAGAACCACTGCTTTGCAGTGTCTGGCTGCATGCAGCCTTCTCCAGTCCCTGAATAACACAGAATCACTGCACTTCCAGAGATCCTCACTGCTCCTGGGAGCGCTTTGAAGGCTTTTGGAGAGCAATGTTTGACAGCTTTAAGAACTGCCTGCTGCCGGCTCATACAGAGCTACAATTACACTTAGGCTTTGGGAGAATACCCTGAGCCAAAAGGTATTCGTTTCTGCAGGAATCCCCTTCAGAGATAATATTTATTTTAAATTTAACTAGAAATAATGATACAATTCTTACATAATTCCACCCTTCCTGAAGTACTTGAGGACTGAGGGGCTGCAGATGAATAGAATCATAGAATCACAGAATATCCTGAGTTAGATGGGACCCACAAGGATCATCAAGTCCAACTCCTGACCCTGTACAGGACCATCCCCAAGGGTCACACCACGTGCCTGAGAGCATTGGCCAAACGCTTCTTGAACTCTGTCAGGCTTGGTGCTGTGACCCCTTCCCTGGGGATCCTGTTCCAGTGCCCAACCAGACTCTGGGTGAAAAACCTTTTCCTCATATAGGAATGTAAGTAGTTTTCTGGCTTGCCTGCATAGCTGAGGTAGGAAGGAATGCATGGTGTGCACAGGAAGTGCAGGTTTTCGGTCTTCAGTTGGGAGAGCTGGAAAGTTGGAGTGTCAGGATGTGACTGAGATGGCTGGGAATTAGACAGTTGCTGGCACTTGTAATGTTGCATGTTTTGTTTTGAAGCAGTCAGATAACTTGTCCAAAACTTTTTTTCCTGTGTTGGCAATTAATGTAACGCATTTATTGTTATGTAATTACTCGTTGCACTAGTTTTTTTGCATTTTCTCTCGCTTATTCTTCTTCTATACAGAGGAAGGTTTTTCCCTTCAATGCTTAGGGTTAAATATACAGACGTTGCTTTTGTATAAGAGCGTAGATTTGGTTTTTACAATTTTATATTGATTTCTAATACTTTCTAGAGTTCTGCCTGCATGGCAGAGAAAGAGGAAGGCAGCTGTCATAGAGACAAATTGCACAGGAGACTCAGTCCGGTGCTAGCTCCCAGCTATTGAGGCAAATGCAATTTTATTGTTCAGGCTGTACCTCCCTTTTCTGCTTAAATTAATTTATTTTTTTTATCTATCTGTATTTATGTGTGTGGATATACAAATATATCTTTATATAAAAAGCATGGCATAGTTGCATTGTTTTTAGATCATCCAAACACTTTTAAGGTAAAATAGAAGCAAAAATTGGGTTGTCACATAGAGCTTTCTATCTGCTTATGTCTTTGTGCTAGGAAAACAAGATGATGTCATAGTGGTACGTACTGTCAAAATTTCCTTGGGACAGACATCTTCTGTTGCCACAAATGGTTATCAATTAGTTTAAACAGATCACTCTCAAGTAAAAATCTTAACTAATCTGAACTGTCTCTCTTGTTTTCTCCAAAACAAACTAGCATTTAAAATTTAGTAAAACACCTCCACTTTGACTAATTATTTGTTGTTTCAGATTGTGCTAAAACTTAACTGCCTTTTGGATAATGCTGCATTTTTTCAGAGGAATAAAGTTCCTTGTTCTTGGCTTAGCAAGTCTGCTTTGATATGTCATTTGCTGTTGGTTTTTAGAGCTGAGTGATTTTGAATTTGGAAAAGCAGAAATGTAATTATGACCCTTTCCATTAAGAGGCAAGGTTTTCTGTCATTCTTGTTAGAAAAAAAATTATTTTCATTTAGAAAGCTTTGATTTTAATTTGTAGTAATGAAATTGTAATAAAGATTTTGCCTTTTCATCCTGTTTTTCTGCTGACTAGGAAAAAATACAGGAAAATGTCTTCTCCCCACTAGCTAAAATACTTGCCTTATTTTAGTTTCAAAGTAAATATGCTTATGATCTTTTGCTAATTACCTTCTGCTCTTTCACCAGCATTTGAATTGCACTCACTCTCCAGCAGAGTCTAATATGCCAAAAATGCATTTGTCTGGGCTTGAGCTGAAGGGACAAGAGTCCGTGTCTTAATTATGGTAGAATTATCTACTTGTGTGTCACATTAACTTAGATTTATTCCCTTTGCTATTCATAAAACAGGGTTTGCAAACTTGTTGTTGGATTGTCACTCTGAATCTTTAATTTAGACGTGCAATAAAAAGGGGAAAATTTGCTTTTTCAGTAAACTCTTGCATTTTTCCTGTTTTGACTATCTGTTGATTCCTCTTGGTTTGGGAGTGGCTTAAATGGTTTTCCAGTCCACACCACATGTAGCTGTTAGTGTTCCATGGGTTTTAAGTTAGACCAAGTACTGTTAGCATCTAAGAGTGTGTTTATGTAATAATGGATGGGATAAGAGTGGTGTGAGAGGCTATTATATAGAGATTTGTGTCTTAAAAGTTATGAAATTGGCTTAAAAATCAGGTCATCATTTAAAATAATGACGGAGGGGATGTGCGCCTTATTTTAGAGCCTTTATAATCTTTTAGAGGAGGCTCTTTCATAGAAGCGAAGACAGCTAGAAAAATTTTGGTTTGGGCTCCTCCCCCCAACCCCCATGATTTTGCACCATCTTATGACTTTCTAACAGAAACATGTAAAATACCAACATGCTAAAAATGCTGTGAATCGGCAATATGAAAGCCAGATTCTGGAGACTGAGATAAAGGTGTAATCTGGCAAGTTTCTTTCAAACTCTTTTGTTGATGGTGTGTTTAGTATTGCCTAGGAGAGTCTTTTGCAAGAAAAACACAGTAATTACAGAAATCCTCCTCTGTACAGTACAGATGTCAGCATTTGTGGTCATTGGGTGTGACTGTTAAGAGAGAAGGACCCTTTGGAGCAGCCAGCCCTTTTCTACAGGGTGGTACTTTGGAGCTGGTATAACTGGCTTCCTCTTGCGGGGCAAGCATAGTGGAGTTCTACACTACCAGCATGCTCAAGGGCTGGTTACTGTTTTTCAGCCATTTTTGGTATATTATGCAGCTCTAAAAGGTGAGGTGACTGCTGCCAAAGTGTTTTAGCATTGATAGGATGAATGGAGTCAATTATAAAGGGTCCCTTCCTTTTTCCTCAGCCTTTGAATAGGGCCTTCAGCAGTTTGGACCTCATTTTCTAGCTATGCTTTTTTCTCTGTAAGGGCGTTTGCATGTTATTTCTGGTTGCTTTTCACATTCAGATATTCATTTCCAATTGCTATTTTTATGGGGGTTTTTCCTCCTCTTAGTTCTCTTTTTTTCTTACTTGCATCATCTATAAATGGAACTGATCATAAATGTCTGTCTCAGGAACACAGGGGCAAGTGCTTTCAGTCATTGTTGCACTGTACTGAAAGTGCATTTGCATTTTGAAAAAGAAAAAAGTTGCAACCCTTTTTTGAAGCAGGATTTTTATTCGTAAACCATGTGCTATTTTTGGTGTGTCAAATATGCAGGCTTCCTGTGTGAAACCGATAGCAAAAAAAATCACAGGAGACCTGGAGCAGTGACTCAGGTCACAGCAGGCCTGTTTGCATGACACTCGTGTCATCAAAATAGTCCTGCTTTGGCATCCTTAAATGAGATTTTCTTTTCCTTTAGATGGTACGTCTGTTCAAAGGCATATTTGATCATAAATAATTTGGAGAAAAACAATTTTCTGTTCTTCTGAGAATATCATACATCTTTGCTTCCTTGTTACTTCTGAACTCCTTACATCATCATCATCTGATTTTGGGCAAGTTGTCAATTTTCATTACTAGAGTCTGCTCAGAAATTGTTTCTCCCTTTTTCCTTCCACTTCAGGCATGTTAAGTCAGATAAATTCATGCACTGATGTTTAATAACTGAGCACTAATCACCCTAGTGCAATATTGATCAGCAGCCTTTTTGTATACAATGATCAGAATGAGTAATAGCTTGCTAGTAAACATGGAGGAGTGGGAGGGTGAAGATGACAAGTTAGCCCCATGTAGAAGTTGATATAGCTTTTCTAATTTCCAGAGGTTTCTAGACTCCATCCAGTAGCGTTATCTTCTCTTTTCCCCCTCCCCTGCTCCAAAATGTTTCTCTTCTTGTTCTCCTGTTCAAGCCAAGCATAAATCCTCCACTTCTGTAGATGGTGTGTCTTTCAGCAAGTGTGCCAGTCCCTCTTCTCAGGTCTGCTGGTGCTGCTGAGGTTGTCCAGTGTCTTATTTTCCCGTGGAGCCTGTCATTTCTCCTTTCAGTTCACTCGAAGCACGCTCAGGCTTCCTATTTCATGGGGGCGTCCTGTGAATATGGCACTTGAAAATGAAAAATGACTGCTTGTGAGTTAATTCAGTTAAAAAGAAGCCAGGGAAAACCCAAGTAGGCAGGGCTGCGGTGTGTGGGTTGAAAGCTGTTTTTTACCCCCTCCTTCCTCCCACTCTTTCCTTACCGGGTAAAAGACCCAGTCTGTGCCTGAACTTGCTATTCTGAATAACCTCTTATCTGCACACAGTGACTGATGCTCACATCCTGTTTGCTACCAGCTTAGCTGAACGAGTGCCCTGAGGAGTGACATTTCTATTTCTGTTGGGTCTGTTTCAGTGAGTTTGCAGGCTGGCTCTCTGCTGCTGCCTCCATCACATGCCTTTTGATTCTCTTCTGTGAATTTGAGGAAACCTGCTCTTCCTTTGCTGTTTGTATGAAATAGCAAAATCATTGTGGGATTTGGAATGGCATCTGGAAAAATGAGGTAGACTTTAAACAGAGGAAGAATCTATATTAAGTCAGGATTCTTAAGTATTTAGACTTTGATTAATGCTGTGCTAATGCAGAACTAGTCTACCCAGGAAATAACATGAATAAACCTGTGAATCCTATTCTTGCCAAACTGTAGGTCTTGATAAGGGACTTACTAGCTTCCTTGGAAAAACTGTAGATTTAAATGTTCCTCTTTTACTTTAAGTCCATAACACCAGTGAGTTCACATCTTATTTTTCTAATGAAATCACTTTACCGTGTTTAATAAACTATCTCTACACTTTCAAATGTTTTACTGGTAGAGGTACTCAGGGAAGCTGAAATGCAGTATTAATTATCCATTCTAAAATACACTTGATTGAGTGGCTCATGCTGCAGGAGTTCTTCATGCCAAACTTTGTTGCATCTGCTGCATTTACCAGTTTATTAGTTGCAACCCACGTAGTCATGCTTGTAAAAATGCAGTCACCTAAAAACCCCAAGACAAACCCCCCTGTAATTGTCAAGTCTATTTTTGAGATGGCTGTGTGGAGAAAAATAATAAAGGGAATCCTCTTCCAATTTTAATGAAGTTTACTGTGAATTAAATGTTGAGGCTAAGCAAGTTCATCTTCTTACCCTTTTTACAAACCCGTGCTTCTGCAGCAGAATTAAAGTAAAAATGGGCGCAAATGTGAGTACATCTGAATTAATGGCTCCCACAATGAGACGTTCCTCTGCTGTTCCTTTTAACTTACTCCACCTTGAGGATGACTTGGATGAGAGCTGACAATGTAGCTTTCTTTTACCCCCTGCCACCACATCCTTCTGCTGAGAAGGACAATTTCTGCCATTTCTCCTTCCCTGACCTTGACCATGATAGGATGCTGGGTGCAGGCTCCCCAGCTGTGGCACAGTGGGTGCTGATGCCATATACCTGCAGGGAGGGCCAGGGACTGTGCTTGCTGCCAGGGTGGACACACTGTACTTAATCCACATGCCACGATGTCTCCTGTTGGCACTTGTGGTACTCCCGTGGCCCTGGCTGTCTCGAGCCGTCTCCATCTGATGTGGGAAGAAACTTTGTGCACTTGTGCACAGATGGGCTGTAGAGCTGCTGCCAGAGACCAAAGGTACAGCTGGGATTGGGAGAGGGTGCTTTTATCACCCTGCAGCATGGCAGTCAGTGGAGACGGGCGGATATCTCTGCCGGGGTATGTAATTTTCTTGCCATCTTGAGACCGAAGCCTCCCCATGCTGGAAGGCTTTGATGCTGTGACTCTCACGGCAAGGCATTTGTGGCCAGCTCTCCAGAAGGCTCAGGAAGAGGTTAGTGCCGTAGTTGGTGGTGCTCTTACTCTGCAGACAGGCCTGGCGAGGGCTTGCTGCTCTCTGTCTGGCCATGTGTAGGTTGCAGTGGTGTGGCTCTCAGCTGGAATTTCTTGCTTGGTTTGGATTACAATAAAAATAAGATGCCAAATCCCACCAGGTGAGGAAAGCCCTCTCCCACAGGCACTGCAGTTCTAGTCCCACTAGAGTGTCCAGTGTTTAAAAGGGAGTGTGCTTACTGGTGCAGCTGGGTTTTGACCTCCCCACAGGAGGCTGGTTTGCTCCTGGAGCTAAACAGGTCTTGCCCTGGTTTGTCTTCATTGCAGAGCCGTTGATCTTACTGTCTAATTTAGGAGACATTTCTCCAGAGCCTTGTGATAGTACCTGGTGTTTGGGTGGAAGGAGAATTGGTGTAAGCTGCTTGCAAAAATGCCAAGTCGTGGTGAAGTCCCAGGTTTTTTTGAGTCCATGAGGTCTGGGCTTATGACATTTGCGCTGTTGAGGCTTCTGAAGCCAGGCCCTGGCCTGATGAGTTTGTGGTGATTTGGGCTGTGTGAGCGAGATGAAGGCTTCACATGCAGTCAAGAGTTGCCTCATTTTGGAGGATGTCTGCAGCATGTGTTTTGTTTTGCTTTCTGGGATTTCATTCAATCAGGAGAAAGAGGAGAGGGAAAGAGAAATGATAGTGTAGAAATGGTGCACAAGCAGAGTAGAATGTATATGTAAGTAGCAGAAATAACGTGTATGTTCGTGGATGTGGGGTAAAACTGAGGTCTCTGTTGCAGGAGGATAGTCATTCTTCAGTCCATGCCTGCTGCAGGTGACAGTGATCTGTTGAGGAGGCTGAGCAGAGCTTGGGATGGAGCACAGCTTTGTTTCTGTAAAGAGCCCAGGGATACTTGGAAACCCCACATCCAGGGAGCCTCTCAAACCATTTATCAAAGTGCTTGGTGTTCCTCCTCAATTCATCGTGCGAACCAATATTAAATACTAAGCAAGGAAAAACCGTATATTAAATAGACGGTTATGGGGGAAATGGTGCAAATCCATTAGCTTTTGTCAGGTCGTCCTTATTTCTGTTTTTATTTGTCACTGCTAATGGATTTAGTGCAACTTACTCCCTCCTACCCATTTCTGCTAGCTGTTAACCCTTTCCCCTGGAAATTCACCCACTGGCTAATTTCATCATTAATACACCAATAGGCAAAAAATGACCTGCAAACCTTTAGCACAGATATAAGTGTTGAATAATTTTTTTAATATCTCTTGTGTGAAGGGTTGTGTTTTAAAATTGTCCCTAGGTTTCCATATCCAATGTAACTATATATTTATAAGAAAAGGCAATTTGTGTCTTTTCCAATTTTATAATGTAGATAATATGAAGAGTATCAGATGACCAGTGAGTATTTGAATGAGTGCACCTCTGATACGAAATTAGCATACCCCACTAAATAGGCTGGAGTCTCAGGAGTTTTTTCCTTTTTGCCTTTGATTTTATTGGTGACCTTGAGAACTTCTTTTTTATTCTTTTGTTTCTGCATCTCCTCAATTTTCTTTTCAATAGAGTAGGGATAATTACACTTTCCATGTATACACAGAAATTCTATAGGCTGAAAGAGCATTATTAATGCTACTTACTGCCTAATCTCCCTCAAAGTGTGCCTGTGATGGCCCCGTCATGCTGACAGGCTTGTCTTCTGGGTGCTCCTGCTTTCCCAGCCCAGTCTCCCTGTTTGATCTTGCACTTTGTTCCTTCCTTGCAGTGTCACAGCCTGTCTTCTTCAGCGCCCGGACTTTGCCTAGCCTGGGGAGGCTTTGGGGGATGTCTGGGGTTGCTAGGCACTAGCATGAAACAAGATCTACTTTATATAGGAGCCAGGCATTGTTTAAGGGCAGTTAATGATTCTGCTTTATTCAGCTGCTTGCAGGATTTCTGTGTGGCAGCCTAATAGCTTTATAGGGTGGTTTGCATGTAAACTCAACAAGGAGATATTTAACAAGCTAAGTATGACTCTTGGAGTTGGGTGACATAATGCAACACCTCCTGAGCCTCTTGGAGAAATCGTTTTATGACGAGAACAGTGGGAAGCTAATGTGGTATGAGATGCACTGCTGGCTGTAGGCAGTCATTTTATGCGAATTTACCTGTACTAATGGACAGGTGCTGCTGTGCTGGAGGAGCACTGGAATAGCTGTGCCCGTGGTGTTACCTGGCAATGGGTCACTGTGGTTGAAATAATGGTAGAGAATTGTTCTAGACCCAGTGTTGAAGCGCCCCTTGCCAGGATCAGGAGCCTGGACTCTAGGGATGTGCTTTGGGTTGTTAGTCTTTGGTAGCAGCTCAGACTTGCTGGGTGTCTAGAAGACATTTCTGACTTCTCTGTACTCATGAGGGGAAGTACTGAGGTAAAAAATTGCTTAAAAGCCCACAAACGTCTTCATTTGCGTAAAACCTGAACACAGTCACTCCTGTGCCTACTGTTTCTTTGCTCTACCCGTAACAGGTAGACAAGGCCTTAGGATCTGTGCCTGTGCCTGTGACACTATTTACAGGGGTCTCTCTGGAGGTTTGGGTGGGAGGCAGGGGTGGGCAGCCTCTGAAGGCACCACTGCAGGGAGCAGGGCCCTTCACTCTGATAGCACACATTAACCCAGAGGTACAAGGAAAATTTCTGGTTATGTCTTGTGCTGGTGAGACTTGAACTCCTTTAATATTAGAAGACCACTGGACAGTGTGCATTTTGGTAGCACTTTCTTGTGTTGCAGGATCTTGCATTGCATCTTGCCTCTGAAATAGGTTGGGTTTTTTTGACTGTGGAATATCACAGCCTTCCCTTTTCTCAGCTGTTACTTCACAGCGCTGGTCTAGCCTCTTTATTCCTGTATCATTGTTTATTTGTATGCTTGGCTTCCTTTTTGTTTTATTTCATTTTGAGACAAAGTAGTCTTTTTCCACTCTAATTGTACTTCCATTCTCAGGGAAGTAACTTACCCACCCAACCTCTCCAGTCAGAAAGAAGTCCCCATTTTGTGACTGAAAGGAGAGCAGAGACATGGAGATGGTTTATGCCGCTGCACCACTTGAGGAAGAACCAGGCCACTTTCCTAATGGCAAACCAGGGGGTTAAAAGGTTGATGGCTGAGTTGGTGTCTGGGGTATCTCACTGAGCAAGTGAGCTAAAATACGAAGAGGTGAGTGTGAAAGCAGAGACTTGGACTTGTGTGATTTGAAGTAATGGATGTTTTTACTTGGAGCAAAATAGGATTTAAAAAGCCCCAACATTTTGTTTTCTTGAGAAATGCTGGTGGGTTCTTGATGCAGGTGGTTTACTTGGGTTGAACACTGTACTTCAGCAATCTTTCCCATCAAACCTTTAATTTCAGGCATTAAATCAACATATGTTTATGATTATGTAATTGTGTTTTAGCTAGTCTCTTCACTCTTTTTCACCTTTGTTGTTTGAGCTGAGCTGTGACAGCTACTTTACTGAAAAAAAAGTTGAAAGTGTGCAGGAGAAATGGATGTGAAGGTTTTGTTATGCTGCATGCAGATATTACTTTAGTTTTCTCTTGGTGTCAAGCTGGCACATAACATTGCCAAACCTTCCTTGGAAGAGCAGGGGAAATTTCTAATTCTCTTAAGTTCATAGGTCAGGAGGATTTTTTGTGAGGGTTTATGAAAATTAAATGCTTAATATGCAGTTGTCACTGTCATAAAGTGTAGTTAGAGTCTATAGTGCAATTCTTAAAGCTGGACATAGAGAATTTCACTGGTCTGTGCTAGAAAAGTTAAAAGATAATGAAGAAAAGCTACCCTTAAACTGCATGAATAGTTTTTTGTAATTTTTATGTGAGATTGCAGTAAATCTGAGGAATGTGTTTTGTAATAATAGGAATCATTGGCAGTGGCTTTGTTTTTCTTTCTTTAAGAATTTCTTAATTTAAAAAAAAAAACAACCCAAAACCAAACAAAAACCCCCACAAAAACTAGCTGACCTCAGATGATTCAATGCTTTGTGTCTTTCTGCAAATTACTTAATTTGTTTCATTGTTCATTTCTAGAGAACCCACTAAACTCATGCAAGGTACAAAGTAAACAGGATAAAGTTTTCCTGTTATCTGTGACTACCCACAAAAAACTATTTCCAACTGGAGAATCTATGTAGGAAAGCAGAGCAAGCAACATTGTCTTTCTTAATAACTTGAAATACCAATGAGCAAAGATAACCAACAATTTTAGACAGACTGGCAGACCAACTTCGGCATCTAATCTTAACTCTTCCTGAGCATTTGCCAGCCAAATAGTTTAAAATTTATTATGTAATATCACTTTCAAGTTTTGATATTAGTATGTTAATTCTGATGCATGTAGATGAAGGAACTACAGTTCTGAATTGGTTTTATTTTTGCAGTTATACCCTTCATTTGGAGTAGCATGATACTAATGTGAGGGACAGGTAGTTGAATGAAAAAGGTGAGGCACTCTCTTCTCGTCATCACTGTCTGCAAGTGAATGGCACATAGCTGGCCTTTGAGTAGTGTTCCTGGTTGCACAAGTTCTCTTTGGATATTGAAAAACCTCTCTGCCCTGGCTGTTGCAGTGCTGATTCAACACAGTATCAGTATCAGTGGTCACAGCAGGCTTGCATTTTCTAGCCTTTGTGAATTTTGTAATCACGAAGCACTTTTTTCTCATAGTGCCTGCACGGCGTTTGCAGACCTTCAAGAGTAGGGACATATTTGGTGAAGGATATGTAATTGATGTTGTATTGTGGAATGGCTTTTAAGTCACTTGGCAGTTTCTCTGCATAGTGCAAAAAGTTATTTAAGCAAGTCATTCTCTCTTGAGGTGGATTTTGCAGTGATTATTGTGTTCCTCTCAGTGTATTTCAGAGCGGAAGGCAGGGGGTCATGAGGTGCAACTGAGAAAGTATTTTACTTCCCTTCCTCCTGCTTCTCTGTTTCCTCACAAAAATGCCTCATTTTTCTTGTTAAATACATTTTTGTTAGAAGGTTAGAAAAGGGGAATTTGTGTTTAGGAGGAATTCTTGATGTTAGTTTGCTCTTCCTGGGAACCAACCAGAAACCCATTTTAATCAAGGCTTCCAGAATTGCTGTCTTGTGGGTGACTGCAGTCTCTTGAGCGCTTGTGCAGGTCCTTGCTGCCTGACGGCCCTGGGCATGCTCTCACCACTCCCAGAGGTTTCATGCGCAGGTGCGAGCAGTCAGCAGTGACACAGAGTCTGTGAAAAGGTGGCTGATGGCTTAGTGCTGCTACATTTGGTGTGGTGCAGACATAGAAGTTCAGAAATGTGTTTCTGCTCTAAAACAATTATTATTTCAGGTTCTGGTCCTGGCTGTAGTTAGTCAAATGGTTGTTTTAAATTTTGTGATGATATGGATAGTTCTATCCTCCAATTCTTTTTGATCCTGTAGAAACACTTCTGTGCTCATAAAATACTTGGACACCTGTAGAAGTTGTTTGGCATTCCCATGGATTAGCTTGGTGGCAAATCTGTGTGAAAGGTTTACTTCAAGCCTGCTGTTGCAGTGTAACTGGACACAATAAGCTCAGGATAAGTATTTCTTTGGAGTAAGAACCTTTGATACCCAATAATCTCTCCATTATTACTTGCAAAGAGGTCACCTCCTGTAACAATAGTAGGTTTCATCCTTGAGAGAAAACTAGATATGTAATGGTGAATACTGACACTGAAAGGTAGGTTCCTCATCACTGCATTAAGGTGTCCTTAATGTTATTCACAGGTCGTGTGTTAACGACTGCAGCAACTTGCACTAAGCTAGGCAGGGACAGATGTCACAGTGGTGTGATTTCAAGATTTGATAGCTTGAGGCTGCAGATGCTAGTTGGAAATGCCCTTTTTTGAATAATAGGAAATCTCTGCCTTTTCTGTTTGCTTTTATGGTTACTGAAGTACCCCTGTAGCCTGCATGACATATTTCTCAGATGGTGTACATCTGTACCACTTCAGCCTGTGTAGCTGCCATATGCCTGATTCATATTGTTGATAGTTTTGTTGAGAAGAGCCTAGCCATGGCCACTCATCCCCCTCCTCATTTGGTAGTGGAGAAGTAAGAGGACAGATCTGCTCAGTGGAGAGCTGTTGTTTGGAGTAGCAAGGTCTTTAACTCAAACTGTTGTTTAATAATTCTCAGCTTGCTGCATAACCTAGGTGCCTGTGCAGAGCTGTGGGGTCACCCATGGGTCTTGTTTTGGTTTCTCTCCTCCCAGTCTACCCCTATGTTGGTGCCCAGCATCTTGGTGTCTCTGGTCTCACATGCATGGCCTGGCCTTTCTGTCAGGGCTGTGTGCCAGCCTTACTGCCCAGCTCACCTCAGCTCTCCCCTGTACTCCTGCCCTATGTTATACTGGTTTTCCCATTCATGTTACAAGCTGCTTTGTGTCCAGCCAGAGTCCTGTTTTTCTTTTCTCAGTGTACTGTTCCAAGAGATGCATGGAGGTGTCACCACACCTCCTGCTGCAGAAGGGGAGAGCTTCCATTCCCCTCCCTGGCTCTCCACACCCATCCCCTGCTTTGCAGCAGCTCTGGATGCTCATGAGACCCTTCATGTGAGCCAGCTTAATAAGTTTAAATGACATCAAATTGTGTGAGCAGAATAGTTTTCTTTGAAGAAAATGACTTGAAATGGGCTTGTGGAAGAAAGGCCAGACATATGCGAGACATTAGGGAGGAAGACAGTGCAGCGAGGATCAGGGAAGCAGCAGGAGATGGGAGGACTCCTCCACCCACTACATCCCTTTTGGGAGATTTTTTTTTAGGGGTCTGTTCCCTTAGGGACCGTCTTGGTGATACTGCTGCTGTGGGAGATATGGGCATCTGGAGCTGCTCCTCCCTGGTGTGGATTCAAAGTGAATGTATTACCAGAGCTTCAGAAGGTAAAATTCGGAATTGCCAACATCCTCCTGAGCCAACATGTTCTGTGGTTCCTCTATCTGCTCCCTTCTCAAAGCTTTCTTTTGGCCAGACTGTTTTTATGGCAATGAAAAGAACAAATCTGGGGGAAAAAGCTGCATTCCTAACACATTTCAAGTCTGTGCTAAAATAACCAGGGAACAAATTTCCTCAAATAAACATTATTTGGAATTTTTATATAGATGGGTTATGTATTTTTTCCCAGCCATTGGTCTTGGAAAGAGCTCAATGCATAATTTTTTTTTTTAATTGAGCTTCAGGCAGACAGTATCTGATACGTAAGACCGGGCAGTTAGTTGTGAGGTATATGGAAGCAAAATCTTTATCATGAGGAGTTTTAATAGTGGGTAATGCTTTTATTCCCAGCTGTAACAACTGAAAGAGCTGACAAGCAGCATTTTAATTATTTCAGGTTTTTTTTCAATTCTACTGAAAAACGACTAAACATTTTTATTTAGATACTAATAGATTGTGTAAAGTAGGATTTAAAATTTTTGTATGCAGTCCACTGGGAGAAAAACTGACTGAACACTGAGCGTACCATGTAACTTTTCATGGCAATGTGTGGGTTTTAATGGCTGGGAAGCAATCAGAATTGTATATATGAGAAAGAGCAAATGTATTAATAAATTGGGATTTAGTACACAATATCATGGCACAATCTACATATATAGTAAGTGACATAAAAAGGACTAGCAATTTCCTAGTAGAAAAGGATTTTTTTTAAAATAGAGTTTTCAGTCATAAACTTCTCTGGGGTAAGTTTGTGTTGCTCTCTCTCCCTATTAACACTTCTGAAATGGTTTACATGCAACTGTAGTGTACTCTTGGACAATGTGAAGGGGACTTGTAGTAACATTCCCCTTGTTTTTATTAACCTTAACCAGGAATGAATGCAGAAGCTGTAACCTGTGATTGGCAGGAGGGAGGTGGCTGTGCCTGGCCCTGGGAGCGTGTCAGGAGGTCTGAAAGCACTCCAATGCTGAGATGATCAGGGGGCTGTTATCCACTCCTCAGTTACTTGTTGCCTGGGAGACAAATGTAATCCAGGGATTTATTTTTTTTGACCCTTCCTTGCTGGTTTTTGATTGGAGTCACTTTTGACTTCTGGCATGGAGGAGGTAGTGAAGCAGCACACCAAGTGTCATAAGATGGAAATTAATCACTAAGCGAGGGGTCTGAGCGCCAGTGATTTCCTTTCCTGTGATTGCTCTGTGTATGGGAAGACTAATGACAAATCTAAACAGAGAGCTAATGAAGCTCTTCCTGCCTCCCAACAGTCAAGAAGGATTCTTAACTGGATGACCCTTAAGCTTTCTTTTTATTCCTGCTCTCTTACATGATTGTAGAAAAACAAAAATAAGTGTCTTAAAAGAGAACTTTACGTGGTTGGCGAGCTTTGCCTTAAACTGCATTTGGTTTTGGTGGTATATTATAAGTTAGCTCAGTTGCAGTGAAAATATAGCAAATCTGCCTTCCCAGTGATTTTTTTTAACATGGAGTGTAATTGTTCTCAATACTTTTTGTGAGAGAGAGTTTCGGTTTTTCAGTGAGATTATTTTTGGCTTTTGCAAGAATACAGGCAAGCCAAACAAATTTATCTTAACTGTAATGAAAGGTTTTGAAGTTACTCTTCACTAGTGACTTCATATTATAAGGCCCTCAGCTTAAACTAACTCTGATGGTTTTGGGGAGTAATCTCTTCCAGGTACATGAAAAGTCTATCTTGGAAGTAAATAAAAAACCAGAGAAGTTTGGAAACAATATATTGTGTTCCAGTAAGTACAAGTAAGGTAGATGGTATTTAAGTGTAGCTTTTTTTCTTTCCCCGGCTTGTCCCATGCTGTAAGAAGTAAGGAATCCAACGAAGGTTTTCTCCTGAAAAAACATTTCTAGTTTTGCACATTGCTTGCTTAAAAGGAAATTTTATGTTCTTCGTCTGGCTCTTGGATGGAGCATGGAAGTGGAATTTGGGAGGTTTGGATTCTATTTTTGACTCTGTCCTTTGCCTAAAAAAGTCACTTACTAGGCTTATCGTGTCAAGTGTCTGGCTCATTGTGTCATATTTAAGAAGGCTAAGCCTAACAACCTTCTTTTGCAAACTGGTTTGAGATGTGTGGTGCACAGCTTCCACCACTGACACCAGCAATGGATCTTTCAGTCACCAGCTGTAGTGCTTTACTGAGATGAGAGTCCAAGAGAGTCTCTCTCTAGCCCTTTGAATCTTGATCTCTGGCTATGCAAGGGCCTTGCTTCACTTCAAGAGCTGGAAGATGTCTTCCCTTAGACTCTTCTGTGGCCTTGTGGTAGGGCACCCCTGGGAAGTAATGGGGGAGATGGGCTTGAACCCTGCCATCCTGAAAGAGGCTTGGCCCCATGTTTCTGCTCCCCCAGAGCAGCATGCAGAGAATGGTTTCTTCATCCCCTCCAGCAGCCGTGCTTGTTTCTGACAGAAAGCTGTTACAGCTCCTGTGGGTAGTGCCACCCCGTCTACTTTTCTTTGGAGACAAGTTTCACATGGTGCTGTGAACTTCCTGGGTGCACCCACACAGCCATCCAGTGGCATTGGGGAAGATTTTTCTCTTCCATTTATTTGTTTTTGTGGAGAATTTGTTGCAGATTTGCTCTCTTTGTATGCTTGGAAGGAGGTCTGTAAGCACTTAGCATATTGCAATGCACTGTGTATCCTAAAGCTGTTGGTGAGGCAGAGGAGCATTTAGGAGGTGGTAGGGCAAAGATGGTAAGTTTTTGAAGGAAACAACTGTCTGTTCTTGGTCTTCCTTATGGCTTAAGAAAGTTATATCCCACTTCTGGTGTGATTTTGTGTTTGTGTCTGGGTGTTTCTTCTTTAACATGTGAACTGAGAGCCTTGTTCCACTGATAGAAGTTGGAGCTGAGAAAAGGGATGATCCTGGATTGAAAAGTGGCAAGAGGTGGTAATGCAGCCTCCCCCACCTGTCCCAGAAAACATCATCATTTACCATAAAAACTTATCTTAATGCCTTGAGAGCTGCCAGTGGAGTTCAGTCAACAATTAGGATTGGTGGGTTTTTTTATTATGCTCAAGCAGACCAAGGTTCCTCCTGAGCTATCATTCTGTATGCTTTCATAGTGAAGCTGAGGGAAAGTTGTTTTCATGTGTTTGAGAACTCACACAAAACAATTAAAAATATCCTCTCAGCCTGACCTCTGATGGAATTGAGACAAGATCTGAAATTTCACTGCTTGTAACTGCAGAATAAATACTGAATTTTAGTTCAGTCTTTACCTTACAGATTGACCACTTGTGTTGCTCTGTGTGTCCAGAAAGGGTAACTACAGTAACTGTTGTTTTAGCCAATCACAGTTTCACAACACGCTTAAATGGTTATGGGCTTTTTTTTTTTAGTTGGTTGGTTTGGTTTGGGTTTTTGGGGTATTTTTTTCCCCTCAGGGGAGAAAAGATGATTAATTTCCTCTTGTAGTATAATGGCATTGATGTCATGTGGGTTGAAGGATAAAGTCCTTTTATTTTTAAAACAGTTGCTGGGGTGTTTAACCCCCTCCTTCTTAACCTTGTTTCTTGTTAGTATAACAGCAAAAGGAAAAGAAAATCACTTCCAAAAAGAAGATACTTTTCTTAAAAGTTTCCATTTAACAGTTAAACTGTAGCTTCTTATTTTTCCAGTATGAGGTGATGGGGAAATTGCCAGATATTAATAAATCATATTCAGTAGTAACAAGAGAGAAGGGGGGAAAGAGCAGCCAAACATTCATTCTTACTTTTTCCCCCCTCAGAAGTGTGATTTAAATCATACAGTTGCAATACATTATTAATGGAGCGATAATCTCTGGCAAGCAAACTATGTTCACTTCTGTCAGATAAAAAACCCAAACCCACTGCTTCTGCTGACAAATACTGCTAAATAAATAAGGCTGTGCCATTAGATCAAATATTTGATTTTTTTTTTAATTCTTTTTTCTTCGCAGAGTATTGGAAAGGGGTCCTTGTGGTGTATAGACCCAGAATATAGACAAAATCTTATTCAGGCTTTGAAAAAGACACCCTATCACCCATATTCGCATGTGTTCAATACACCTCCCACATCTCCTCAGGCATATCAAAGGTAAGAACTAGATGCTTTTTATAACTCTAAATGTTTTCATGCAATGTTGTGTGTGAATCCTGGCTAAGACATTCATTGTAATTAAGTGATGCAGTTTGGAACTGGGCTAGTGAAGAAAGCCCAGGAGTGCTGGCAGCAGCCTTGCCTTATATCCAGGACACCTTACCTGCCATGCCCTTGCCTGGCATCAGCGAGCCTGCAGCCTTCCTGCCAGAGCCACAGAGCCACTTGGCAAAGAATGCCTGAAATTTAAGTGCATATAAGCAAATGGAGGGCACTGAAGTGGCCACTTGTCCCTATTATGAAAACGCAGTACCCTCGCTCAGTGGAGATGGGCTTGTTTTTTTCTCCCAAGAGAAGTACACAGCTGGTGTTGCTTGTGCAGGCGGGAGGTGTCCAGGT
Organism: Pipra filicauda; assembly: GCF_003945595.2. Lineage (NCBI taxonomy): Eukaryota > Metazoa > Chordata > Aves > Passeriformes > Pipridae > Pipra > Pipra filicauda. Next base: position 294,748 of record NW_024104402.1, read on the forward strand.
GAGCCCTGTATCCAGATGGTATGACCAGCCCTTGTGTGACGGGCACCAGTGCTGGCTCTTGGGGTCAGCCCGGATTGCCTGCCTTGCTTCAGTGAAACAGACGTGGGGTGGGTTTTTTCCACTCGTTTTGCATTTTTTGATCTGGCTTTCATGACAAACGTTTGCAAAGAGAGAGAATCTACGGCTGCCATCCGCCAAGTGAGAAGGCAAGCACTGGGCTTTGGCAGAACTGCTTTCTCCTCGCTGCTAATATGGAAATTCTTTGCTTCACTTTTTCCAAGCGTTGGCAGGGTGTCACGGCCGGGACAGGAATGCTGCTCGTGGCGCGTGTCGCCCCGCACTCCTAGAGAAGGTGTCGGGGGCCAGCCGCAGCAGGGCCCGCAGCAGCGCCGGGACTGAGCGGTGACGCAGACGCCTCTCGTGGCGTCCGAGGTGTGGGGGGGTTTGTTTGTTTGTTTGTTTTAATTATTGTTTTTTCGGCGTTATCGTTGAGGCTGGCGGCCGGGCAGGGCAGCGGCCGGGCAGGGCGGCGTGATGGTCGCCGTGGCGACGGAGCATCTCCCCGGCAACGCGCGGGCCGGGCCGGCGCTGGCGCGTCACGAGGCCGCCGGGGCCCGGCCGCGCCGTTGCCGCGGTAACGAGTAATCCCGGCACGGCGCTGGGAATGGGGACCCGGAGCCGGCCGCTGTGTCGCGGGGATCCCCCGCCTCGCCGGGGGTTCCCCTGGTCTGAAACCGGGGGGTGGCAGGCCTGGGGGTTCCCGAGGCGGCGGCCCGGCTGTCCTGCATGCCCCATGGGCCACTGGGGAAACACTGTCCCCAGCACCACCTGTGGAAGTACCCTCACTACTGTGCTCTGCAGAAGGACAGATAAATAATTTAAATAGTGGATTAAAATCGTAATTTGTACATTTGAACAAAGCGTGTTCCATGAGCCTCGCTTTATCGTTACTGCTGCCTTTTTAAGAGTATTTTAATTATGCTCATACAGATTTATTGAGAGATTGCCATATCAAGTAGAAGTGTAATGCACATCTGACATAGAAATGGAGGGATTTTGATCTCTTCTAATCCCCACAAACAAAAAAATCCGGCATACACATGCAGGTAAAAGCCAGAGGATCTCCCATTTTTTTATGGCTGAAGCAACTGTTGATTCCATGGGCTGGATTTGCCAGAACCACTGTGCAATCTGCTGGCAGATGTTGCTGGCAGGAGCTTTTTCAGGTTATGCTGAAGGAAGCAATGCAGCAGCACTGCTGTGAGCAATACTTGCAGGGATGAGCCCTTAGAGACACCCTGGCTGGAAGTCAGGGAGCCCACAGTGGTGCAGCTGCCCTGTGTCCTGCACAGCCATGTGCCCGCTGCTCTGCCCTCCTGATCCTGCACAGCCTTGGCCCACTACCACTCTGTCTTTGCTCTGTGGGGCAAAGGATGCCTGCAGAGTCTCAGACCTTGGGTAAAACTCACGCTGCCCTCTTCCAGTGGAGTGGGTGTCCAGAACCTCATGGCTTGTTTTCATGAGTGGGAGAGGAGAGGTGTACTGGAAGGTGATAGACAGCCTGGGATTTAAGAAAGCGTTTTGAAAGACTGCCTGCTTTCACCAATGCCCATTTGTAGCTGGACAAATGGCAAAGCTGTCTTCTGAGCGAGGGAAAAGGAGTGGGCTAGCAAAGTCTCAAAACTGAAAGGGAAACTTCCTCTCCTTGGAAACCATGGAATGTCAGAGCTGCTGCGACACTCTTATGCTGTCAAGTAATTTGGAATCTTCCTTGTAACGACTGCATCATAAAACAAAGAGCTTGCGTGACTGCAGGAGTAAATACCTTTTAAACACAGGTATTGTGTTTCAAAGGAGGCCGGTTTTTGTATGAAGAAACTATGGTCTTGCCATTACTTTTAGTTGACTACCTTTCAACATTTCCACTATTAAATAAAACTCAATCTTCACATAGTATTCTAAAATGTTTATTTATTCATTCTTGTACTAATGTTTGGTGAAACATCAACATGAAGCTGGTCTAGGCTATCAGTGAATTTTGAATTAATTCTGGATTGGCAGTTACATGGTATTTTTTTGAGTATATTTCCAATATATTCACGAGGAGTTTAACATTCCGTGTGTGTTTGAAAAAAACCCCAGTAATCTGATGTGTGATTGCTTTCTCATGTGTACAAAGACTTCAGTAAGAGTAGAAAATGTAAATCCAGTCCACCATAGTCAGATCTGCAGAGCAATAAATTGTCATAGTAACGAATTCCAAGGGAAATATTTCTGATGGAAAGGACAATACATATAGAAAAAATCCTTGGATGGCAGGGGTTTTGCTGTCCATCCATTTTACATAGCAGAAACCCACAACTAAGAGAAACTGTCACCTGATATTAATGAAATATATCTGCAACCAGATAATTTGCCAATATTACTTCTGCCTCTGGGAATGGGATTAATTAGAAGAATTACAAGATTTATAAGGGTCAGTTGTTGCGATTCCAGGGGGGGCAAATTGACCTATTGCTTGTCTTTATCAGATGTTTTAAAAGAATAAAGATGCACAAATGAATCACATGTTCTGTTTAGTATCTGCGTAAGCAGCTTAGGGTTGAATTGAGCACAGAGTGGAGGAATGCATTATAAAAATATCCCAGGCAAGATGATCACCAAACACACAAATTCTCCTTTTCTGAGCAGAGTTAATTACCTCAGATAATTTAGCTTCCTGCATAAGCCTAAAAGGGTGGACCTTTTATGAAAGAGTTTTATGATGTGAACACACGTTTGGATGGCTGGGTCAGTTTATACCAGTACCATTTGAAATAAAACATAACTCAAACCAGGATATTTGGGTTACATTGAGTTCCGTGCATAGAAGACTGTAGTTTCTGGGAAAAAGGCAACCTTGCTGTGTTTGTACATAAGAAGGAACTTCAGACTTCACTTGTGTGAATTGCTACTGCAATTTGGGGCAAAGATTATCTGTAAGCTGGAAGAAGAGAAGAAAAATATAGCAAATTGAATTATTTAATTTTAATTGGTTTGGATGTGTATTCCTAAAAAACAACACTCATGCCAAAAAACAAACAAAACCCCTTGGATTTTTATCTGTTTCTTCTGATTGAAGTGTATGTCATGAAGTGCAATTTATGATAAATTTCAAGAGTGAACTGACAGCGATACATATGGTTGTTAAAAAAACCCTTTCTCCTTGGTGCGCAAAAATAGTACTTTAGTCTAATGTGTTTCTTTTTAAATATTTACAATTGTGTTGGCAATAGCAACCTTGAAATATTTGTAGACACAAACTTGGTTAAGTAAATATACAAGTCAGTGCCCTGATATTTCATTTATATGTTTTATTTCCAGTTTCCTGACTGTAACTGAAGCGTGGGTGGGATTTTCTCTTCCAGTAGCGCTTAGAGGGGATCTTGGAATGGATTTTTCTCTGGCTGTATTACATGGGCCTATTTCTCAATTCTATTTCTCCTTCTGCTGCTGAAAAGTATCAGAAAATGTAATCTAAAATAACAGAAATTATTAGTTTCACTGAGCAATAAAAAATCTTTGAAGATTAGGGTGACCACCCAGGAGTATTCTAGATCCCTTTATAGACTTGTGGATAATCATTTCATGGCTTTTCATTTTTTTCCAGAGTTTTCTGTTAATTGTAATTTGTTAGAGCATTGGCAAATGTTGACACATCTGCCCTATAACTGATGCAATTGCCAACATACCCAAGATAGAAATTGAAGAGGTGTTTCTTTTGTGTGCTGCCCCCCCAACCTGCCTGTTCATAAAGGCTTCATTGAGTTCCTCAATAGTTTGCTCCTTCCCATTGGAACAACTCCTTGGGTGAGCTTGGTTCTGCTTCAGGAAGAATTGAGATCCCAGTTAGTCCTGAACTAGATTTGTGCTTGACTTTGGATATGAAGTCCACCTGTGCACATCAGAGCACTCCTATCAGTAAAATGCCTCCTCTGGCGTGCATCACTGCATTTCAGCTGGGCTGCCTTCTGTAGAGAGGGCTTGAGCCTTGCAGGGCTGAAACCGATGGGAAAACATGTAGCAAGAACTCACCTGCAGCATGGTTTTGGTTCTTGGAGGGCAGTCGATGTATGTGGCATCTGCTGGTGGTTGGTGGAGCGGATGCTGCCGAGCCATCCTGCTGCACTGCTGGACTCCTGACCAGTGCTGCAGTCTTGGTGATGGGGGGGAAACAGGCCCCACAGGGAGTCAGCAGAAAACCACCTCTGCAGCTTGTGTAGTCACTTCCCAGAACAGTATTTCATTTAAATGTGCATGGCTTCATCATCTAGTTTTCCATTCCCTTTCCCCTGTTGAAGTGTAGGTACAGGGGTGGGCCAATGGATCACAGAGAGCCTGCAGGTATGTGAGTGACTACATGTCTTATGAAACATTGCTAGCCGGGAATTTAAAACATTTAAAGTGGCTTCTGTTTTATCAAATTTAGTCTCTTTATCACTTTTTGCTGCTGCTGGGTTCCAAAAAAAATGCCATGAGCTCTTTCGACATTCTTCACTTATCCAGTGTCTTGTCTTTTGATACCTCCTTCTGACAAAAATATTCTTTTTCTGGAGACAGAGATTAAGAAAAGTGGACTTGATGATTAGGGTTAGGGTTAGGGTTTTGAGATTTATTCATAGAGACACAATGAAAAGTTCATGAAACTTGGTGGCTAAAGCTGTATTCCTGAAAATCCAAGATTCACAAATCGCTGTGAGAAAGTGATGGCCATCACTGTGAGCCCTGTGGTAAATGGCAGGAGAGGTGGCCTGGGCACACTTACATTTGCATTTTGCCTATTTTGAGACTAAAGACACACAGTCTTAGTGCTGTCAGTCCTGGCTTTCTGCTTCCATCTCAGCAGTACGAGCCCTCCCACGTGCAGTGAGGAGAGTGAGGGGCAGTCCTGTGGCAGGAGCTCCCAGGCAGTGCCTGTGTGGGGCCCTCGCTGCACCCCCACCCCAGGTCCCCCATGCCCCCTGCACACTGCTGCAGCAAAACCTCCCCCAGCAGTCACTGCCACATGCTGTCGGGATTAGGTTTGCATAGAGCCCCCTCAGGTTGGGGAAGGCTGAAGATGTTACAGGGATGTGAAAGAGACACGTGTTCCCCACCGAGGGCAGCTCTTGGCTGCTGAGGAAACTGCTGTTGCTGGAACAACTGCTTCAAATATTTGCAGGTTTGATTTTACTGTCTCAAGCTTCGACCTTTCGCAGTTGCTTATTGAAGCTAAATCTGCATCAAAGTCAATAGTTGTAGGTTATCATACTGGGCAAATTATAAGCATTCTTCCTATCTGTACACTTTATAAGTTGAGATCAGAAATTATCTTCTGTGGCCATTTAGTGAAGCTGGTGAAACGATTTTTACCCATTCGCTGAAAGACTCTGCAGGGTGTCTCACTGCAAGAAAGAACTTAGAAAAGGAATTAGTTGGTTGTCCTTTGCAGTCTGGAAACACAGATTTAATTCTGTATTATTGTTTTTGCTTTCAATAGGAAATGAAGCTGACCATAGAGCAGTCTACTAGTAATTTGTGTGCATGTTACAACCACTTTATCAAGATTGACCTAGATATTTTACTTCCTGGGCAGAGTAAGAAGGAGTTTTCTTCTCTTGGTGTGGTGTTAAGGTGGAGTCTTTGGGGAATTTTTGTTTTGATATTTTTGTAGTTCAGAGGTCTCAGAGAACACAAGTTCTTCCAAAATGTGCCCTCTGCCACCATTGCATGTCTTGATTTGAAGAGCATCTATACTTTGGAATTATGCAGCTTTATGTCTGTTTTCTGGCAGGTTAGAGAATATTGGTTCAGTTTGGTGCCAGGTGTGAATAGCAAAGGAAAAGAGAACTTTTGCTTGAGTGAACGCACTGATAAGTGCATATATATTTGAGGATTTGCCAATCCAGGACTTGGTTTCTAACATATTCTTATCAGCTCTCTAGCCATTAGACTTCTGTGATAGAGGAAGTGATTGAGCATAGTTTCAGAAAACAAAACAGATCGACTCTTACCTTTTAAAAGGTGCTTATTTTTAGTATCTTATAGTATGAGGGAGGTGTAGGGGACAATGATAAGTTGGGAAAGGTGGCTACAGATCCTGGACAGAAAAAGAAGAGAAGAAAGTCTGAGTCTATCATCTCTTTCACACAGCAGTTTCATGCATCCTTTCCGCAGCATCCTCGTGCTCAGCAGGAATGGCTGATGGAAATACTAATAACCCTCTAATCACATCTTCATTCCTCTCAAAATTAGTTAAATGCTTCTGAGCCTTCTCAGCTGAGATGTTTTCAATTCTTTCTCATTCATACCCACTAAATAGAAAAAATGTCGTTTCCCATTTGCCAAATACATGAAGATTTGGTTGAGTCTTTGTTTTGTCTGCACATGTGTAGACTTTTGATAAAGTACTTCAAAGCAACATTCTTAGCCTTTCATGTTTCTCTAGATGCCAGGCAAACAAACCAGGTCTTTGCTTTGTTGTTATTTTTCATAGTTCCATTTGTTGAACAGTCTTCCCAGTTACTTGGCTTCTTAGGCTCTTTTTCCCCTCCTCTGTGCCTTCTGTAGATAAATATAACCGTATTCCAAAGATAACTTGGAATGGTACCATAGATATTTCCAGTCAGTCCATGGGAAAAGGAAAGTCTAGGGATGTGTTTTGAAATTTTTGTTACTTTGTAAAACCCTCTCTAGCTCTGGGTATTTCTCTATGAAAATTGTTAAGAGTGACCTCATTGACTTAGTTACTGTCTTCAGAAACTTGAATCACGTGAGTGCTGTGCTTCTGAGACTGTCTTCTGCAGCTCTTCATCCCTCTTTTCTGTCCCCCGAGTGTGTGCTGTGCGTTGAGAGCACGGGTTGTGCAGTGCGTGCGTCGCATGGTGTAGCAAAAAGAGAGCCTGGGGGACACCTCTCCTTTGGCTGCTTGGCAGTGTGAGTCCATCTCTCACCCTTCGTCCCATTAATAACCATTGCATTGCTGTAACAACTGCAGCAGTTGTGTGGGTGGGGAAGCCTGTGCAGTGTTCAACAACAGTTCACTGAAGTTTTAGTAGTTGAAAATTAAGGCTCAGGAACGAGGGTTTGTGTGATGAACAGTGGCTTTCATGAACATCGTGTTTGCTAATCATATAATATTACCATAGTGGAAATCATTTGACTTTTGCGTTTGAAAACACACCCATGAAGTTTGAGAAGCTGCAAATAGTATCATAGTATGTCACATTTTACTGCTGTTGGATTAAGAAAAAGTTTTTTTATTTCCAGAACTCAAGTTAAATTTTTAAATTTAGTTTTAATTACTCTCTTTTTTTTTCTTCTAGATTTTATTCACTTCTCTATTATCTATTGGACCTTTCTTTGCTTTAGTGCCTGTATAAAGAAAGATTGACAGGGAAGGTCACCTTATTTTTAGTTCTGTTGTAAGACTGACATTCACAGAGCAGTGTCTAGTGTCTTATTAATAGTAATAAACATTCTGTGAATAAAAATTGTTTTGATTAATTGAGAATCTTTCAAAGGTAGGTAAGGGTTGGCTTTTCTGTAAAGGTTATGATTTTAAGACATTTTACAGTTTAACTTCTCATTGTTTATTTAATATTTGTTTAAACAACAGTAAAGTGCATTGGCTATTTCCAAGAATTTTAGCTCTGTCTTAAACAAAAACCTGCATGGACCTTTCATCCTTTCACCTAGCATTTGAATATATATTAGGTAATAGAGAACATGTTTTAACACAGGCAGCTGTTGCAGTTTATGAAAAACTCCCAATATTTGTGTAAGCAATTTGTTCCATATGCAATGTTCCACTGAGAATATCAGTTCTGCCACAGGTTCAGAGGCTTTGGCTAAGGGAAGAGGCCAAGCAGACTTGCTTGGCAGCTCCTTATTGTCTTGTGACAGTCCACTAGAGTCCAAGAGTTGGAGGAACTGACTGCAGGTGACCCATCTTCTCCCCAGGTCATAACAGAAGGTGACAGATAGACCATAAAAATGCTGATTGTCCGTAGAGAAATATCCTTGGAGATGAGCATTGCTAGTGAGAATCAGTTCCTTTTCTCTCTGCATGACGTTAGTGGGAAGCAGAATGTAAGAGGGACAGGTTTTGTTGCCGCTCACAGTGTGACTGTGGAAAATCCTAACAACGGGGATCCAGGTGATCGAGGTGGCCCTTCTAGTCTTGCATTACCCATCGCAAGTGCAAAACTGAGCTGGGTAGTGAACCTTCAGCCTGGGCTCTGGGTCAGCAGGCAGAGAGTTGGAAGACCTTGAACTTAAGGGGAAGGTAGACTGACCTTCAGACCTTACAGGCTGACCAGCTGGTCTTTGACCTGAACAAAATCCTCTGATTTCCTTATCTTCCAGTCATAGGGGGCACCTGCATGCTGAGCTGGGCTTGCCCCAGTAGTGTTTCCAATTACTTTATATATATATAGTTAAAAGAAAAGTGTAATTGCATTTCATAGGTGTCTCCGTAATCTCTGCCTGTGTATCTGACCCAGTATTTCTCAAAGTATCAATCAGTCTTTCTGTAAATTATTTTTTTTTTAAAGCACAGATGTCCTATTTCTTTAGTAATAATGTATTTTAAGATAAAAAGCTTGAAACAAGTTTCAGTGGATTAGTCTTTTTGAATATTTATTAGGCAATTCACTTTTTCTGGGGTACTTAGAATATCCCAGCATATAGATGTGTATATACAGGATACTGTGTGGCGGTAGTGTAGTAACTCTCTCTTCAGTTTGGTATGCTTTATGGGGAATTCAGGTTTTTTAAGCTGTTTGTTTGAATAAAGTAAGTTTTGGCATAATTTTGTTTGTTAGTATTTGAATGCTTGAATCGTGATTTTTGTCATCATCAGATGTGACTTAACTTCTGACACCATAAAGCCTCAGCTCAGGTCTGGTGTCACATGCAGGTTGTGGTTACTGACGATGTTTTTTCTGGCTTTTATAACTCCATCGCCATGACACATGGGTATCTGTTGTATCCAGTTTTTAATGTGTGTGAATCTGCCCTCTCTATGATCCTACTATGTAAAAGTGATATTCCTCCTATTTTGATGGAACTGTGTTTCATAGAAATAAAACATGCAGGTTTTGCTATACTTGTTTTCATTCACAGGAACTTCCATGGTTCAGATGAATAAAAAAAGAAAAGGCTTAAATGGTATTAAAATCTCACTCTGAACTTTTGGAACAAAACGCGTAGAGTCTTTTTTAATACTAAAACTTTTTTACACTTGTGTTTGAAATTTTGGCTTGGAAAAATCAAGCTGGTTGTTTCATCAGAATAAACTACTTATAAAAAACCTGATTTTTGGAGGAGCTGGAGGATCCTTAGTGGAGAATTTTCCATCCTCCACACAGTCCTCTATGACTGGGATCACAGACTGTTTTTCACATGTTCACTTGTTCATCCCCAGGTAAAAAGACGGGAGGTGAGATGTATGTCTCTTTGCCTGTCCAGTGTTACAGTGGCTTGATAAAATGATTGTTCCCCTTTCGAAACAGAAGTGCTCAGCACTTGCACTTCTTGGTTTTGTTTTTTTTTTTTTCAGTAAAGCCCTGATGAAACTCTGAAGGTTATATTTGATTATCTGGACTGTATTTTTTCACAGATGTTTTGACCTTATTTTGGGAGCCCCTCAGTTTTTTAAAGAAAATCTGTCAAGCAGTTTTAGTACAGCTAAAGATAATGAGAATTTGGGGGCTGTGTTTTACATAGCTTTCAAGAAACTCTTGCTGGCTTTCTTAGCATTCCAGTTGACCCTGAGCGCAGTCTGTATGTGTGAGGTGCTGATTGATGGCATTTGTTCTGTTTCTGAATTGTGAAACTGTTTGTAAAATGCAGCATTTGCCTTTTTTTTTTTTTTTGGCTACTGGTTAAAAAAATAGGGGTGAGAAGGTTAGGCAGGGTGTAAATTACTTGGTGGAGCATGGTACCACAGGAGAATGCTGAGGATAACGATTAAGCAGTAGTCCTCCAAAAGGTGGAATTCTGTTAAACTGTGTCCACACCTAATATAAATACATCTGGAAGAGGATACTAATCCTTGTGAGACTTTTAGGTTTAAATCAATCTCTCCAATAGTTCAAGTCCACATGGGCTGTAGTAGCAAGCACAGATTTCTTTATGTTGCTCTTCCACTTTCTGTGAAACATTAATCTCTGCCGCTAGGTCATGGAAACCCTGGACTAACCAGGCTGTGGGTTTCATCGAGTTTAGTTGTTTTCATGTTATTATGCTTTGGATAAGATTCCCCATTTTGCATCTGAGGCTTTTTTTCCCTATGTCTGTGTGTGGTTTTAGTGATAAATGTGCAAACCTCTTGGCGTTTCAGTGCACAGGTATGTGTACATACTGCAGTGTGCTTTTTATGTCAAAAGGCAGCCTGGCCGCCAGGGAAGCTGCTCTCTCTTGCACTTAGAAACAAAATGTACTGTTTTAGAGCAGGTGACCTATTTTCATTACAAAAGAGCGAATACTCAGAGAACAGTGATAGGAGAATTACTTGAGACAACTCATCTGAAGTGGGTTTGTGTAAGCAGTTTGACTAGCAAACACATTAGAGAAGTTAATTTTGTTGGTGAATAATTTGGAGATACTAGAAGAGGAGCATGGGTAGGGTGCAGCCCAGCTCTCTGTGCAGGGTAAAGTTGGTTAGGTTGTCATATATACCTGTGTATCTGTTTATAAGGGATCATGGTTTCTACCTTTGTGATTTAAGATCCTTTATTCTTTTGTGAAAGGGGAACGAGTGAAGAGATTGGCCAACTCAAATATGAGTGTGGATCAGTTTTATAAAAGATCTTTCTTTCCATCCTGACTCATTTCTGCTTTGTTGGCAATCCCCTCCTGTTAGTTGCCAGTACTGTCTCACTCTCTTGGCTCATGTGTATACTTCAGTTATGTATGGTAATTTTTTATTGCTCTGCTCTTAAAACATCCAAGATTGCACAGCCAGTGAGTCTTGCTAATACAATTGTAAATGTATTTCTTTCTTGGCTTGCTGCAGCATGTGTGCACTTGTTCAATTTTCATTAGCTTGTATGACATATTTTTGGTATTAGAATCAGGACTACATGGACTTTATTTGTTAAAGTGAAGTAACTAGTTTATTATTCTGCCCTTTTTTAAGTTAGTAGTCAGTGTCCAACTCTATACAGCTGGTGGGTTTTTGCATTTGTTTCTTATGGCCCTTTATACCTGACTGCTGTTGTCAGTTGTTCTCTGCGCTGCAGTTTTTAACCTCACTGATGGGTTCTCTATGTTGTCTGCCCGAGTGATATAAATATTGCAAAGCTCTACGCCTCTCACTGCTTTTTTTTCCTGTAACTGTTTTTGTCACAATTCCATTATATATCCTTCCAAAACAAATTTGATTCAAACCGTGGTTACAGGTTTGATGGAGAACTTCCTAAGGTTAGTTTGAAAAATTAAGATGCTCAGAACAGACTCTCGTTTTGACACTTTCACTTCAGCGTTTAGAAGTGTATATAATTCTGGGGTTTAGTCTTGTGTGGTAGGGGTGGTGTTTTTTAAGAAAAAATATATGGAATTCAGAAAAATTAATTGCATAGTAATGTAGATACTGAAGGTTGAGTTATTAAAAATGTAACAATGCTTTAAAATGCCCATGGAGCACTGGGATTTCATAACTGATGCTAGTGCATGATGCAGGATCCAGTAAAAGTATATGAAACAGAGATGTAAATTTAGCGAATTGGGCATCATTTGGGTTTCATTAATTTTTATATTTAATCTGGATAAGCAGATGGAGAAAAAATATAAACAAGAAGGAATTGGGTTACTTTTAATTATGTAACTTTCCTGAAAAGGCTTTTTTGTTTTCCAAGCAGCTGTCTGATCAATGGCAAAATTCATAACAGCTCCCCAAGTATTTAAGATCTCTATTAATTGGAATTCCTTCTCTATATAAAAGATTGTTCTCTCTTTAGCTGTTTTGCATATGAAAGTTTAAGAAGACCATTTCTCTCTCGTGAGATTGAAAAAATAAATAAAACAATTAATTAGAATGAAATAATTTTCTAAACTTAAGGGAATTAATAACAAACAAAGCTTCTGGAGTAGCCAGCTTTTATTTTGCAGCTTGCAAGTATAATATGATGTATAAGGAAGGTTTTATGCAAACAAATCTTTTCCATGATAGTTTAAGAGCCACAGTCAGCTATATTGCTAAAGCAATGTAGATCTTTTGGTTATTAAGTATATTTTGCTGCTTTTGCCTCTTTTGCCTTCAGATATAGAAATAGACTTGCTCAGATTTTGGAGGGAAAAGAGGCTGGAAATATCTTCAGAAAGTGTTAGAACTGGTCTTTTTCTGTCACCCTTTGACATATTACTATAGAAACTCTGCTTTGAAAACGGGGCAAGTTGTATCAATGAGCTCTGTATTTTGTAATTATATGGAGCAAGAACTTTAGGAGTTGGGTTTGTGCTGAGTGGCACTGACAAAAAAAAACAAAACAAAACAAAACCAAAAACAAAACAAAACAAAAAAAACAGCAAGGTAATTTTTGCCTATTTCTGTTCCCATCTACCATCCTTGGTTCACTGTGTTGGCTATGAGATGCCCCCGAGAAGAGTGGTCAGCACTTTGTGGGTGGCACTCTTAGGCATTACAGTTAAAAACCCCACTAACAGTTGCTGTCTGATCAGTTAACCCCCTCACACACCCCAAACTGACAAAGGAAACTTTCTACAAGCTCTTGGGATTTGCCACTGAATTCACCCTTTGGCTAGTCTAAGACAACAGAAGCATACTTGAGCTTTGACCACAGACTGTCACAGTGGCAGGCAGACTAATTCTCAAACAGCTGCCTGGGGACCCTCGGAGCAGTATCATCTGATTGCGTGCAGAGACTTGCTGTTGGGCTTAGATTTGGAGGTTTGTTGGGGTTTTTTTTTGGTGTGGTTTCTTAATTTTTACTTTGCAAAGTCATTTTAATATGGTCTCTCTGCCCTTGTACAATAGCAAACTGTTCTCTTAGTTGTGCTGGTGAAGTCACTTGTATAGTTGCACTGTAAATGTGATCCTGGGGATTTGGTGTTTTAAGGTATTGGAACTTGTCAAGGATGAGGTCTTAAAGCATTCCTACCAGTGAAGGTACTCTGGCCTGGGGAGAAGAGACTGGCAACATGAACTGATCTCCACTTGCTGTCTTCTAGTTACCAGTTTTCAAATTGGTAGAAAAGGGAGGTTGTTTTGATGCCATAAACAAGTTAACAGTATCTCTATGGACAAGGTGGTTGATTTTCATGGGGATGTCTCTCTCCTGATGTTCTATTGCTGTTGTGAACAGACGTAAACATTTGGATGGAAAACTTGCCATTTTAATAGCATGTGAGGAGGAGACACACAGACTCGGGCTTATCTTTCCTTGGTCACTGACCGGGTGCAAATAATGAACTTGTTAGACTGAATTAAACTCTTAAAGGAAATAGTCTGAAATCCATCTGGTAGAGGGCTGAAAAGCAGACTCCATAAAATCCTAGAAAATTGGCTTTAAGAAGGAGTTTTCTGTTGGCAGAAAGCTGAATTGGATGACCTAAGGAGAGTCCTTTGTCTGAAATTTGTGACACAAAGGCAAACAGAAATAAGCGATGGATCCTGAGCACATTTGCAAACTGCATTTTCAAGAGATGGAGAATTTAAATGCACTTTTTCCAGCTAATCTTCTGTAACATGAATCCCTCGGTCAGGTGTTGCATCGTGGATGGCTTTAGAGTGCTGGGGGAACCTAGTGTCCAGAGGATTGTAATATGCACAGAGTTAAGCATAATTATTACCCATCTTAACTCAAAAGCCACTGAAACACCACCTGATCTCAAACTAAAATAGTAATTGCAGCTCTGTGTTCATACTTGCTATCAATTTCTGTGACTGGAGATAAATGACAAGTTCTTACTGTGTGACAGTTGAGTACCCACACCATTTCTAGGAGGTACTTGGAGGAACAGACTGCTTTTTAGTCCAGTGATAGTGAGATGCTGGCTGAGCATACCTTCTTGCACAGATATCTTTGGTGTTGCCTCTCTGCAGTAGCAGTAGATTCCTGAGTCTGATGAGAATCTTGTGTGTCTTGCTTGCTGGCTTCTGCAGGAGTCTCGACATCTGACACCTTGTCTCTTACTGATGCTCCACAAGAAGGGTTGATCTTTCAGGACAGTGAGATGAGTTGTATTATTTTTGGGTTTTGATGCTAATGTATTTTTCATAGCATACCTACTTGCAGATGCCTACAGGTGTACAGTAGTGAACAAGAGTGTGGATGTAGTCACAATTGTATTTAAATTCTAGAGCACTCCTTGGGGTCATGATGGAAGCAATGTATACCTCAGATGGAGTTTCTTGTTATGCCCTTCGGCTTCAGGACAGTAGCAGGCACTGTGCAATATCTACGTTTCAAAAGTTAATGTGCACACTTGGAGATGCAGTCCTACCAGCTTGAAAAACTCGTGATGCTTTCTGCTTATTTTGCCTGAATGAAAGCTCAGGGTTAACCTTAGGTTTGCTAGAAGTGAACATCTATTGGAAACAGGTTTTTTATCGTTTTGTTTTAATGCACTCCCTGGATTGAAGTTTCCAAATAGAGATAAACTGATTTTACTTCCAAGTCCTGAGAAAATGTCAGAAAATGGGAAATGGTCAACACTGCTGTTCCCTCGGTAAGAGAAGTCATTGTTCCTTTTTGGCACTACCTGCAAATGCAGTCATTAGCTGAAAAGTAGCAGGCTTTCTTAAATCTCCTCTTCGCTCTTTATTCTTCAGGGAATTGTATTGTTGGAATATTTATTAAACAAAGACTGTCCTTTCACCATGCCAGCTCAGTCCCATCATGTCGATGTGTTCCTTGGCAGCTGCCAAAACAGGGGGCGCAGGGTGCTCCTTGTTTCCCTCCTCCCTGCCATCGACAGAGCTCTGGAGAGGTGGCACTGCCTGTGCCACCCTTCGTGCCTGGCTGGGGGCCTTGGCCCAGACGCACAACCCTGAACATCACCCAAAAACTTGTGAAGCTTCTTGAGCAACAGTGAAGCAATTCACTGGCTCTGTGAAATCGTGCTGCTCATGCTGTGCAATTTAAAGACAAAATGCTTCCTGCTAATTATTAACAGTTACTCTGTAGGAACAAACTCATTATAGGGCCACTGAACCCTGGCCTGCCGTCCTTTTCGGCACCTGAACAATGCAGTAGGGAGGGGAAAGAAATGGTGAGAGAAACTGGAGTGCTGGCACCAATTAGTCCCAAGATTAGTCCTGAAAGAGGATTGCAATTTCAAGGCCAAAAAGAGTAGGGAGTGGGTAAAAGGACTTGAAATGAGATTATAGGACCTAAAAGCGCCTTTCTTTTGTTAGGGAAATAATTCAGCAGTTTTGCTCGAGCCAGTGAGACAATCCAGTTTAGTGGCTGAAGCAGGAGATGTGTGTCCTGTTGCTTTTTAAGGTTCTTTAACTAAGTTGATCCCCAGTTGCATTTGTTAGTGCTTCCTGTGAAATCAAAGTGTTTTCAACAAACAAACAAAAACATGGAGGAAAGCTATTGCCTCATCAAAAGGCTTGTTGTTTTTCAGGAAGCTTATTTGTATTCTTTAAAAGGGAAGCCAAGGAAAGGAGGCAGATTGAACTCCCTTTTTTTCCTTTGGGGAAACTTTTCTCCTGGTGGTTACTATGAAACTGGCACTTGGAGTCACCCTTTCAGGACCCATCGTGCAGATGAGTTTCAGTGCCGGTTTTTGTTTGTTGGCCTGCTCAGAGATGCAGATCAGGCAGTTCCTACTTCAGTTAAAAGCACCATCTCCGGTCAGTGCCATAGTGATGTACATCATTCTCTTCCTCGGGGAGGGAAGTGGGCACTAAGCCTTGCTGCTCTGTTGAAGAGACCGCAATACACGCTCATGTAACACCCATAATGGTGTGGAACTGAAGACTGGAGCTTGCTTGGAGACAGCAGAAATAGAGGTCTTCCCCCTTCTTCTCCTTCCAGAAGGAAAATTACAAAAGGAGGAATTACCAAAAAATATTACAGATATTGCGGATTTAATAGGAAATGTTTTGATTTAGTCTATTACTGCAAAACTGCATTAAATAGTGACACCTTTTCTGCCCTTCCAAAGACCAGAAGCTGTTTCTCTTGGGGTGCCTTAGAGTCAAAAAGTTGTGGAGGGATCATGAATGTATCTATTACCAGCGTTTTTCTTTCTGTACTTTTTCAGTGGAACTTCTCAGTGTGAAACACCTATGCAGGCAGGCATGAAACCTTTGCTTTCAATTCACTGTGCCCACAAGTTTAGAGAAGTTTCTCATCATGAAGGAGTAATGAGTTCTGCCATGCTCTTGATTCCCTTTCTGCATTTCTTGTGAGCCCTTGTTAAAACTGCTTTCATAGGCAAGTAATAAAATCATTAAGGTTAGAAAAGACTTCTGAGTTGAATGCTTCAAGCTGTCTTCCAGTGTGGCACCAAGAGGTTAGCAGGCACGATCCTGCCACTTGGGCTGCTGTAGCCTGAATAATGGGCAAGATTGGGTTGTATGGGGAACACACTGAGAATAACCTGTCCTTTAATAGAGAGGACTCTTTAACTCTGACAAAACTATTAAAATAGTACATTCTATGTGCTGTTCTTGGAGCTGAATTGTACTCTTCAGACTTGTTTATAACCAAGTATCTTAATTCCCATCCAAAACCCTTTTTAAATGCTAAATTATTGTCCATTTTGTTTTCATTCCATTACATTACTCTCACATAATCTAGTGAATCTGACTTGCAGCTTTCTAGCCTTCACAACCTATTCCACAGCCCTCCAAGAGGGAAAGAGAGACTAAGAGACAAACCCTTCTAGCAGTTTCCACACAAGTTGATGAAGAAACACAGGTATCTTGTCCTTGTTCTGTCTATGGGATTTGTGTAAATGGCTTTAATAAGACTTCAAGTGTGAAGTTGTCCCTGCTGAGATGCTGAAGGCTCTACAAATTAGCCATAAACTTTCTGAAATAGAGTAAAGACAATAATAAAACCCCAAAAGAGGCTCAGCAGAGGAGCTAATGTGGAGGAGGAGACGGTTTATAAGAAGTGATTGGTAGTGACAACAGAGTGGCAGGTCCTCTTAGGAGTAGGACAGAAAAAAGGTTTGAAAAGGGATTAATAGTGCAATGAGATGACAACAGTTTCTGCTGATAGCATCCCAGTCTGCTTTGCTTCGAGTCCTGTTTCTCTATGATCTGAAATTTAGGTGCAGGGCTTTCTAAAAAGGAGTTGTTGGTTGAGCATGTTCCAGTTGAAGTGAGAACCGCAGGTGATACTGGCCTCACCCAGCAGAGGCAGCTCTCTGGATGGTTCAGTGCTGCAAATGCCCAAGCCTGCTGCTTTCCAGTTTATGTGTATTTACTGTTAGCACATTGTGTCTTGGCTGGAAAATCAGTGATGCTCTGTACATGACATTGTAAAAAAGAGACTTGACTATCGATGAAACCACTAACATGAGAATTAACTGCAGTGATTTGGCAAAGTTGTTTGTTCCTTTTTTTCCTTCCCTGATTTGTTGGAAGTTACATTGACATGTGAAGATAATATTTCTGCTTAATTGGTTGTAGTAAATGGATACTATAAATTAATTGCCTCTCAAATGTTTAAAAGGTTATGTCCCATTCATTTTATGACTGATTAGTATCATTTCACTAGAACGAACAAGCTTGAGGTCATCTGATGTTTGAAAAGCGTAGTTTGTTACTTTCTGTGATTTGCTGCTTTAGAGGGCTCAAATGCTATCTAGGGATGTCAGGGTGTCCGTGTCTCTTTCTAAACACCAGAGAACCATAATTAATTGTTTCCTGTAATCTAACCCACTGATTTTCTATATTTGAGGTGATCCAAGGAACAGCTTTACTCCAAGGATTAATTTACATAGAGAGTGAGAGAGCATATATACTCATGATCATATTTTTGCTAGTTAATGCTAATAAGGATATTTTGCAATTGCATGGCAGATGCTGATTCAAATGGAAGTAGAATTACACAATATGTGATAGATAACCATGCCCATTCTTAGCAGCTCCTTTTGGTGCCTGCAAGGATTGTTCTCTTCATTAGTGAAATACCTTTGGGTTTGGGGTTGCTCATCAGCAGATGAACCTCCCAGAACCTCTTGGTTTGCCAAGGAGAGAACTTGTGGTCTCCTCCACTGGCTGCTAAACCAGAGCTGTTCAGTGAGGGGCACAGAGGATTGCTGAATTGCCATATTTGGTTTTATTCCGTAACTTTCTTCGGCTTTGTCAAGAAACAGTGGATGGTCTAGACTCTCCCTCTGTGGTTTTGTGTTTTGGCACAAAGTTGCTACCAAACTGCTGTTTAAATATACTATGAAGAAAAAATAAACTTGTGACTTTTTTTTTTGTGACTTTTTTTCATGTTCATTACGATTTTTTTCAACCTTCACCATGTGGAGTTGCAGCGGATAAAACAGAGATGTAGAAACCAATATCTCATTGCAAAAACCATTGCAAAGTTTTGCCTTTCTTCATGCAGGCTTTATTTCTATACCTCTGCCTTCTTGTCTTCCTGAGTTCATCCAACTTCTGCAAACAGCTGAGAATAAGCAACAAACAGAGGGAAACTTAGAGCACCTCATGAATTCCACTAGGGCAGCTGTGATTTGTTAAAATGACTATGTTGTAAGACAATTTTGGGAAAAGTAGTCTCCTTTTTGGACATATAACTTCATCGCTCATATGAGAAATCACTGGTAGAAGGGTGACTTCTCGCAAGAAATTATGTGAAGGTCAGCTTTTCTTTTCCTCACTAAATTCCTTCATTCATGTAGATAATATTGTAACTTGAGAGAATTATTAGAATATTATTAAGTACAATGTTAGTATTCTCAGTAGGCTGAACAGCTGTTTGGAGAGGTGAGGATTAGGGGATAAAGACGCACACTGAATTTTATTTCCCATTACAGGTGGGAGATTTATTTTTCTGTAAAGATGAAAGTGGCTAAAATGAGTTAAAATTAAGTCCTCTGAGTATTTGTTTACAGTTAGATTTGCAGAATGTGTGAAATTCTTTATTTCATAGCTCTGCTTTGAAAACTTTAAGTGTGGAAGATACCGGGAGTTGGATGCTGTGGTTATTGCTCCTGTAAAATTAACTAGGAGCACTCTTGTTCTGTACCAGTCATGCACAGTTCACCCAACCACAGGTCAGTGGGTTTCTTCATTTTGGCAGAGGCTGTGGGAAGGGAAGAGACTTCCGCAGTGTAAATATCTGTGAAGCTTCATCTGCTCTGCCCCTTGAATTTGAGGCCTCTTCGGAAGAGTTTTCAGGAATAAGTGAAAAATTCCCGTCTTCCCCTGATTGGATTGGGCTGATAGGATAGAATTCAATCAAACTTGTACTGTTTGCTTTAATGTAAAATGGAGGGCATATTATAATTCTGCTCTTAATTTTCTCTGCATCCAACCTGAGTCATTTGGGATCCATTTAGGAGAAAAGCTGAGCTATGGTAGGTGCAACTAATGTCAGTCAGTGATGAGAAGCCTTAATACAGCAGCAGTGTGGGTTGTCAGCAGGGGCCTGGAGCTGGGAGGAGGCGTATCCAGGGTCTGCTCCTGCTCTGCCACGGTTTCCTGGGTCTTTCGTGTGCGTGTTTTCCTTTCTCCGAATGGAAATGATATCTGTAGCTCTGTGGGTGGGAGAATTGATCTAGGTGATGTCTCTATGGTGCTTCTGAATGCAAAAAATGCTGTATTCGCTTCGTCTTTTGTTGCATCTGTAGACCCAGAATGTGAGGTGAAACAGCCCGTTGTTAGATGCTATAGTTTTTCTTATGTGTGTTTTGGTCTGTGTCTCCCCCATCCCTAAAATACAGCTCTTAATGCTTCAAAAGGAGTAACCTTGGGAATACAAGTGAGTGAAAACTGGCACATTTTGATACTAAATTTTTTATGCCTTAGTGTTTTTTTTCTAAAAATGCATCTCTAAGGTTAACCTGTTATTTATGCAATAAACTTTTGTGTTAGTGAGAGAAACACCCAAAAACTGTCTGTCATTCATCTTTTAAGCACCTTGCACTCTGTGCAGTATAGTCCTCAGGCTCTGATCTTGTGGAACATAAGAGTGTGACCGTTGAATGCAGGACTCATGAAGTAGATAAGCATGAAGAGGTAGAATTGAGATAATAAAATACATAATTGGGGCTTTTCAAATGTGTGAGTACTTGACTTCTGTTGTTGTTATTATTATTGTTACTATCATCGTGATCATGTATTCTGCTTTTACGTAACTTTCTGACATGTGCATCAAGCGCTTTGGTGTAGGGCCCAGTGACTGCCAATCTCTGCACGCTCCTCTGCAGCAGTCCTGCAGATCCTGTAAGCGCATTAAGCTTCCCAGGGAAAAATACCCTCAGCATCTGGGAGAGGTTAAATGTTCCAGGGGAGAGGTTAAACATTCGTTTGTCCTCTGCTGCTGTAATTCCAGAAGCCAGATTAGTTTTGAATCATCTGAACCACATTCATTCAAGATTAATGAGAAAGACCAAGTATGGAAAATTTCAGCTGGTAAGCGCCTTGGCTTTGAGCAAGTAGTGGAGAGGGAGTTCAGACTGGCAGCAGCCTCTGGGTCATGCTTAGTTTTGAGTTTCCTTAGTACTTAAATTGGTGAAATAGGGAATCACACCATTCTGGATAAACAAGAATTTCAGCAAGCAACGTGAAGCAGTTGGCGGGACACACACACACACACACACAGTTTAAAGGCCTCACGTTCCTTTTTCCCATCTACTTCTGCTTCATTTGAGATCAGATTTGCCCTTTTGCATATGCACATGTTTACAACTTTGTGCATGTTCAAGGTACATTGGTGTCTTTAAAATTAACAAGTGATGCGTTCTCAGTAATGGTGATGAGCCGTTCTAGCGGAGGTGGTGAATTGTCACTCTCAAGTCCAACTGACTGACAGGCCATGGCATAGCCATGGTTAGAGTTGTGAGTGGGAGCCTCATGTAGGAAGTATTTATGAAATCCAGGCAGGTCTACCAGCAAAGCTGTTTGATGTTCTGCAAAAATAATAAATGGAGAATTCAGGACTAGAATAGCAGAAGTCAATTGTGTGATCTTGGGCTTTTTAAAGAATTAATTAGTTTCGGTTTGGGAGAGTCCTTCTTTTAGAAGAGCTTCACAGTGTTGTGCCTGGGTAGCAGCTCTGCAGTTTCACTGCAGTTCAGTTGCTCAGGTGGTCCGTGTGGAAGTTCTCTAGAGCCTTGTCTGTGCTGTAGCATTAAGTATCAGAGCAGACTCTTTACATTAAGTTGAAAATTAAGGTGGGCCTTAAATATAGGCATTTTCTAGGTCACATTTATTTTCCAGAATCTGAGATTAAAGACTTTTTCCTTCCAGTGCAATTCTAATCAAGTAAAACCAATACAGAAATGAACTTCCTTTCCCTCATCACTTGTTTCGCAGCAAATGAAGGCTGTTGTCAGAAAACTGGAGTGCTCCATTTCTGATTTTGTAGAATAGAAGAGAATCAAACTTCTCTCCACTGGCCAGGTCAGCATTTGATGCTGGCACAGCCCAGAAGAGACCACAGTCCTCTGTGGTCTCAGAGGCCAATGGCTGTCTGTAAATGGAATCTTCTATTCATCTGGGCTTTAGGGCACTGACTTGCGGTTCCTGCATGAGCTGGCACAGGCACGGTCCATAGCACAGGAGCAACTTTAAGTAACTCTGAAGTTTCTCCAGTCTGACAGCTACTAGTTTTTCATCCAGTGATAGACAGTCTAGGAACCATTTAATAGCAGTTGTGAAATAAGGAGAAACACAGCACTTCAGCATGTGAAGTAACCTTCAATATTTTTCCTTACTTCAAAGTAAGGGAAGCAGGAACAAATAACAACCCATGCTACAGAAGTGAGCTGTGTTGGTCCTTATTTAACTACATGCAGTTCAAAAGACTAATGCCTCACCTATTGTGTTGTTACTTAACAATTCTTTATTCCTCCCAGAGATATGTAGTGTGTGTCAGTAAGAACTTATTCCTGTTTTTAGTATAAAAGAAGAAAAATAAAACTGAGACAGAAAGGATGAAATTACCTGCCTGGAGTCACTGTGTGATTCAGTAGTAGAGGCAGAATTAGAACTGGAGGCTGATAGCCAGCATCCCCCAATTCCCAGTGGAGACAAATCTTTTTTAATTAAAAGTAACGTGGGACAGTTGTCTCACCATGAATTTTGAAATATATCTAGACTTTCTCCTGTTTCACTATTCAGCCTAGAATTATAATGTGTTCACAAAATACATGTTAAAATATTTAAACACAGATTAATGAGAAATTTTCACTTTGCATTATGGCTGCAATACCTCAAGTAGCCAACTCTCTTAAAACAACAGCTCTCTAGAAATTATGATCTTTTAACTTATTTAAACAAATCCTCCATTGTTGTACCTAAATATATATAATATTTAGACCAACATTTTGGCTGAAGGCTACAGGGTCACACCAAGAGGACGAGAAGGCTTCATATATCACATCAGCAGTGAGAGGGGCCTTTTGAGCACCACAGTAGTTATTCATGGGTTCCAAAAGACACATGACCATGTTTTTCTTGAAATTAGGAATTACCATTTTCGTCCCTGGTTCTGGAAACTTGAGAAGCTTTTTTCAACCTTTTTTTTTTTTTTTTTTCTTCCTTTCTCTCTCTCTCTCTCTCTCTCTCTCTCTCTCTCTCTCTCTCTCTCTCTGTGTTCTTGCTTAATTACTTATGTAGGGACTGTGTCAGGAGAATAGCTTTGGCTATTTGGAGAATGTAAGGATTTGGCCAACATTTCACTTCATCCTTCAAAAAGCAACACAATTTTATTTTCAGGCATTTTGTTCGTGAATGGCTTTCCCAAGCAACTTTTATTTTGTCTTTAATAAAAATTTAGATGTAAACCCTCTGGCAGTCGTGTCATATAGAAAACTCATTTAGAGTGCGCAAGAGATCAAAATTTTATTGTTCACTTGAAAATGTGTTAGACACCCTAGAGAAACCGGGAAAGACTCCATCTAGGAGCTTAAAGTCTGTATCTCACGTGTCGCAGTAGGTGAGAGATACCAAGAGACAATAAAGAAGGGAATTGCAGAGGAAAGAGAAGCATAGACAGAATATTAGATTAGCTATCATAAATTAAAAATCAGTGTTGTGAATTCACAAATCTCTTTAAGAGTAATGTTTTGTCAGCTATGGAAAATTTGAGAAGATGGAGTAATGGGTTTATGTATTTAAAATCTCTAAAGTAATCAGTTTTCATTGAAATCAGGAAATACCTTAACACCAACCCTACAGATACTTTTTTATGTATTGTCATTAGCTCAGGTTAGTAGAGGGTTTTCCGCTTTGCTTGGAGAGGAAGCTTGCTTGCTTTGTTGCTGGGTGATTGCTAATTGTGATATTAACTGCCAGCAAGCTGCTGTCAAGGATTAGACTTCTATTTTCCTCTTTAACAAAACACGTGTTAGAGGTACAACAGTATCTAAATGCTTCTGTATTGCTCAAAACGTATAGTGGCAGTGATAAATTCTTTAAAACAACTACGCTTATATACCCAGATGCAGAGAATTGGCCTCTCTTTGCAGTGCAGTAGTCTTGTTAGCCCCTGTCCAGTATTAAAGTTGGTTGTAGGAAAAGGAGCTGATAAAACAGGAAAAGGATCTGAGCTCTCTGGTGCAAACAGTGAAGAGCTGACAAGTATTAGAGGCATCCTCGACCAGAATGAGCTGCTGTCTTGCATTCAGTCTGCAAGCTCGTGGCAGTGTGGTTTGGACCAAGTGACCTCCTCCTGTACAGTCCAACAGGAGCTCTGCAGACCTCAGTTGTGCACCACAGAAGCCAAGAAGGCTCACTACCATACTTGTGAATATTTCCCATGCCTTACAGAGAGTGACTGCCATAATGAAGTACTATTCATCTTCCAGCATCAAGGAATGTGATATTCCCACAAAAATATGCCTTTTTAGAACACCATCCTAAATTTACTTTCTCAAGGAATGGTAAAAATTACCATCTTCCAGCTTAACTGAATAACCATTTATATATTTTATAGTCTGAGTCCTGCTGGCATTGATAGCTGAATGTGCTTGCCAGGATCATCATTCCCTGCTGCCACTAGATACAGGGTTTAATGGACTCCACCCAGATAAGGCACCTACAACTACTGTTATCTCAGCAACAAATATAAGTATAATTGTAATTTAGTTGCTTCTCAGAAACTCTGGGAAGTGGGTTTCTGTGCCTTCAAGAAGCTTCATTGGTTACTCTTTGACAAAATGATTTGTTGCTTCTAGGTTTGGTGTCCTTGACATTTCCTTCAGTTCACTCTTTGTCAGAGGTGTAGGTGAAACTTGCAAAGAAGTGTTTTGCACTGCGGATGGTTTGTAAGGGAGTACTTACAGCACAGGTACAGCAATGCCTTTTTTCCCTTCATCTGGCAGCGGCAGCTTCTGCTCCCAGGAATTTTTAATTATATGGATATCCTGATAGCTGGTGTCACCCCCAGGGCAAAGGGTGGTGGTCACAGTGAATTGAATGCTCTCCCATCCACTTGTTCTGCATTACTGGGAACTTACTGCACTAATCACATCATTTTGCAAAATCCATGGGCTAAGCTGGATGTAGAGGAACTTCAGTCAATCATCTTTTCTTGTGCCCATCATTTTTCCCATGGGTAAGGGCTGGAGAAGAGATCCTGTGTGTCACTGCTGCCCGTTTGTGGTCTAGCAGCTGTTTGCTTACTGCAGACTCTGCGTTGGGTATTTTGTGTGCCACAGCTTGTTAGCTTACAGCTGACACTGTTCATCTTTTTACCCTTTACGGAACTGTCTTGCCCTGTACTCTAAGCTTTTCTGGGAGCCAGGATGTGATTTGGCACCAGCTGTGCCCAAGCAGCTGATCCCACCTCCTCTTGACCATGGTGGGCTGAGGTGTGTGTGTGTGTGGAGCATCTTTCCTGCCTCTCCACTGAGCCATCCTTCCTCGAGCTAATAGGTCTCAGCTCCAGAGGCTTTAGAAATGTGCATTAAGGGATGGTGTTGGCTTGTTTGTTTGCTTTCCCCTCTTTCTGCATCATCCTGCTTTGCTGTCACTCTCTGGACATATTTGGTAACAGTCATTGGGCTATATTTATTGCCTTGCTTCTGTGTTTTCATAATCCCTTAATTGTGGTGTGTAGTCCCACACAATTGAATTTGGTTTGAATTTTTAGTTGTTTGGGTTTTTTAAATCTATTAATCAGGCCTCTCTGACAAAGAGGCCTGTGAGAGCTTTTGGCATAGTTGTGAAATACTGCAACTGTGAGAGAGAATTCATACCCTGGCTTTTTTTAGTGCTTGGCTTTAAGACTGCAGTCTCCTTACTCTAATGTGAATTCCAGAAGACAAAGGATTTGTGTTTCCTTTTTTATGTCTCCTGAAGCCTATGCACGTTTTAAAGATTTTTATAAATGTGTGGCATTCGTTTTGGTAGAAATAATTAATTAGGGGGCTCACACACGTTATTGCTTCTGTATGCCCTGAGAGCTCCTGGTTGGACTGGCTAGCTGCCATGACCCCTCGCTGGCTGGCTAGCCAGCCTTCATGTCTGCCTGGTTTCCAGCACAAACAGCGTCCGAATCAACACATTCTCCTAGAATGTTTTAGATTTCAGTAAAGCAACATTTTCCTATGGAAAAACCTTTGCTCAGAAAAATCCCTCCTAGCCCTTGGTCAAGAAGCTTCCCATGCCCAGGGCCCTGTGGCACGATGAAGTTTCCTACTGTTTGTGTCATCAGAGGAAAAACAGTTCATTGCTTGCCTTGGGAGGAAATCAGGTCCCACTTGCCATGAAAATCACTCACCATCCACGGGAAAGGTGGGCACTGATCAGAGGTGGCTCCTTGTTCCTCAGGGGTTAAACGTGGTTCTTCATCAGTTCTCTGAGCTACAGGTTTTCAGCAGGCTGTGAATACTTCATTTGCTCCCTGTAGTGCTGCGCAGATGCCGCAGTGCCACTGACTGTGCTTTAGAGAGAGGTGGATCATGCTCTGGATGAATGTGAACTTGTACCCCCAGATCCTGTTTTATGCATTTGCTACAAGTAATGTTGGAGCTTGGATATCCCTTTGGCTGAGGGTATGCTTGAAACAATAGTATTTTCTGCAAATCAAACCAATGTTCCTTGACAGGTAACTGTTGGTGTTTTACATGTCTAATTCATAAACTGTATGAATTGTTCTTCCAAGATGTTTATTTGAAATCTCAACTCTTTGTTGATCCAGCTCCGTCTTCAACCCATCCCCACAAGTGCCCTGTGCTCATCTGCTTCTGGGAGTTAAGGCAGTCCAAACCTGTGCATAACAAAAATGTATTAGGCCTCAAGTTTCTTCACTCTGAGATAAGAGTTCAAACTAGTTGCTGCTTTTCTTCTAGTAGCTGGGTAGGGATTTACTAGGAATAAAATATTAGTCAGTGTGTTTAGTTGGTAAATTTGGGGGAAAACTTGGCCAACAATAATGTTAATTGCAAAAATACTAATCTTACAGCATGCATTGATTACAAAATAAGATTGTAATCACATTTTGCATTTTTATTTTCTCTAAATGCAGAATATGCTGTTACTTCTGTAGGAGAACCAACCACTCTTTTGTAGCTTACAGGCTACACTGAAGAAACCATTTGTTTGAAAAGAATTCCTAGGATGGACCAAATTTTTTTTGTTATCGATGGTCTTTAGAAGAATGTACTTCTTCAAAAGGTTTCTTAATCTGGAACAGGGAGGAAGCAGGTTTTGAACACTTTAAAGTGAGAGATAGTTCAACTCTGTCATTTATCAACTTGAAATATGTTTTAATAATTAATACCCTCTGAGACTTCACATGCCAAAGTTTGGGAACAGGTAGAGAATTTATCCAGCACAGATCAGGAATAGCTAAACTTCAGCAAAGCCCTGCAAACAAAGAAGTTGATTGTTTTGAAAGGCTTGACAGTTGCTGCGGAACATTATTTACATGCTTGAATTCTTCAGCTTCCTTCCCTGGGAAGGCATAGTTAATTTTCTTAGTTCATGTGGGTTTGTGCTGAATCAGATGGAGATTTTTATGAGAGCCTTGGGCCTTTTTTCAAGTTGGAAAATAAGATAAATCACTATGGCTTTGTTTCTCTAGTGGAGACATTTTGTCTATTCAAATATATACGCTTTTTTCCTCTCCTTTCTTTAGCCCTCTTCCACCCACTTACAGGCATACGACAACCTGGGAGTGAATTTTTTCTATGGCTTCATTTCAGAATTTTTTTTTTTTTCTTGGGCTTTTGAAAGGCCTGTAGTTTCCATACTGTGATTTCTGAGTGGCAAATCTGTACAATATCAAGACTGTGCTATTGCTTTCCATTCGTAGCTTGATGTAGCTTAATCTCTGTTTCAGAGATTATCCAGGACTCTGATGCACTATAAGACTGTGAATCTTACAGGAGTGTGAATGCCCTCAACAGCTCTTGACCTTCATGTGAGTTGAGGAGCTACACTGAAGAGCTGGCACTTACTATAAGGAATGCAAACAACTGGTTGCATTAAGCCCTATAAAGTGTGTGTGTGTGTATTCAGAGCGTGTGCCCCACACACTCCAGCACTTAGAACGTAGACTGACTGACTTCTTTTTGGTCATTTTGCTCGCTCTACCTCTCTCTCTCAACTCCCTTCTTCGTTCAGGAGTATTGAAGGCTTTTATTACTCATGTAATTGCTTTGGATCTATTTACAGTCCTTATTTTAATACGGTGAATTTTTTGTATATTAGCACAAGAGTATCTGCAGAATAATTGTGAAAGCAGTGTGTTTTTTACGTATGGTATTTTATCAGAACCTCGCTAATTGTTGTCAGTGTAATAGACAACACCTGTTTTACATTTCATTACATTTTGTGTAGCACTGGTCAGTGCAAGAGGAGACAAAAGTAATTTTGAACAGAAATGGACTGTTGGGCTTGGTTCACACTTTGCATCCAACGAGGAAGGTGGATTACCTTAAAAAGGCAGAGTGACTTACAGCAGTCCTACTGAAGAATATTTAGTCCCTTATTTTTAAATTGTGCTTGAATTTGAGTG
Organism: Pipra filicauda; assembly: GCF_003945595.2. Lineage (NCBI taxonomy): Eukaryota > Metazoa > Chordata > Aves > Passeriformes > Pipridae > Pipra > Pipra filicauda. Next base: position 322,899 of record NW_024104402.1, read on the forward strand.
TAGGGCAACTATTTATATATTGATATCATAGTTTCATGTTGCTAATTTTAATAAAAGCTTAGTATATTAGAACACCTATGATTGTCGTCAAGCTGTAGAGGATTTTGAAACCTGTTTCCTGACTACAGGAAAGGCTCCCTGGCAGCCTGTCTGTTCCACCTGCCTTGACAAGGCTGCAACAAGTCTTCTATATGCTTTTAGTTATTTCCTCCAGGGACAATGGCTTTGAAATAGTTGCTGCACCTGAGCCCTCAGATCCCATCCATGAACTCCTCTTGCAGGTAGTGCCTCTTGCTGAGGCCCGCGCACACAGCAGGAGCAGTGGTGGCACTCCTGCCATGGGCAGCACTCCCTGCGGATGGCCATGGGGAGGGTGAGCTGTGCCGTAGTGACAGCAGTCAGTGGCACTGTTAGGAAAAGGGCAGGGTTACCTTCTATGTCCGGGACGTTCAGTCCTTCCACTGAGAGACGTGGCTGTGGGTGGCTGCTGAAGGGAGGCTTCCTCCCAACTTCCTCTCTTTCTCCAGCTTGCTGGCACCACAGGTTGTTGGAGTGGATGCTCCACAGTCTATTATTGCCCGCAGCACCGTGGGGCTGCTGCAAGGCAACAAAGAAAACAAGGTTTAGATGATCATGCCGATGTTCCCTCCTCTTCCCTGTGCCATGCTTGAAATGCTGTTGTCTTCAGCTGCACTTGTCACAGGACAGGTCTCTCGGAGTCCATCGGCTTCGGGCAGCCTCTGCATGAGCAGGAGGCGAAGCATACGAGGGACCTGGAGGTGTCCGAGTTCAGAGCAGGGCTCCAGCTCAGGCGGGCGCCTGAGGGCCTCCCATGGCCACCACCCTGCCGGGGGCTCACAGGAGCCGCCATGGTCACCGAGCACATGGTGAAGGCCAAGTTCTGTCCGTCCTGGTGCTGGCAGAGAGCGTGTTGAGCTGTGTATTTGCTGGTGCCATGAGGGGACCTCTGCGTGTACGGGTGTTCCATGGGCAGGGGGCTCCGACAGATCACGGGAACTACCTGGTGTCTGGGCAAGGCTGTCCCAGGCAGATGCACTGGGGCAGTGTGTTGTCACGGCTGAGTGAAAGCCATAAAGCATCTGGGGTTTTAGCAGATGGCTTTGTGAAAGGGCATGTATTTTGCTGTACTGAGAATTCAGTAAATATTTTTGACGTTGATTTGGGGGTTTTTATTATTTATTCCAAATTGCTTTTTTGTTTCCTCCTCCAAGAGAGTGTGGGTGTGTGCTTTGCTGAAGAGGTTTTTCCTTGTGAAGAGAATGTGAATCTTGAATCAAATTAATCTATTTTTAACATGAGATTTTAGATGCTTGCTTGAAGGCAAAAGTGCCATGATGTTACATTACTTTTAAAAACAAAATAGAATTCACGCAAGTAGTAGCTTATAATTGTTTAATGCAAATGTAATTTTCTTTACACTTATTTCTTATTCCCTTTAGCACATCAGGTCCACCCATTTGGCCAGGAAGCACCTTTTTCAAGAGAAATGGAGCCCTTCTACAAGGTAGGTGGTAGATTCTACGTCTTGGATTAACTATTCTACTTAATAAAATACCTTTTTCAAATTGCACAGCTTTTTTAATATTTCGCCTGGCAAGAAATAACCAAATGTTTTTTTGTTTCCTTTACCCTGTCTCCTTAATTGCGCATCTGGTGCCTTGAAAATGACGATTTACCACATACAGTGAGTGTAGTCTGTGAAAGTTGCTGCTTTTTTTCTTTCCTCAGATCATTAAGTTGCTTGCTCTTATATATGGTGAAAGGTGGCTTTTTGGTTTTTTCCCTTTGTGTGGATAAAGAGTGACCAGAAGGAAATGTTCCAGGAACACAGCTTTAGCTCTGTGGATGAAGCAAGGTTGTTCTTTGAGAGACATGCTTCCTTTACTCCTTAATTGTGCTGATAGCAAAATGTACCGGAAGGTAGGTAGCAATGCTGTAGTGGGGAAAACAGGGACAGAGTAATTGTCTCAAGAAACCTACCATGTTTAATAGTGCTTATATTCATAGAACAATGTTAAATATCTTATTTCCATTGGATGGACAATATCATCATGGCTGGGCTTCGCGAACGAAGATTTGGGAAGGCTCTAACCACATTTGTTACAGGCACGTTGGAGGCCAGTACGAGATAGACATATCCGAATGCAAAAGGCACAGTAGAAAGACTCCTTAGATGGTATATTCTGCAGAACACGATTCTTTCTGCGTTGCCTTTTCTCCTCGAGGGTGATCCTGCGTGTGTTCTCAAAGGAGACAGCTGCGTTATATATGGTGTGTCTCCAGGCCTCCCGATTGGAGGCCAGAGTAGACCAGTTATGTTGATCAATATGGCCAAGGCTGAGATGTTGTTTCAGGGAGTCCTTGTATCTTTTCTTCGGGGCTCCTCTCTTGCGGCAGCACGGACAATATAAACAGAAGCTATATGACTGCAGTTTTGATAGGTCAAAATTTTCAGTCTATCTCACCAGACTTCTTAAAACCATTACTCACTGCTATGTGTGTTTATATTTCTACCATTGAGTACACAGAATTACCATCACTCTTAATGGAGGTGTCTTGGGAACACAGAAACCTGTGTCCCCAGACTGCAACTGTTTGTCTGTGGTGCAGATGGTCTTTGCAAGTATTTATCCATGAAGTGTCTCAGTTTTGTGTTCATTTTCATGATGCCAAAACTTTTCTGGCCTTCTTGCTGGCAGAAGATTCTGTATAATGTTCTTGGGAACATTTGTCCAAATCACCTACCACGGAGCTTTACTCAGGACAAGGCACACAAGCAAGTAATTAATTGCTCACCTTCCACACACCAAAGTAATCCAGCATCTGAAGTTTACCTGAGGATAGTTTTCAACTGATTTCCTTACACGTATCTAAGAATTTGCATAATTATTATCTATGTTGAGATTTGTTCAAACAAATTCTAAATACATTAAAGCATTCAGATAATTTCTTAATACTGAGAGATGGTATAAATTATAGAGTTTGACAGCTTTTGGCTTTAGTCTTGATCAGATAGATCTGCTACCTTCGCAGTCCTTTCTAATGAAAATAACTATTTTTTTTTTTTAAGAAAAAGAACTATTGTGAAATACCTTGATTTGTTTTCAGTTTTTCAACAATTCTGGTTGTAAATGGGTGTCTGCACACACACAGTCTTGGTCATTTGAGTTCATAAAGTGTGAACTGCTGTGTTAACTCTGTATGGCACAAATGTTTTACCTTTTCTTAAGATGCAAGATATCAGGAATTAATAACAGCTGTTTTTGTGGTCCTTCCTATCTCAGTTGTTGCTTAAAACCTTCTCCCAGTAAAAAAGAATACACTGTTCTCTATCCTCTTCTCCTCTGCACGCTTCTGCCTTCCAAATTGCGGGGAAAAAACTAAAAGTCCAAAACTTTTCAACATATTAAAGAAACAGAAAAAAAGAGAGAGATGACTGCCTTTTCAAGCAACTAGCAAAGCCTAACGGACCTTTAACTGAGTTGGCATTCTGCATTGCCATTTCAAGTGGAAAACACAGCCAATTTGGACTGTGATGTGCATGACACAACTGAGGTTGGAAGGATGAGAGTATGAAGAAAAACCTCATTAAAGTAATTTTTTAACACTTCCTGGTTATAATTTTTAAACAAGAAGATAAATCAACGAAGCATTCCCTTCTTTCTTTTTGTCTTTCTTTCTGTCTTTCCATTTTTCCCTACAGTGAGTTGTTTCATTTATAAGTTTCAGCAGGTTGCATGGAAATAGTGCATCCACCTCTTTACTGCTTCCGACCGTCTTTTTCCAGAAGGCATGTGTAGAGGAGTGGTAGCAGTGCAAAGATGTGTAAGAGGAAGTGCAGATGTTTGTCGGTACCTATGTTACATGACCATCTTAAGTGTCTTTTTCCAGTGCTTATATCCAGTTAAATGCAAACCGGAGAATGAAAAATTGACTCAATTATTGGTTTCAAGTTATGGTATTGTCTTTTGATTGGCGAAAGTTTAGGTAACAAAGGGACTTAAAACTATTTTTACTTGATAAATGTTTTGCTACATTTGAAAAGAATGTTCAGTGTGTGTTATAGACAATAATATAGAATAATTTTGTAATTTTAGTAAATGTGATATTCATGTGCGCTTGTCACACCTCATTTCTTCTTAGTTGTTAAGAAAAATGCTCTTTTTCTGGTCTGGGGAATGAAGAGAAAATAATTCCACAATGTAACTAGTGCTTTGTTTAGCCAAGAAAGACTTGTAGATGTTCCTGGTTTCTATTCATTTTACATCAGAACTATCTGGCAAAGCAATCTTAACCATTGTAAAGAGTTTAACATATCTCTCCTGAGAAAGTGACTGAGAAACCAGTTATCTGTGTACCTCAAAGTAGCAAAGGAAGAGAAAAGGAAGCTAAAATTCATTTTACCTATTCTGTGTCCGTAATGTTTTTGACATGAGGATTAATTCTCTGTTCCATTTGGGCTGTCTTTGTATTTTTTGAAGAATATTGAACAAAATATATATATGCCGTTCTCTTTTTGCCTGTGGTTTTGATTTTATTAGAGAAAAGATGGCTGCCTCAGTTTCTTTTGTGAGGCTCCATGATACTGCTGCTCTTAGCATTAACTCTCTAATCAGTTACTCTGTGTTAAGTTCCCTGCTCAGATGCCTTTTGAAGTCTTGAACTCCTTCTGCTAGGTGAGGATTGTTCCCTGGATCTTTATACTCTCTGATCTTTTCATGAAGTCCCATGCAGAGTTTAATTTAGGTAGGACCTTCAGTCTTAGCAGACACTGATGTCTTCTCTCAAAACTTGTCTGTGCATCCATGGAAATTGCTGTGTTCTAGCCTTCAGGATTCCCAGATAAAGCAGGTTTTTGCTCTTGGTGCTTTCCTTTTTCTCTTTTGTTTGGTTTGGGGGGGGGGTGTTTGTAGCTTGTTGTACATATTGTGTGTTTGTTTAAAATCATGGCTTAATTTTTTTAAACCTGGTGTATGGAGGGCCTTTGTTCCTGCTGTTTTTTCTGTTCTTATCTGTCATAACACATCCATTCATATTTAATAAAATGTATCGCAGGAAAAAGTCCTTATGGTGGAAAAGATTTAGACATGTTCTGAACTCTTCAGGACCTTACACTGGGTGATATAGGTGGGGACATAGTCACATTGACTTCAAGACCGTAAGGCTAATGTGTCATGCTCAGAAAAGGGCAGTTTTGTTGCCTGTGCTCCGATCTTGGGTGTTAAGCTCATGTTATAGACTTGAGGATACAGTTACTCACAGATCAGTGGTAATAATAAAACTGTTTTGCTCTCAGTATATCTAACATTCTTCTTGAATAAACTGAAAAAAACCTTCAGATTAACTTTTAGCAGCAGTTATGTAAATTCCAGTGGCTGAGTACAGGCTTACACCTGTAAGATGTAACTGGACTGTGGAGGTGCTTGGTTTCATTTCTTAAAGATACAACTTCCATTTTGAGAGGCACAAAACCCAACAAAGTTACCACTCTCTTTTTATCTTATTTGCCCTCATACTTTAATAAACTAAGTGTAGCATATTATGATGTCTTTTCTTATCAAATTTGGTCTGTCTTGAGTTGCAAAAAGGTGTTTGTGGGTGTAATTACATACACAGAAGGTGTTTGTGGATGTAATTACAGTTGGCACAAAAGCAGTGTGCTGTGCAGTGAAAACAGTGATCTGCATCTGCTGTTACTGCTACAGTGAGGATTTGAACAAGAGCACAAGAGCTGCGTGAGTTGCCCCAGAAGATACAAGAGCCCCATGACTGGGCAGTGGCTGACAGAAAGCGATGCCACCTCCCTGGTTTATGGCAAACATGCATCTGCCAGGCTTAACAGTTCTTGGGCAAGTTTCCTGACTTTCTAGTTGAAACTTGGCAGCACCAAGCCCTTGTGATACCACAGTTAGCACTTCTTCATTCTCCAGGGAAGGAAAGTGAACCTGGGTCATCTAGACTCTGTTGCTGTTGGAGGCAAAAATGGAGATGGGCTTGATCATTGTGACTAAATGGTCCATCTTCCTGCTGTTCCTGACCTGCTGGATGTACAGCCATGATCCTTTCCATGCTGTCTGCTTTCTTGTGTGAGCAAGGTCCTCCTCTTCCTCTTCTGACAAGCAGTACAATTTAAATCTGCTGCCTGTGGATGTTGTGTCAAAGATATGCACTCTTTTTCCAGAGATCCTGCAGAACTGGGCTTACACCTGTGAACTGGATTGCAGCTGTCAGTGAACTGAATTCAGACTGCATGGCTTTCCTTTGAAGCCATGATTCTCTTTGAATGAGGATGGAAAGAAAGATTGGAAAAATACTTTCCCCCCAGAACATAGAAGGAAAGGAGTGAGGATTTGCATGTGGCCTCTGGTCCCTCTTGGCTGAGGGAGCTTAAGAAAGGAGAGACTGCCCTCCTCAGACCTCACAGGGCTGCTTTGTTCTCTCTCTACTATCAGCTGCGGAGCATAAGCATCCTCATGCTCCAGAACAGAGCAAGGGATAGGATGCTTATGTAGGGATGACTTGTCCTCATCTGAGAAAGCACTAAGATATGAGAGAAGACATTTTCTGTGACTGATGCTTCCAGCAGCCCATGTGTGATCTGCCTTGGTCCATCTGCCATGGCTGTAGCTGGCACAACCTGTGAGAAGCTCTGACAGGAAAGAATTGGAAGACACCGTCAGTTATCACTAAAATCAGTGTGAGACAGTGATTCACAGTTTGTTGCAGAGTAGAAGTGGAAACTCTTTGCACTGCTGCTTCATCAACCCTCAATCCAGGTGGTGGCTTTCACCTTTTAGTGTGCTGATATCTGATACCTGGCCATAAGGTGAGACTTTGGCACGTGGAAAGTGCCAAAGAACATGGATCACTTCATTCTTGGTTGATTATGTTGATTTATTGGAGCAAGAAAATTGCATCCCCAGTAAGAAAGTTTATTTTGTATGAAATGTGGACAGACCAGGCATGAGCTGTCCTGCATAAAAAGATAAGGAACCAGCTCGTTTTAACACATGCACATATTTGTACAGAGATCTTCTTCTTATCTTGAGAATAATAAACTTGAAAATCCTTGAAATGACCAAACAGGCCATTTAATCTCTTACCTATTGAGTAGTTTGTAAGAAATGAGAGAGCAAATTTGGGACTTTTAGCTGTTAATAGAAGCACTTGCTGAGATGGAAATAAACCAGCAGGGAGGAGGCAGAACAGGGGCAATTGTTGCTGGTTTCCCTTGAGATGGCTAAATTAGAAACGTTCACTCATAAATGAAGACATCCAGCCTGCTTTTTTATGTTAATAGTGACATTGTGATAAAAATGTAACAGTAGCAGGGACCAGTTTCTTTGGACAAGTATTGCCCACACCAACTACTCAGTCTTTTCTTTGGAGAAGTTTGGGTGGAGTTGTTCCCGCTACCTTCAAGAGGCAAGTTGACAACAAATTCTCTAAGAGAAAATGCCTGTGTGCATGCAGCCACGTGCATTTTCTCTGTAATAATGTGAACATTTGGAATGTGTTTGTCAATACCTGCCAACAAATACCCAGAGGCCCCTGCAGGCACAGTGGGCTTCTTTCTCCTGGTGTCAGTTTAGCTCATCTGCTCTTTCCACTGCACAAGCAGAATGGTCCAAGTCCTGGGCATGCAGGGGAGAGGTACAGCCCATCCTGGAGCACAAGGTATCTGTTCCTGCTGGTGCTAATGGGGTTGAGGAGAAGGAGGAACAAGGGAGAGCTGAAAGACAGGAGGCTTCAGCAAGTCTCATGTGCATTTAACTTTCAGAATTGCATGTCACACCTCAAAAGAAAACCAGCCTTGGAGAGAAATGCTCTGTTTTCTTCTACTGCCTAGTGGTGCAAGGAAAAAGAACATGGCAAGGTAGTATATATATTACAGATAATTTAATATTATATAATACTTAAATGTCATGAGGACCATAAGAAAAAGACCAAAAGTAATGCAAGACAGTCCAGCCTTAGGACTGGTAGACTTAGGTGCTGTGATCTATAACACAATCTTGGGCAAGACTCTTATGCCCAAATCCAACTAAACAATAATTTCTTAATGCGTATTAGGGTATCTCATGTTCCCAAGAATCTAAATATGTTTTTTGCTCTGGGGTTATAATTCCTTGCGTTTATGTTCTGTGAGATGAGGATAATAATAGTGCTTTTCACTGCCCAGAGCTACCAGTTTACAGAATATTGGCTCTGCTTCATATTCTGATCCTCCACTAATGGAAGAACCTTTAACAGGGTTGTAAAAAGCAGAGCTGTTCATTAGCTTTTGTAGGGAAATGTGTTTTGGGTTTTGGTTTGGGGTTTTTTTCCCTATTGAACTCCTTGTTCCGAGAGATACGCTTGGAAAATTACTGTTTTGGGTAGAAATTTGGGGTTTAGAGTGTCTAGTTCCAATGTAGTTACTTTCATCAGTGGAGTACCAAACCTTTTGACTTCACCTTGTTTTCTGTTCAGCTTTTGATACTCTGGGCTCCCTGTCTTTGAAATAATAGTGACGGTCATGCTCTGTTTGCTGATGACTTGGTTTTGGTCAACTTACTGAATTAACAGCAAAGCTGCTATCTCTCCTTGTTAAAATAAATCACTTTTCATTCACATGACATAATTTTTTAAAATCAGCTTTTTTTCTCCTCCTCTTTTGTTGTTGTTGTTGTTTTGGGATTTTGTTAGTTTGTTTTTTCTGAGTTTGTTTTTTTTTTTTTATTTCCCCCCACACGAAGGGTACCTGACAATCTTTGCAGGAGTTTCTTTTCAGGAAGATGATTCACCTGGTGCTTCTGTAGAGACTGAATATTTGAATAATTTATTTATTATTAGCATTCAGTGTGTTTGCAGTGGTATTATTGAAGAAGTAAAATTAAGTCAGAGGGGTTGTGCAGTGTGTCCCTAAGGGAGTAATTTGAACAGCAGAGCTCTCCTTTGTTTGGGAAAGTAGGTAAAATCCTAGTGGGGCTGCTGGGACCTGGAGGGTGCTGGTAAGGACTTGTGTTTGTGAGAGGATTTTGTAATGGCCTTAACACTGTGCAGTCAATAAAAAATCCCAGTGAGAGACTGAATTTTGCAGTGATTCATGCAGAAATGGTCACTATGGGGTGACATTTTTAGCTCTGCATTCTGTACAGGACATATAGAGAGCGTTGTATGGATTAGCTGTGCAATGTGTATGTAGTCTTTTTATTCATCTTCTTCTAGTTGAGTGTGTAAGACAATGGCAAAAGCTGTAATTTGTTAAGTGCCTGAAGTGTGGTCCTGTTAACATTGATATTAGAACCATTAGTAAGGAAATGTGACTGCTGGCTGTTTATATTCCTTGTGACCAAAATGTCTGAACTACCTTTGGCCTCTGAAGTTGAGAAGGAAGAAAACTGAACTGCGACAGACAGGTCTGGGTAATGGTAGATTCTGTTGCAGAGTACACCAAGATAAGTTAAATTCCTAACGTGTTTAAACTCAGTAATGTATGTTTTAGATCTGCATAGGTGTCTTTGCTGTCTTTACAGATAACTGCTTATTTTGTAACAGTCCTGCATAGTGACTTCTGAAATCATTACTTCTGAGTGACTGAAGATGAAGATTGTTTACTTTCCTTGACAACTGGAGAGTGTGAATGAGTGCTGCAAGGCAAGTCTTACCGCAGTGCTAACCTTGGGCAGAGGTTCTGGGCACAGGTGTTTGTGTACCCACCTGTTTTACCTTCAGAATCAACTGCTGTGTGAGCAGTGGCAGTAAAACAGCACTTTGCAGCACACACCAGAGAGAGGGGTAACTGCTCCTGCTGCAAGTCCCCACAGTGCTGGCCTGGCTGCCTCAGTAACTGTTGTAGTGTAGGAAAGATAAGATCAGGGAGGTTCCCCTAAGAATAGAGGAGGTGAGGAGTTGGATGGTCCTTGCCCAGACAGAGTTCAGTGCTGAGGTAACCTACAGGTAGTGTTGTTCCAAGGATGCTGCTAAATGGGTTCAGTTATGTTCTTAGTTTCTTTTCAGGTTGATCCTGCAGGTGATGTGGCTGTGACTTTGCAATTTGAACACTGGAATCTATTTCCTTTAAGTTGCCAGTAGCTGATCTCACCTTTTTTAGGAGAAGCATTTTCTGTAACTGGCCCTTCTGTAGGCATCAGCGCAGCTGCTTTTGTCCAGAGACACATCCCACATATCTCACCTACAAACATACATGTGGGACTTACTTACAAATGAGGCTCTTGGGTTTCAGTTGGATGAAGGAAGATGGAGACAACATAGAGCAAGAGAAATGACAAGTTCCTGTTCAGTGACTTTCTCCTTTACTAGGACTGCCATACATCTTCCAATGTTTTCCTTTCTTTTCCGGGAGCTGTGGTCTGCTCAGAGTGAGGGTTCTTTTCGTGGTTATTTGTGTCCAGGGTTGCTGGATGCCTGGCGGCACAGTGAGATCATCTCCTAAGGGACTGTCATGTAGTTGGGAAGTACTGGATGTTATCACTGCAGATACAGAGACAAGTCTGGCAGCAGTTGGTAACAAACCTTTTTTGTAAGTGGAATTTGGGTCCAGGCCACTTTTGGCTAGGCTGAGGCTTAGTGTAGGAAATTTCAGTGGCTTGCTACAGGGACATAGCATACCACTAGTTAGATCACATTTTACAAGAGCAGAAGTCACAGTTAGAAATCAGTGGTAAAATTTGTATAGTAACTTGGAAAATGGTAGAGTATGGAAAGATTTATTTTCTGTAACTGTGAAATTATTGTGATTATTGCCATCAAAATCTCTGGGCTGATGAGCTGGAGCATATGCTTCGTGCTGAGAGCCTGTGAATGTTTGGCATTACTAAAATGTGAAGGTGGCTGGTATTAGAAGCAATCTTGGCTTTCATAAGTCTAGAATCTGTTTGAGAGCACAGCTACAAGAGAGGCATAAGCCTGTGCTTTACATGGAGATTGCTAAAATAAGAATAATATTGCAGTTGTGTTGCTATGAGCAGTTTTGGTGATGTGCAGATTGCTATGAGCAAGGGAAAGCTGTTGTCAAGTTGGGCTGTTCCTTGACTACATGTCAGGTTTCTTGTGCCAGACCTATATTGAGAGAATTAAAACAGAAGGTTTGGGAATTTTTAAGACACTCTCTTGCTATGACCTGCTTGTGTAATGGGCAGTTACATGTTTTTGGATCCCTGGCAAAGCCAAAGCTTCATAACTAGTAAACAGAAGAAAATTATGGGAAGAACAGTGATGATGATCAAGTCCAAGCAGTGTTTGTGTCTTGTGGGTTTTTTTGTATGTTGTTTGCGTTAATGTTGTTCATGGTTAACATTGGCAGTAATTTTCCCTCTTTAACATGCTAAGAATTTCTTCCTGCTGGTCAGAGCAGATCTCTGTGCTGCTGGTTAAAGATTGGTAAGTTCTTGATTATTTAAAAGGCATTTCTTAAACATCTAGAAAAAAATGGCAAATTAATGGAAGTGGAATATTCCTAGGAGAGCTTAATTTTATTTGAACTGTTGAGAAAAGTAGACGCTATCTTGAATTGAAAGCGTGGTCAGTGGCTTGCACGTTTCACTGCTGTGTTATTTAAGCTAAATGTGAAAAAATCCATTAGTTTCAGATATTGGAATAAATCTTGCCGCTAGAAATTCTTCAGCTGTACACTTGAGAGTATGCAGAGCTATCAGATGGCCAAGTTTGTTCTTACAACTGTGAATTCATAATTTGGTTTTCTGAAATTTATAACAGACTAGAAAATGAATTGGGACTGTGAGAGGGAAGGAGACAGGATTTTATTTTCTTTTTCAGTACAGTGTGTTCAGAAATCCCAAAACCAAAGCTAGGGGATCTTTTGGGGTAAGTAGCGCTTTGCACTACACTACTGGTTTCAAACTATTTGAAATACACCTGCCAAGACAGTAGACTGTGAACTACTCTATACAGCACTTCTTCCTCACGTCCCTCACCCTTTGTAAAAGAAAGATTAAGTTGCACCTGAATCTTGAAAGATGAATTTTTACAAAACAACAGAGTGGAATAAATCAGCAGAGTGGAATAAACTCATTTTCTTACAAAGGTAAGAGTCCATAAGACTTTTCAACTAGTAAAAATATTTATCCTCTCTTTGATGTGTTTAATACTGATCCTAAATTAGCAAAGAAAACATGACTTTTCTTTAAATTATTTTAGGACAACTTCTGTCAATTTGAAAATAGGATTATAGGATCCTTGGCTTCATCTTACATGTAATTTCTCTTAGTTTCCTTTCTCTTTATAGGTCAGAGTGTTACAGTGCTTGCAATTGCATACAATAAAGGTAATAAATTCTTTTTCTCTCTGACAATATTTATTTCTGTGCCTAACCCATCATTCTGCTGTCTAGTACACAAGAAGAATAAGGTGAAATTGAAATTAAAGTTGTTTACATACAGTGATGGAAAATTCCAGTCCTGATTTTTATATACACGCATATTTTGAATCAAGGTACTTGATTCGAGATACTCGAACACTTCCTGCATATCTTTCTTTTTCATATTTCTGCAGTGCATCCTTGCTTTGCATCATTTAAACATAGTTTATTTATTTTGTGTGAATACGTATGTTGGTTTTCATCATAAGAAGATAGGAACTACTGCTTTGTGAACCACAAGTTGAGTTTCAGCACTCAGTTTCTGTTATTAATATATTAAGTAATTTGTTTCTCCTGAGAAATAAGAACAATACGTGATTTCTCCTGGAGGTGAAAAAATAAAATAGCTAAGGCCACACCCACTTGATCAACTGTGTGTGTACAAATATTTCTGTGCATGTGTGTATATTTTTATTTAAATATAAATATATATGGTTATCTAATATATTGAACATGTACAAAGAAATACACGGTTATGTAGAAAAATTTCCCTTTTTGTACTAAAAATTCGGTGCATCTGCCCCATTCTCATTGTCACAAATGAGCAGTTTGGCCGCTTAAAGAAACATTCTCAAAGGTATTGGCAAAAGCAGGGTTTAATATGAATTTGTGAAAATGAAACTTTACAGAGTTCACTCGATAGAGTGAACCTTATTACACAGGTTAAAACATACCAAGGAGGATCAGATTAGAAGCACCTTGGAGTGATTTACATGGAAGCCAAGAATGCAAAAAGGGCTAAGGGTGCAAAGGATATGGATGCAGAGATAGAGGCAAAAGGGTTTAGCACTTCTTAATCATTGAGTACTTGAACATTTACAAAGTGATTCGATAGGGTTCACTACAGTTATAAGTATGTGGTTGAGTTAGTAACATTCATATAATCATCAATTCACACACAGGTAAAACAATATGTACATCTATTTCTATGTGTGTAGAGGTACCTATCAAAAATAGGCACCTCTCGGGTTCAGTGACATATTCGTATCAAATCCCTTTGTGTTTCCTACCAGGTGAGGGTTGCACCTTGAGGAGCATGGATATGGGGGGGGGAATATCAGCCTAGGCCTCATCATCTGCAGTGATGCTTTGAGTATCTCAAGCTTAAGGGTTTGCGAGCTCTATAAACATTTTTTTCCTCTTTTATGTTTCTGTCAGTTCTCTGTTCTGGTCCTCTAGAGCAGAACTGAAGTTGTTCCCCTCATGATTTTTCCTCCCCATTCCACTTCAAGCAGTTCAAGTTTTGATCGCTGCAATTGGCATTGCTAATGCTTGAGGCAATTTGGAGTTAAATAAACTAGGTTGATTGTAAAGTTGTTTTGTTGAAAAAAAAAACCCTTTAATCTTACATTGCCATGAATTTGTGTTGAAATTATGTCCGTGTCAATTTACTCTGTTACCAAAGATAGGTTTCTATCTGCGTCTTAGATAGAAGACACCTTATTTGCTGTATGAAGTCTAGAGAGGTCGAGGTATATTTCTGGACCTGTCTTTTGCAGATTTTGCTCATGAGAGAGGAGACTTATTTTGTTGGGTTTCTTTTAATAATATCACAACTTACCTTGGTCACACTGATAAACCACAAGAATAAATAGGTCTGCATTTTCAAACTTCTTGAAGAAGTGAGTATGTGATTTGAAAGCATAGAATAGCAAATGCTGACCCAGATGCATGATCAATTAAGAAATTGGAGAATTTCATTTATTTATTTTATTGGGTTGCCGTCAGTCTCGGAGCTGTTCTGGCTATTTGGTTTTGCTTTTTGGCTTTTCTAGATAGTTCCTTTTATTGTGTCTGTAACTTAGCTGCTGCTTTAAATTGATTACAACGTCTTGCACAAATACAGCTCTTTCTACCCTTCCTAAGCAAATGAAACCGGTGTATTATTTGTAAGAAGATGAAGCCTGAAACATGTGAATTGATGTCTGACTAAGGGTTTGACATGACTGTCACAGAGTACAGCGCTGACACTTTTCTTGGTGATTTTGACGGTATTAATCACTGACAAGGCAACCTGTGTACGACATGAGTGCTCAGCATGTAGTTTCATACAGAAAGGTACTTCTACTCAAATCGATACTCAGAATACCCAGCAAACCCTTAATTTCCTCATAACTTCTGTTGAACAACTTAATGCTGGAAGGAAGAAATGACACATGGCAGAACTGGATGGGGACAGAACATAGTGAGCACACGGCACTGCAAGGTCACGACTCCCTGGCTTTTCAGTTCAGTCACGATGGGACTAGCAGGGCTCCAATTACTTCTGAAGGACAGGATCATAATTTACTGGAAGATTTCTGAAATTAATCCTTCTGAAATTTTGTTCCTAGGAGGAGCAGTTACTCTTTTGCCAAACCTGCAAGGGCATATAGGTCTGTGACATCATGAATTATTTTGTAAACATTCCATGATTTGACTTATCTTTAGAGATGCCCCCTCTGTCTACATGGATATGTTTTTCTTGAAGAGTGACATACATTAAACTCTTCCAGCAAAGATGATAAAACAAACATTGCTGAGTTTTTTACTGATACTTCACTTTCTCTGTGATTAACTGCAACAAAAAATCTTAAATATGTATTTTAGGAAGAAAATGAAATATAAAGGTTCAGAATGAGATTTGCTAGTACAGATGACCACTGAACAGCTGTTTAGCCATGTACAGATTGAGTAAAATAGCTCAAGATGATGCTAGTGAATTACTAGTCTAACTAAAGGCGTCTTTTTTTTTTTTTTAGGTTTGGTTTGGTTTATGGGTTGGGTTTTTTGTGCGGGTTTTTTGTAGTGTATCTGAACAAATAGAGATGTGCACAGTACTTTGATTGGAATAACAATCATTTCCACTGTAGATCAGTTTAAAGTAATAATAAGAGAAAAAATGTATCTTAGAACAGATCTTCATGGTTACAAGAGATCCTAAAGTCTACAGTTCCTCTAGATGTTTTATTCAGCTGGTAAACCTGTTTTATAAGCTGAAATTCTTTTCCAGATAATATCCTAGGGGAGTATACTCTGTAAGCCTGACAGGAGGAGGGACAGCTTTATAGACCCAAGACAGCATGCAAAGAATCTTAAAACTGCTTTTTAAACAGCCCATCACCTGCAGTTTGGGGCACACCCAAGTGTTTTAGTGGCTGACCAAGAGTCCTGAGAGAGGAGTGGAGCTTCAGCAGTTCGTGCTACCTGTCTGCTGCCTTAGAAAACTTGAGTTTAAAATGTCTAGCTGTGGCTTCATTTTGAACTCTGAACTCACGGGGGCAACTGTGTCTGTAAATGTGCAACCCCTCCACCACTCTTTCCACATGTTTCAGATTATTGTACATATATCACTACACAAATAATTTTACTGAAGGTTGGAATATTCTTATCAAGGCACATGAAGTGCATGAATCACTGTGTGGCAGCAGGACTGCCTGATGTGTTCCAGTGCAGCACTCAACAGACTTGAGGCATTGTCTTATTACAGGTCACTTTTTCAACATCAGCTTTCCTGAATTCTTCATTTATGTTGTTTCTTCAGTATTTATTAACAAAAAATCAGGAAGAAAAATGGGCTGCTGACTTTACATAGGAAGACAGCAAGCTGAAGCCTGTAGAAGTTCTTCCCTGCAGGCATGACGTTTTGTCTTTCAGCAGCAAAAAAAAGCCTGTATGATAAGTACCTTCAGGTATGCAAGCTGCATGCAAAATAATAAACAAGAGTTTCCTGTTGTCCTCACTGGTTGGAAAGCAGCAGTTACCTTTGGCCAGGAGTCTGGCCGCTTAGGGGAGTCACTCCTTGGGAAGGGTGGTGATCCTCATCTGCCTGATGCCAAGAGGCCCCTGCGAGGGGCAGGGCGAGGTGGCCTCTGTGAAAGGAAGCAGTCTGTGGGTTTGATCCCACCGTTCCTGTGAGCAGCTACTGTTTTGAAAAGAGGCAATTTGAAAAGCACTCTTTGAGATCCGTAAAAGGAGAAACCAACTGATAGGGACTAATTTGAGTAAACTATGGTTAATATTAAAGATGTCTTTAGAAATGCCTCATTGCATCTGTTGCCTTTCTGAGAATTTGGATACTTTTTTTCTCTGTTTGGATTCCCTGAGCTGACAAGGAACAGTTTTACATCAAGCACTAAGTTTCCTAAATAACTCAAGATTTAGCTAATTCTCATGAATTTAGAACAAATGCTGAAGTTTGAGAAGATTTTGACATGCTGTTCTTGTTATACCAACACAAAGATTCATCGCAGCTTTCACTGCGCTGCTTTGTGGTGGTGGTTTCACAAGTCATATTTCTTCTACACTTGCCGAACCCCGCCAGGCTGCTCTTCTGCCATAATGCATTCTACTGACAAAGCTGACTGTCAGTTACATTAATTAGCTATTGGTAGTGATTTGTCTCCTACAAGTCAAATACAGACTGGAAAAAATAAGCTTATATCTTTCCATGCAATTTTAATTCAGCTCTCCTGTTATGTGTACTTTAGGATACAGATCCTCTCATTATAAAATTGCTTAACCTGTTTGGTTTTTTTTCCATTCATCTCTTGCTTTATTTGGTGTATTAACTGTGGAAACTGAGATTTGGAGGACTACTGTAAATCTACTGAAATGTATCATTTCCTAGCTTTTAAGTGCTTCACCTTTTTTGGTGGGTGGAGTTGGATTTGGGTTTTTTTGGTTCTACCAGCTTCATGAATTTCATTTAGGTTTGTTATTTGTATATGTAGGAAAATCTAGACTCAATTCTATCACACTTCTGCATTCTGCTTGCCAATTCTGTATGAGATGGAATGAATTTGTATATTGTATTATCTGAGGTGCTCAAAAGAATAATAAAAAAAATGAACTCTTGAGCACACATTCTAAAAGTTTTATTCTGCTCAGACAGAGACTGAGGTATCCATTTAACAAAAAATTATTCTGCTACTTAGTTGTTTAGTCAGTGGGTTGTTCCCCTTGCCTCTGTCCATTACAGTTGCTAGTGTCATTATTTATTATTTCATTCACTGAAATTGAAACTGTGGGTCAGTTCTGTTATCAAGGAAATCCATATGCATTTTTTAAGACTTCATAAGCTTGTCACTCTAATAGAAGTGTAGTATCTGGTACCTAAGTTTATTCAGGCAGTGCTTTTCTGTAGGTGTGGTATGGCAGAAAATCAAGATGAGAGACCTTGGCCCTGTGGTATCCAGTGTCTAAATGTAACATGTCTAAATAGGACCCCTTAGATCTTTTTTGTTGTTCTCAAAAACTATGGAGTCTTTTCAGGAGTGATAAATTACTTGGATCATGATAATAACTGAGCAGTTGCCCCATACAGCACTTGTCACTCAAAGTACTTCTCAAAGCATTATCAAATCACAAAGCACCCCTTTTCATGGGTTTGGGTGAGCACTGGCACCCCTGGCTTAAATGAAGAGTTTGAGCAACTTCTTCAGAGCGAATCTGGACCTGTCAGGTGTGGCAGAAGCCACAAGATCCCTCCTTGATTCCTGCATACTTTTTTAAAATCCACTTTGAGAGAGATTCCCATCATAGTCCAGAAGTGTGCCCCAAAATTATTAAGTATCTACCTGTACATTTTGGACACAGAGTTTCCAATGAATGAAAAATTGCATGGTCTCTCAGTTTGGTAGGAAATTTTCTTTATTGGTAATGGACATTTACAGTGAGATTGCTTCACAGAAGGCCAGAAATAGGCAGGTGTTACAGGGGGTGAAAGAGCTTCTGCACTTGGACGAATGAGAAGGTGCACATCATGACCAAGGAGTGGGGAAAGGAATCGGGGAATAATGCATTATCTGTGAGGAGAGGTTATAAATCCCATTAGCACTTCCATGACTAGAGAAGGCTATCTTTTTATCTCTGGTAGTCTGTATGATTCCTCATTGTAGGCGTGGCTGCTGTGTAATAGCTGGGCTAGCTTTCATGTTTCAAACCCCAGTGACACCTTCTGCTGTGGGTTCCTGAACTTTGGCATATGAACTCTGTGAAATTTCTGTCAGGAGACTAAGCATATCTCAGGTGTTGTCCCATGGGTATCTGTACTGGCAGTTGAGGCTGCAAATATGTGTGCAGCTCACCATGTCCATACAGCTGTTGGAGCAGTCTCGTAAGCAGGTATGAGCTCTCTCATTTCCCACAGTATTTTCTCTATTTAAAGCCCTCGAATCACAGAGCACTCAAATTAAGTAGTTCATGCACTTTGGAATTGAAGAGACTGCCTTGGAGAAACTCTCCAACTGCAGCTGAATTAATGCTAACCAGGGCCTGAGGATTGCTAGAAATAAATAACGAGTGGATAAGGGGCTGAGAAACCTGGCAGAGTTTCAGAAAGCAAAGGTGGGGTGGCTGGGGAGCATTATCTTATCTAAATGGTAATTTCTATTCTGTACGTTAATTAAAACACATAGTGTACAAACTAGCATTTAGCAAATCTTTCTGAGGATCTTTTCCTAAGGGGATGTTTTGGAAGTAAATTGTGAGTTGTACATGCCTGCTCAGCACAGCCTGTAAGAACTGTACTGAAGCAAACAGTCCAAATTATATGCTGTCTTTAAGCAATGGGGTTTTATATATATGTTGATAGTTTTGGAGAATTGTTTTTATTTTGTTCATAATAATGCATTTTGGATATCATTATGTCAAGAAGGAACAAAGCAATGTTTGTGAATCAGTAGAGGTGAAGAGTTTGAGATGGAGAAGTCTGAGTCACAAATACAGAAAGGAGTCATCAGTTTTAAAAGAAAATTTTTGATAGGAATTAAGGAGTTTTACTTATTTCTTAATGATTTTTCTTCATGAAGGCTGCTTGAACAAACTTATCCATGAACCAGTTTGGATGAGTTAAACCTGTCATAGGTGGGTCTGGTTGTCTGTTTATTGTTGGTGTAGAAACAAGGTTCCCATTTAGTAATCAGAAAATATTTACATGGCAGGCATGTTTTTCATCATCTTGTCAGTTGTGCTTTCTTTGCATACATGAGTCTGATTTGTAGGCATCCTTGCTTCTGTGTCTTGGGTGGAATGATCTCATGCACTGAAAGAGATGGGTACTGCTGATATTTTATTTGCTACTGTGCCTTTTTGTGGAACATAGGCACATAACACCTCAAAAAAAACCTCCCCCTGCAAAATACTTCTCACTTGAAAAACAGTAGAATTTCTTGGATTTGTAATAATTGCAATGATTCCAGGCGCAGCAAATGAATAATAATGAGAGCCAAAGACCAGTCTTCTACTAGGTTTAGAGGCTGGAATTTTGATTTTTGTTTTTTAAACTTTTGCAGAGGGCAAATATTTCCTGCCATGGGGAAAAAAAAGTTATAAATGCCTGTGTGGAATTAAAAGATATTTGGAAATGCAATGCAACCCTGTGCCCCAAATACAAAATTGCGTGTGGTTTGCCTGGGCATTTCAGGAAAATCCACTGATCCACTGTCCTAATCTAATCCAAATAATTAGATTTTGGATTAAGGTAGGCTATAGTCATCAAAATCAGAACAGGTAGAGATAATTTTTGTCCAGTCTGAACCCTCTCTTATTATGCCTGGGTTTTTTTTCCTATTTATAAACCCCTGTATCTTTCACTTCAATGATTAATCTACAGGCAGAGAGCAAAAGTTATTAAGGCTAGAAACAGACAAAAAGATAAATGCTGACCTTTCTAATTGGCTCTTGAAACCTGAAATATTTACTGCTTGGAGGATTTATAATGTTTGTGGAATGATTTGTCATCCAAATTAAGTATTCCTTCCTTCTTCATGAAGCCATGCAAACCTCAGATGAATAAATATCTGTTGGTGCCTCCATGGAATGGATTTTTTTACATCATAGTAGAAAGGAATCTTACTTCCAAGCAATTCACAAAAAACTTCAGTAGGCAAGCATACTTTACTATTGGTTCCCTCACTTGCTTTGCTAAGTGCGATCATGGCTGGAAATGAATGGTTCGCTTTTTTATCTGAAGTCTTTGGCACCAGGAATCAAGACTTAATCATTCTCTGCCTTGATGGGTAGCAGAGCATAACGGCTCTCCCAAAGCTGACAGGATGGTATTTTGTTCTTTGTGCATGTTCTCTGAGTTAGTGGAAAGAGCTATAAAACCTGTGATTCTTTGCTGCACTGTGGATTTGATGTTTTCAAGACTAACTTGGAGGGGTTTTTTTCTCTGCTAGTGCTGAAGCTGAGGTGTCTGACCGAGAACGGGCTTGTTTTAGCTGTGTTCTGCAAACTAGCTAGGATTAACTATTTGCATTGCGCTGTATTACAGCAGGTTTTATTCACAGACAGTAGTAACTTCAGCATTTCACTGACAAATCTATAGTCTCTTGTCACAATAAGAATTCAGTAAATGTGATGAAATGCATTGCCTTTGTTGCAGTGTTGATCTGTGAAAAGTGACTGTGAAAAGAATGCTAGAAAGTACGGTACTTTTACAAAGGGGGGGGGAAGGCAAGCATAAAAACCTCAAAAAGATCTTTTCTGTGGCTTTGTTGCTGTGATAAATGCAGTGCGTTCCAGGGACTTCTGAAAGTGAGTCTTTAAAACAGGCATGACACACAAAAGTGCAAATGCACTGAACTAATCTTGAAGAGTAAGTAAAATCACATTGTGTTTGACTTTAAAAGGAGTGGTAAGCTATCCTACTGGGCCCCTGATGGATAAATGAATATTGATGTTTCAGAATCAAAGTCTCCCGTGTAAATTCACTCTTAAGTGTTATGTAACAGCTGAGGATTTTAGGAGAATTATGACATAAAAGCCTGATGTTTATTTAATAAACTGATCATTAATTACACTTAATTTACTTCTGGGGTGAAATGAGGAGTAGCTTTGCAGCTCTTTTTATTTTAGTTGCAGCATCTGTTGCAAGCCTAAGTTTCTCTTCCCTGCTGCATTGATGCTGTATGCATATTTTTTGGCAGTGCTTTAGCATAGCTTGGTTGCTTATTTATTTTGGAAGGGGTGATATATGCCCACTCTATGAGACACTGACTGGTTTGCTTGGGACAAAGAGCAGAAGCAAATTGTCGAGCCAGTGTAACTGGTTTTGGTCATGGTTTCCTAGACATGCTTTCCTTTTTTTCCCCATATCTCTTTTACCACTTCCAATTAAATGATGTAGGGGAAGGCATCTGTCATTTTACCAGTTTTATAAAAAGATTAGTTTGTAGGTAGTTTATGATTAAATTTTCTCAGCACCTCTGCTGTGGTAAGTGGGAGGGATCCATCAGTATCTAGCAAGATTTTCAAAAGCTTCAAATAATGTGCCAGCTACTTAAAGTTTGGGACCACTTACCAGTTGTGTATCTGAATCTGCCATTTACTATGGCATCCGTTCAGCTTAGAGCTGGTTGCTCTGAAGTGAGAAGTAGGCTCACACTCAAAATGTTTGAACTTTGGTATTGCCTCAATTTCTACATTTCTTGATTCTGCTGTCTGAATCAAGAAAGAAGAATGGGCATTTCATAGTTACACTTTCCAAGGCATGGAAGTCCTGACCTAGAACAGAGATTGTGGAAATAGATGCAAATATTGTAGAGAAGGAAGAGTTAGTACCTGACCTGCTTCCAGGTCAGCAGTGACCTAAAACACTACATGGGAGATCAATTAAAGAGGTAAGAAAGTCAGTATTATCATGTTGAACTAAAACCAGAACATCTTACAGCATCAATTCTTCCTGAAAAATCTATATTTTTCAAGAATAATTAACCCCAAACTTTGCAATGAAAACCTGAGTTTCTTGTTAGCCAGAGGTAAGTATAAAATTTACATTTCCTGAGAGGGTAAACAGTTTCAAGATAATGATGCTCCAGTTTGATGATAATTCCTGCAGTCGTCTTTTCCTGTGGCCATTAGCGGAACAAAAGCAAACATGTTGCTCCTACTTGAGCCTGTGGTATGAGACAGTGTACACAGCAAGCACCACTGGTGGTTGGTAAGAGCTGTTTGGGGGAAATATTGACCAGTTCTTTTTAGGTGAAAAATACTGTATTTCCTTCCCCTCTCCCTCACACCTTTTGACAGCATGGATTTGGTTAGTTTCTGGGGAAGTCCTGATTTCACACACATTAATTAAGAAATGTGTGCACAAGTTTTGCACTGTGTCTATGTACTAGCAGAGAACAGTGGTATAGTGTTGCCTTGTCTAAGCATAGGTTTTATTTGTTTTCCTTCTTTTATAAAGGAGCTTCAGGGAGGTGATACATCAGCTGATAGAGCAGAATACTGAATACTAGGGCTAAAGCCACTTCTTTGTTACCCACATGCTGAGCCCTGGTACCAACCTGTGTGTCTGATACACACAGTGCACTGCGATCGCTGGTGGGCTAATCCACAGGTGGTAAAAACACCAGCAGTGATGTTCAGCCGTGTCACATGAAGAACTAACTGTTCAGCCCCTGGAAGTCTGTGGAGTTACAGAAGCTTTCAGCAAAAGATTGCAGACTGTGCATGTTTTCAGTGAAGGAAGTTTCAAGAAAACTTTTCCGTAAAGACTGAGAGTTTGCTGTGATAATGCTGACAAGTGCCTTTCATGTAGCTGTAGTTTGAACAAGAGAAAAAAAGATTGAAAATACTGGCAAAAACTGGGGGCTTGAAGCTTAATTAGGGCATGTTTCTTGTAAAATAAATTGCAGGAGGGGACAAGTTTCCACCTCATATTTAATCATATTTGTACAACTTTTTATACAATAATTATGTGTTTTACTCTGAACATCAAGTTTTACTGGTAAGTAAATGGTATCGGCTGAGTCTGAATGTTAAGTGTGAGCAATGTTTAAAAAGCAATTAACTCGGAGAGGTGTACTGAGAGATAAATGGGGGAGGAGGCAAGCAACTGAAAATGAAATGATCTTGCTGTAACAGTTTAATGTTCAAGAGATGTGATAGGGAAGCAATTCATGCGTTGCCTGAATTTCTGCTGGGCTTTTGCATAGGGCAAATCCTGGGGCAGCACAGCGTTTGTGGAATGCAAGGCTTCAGCTGGCAGTTTGCATTTTCCCAGTGGCTTTCCTTTGCCCACAGTATCGACAAGTGTTTAATTACATAAACATAATTTACTGAATATAACATAACTAATTATAAAAAGTTTAGGGTTTATTATGATGTTGGAAGACATTAAAGAAGTGAGATTTTATCAGTCTAACTTTTCCCCCCAGTGACTCATGGACCTGTATGCAGCATGCTGCCAGTTGAATGATTTACAACTGAGACACGTGTTTGAAACTAAACAGGGTGAAACTCTGAAGAGGTTGGAGCGGTACTATCAGGTTATCTAAGGGACCTTTTGACTACTAATCAACTTAAATATTTTCTTTGTATGCAGTTCTCTCACCCATGCAGGTGTGTCTGACTGCCAGTCACGTTACTGGGGGCAACACCTGTACAGGAGCTGAACAGCCCCCCTGTGGCTTTTATTTAGTTGGATCTTTCAATCAAGTATTTCTCTTCCCTTCAGAAATGACAGACAGACCCTGAAGTAATAGAATTTGTGAAGTAAATTTAGAGAGATGCAACGGGTGATGAGTCACTACTTCAGTTAAAGTTTCTGTATTTTAAAATGCGTATATTGTCTGTAACCTAAAATTCTTCCCAAATATTGGGCTGGTTTTAATTGTTTATGAAGTTCAGGGAGAAAATTATTTACCAAAGTTAGGGAAAGTAAATTATGACACTGATTCAGCTTGCCAAAAGAAAGAAAATTTAGTTTCTGTACTGTATTAAAAACTAATTTCTTTAAAGACTGTCCAGATTTTTGTTTCTAATTCGCACAAGTGCAGTAGAAATTATTTAATATGCAAAGCAGCAATATTTTGAAATATTAGTAACTTTTATAAGCATCGCTGCAATTACTATATTTAAAAATACTTATTTGGAAATAATTCATAGCGCTTTTTTTTTTTTCGTTATGGATTATGCAGAACTGTAGCTGTACCTCCCAAGCACTTAGCTGGGGCAAATTTTGTGTTGCTGAGTGTTTGTTAATGCAGTTTTACAAGTAAATTCTCTTTGCAGATACACTATATACCAACAAAAAACATTTTTGCTGGCACAGCTGAATTAAATAAGTAGAGTAACTTACTTCAGTGGCATCATCAAATACCACCAGTTGGCACGTGGTGACTCCGTGTTGTTCTGTCACTCACCAAGCTTGGGTGCCTGCTGAGAACTGGCTGTAATCTGGTTCCTCAGCAGTGTGAGACCATTCATGCCAGGATCGTACCCCAGCCCTGCTACACTCCGCTTGCCCCTGGCTTCATCCAGAGGTGACGTGGATGTGTCCCTGGTTGGCTATGGGGCAGGATCTTGCTGCACTGGGGATCTCATCAGCAATATGCCAACTGTAACTGGGGAAATTGGAATTGGCAAGTATGTTAGTGTATTCTTTATCCTTATTAAAAATGGAAAATATTTTAGTGTTGTTACTGATGAACAGTTTCTTGGTTGTGCAGATAAGACTGCCTTTTGGTGAGGACTTGCAACTATTAAAGCATTTGAGAGCACGGTGATAAGTATCAGCAATAAGCAAAACTTCATAGCTATAGATTAGATCATAGCTGTGAGGAAAAGATATTACCAGAAAGGACTGTGTCTTCTGGCACAGTGCTGCACACCTTGCCTGTGTTTGTGTGGTTTGTTGGCTCTTTGCTGTCTTGCAACAAAAGCTACTCCAGCTACACTGTTGCTATTCCTGAAAATGGAGCACAAGTTTGAATCCCAAAGGCTTCCTGGACTTGGAGTTCAGCAGTCATCAAGGAGGGCAGAAAATCAGTGCTGCCTGTGACAATGTACCAAGAAATGGGGAAAAAATCAGAGTCAGAGGCTCGGTAGAGGAGGTTACAAGGATTGCCTATGCCATTAGTTATGGTAGGGGGTTTTTTAGGAACAAAGACTCCATATGCGTTTGTATTCCACTGCTTATGTTTTTGGCCACTTCTATTTTCAGTAATACTTAGAAATACATTGTAAGTTGGAATGTCTTTGCAATAATTAGTTTAAAATACAGGTATACAGGAATAGGACTTGGATGGTATGTTTTTAAATGTTTTGGTTTATGTTGCCAGTTTGAAGTGCAGATCAAGTCAGCATTGCAGTAGCCACCGTGTATAGATGTATGAAGAGCATCATTTTGTAAATATCAGTTGATGCATCTTTGAGTGTTTTGTGGAACATAACATAAAAGGCACATTCCTTGCCAAAACTTCTTTTGTGCTGGGCTTCTCTCTAATGTAATTTCTATCAGTAAAAGAATAAAGAGAGCATGGTTTTGGGCCCATTTTACTTGGCAGTGCACAAAGGAAAAGAAGGTTGGGGGTTGGGGGGTGTTGAGAGTATTATTTCTCAGCTACTTCACACAAAGAAATACTGTACTGCTTTCAGAAATCTCTGGGTACAAATGCCTCCTGTCACAGGCGATCAGTGTTACGCAGCTGTACAGAATACTGCAGTATGTTATAAAATTGTTGTCCTGGACTCAGTACAGGAAGGCTGGAACTGGGCAAGAGACAGGTCTGATTTTCCATACTCAGGTGGTTGCTAATTCTGGAGCAAGAATCATTTCAGTGAGCAGCTCTTTGGAAATGACGTTGTCTAACACAGTGCACTTAAAGGACGAGTGCAGTTCTTCTTGGAGAGAGACTGACTTGGAAGGACTGAGAGTGTCTGTCTGTCTGCCTTTGAGCCATGTGCAATCATGTGTACTGTTGTACAGGAAGGGGTTAGAGACAACCTCCACAGCTTGCACAGCACTCATGTTGACTTGGCCTTCTGATTTTGTCAGTATATTTCTATCACAGCCCTGACAGTTTAAAATTTGGTTGGTTGGTCTTTCCTTGGTTTGACTTTAACACAAGAACTTGGTTGGATGCTCCATCTTAAAAGGAATCCAAATGGTGTGGGAGGGCTGGACATTTGGGGGACTTGTTATTTCAGGCCTTTACATCTATAGTGGTAGATGTCCTACCAAGGTTATCCCAACCTGATAAGTTTG
The DNA here is from genome assembly GCF_003945595.2 of Pipra filicauda. Taxonomy (NCBI): domain Eukaryota; kingdom Metazoa; phylum Chordata; class Aves; order Passeriformes; family Pipridae; genus Pipra; species Pipra filicauda. The sequence goes on from NW_024104402.1 coordinate 349,280, forward strand.
ACTGTAGAACACAGGGTGCATGGCTCTGTGTGCTGCTGGCAGAAGTGTTTTCTGCCAGTTCTCTTAGCAGGAGCCAAGACTTTACTTCAGAGGGGTGGGGAGGGAATAAGCCAGCGGGCCACTAGACCAGACAGTCCTGCTTCCAAAGAGAGAACAGCTATGACCACCAGTAGTTATCCTGGTTCAGGAGCTACCTAAAGAGGTCGGGAGGAGAGACTGTGTGCTTGGCATGCACTGCAGTTCTTCTTTCGTAGCCCCACACAGGGAAAAGGTAAAGAGTGAAGTTCCTCATAGTTGTTGGCATAAACATATGCACATGGGCACTCTTCATGCTTGGTAAACTTATGTCCCTATTGCCCTCTTTCAAATGATCTGTGTAATACTGAAAATGAGATAACAGTTCCTGCTTTGGAACTGTCAATAAACAAATCTCTCCATTTTATGTTATGTGCACACGTTTGGCTATCAGATGTTTCCTGCAGTCCTGCTGCTTAATGGTCTTCGTGCATCTCTCCTTTTGGGATGAGCATATGAATTTTCTCTCCTAATTATAAACTTGCACTGCTTAAATTAGTTTAGTAATGATGAGAGTGGCCATTATTCATTAATGTGTGAAAAGAAAGAAAGATTCAACTCATTTGATTTCTGTTGGTCACAAGTACTTTGAAAGCAGATGACTTTATTCTCACACTTAAAATTTGAATATACTATCTTTTTTATGCTTGAAACATGAAACTTCCTCATTAGTTGACTTACTGTGAGAACAACCTCTAATCTGGCTCTTTGACATAAAACAGAAACTGAAAATTTTATCTGACTTATTTGTGTTATATTGAACTCCATCAGATTTTCTTGGCGTCCTTTCATTTTTCAGTTTTCATGAAAGTGCTTCATTTAAAATTTAGTTTTAAGATATGGTTTCTTGATGTTGGTTCAGTATTGCAACCTGTTCTATTTGTAGTGTGTCTCTGGTACATGGCCCAGTACAGCAAGCTGTCATACTGAGACGGGGAGGATGTTTGGATATTTGAGAGGAGACACAGGCCTGTCTGTACTTTCTCATGTTTGTTTGGGCTTTTATTCTTATCAGGCGTTCAATATCCAATGCCATTTTTGATTCTTTTTGGTTCTTGAAGTTGAAGAAACACATCAATATTTGTGATTCTAACACATTTTGAAGCAGAATTGGCGTATTTGTTTGCTAGTATATTCTGGCAAAATTGTACAGGCATTGCATGGTGAAAATAACTGATTCTGCCTCTGGGTATCCCGTTTTATTCACAGCAAGAAGGGGAATTGTGATGTGCAAATGACGGACACTCTGTGTAAACTGTTTCCTTTTTTTAGTCTTTCAGTCTGGTCTTTCCCTGGTATTTTATTTCTCTCAGGCATTTATGTATGGTCAGTTTAACATTTTCCTTCAATAGTTTTGGAGAGTTTGCAGGTTCTTTTGAGTGCTTACTCTTGTGTTTCCCTTCAAAAGAAACTTCTGTCCCTCTGTAGATGTGCAGCTTTGCTCAAACTGCCAGGTCACAAATCCTGTACCTTCAAATGAACTTTGTGTTTAACATGGGTCAGGTTTTAACTTTGTTTGCTTTTAAACATGGTTTCATGCTTTACTTTCATAGTAAAGGCTCGCTGGCTGTTTCTCTGCAAGCACATGGTGTTCCTTAATATTTGCTGTTGGTGTGGATGTAGGCTACAACTAACACAGTAAGAAGAAAGGTTTTCATCAATATTTATATAAGGTGTATGGTTTATTTTTCCACACTGGGTGGATGTGTTGTTAAATAATAACAGCCATAGCTCAGTATTATTTCTAGGTAAGTTTATAAAAGAGCACACATTACTTAAAGGACTAGGTATTTGGTTTTTTTCTCCTAAACTGTTGCATGGAGAGTACTATTCAGTATATAATGTACTAGACTGCAGCATGTTCTCTAGGTGGAAGGAAAGATATATATGATACTCTGGTGACATGTATATAATTAGTTCTGGGCAAACAAGAGTGAGTTATGGTTTGTGGTAATCTCTGTATTAAAATAGGTTTATGTTATTTTCTTAAACAGATATAGAATGCTTTAACCAAATTGAAGTAGTTCTGGTAGTGCATTTTTCCTTCCCTTGGGTAGAACAGCCTGCACTCCAAGGGCAGAAGGGGATGGGTGCAAGTTACCTTAACATGGCACAAGAAAAATGAATTGCTCCTGCATATCATTTATAGCTTTGGTTTTGTTCTGCCTCAAACTTGGCTTGATGTGGGGGGCTTTGGGACCACCTTCTTTCTGAGATGTCCAGCTCCTCTGTACATCTGGCTTTGCCACTGGCTGCAAGCTCTGTGAGGAGGAGGGATATGCATTTCCAAGCTGGTTGGTGACTGGTTAAAAGGGGAGGTAAATGCTGAAAAAAACTAAGGCTGCCTTCTTCCTGGCTGACTGAAATAAGGCCAGATGGGTATTTCAGCCAAACAGAATTCCTCCCTTGGAGTGATTTAAAGCACAGTCTTGAAACTATGTGAGGGAGAGGTTTGTGATGAGCAGATTATTTCATCCAACATCTGCAAGAATCAGAGTCTCTCGATCTCTTCTGTGTTATTTTGTTTTGCCTTTAAGGAAGGTGACTTTTAAGTATGACACTGCATTTCCTGTCCTGCCGGGGTGATGACTGCGGTCCTCTGTGGTGATGGACTGCAGCCGGTTGCCATGGCAATAAAAAGCCTCCCCAGCCGAGGAGCTGCTCCATCGCTGTGCCTTCCCTGGGAATTGGCTACAGCGGCTGGCTTTGAGTATCTCGTGGGTGATTGAAATGTACTGACCTTACCTGATGTGCTTTGGGATCATAGGGATGAGGGTGTTTATTTTTAGCCTGAAAGGGTATCCTGGCATATTGAAATACATCTCTGCTCTCGTGTGGAATACATACATTTTTGGAGTACTGTGTTTCTTCTGCCTAGCAGGGTTGCCTTGCCCTCACCTGCTCCCATGCAAGAGCATGAGTACCACATCGGACTTCCTTAGCTACATCAATCAAATCCTCTATTTAGTCGTTGTTCTCTTGCTTTGTAAATTACATTTCAGTATGCTATGAGCAAGAATAAAGACAATTCTTACATAAGCCACTTTAATTGAGTTTGTAGACTTTAATATTCCATTCTGAACTTGTTTGCTGCCCTTCAACTTCAGTGACTTCAGCAGCATTTCTGATGCACCAGATGGTGAGAGAGGTTCACATCTGAGATGCCCAAGTACTGCAGTGAGGGGGGGCAGTTGGGAGTGCTCCCTTGTATGTTGCCATTTTCCTGATGTGGCCTTTCCATCAGAGGATAATCCTGATCCTCACGTCATCTGAATATCCATTGGTTAGAAGGGAAAGTGGTAGCTGTTTCTGTCTACAGACAAAACGTGTCCTGAGTTTCAAAGCTGTGGTATTCCCTCACTCTCTGCACACATAGGAATTTCATATAATCAAGCTTGTAAACCATGGGCTGTACTTTCATAACTTTTTTGCCTCGTTTCACCTGCTGTGGGTGCTGCCACATAAAGAAAGCAAAGAAGGGAATCCTCAGTAGGGTTTGTTTGAAAAGTTTTTGTAGTAGCTGATTTTACAACCTGACCTCTGTGCGGGTAAAATATAATTAAAGCAAGAGATGTGTTGTAAATGATGCTAATTCAGAAAATACATTAAGTATGTATCATCAAAGTTTTTATCTCTGAAAGTTCTAATTTTGTAAAAATACTGGAAAGCAATGGAAATAGAAGCCTGGTTGCATTGTAAATAGTGCTGAAGTATTTTAGTAACTAATACTAATGAGCCGAACATATTTTTTTTCTTTAAATTTTTTTTCAAATGGCATTAGTATTCCAAACAGCAAAATCTCTGGCTGGAGAATTGTAGGAATGATGATTGCTCATTAGCAAATAGAATACAGATGTTCTGTTCAGTTTGCCTGAGTGCTTCACATAAACACCTTGGGGAGTGACTGGCACAGAGTACAAAACTTGATAGCATAAGAGTGTGCTTAACACTTTGGTGCTGGCAAGAGGAGCAGAAGCATACCATGTAATTTTGTAAAATTTCATGTAGTTTTTAATCATTTGTAGTGTTTGCTTAACGGGACAACCATTGTGTGGGAAGTACAGGGCGGTGAGGCAGGGGAGGTATCTCTACAGGGCTGTCATCAACACCAGAAAGTAGAGTTGAGTCAACTTTGTAGAGGTCTGTTCATTTCTTTTGGTTGACTTTCTACCTTCAGCTTACAAAGAAGCAAATTTCTATCCCCCCTCAAGGTCTCTATCCATTGTATGTGTTTGTATTTCTGTACTCAGTTACCCAGAATTTCTTGGGCCTCTGAACCAGCATCTTTTTGTTTCTTTTCTCATATGTCTTCAGGTAAGAAATCTGTTGTTCCTCTTCTCCCTTTCTTTCATTCCTCCATCCTCCCCTACCCAACAGTAATCACAATAACAATAATCTCAACAATTTTAACAGTTTTTTTAAGAATTTATTTTTAGTCATATATGTGCAGTGACTGTTTTCGAAGATATATTAAGTAAGGACTGAATTAATAAGGAACCATTAGGAACTTCCTGATAGTTATGTGTTAGTGGCTGTGGGGTTTTACATCCCAGCATGATGTCACTAAATTCACAGTTTTCTGCCAATGCCAGTAGTGCTTAGGGAGCAGCTGAAAGGGGAGATGCCCTGTCTCTGCTGAAGGAGCCAAGAGAATCAAGCCTCTGTGTTCCTCACTCTAGGACTCTGCTCCTTGCAGAATTTTGTGACATTTCCCTTTCAGTGAAGATGCAGGAATTGTTTGGGTTTTGAAACCTGCTTAACAAATGATGAATCTTATACGTGCAATTGGGTGGACTTCAGAAGGAAAAGGATTCCTAGCTGCAATATTACTCTGGCTTCTTGCTATTATGTGTGTTTGTGTTACGCTTGTTTAGTTGCCAGGGCCAGGTTGAGAGGAAGCTGAATGAACTTGGAAAGTTTCAAAATGCATTTATTTTATTAAAGAATATGTTGATTCCGGTGGGCTCTTTTGGGTTGTATTGGTTGGTTGGTTTGGGGTTGGGGTTTTTGTAATGTTTTGTTGGGAATTTTTTGTTTGTGTTAGTTTTGTTTGATTTTTTTACATTGGGTAAGAAGTCTTCAAATTGCTGCCATATACGCATGGAGCAGTAAAATTGTGCTTCAAAGCAGTACCTATTTCATACTGCAGCTGAACTACCGTATTCCAGACCTGATTGCCTGCCAGCTACTCTGCAAATTATTATGCAATTCTTGGCAAGCAGTTATTAAAAATGGTTTTGTGGGGGCTTATTAGACTATTTAAAGTAGCTTTTTCTTTTCCACCTTAGTGGAGAAGCCTTAAAAGTATTGATGTCAGCGCTGGGAATTGGTCAGCTGATACAAATGAGAAGATGGCATTGGGCACCCAGAGAGTTGGTTACAGCCTTGGGGTTTGTTGCTTGTGAGCTCCCAGCCCCATGTTAAGCAAATATTCAAAACTAAATGGAACTTATTAACGTTAGTTTGCCCTGCTAAGTTGAAAACAGTCTGTCTAAATGTAAAAAAACATAGTAGGTATCAAAGTTTAACCACTTCTAGACGTGAAATCAAATTAACGTGAATTGAAACAAGTTGGATCAGCATGAAGTGACTCTGTTTGTAAAGAGTACTTTGCATTTCTAAATCTTTTCACAGCCATAATTGAGAGAAGAATATCGGGCAACTTCACTTACAAAGCTTCTGTTTGCTTCCTCCTCTTGCCCTAAAGCAAACAAAATAGGCAGTCTCCCAATTTGGAATCTATTGAATGAACCAAAATCACTTATGTGCTGTTTAGTTGTTGTGGCAGCAAGGCAAATAGATGTGAAAAGATTAGCCAAACAAAACGGCAAAAACCTTGGCCCTGTTGTAAGGATTTGGAAACCCAGTAGTTCATCAATTGTTGGGGCTGCAGGATAAAGGCGTGTAGGTGGAAGCAAGCTGAAAGTAAAACAGCTCATCTATGAGATGTTTAGGAATACTTGTGTTAAAGGTTTAAGTTTCAGTGTCATCTCTTCCCTTCTGTTTCATTGCACCTTCAATAGGTATTGGAAATCACATTAACAAATAGCAAAGGTGTGAAGGAAAGCATGTTAAAGAAGAAAATTTAGGAATAGGTTAGCTTAATGACACTGTCCTCTGTTGCAAAGAAGATAGATCCGAGACAGGTGTTAGTGGGGGCATAAGGTTTCTTTCAATCACATTTTAAAAAATCTGAGAAATTGTAGACTTCAGGACAACTACAGCAATGATTGTCAGCCAAGAAACATGTAGTAGGAGGCAGTCTTTACCTCAAAAAGCTTGCGGAGTGAATATACCAGCTAGGCAGCCCATGCAAAGGAGAAAAATTAAACTTTGTCCGTTTGGAAGGGATGAAACACATTAACTGAAACCACAGTGTCTGCTTGGAAATAGAATGTGAATTTGAAGCCATGCTACTCCCAAGGTTTTGCTGGTACAGGCTTGCTAGACCTAAGTATAGCTGAAGTAGAATTGTTCCCATATATCTTACTGTAGGGTCCATCCTTGAATAGGGGCCCAGTGTTTAACAGACAGTGTCTAGATGGATTGAGCCTTCCCATCACTGCCTAGAGGTCTGATTTACTTTTCTTTGAAATTGATAAATGGAGTGGTAGAGAATTGTTGCTGTGATATGAATTATTCCCACTGTTATTAAATAATAAACATGACCACAGCGACCTACTCACTCTCTGAACTGGATTCCTTCTGTGGCTTAATCTTGGTAATGGCTTCATATTTGAATTACAAAATGTCATGGGTGAGCTGTGAGCTTCTGAAGAAAGGGGCAGCAGAAGGAAGTTGGTAGATTGATACCATATCATGTGTATCATAAAGTAAGGTAGTAAAAGCCCCAGGAAGTTATATTTCTTAAGTAATGCAATCAGAATTGCACTTAGACAGAGAAGATTGCTTTGTATTTACTAGCCGTGTTTACTGCTTTTTCTAATGTGCCTAAGGAAACTTCAGGAAGTGGAAAATGGAGTTCTAGACCTGAATCTGTATAGTTACTTTTGGGAATAACGCAGCAAAATGAGTGAGCTTGATTTGCTACACAGCAGATGCCAGGATTATATGATGTGGAAGGAATTTTTTACTTTTAAACCCTTTCAGTGTGATGACATGCAGGGGAGAGAGGAAGGAGGGGCTGACATAAGTGCCCTCATGTTTTTTTAACCTCTTCAGTGCTCTGAATCCAGAAATACCAGTTGATTCATGTAAGCACAGCCTGTCTGTGTAGGTGGATGCTACCAAAACAGTAATTAAATATAGTGTATGTTTCTGGACTAGAGCTAAAAGGGAACAGAAAATAATGCTACTTACTCTGTGGTTTATACTGTGCTGCTATGAACAGAGAATGCAGCAAACAGAGAGAACTGAGTTCACATGAAAATTGATGAAGAGTACAGTGTGTCTTTTTTGGTATTTATGCATTATTTAAAACAAGTTTAGCAGACTATAAAGCTTTTGATTATAGTCAGCTTGTAAGTGTGCTCTGCTACATTGTGCAACATCTCAAAATAAAATGGACCAGCAGTTGTTTACACAAGTTAAAGACTTTCAAGACCAGCTCATGGGAGGAGCAGATGGTATTTGGGCATTGTGTTGTGGTCTTGCAGTCCACGCAGTGCCTTGTTGGGCTGATTCATGAAGTTCCATTTGCAGAGGCATCATAGTGAGCTCCTTCACTGAGAGGAGAAGAAACATTTGAATGAACTTTCTTGTCTGTTGTGCTGTCTTTAGTAAATGCCATTGACTGCTGCTATATTTAAAGAAAGTGACGAGAGTATATCAGAGCCTTTATTAAAGTAAATTGGTGTCCTTTGCAAGGATGATCCTTCCTTTCAGTAGAGCTGTCTGTGTTGGCTATGGTAAGGGTAAGAAGCCATGCAGGTAAGGTTCAGCCCCAGGTGTTTGGAGTGGGATCACACAGTGGTGCCTGCTGAGCTGGCAGCCCAGGTGTGTTCCTGTGGCACGAAGGGCCAGCACACTGCCTTGGCACCACATTTCACTCCCATATCTGCTTCGTTGTGCAACTGAAAACTCCTGGAAACTGAGGAGTGCTCCCGCTGCCCTGCAGGCAGGGTGCTTCCTCCCACCACCTCCCCTTCCCACGCAGTGTGCTGGGGTGCTTGCATGTGTTAGTTGGACAGGGAGGAATGTTTTCTTCACTAATATAAGGAGGGTGAAAATACTTCTTTGCCAAAGGGAGAGAAAGGGGAGGAGGGGAGTGGGCTGCTCTAAAGCAGGGACAGTGTGAAACCTCAGCTGCCAAGATCTTGTGGTGTTTCCCTTTTAAGCACTAATAAAGCTCAGGGTGACTTAATATTCAAAACCTGTTGAACCTGTTGGCAAGAACAGAGCCCTAGATCCTCATTGCAGAGGGTTTGTTTGTTGCTACCAACTGCATTTCAATTGCCTAGTGATAGTGTTTGTTTTCTTGGAATTTGCTTTCTGATGCAATGTTCCAGCAGTCCTGACTGCAATCCTGCAGAGGTGGAGTTACTGTGGGCCAAAGTACGGCAGGGCTGCGGGCACCCCACAAGTCCGGTCCTGCTGCCGAGAGGGTGACAGCAGGCAAGGAGTGTAGTGGCTTCAAAGGGGTCGAATGTGGGAAATGGAGGAAAACTGCAGTCTCTTCCTACTCCCACTGTCAGGCACGGTCAGCGTTAAACCCGTTGCTTTTATAGGAACAGGCTGACCTACTTATTAAGGCATTGTATTTCAGTGTTCAGCTATGGCTGTCTGCCCCAGAGGGGTTGTGTTTCCAGCCCTGCTGAAACTCAGGCCCCAGCCATGTCCCAGCCTTCTGGGGAGTCTTGGGCAGGGAATGTGGGTACATCTGTTTGGTGTGAGGAGCTCTGGTACCACAGCAATGGGCACCACACACTTATCCCTGTGGAGAAAGGGGAAAAAGCCTACTGAAAGAACTGATACATGCCCAAGAGGAACAAGAAAATAGAAAGAAAATTGGAGAGGAGTGATGTTTAAATGGTATGAAAGGTTTTGATCAGAAATGTGGTTTTGATTGCATTCTATAGGGGAGAAGGGCAAGCCACTAATGGCTCTGGGTACACTTTGGGTATCTGAAAGGAACGCTGTTTTGCCAGCTTGTGAAATGCAGAGATGGTTGTAGTCAGCTGCCTTTTCCTAGCTGCATTCCTGAAGCACAGGAAAGGGTTGGTTTGAGAAGAACACATGCAAATGAGCAATTTAGGAGAAGACCAAACATCTGTGTGGGGGTCAGGGAGGAGCTTCCTCTGGATTTGGTCAGCTGGTGGCTCAGTATTGATGTCAGATTTGTGCATCTTGTGTCCATGGAAACGATGGCATCAGCCATCATGGGAGGCAATCCTGCAGCTCTTCCAAACCAGAGCTTTGGACTATTACAGCAAATCCAGATATCTGTGAGCAGGTGTCAAATGTGGGATGGTGGGTAAAATGGGACAGCACTAGGAAATGTCCTTTCTGTGACAGACCATTGCTTCTGCCTCTGCTCTGGGGGCCTTTCAGTTTTTCAGAGCTGTTGGATGTCATTCTGTTACACCAGCGAGAAGTATCTGCTCCATCGATCTATGACAGTGAGCTTAGACTCTCTGCTGCTGTGACTGAAATATATGCACCTACATGACTTCATAGTAAAAATGGATTTGCCGCTCTGACATGACACCCCATCTGATTTAAAAGGAAATTTTCTGCTCTGTTTTATAGAGACTTTTACAAATATATCTATTCAGTTTCCATCCTGGAAAGCCAACATAATTGTCAGAGTTTTCCAGGAGATTTCCAGGAGATTTTACCCCCTGAAAAGTTGTGACGTCCTTTGGTAATTGCTGTGTAACCTTGGCTTTATGAACCATGGAAGGAGGAGTTCAGGTAGACATGCTCAGCCAGAATGTTATCACAGGTTTTGCAGAATTCACTGGTTTACATTTTGCACTTTTTCTTCGATACCTTGTACTCACATGCATGTCTCTTTTTCTTTGATATACACATATACCCTTGCCAAACTACTTACTATAAAAGTTTTGAAAGAAAAGAGAGAATTTCTGTGTTTAAATTCTTGAGAGGTAGTCTGCTATCATAATGATAGGGCTATAGGATTATTAATCCAGAGATACAAAATGACAGACATCATAGTTAATGCTCATCAGCATCCTTTATAGCAATCTCAAAGCAGTCCCATCAGTAAAAAGCCTAAGCAAGCTGTGCTGCATTATCATGATTGAGGGCCAGATCAAATTTGATGTTGCTGGCTGATAAGAGTAGCAAACGAAGTTTTCCCACTTCTAAAACTGACTTTATAAATAAACTCTTTGTTACATTGCAAATACATCCTCACGTTTCTGTTAAAATACCCAGTAGTGACCTGAAAACCAACCTCAAACATGTTTTTGGATACTTTGCCTTGAAACTAAAAGGAAGGTAGCTGCTTACATTCATCTCTGATAAACAAAGATGTAGCTCAGTGCATACTCAGCGCTAAGAGTTTGGGGGTTTATGAATTCAGGCCCTTTCCAGCCAGTATCAGGTCTAGCAACATTGATTTTTAATCAGGCATAATTACTGCTGTTAGTCTCCTGAAACAAGTAAGAGACAACTCCTCTCCAGCCATTTTAAGGCTTTACACTGTTTTCCATAACTGTATTATAGTTGTACCATGTAGCACTTATTTTCTACTCTAAGGAGTCCTGTAACTATCAGGTCTCTAACTTTGCTGGAATGTCATTGACAATTTTGCATAAAATAGAAACATTTTCGTTGATGTATTCCCTAAGGAAGAATATTACTGGCTTTTATAAAAAAAGCCTTACAATTCTACAGTACATGCTATTAGCATGTGTGTTGTACTGGATGAAATGTTGCACCAGATTTATGAATAATTGTTTCTAAATGGGGGTGTCAGGTATTTTTTAGGGGAGGGGAAAGGATCCCTTATAAGGTTTTCAATTCTGTTCCTCACTGTGTGTGCAAGGCAGCTGTTTGCCTATAAATCATGGCATTAAAATGAAAAATAAATACAAGCTTTTCTTCTCTTCACATTTGCTTTTCTGGAGGTTTGCCACCATTATCTTTTGAGATTTCCCTACCCCCTGCTGGAGACAGGAAGGAGAGAAGCAGAGAGATGCACAGTGCAACAGTCACACTGAGGAGCTTCTTCTTCTGGCTGTGCAGAGTGGTGAGATGCACCATGAGGACCTCTGTATGGAGGGGGCAGCAGGGTCTGTTCGGTGCACCCGTGAGAGGGCAGGTGCTCATTGAAGATGAGTGCGCAGAGATGGGGAGGGGGGCAAGGCAAGTGTGTTCTCTCTGGTTTGTTTTGGTGTAATCGATTTGATTACGCAACATCACTAAGATTCATTTCCCCAGCTAGCCCGTGCCTTACTCTCACAGACACTCAGATCTGATGACGATCATCTTAGTAAACTGAATTTGCACTGACAGAGTTCGTATGAACTGTATGCTGTGTGGACATGAAGCAGAACTCTCTGAAAGGCCAGAGAGGTGCCTGTGTGCTGCACTGACAAGAATTGCAAAAACTGCTATTTAAAATCAATAAACCAGCTCTCACTAGAGTTTGTTGAAATTTTGGAGTACAAAAAGCAGTGTGAGGCTTTTTCTCTGTTTGGTTGTAAACACAAAGTTGATAAGATGACTAAATACTTACTAAAAGCAAGGTCACTCTTTCTTCAGGGCGGCTTTTGCCATGCCATCCACTTGGTGGGAGCAATGTCTGTTCCTGCCGAGCAGAGACACAGCTGCCTGGCATCAGGAGCTGCATTTGGGGGGCTGCAGGGAGATGAGATCTAGCATCGTGTAAAAGGTGATTTCCTCTCTGGCCTTGCTGTATGCCCGTGAGAATTGTGCAGAACGTTCTTATGATTCTTGTTAATGAAAGCACTAGTTTTTTACAAAACTGTCCTGAGCTATAGTTAAGCTGCCCAGCTGTTCCAGTCCGGGGCTGAGCCCTGCTGATGCTGGTACTCTGATCCTCTTCCACAGATGCTACCCGTTTTCTGGCTTGTATACACATAGAAGTGTTTTCCTGGATTACAGAGACAGCTCTCACTACTTCCTGGATAAAGTTTTATTTCTTCTTACTCTCTTTTTAATATCCAACAACTTATTTTAGGCCTGTGCACGTGGTCAGTTGAGTCCCTGTTCAGTGCACAAAGAGAAGGGGATGAGAGCCTCTTAGCTTACCCAGTCTGTTTTGTGAAGTACATATACTTTTACACCTTTCAGATGAGGAGCTGAAAGAGTCTGCAAAGGAATTCTGGTCGTGTTCTGCCCATTCCTTACTCCTTTGCTAACCTAACTTGTCAGCTAATGGCCATTCAGAGTCCAAAGAGCTTGAATAGGATCATTCATAGCAAATTGGAGGTTGGCAGAAGTGGAATCCTCTATCTCCCCTTCTTCATTTTAATTAAAATATGACAATAATAAGTAAAAAGTTAGTTCAACCGTTTTGGCCAGAAAGGAGCTATATGATAACCATTTGGCAAGTTAGAAGCATCCAAGGGGCCTGTAAATGTGACTTGGCAGCAAAGTCTCGCCTTAGTGCTTGCTCTTTAGACACTCAAGTGAATTATTCTTTTGCCACATTTCAGTTCATGACATTTCATATTTCCTCTGCTTTTGAAATGTTCAAGTAAAAATTCCAGCGATGACAATATTGAACTTACACATTTGCTACTATATAGCATAAGTGGTACTAAATTAATGCTAGCGAAGTGTTTACTGGAAGATCTGAGATGCATATGCAACTGAATTCAAGAAAAAAGTAAGTGAAAACAAGTTTGATAGGATTTTTCAGGTTTGGAACATATCTTCTACAAAATCTCTTCTATGAAGAATGTAAGCAAGAAACAAAACACACCTGATAATTAGGATGCAGTGTTTAGTCTCAACAAATAGTGTTGCAGTTGTTTTAAATAACTCCTGTTCTTATGTATGCTTTTTAAGCTAAGTTAAAGCCCCACCCTAAGGCTGACTAATTTCACTCTTAAAGTCTCTTCAGTGTTCAGGGAGCCTACCTTCACTGTGTTGCTTTCAGCCGAAGCTTTCACTAAAAAAGGCCAATGTGGTCTCAGAATATTGACTTGTAATTTGAAAGTAATCTTCTACTCCATGGGTTATCTTGTAGACATCTGCAGTGGGAATGTCAAGATCTTCAAAGCCTCTCTAAGCCTAGACTTACTGTCATGGCTGTATGGCATGGAGTTGACCTCCACCAGACTGCATGCAAGCCTGACTGTGTACCTGCTAGTTGCTCATGCTTATACTGGCTTTTTTAACATACTTCTGGTGACAATTCTAGCTGTCCTGCCTACATCCACACCTTGAAACCCAGGATTGCCCAGTGTACACCAGTGGGAACTGTTTGGCTTGCAGCTAATTCTTGCAGCCTTTCCTAGGTTCACGAAGAAGCCCCTGTGCACGGACCTCCCTAAGCTGCGGACCAGCATCCTTTCCCTCTGATTTCCCAGTCCCCCATGTACAAGGCGCTGCCTGCTGGCACCTCTCTGCACCTTCCTGCCTGGATGTGCTCTGCTGTTCTGCAGAGAAAGCAGAAGAGGGAATGTGAGAGTTTGAACCGGAGTTTATGAGCAGGCATGGGAGTGCAGTCAGAGGGGTGAGAGGACTTGCAAGCCAAGTCTCATGTAGCTTACCCACTTACTTTTCTTCATAAGTGCTATGACTCCAGTGCTACTGGAGTATGTTCTGGCCAACTCTTCTTTGTTGCACCTGGAGTCTTACTTACATGCTCAAGGCTGTTGCCATAGGGCTCAGGCCAGCTACAGGTGACAGCTGTGGGCTCACATCAGTGCTCTGCTCTGAGCTGGTATGAGGCTCCAGCTCTGCAATTGTCTCCTCTAAGTGCAGACACCACTGATCTGCAGGCATCCTGCCCAAGTTTAGCAGCTCAGGGCACAGAACATGCTGGAAGCTGATAGGCATAGTCCTGTGTGTCCATAGCACAGCCCCTAAGCTTATTGCAAGTCACCTTTGACATGAAGTGGCATGAGTCCGGTCCTGGAGTGTCAAATATCATCCTGGTGCTTCTGCACATGTATGTAGATAAGCCATTTTGCAAATAAGCCTTCACTGGCATAGTTTCTTCATGACTGTGTTTTTGTGCTCTTTCCCACTCTGTCATAGAGTTTTGCAGAGAGCTTACCTGCCCTAGAGAAGCAGTTTCGAAGGCAGCTTCTGGAGAGCCCCTCCCCCAGGACACATTGTGGGCAGCAACACTCTCTAAATACTTCTGAAAACTGACATTCAAACTTTTTGCTTTGTTTCAGCTCCAGTTAGAAGAGTTTTACCAAAATACCATTGCCTTCCTCTTATAAGTGTTCCGATTACCAGTCGTGTCTTCAGCCAGTGTTGCTTTACTGAAATTGTCTTAGAAGTTAATAGTTCTTCTACCTTGCTTTTCACCCCTGCATCCCATGGATACATCGTCATGATAGTTTTACTTCTCTGCCTCTGTTTTGCTTAACTGAGCAAGCCAAGCTCTCTGCTTTCTGTCCAGCTGGGGTTTTTAAGCTTTTATGTTCTTATTTTCAAAGAGTGCATCTTTCCTGCTTTTCTCCAGATAAAAGTTTCAGTTAGGTCTTGGTGCAGTGACTTGCAGAAACTGCAGCCTCCCCCAGACTGAGATATAGAGTTCCTCAGCCCAGTCTGTTTCCCAGAGGTTCCACAGGAACCATTTAGTTCATCAGAACTTACTCTTTGGAAATAATAGATCTTAAACAAAATTAGGCTTGCTGTTATCCTTCCCACTTAATCTAAACTGCATCACTTTGTGGTCCTCTGTTCCAAAGTCATCCTCATTAATTAAGATAAAGAGCAGAATAGAATCTATTCATGTTCATTCAGCAACATGGATAAAGAAACTTTTCAGCTGTCACATCCAGGAATAACTGGTCTTACTGTGGTTAATAGCATTTGTTCTCCAATCTGTACTGCGAAGTTAGGTCTCCCTTGTTGATACAATTCCCATTTCAGTAATGATGTAGAGCTCTATCCGGATCCATATCTGCTGTAAGAAGTCAAGAGCAGACCCAGTGTCTCTCTCTTAGTAGCCTTGTTTGACCATCTGTCCACAGCATTTCCAAACATATTCATTTTATGCTGTTTCCCAAGTGTGCTGCTTCATTATTGCATGACAGTATCCTACCATATAAAACCCATATTTCTTTTCTTTGAAAAGCACAGACCTTTTGACACTTGTTTCAATAATAATTGGTGTTCCACCCTGTTTGTGAATTTTCCTGTAATAACACTAATGCCTTGAGTTCCCCTTCCATTATGTCAGTCTGCTTGTGTTAATAGCACACAGCTATTTTAGCTGCTGGATTTTTTCTTCACCTTTTCTGCTCTTATTTTGGTTTTAGACTGCATTTGGCTCCATAGTTATACTATATACAGTGCTTTCACTGGCAGTATCACATGCCTGACCCTTTTCTCATCATTAGTTGCATTTTCTTTTTCTTCAAATCCCCAAAATACCCTTCTCACTGTTATTTTAATGTTTATCTGACATTTTCCCCCCTTGCTTTCTGGATCCTGAAACCAGTGAGGAATTTATGTTCACCTCCCCAGGCCTTTCCTTGCTGTGTTCATGATGTGGATTGTGCCATGGCAGTTCTAGCAGTTGGAATATTTGGGTGAAACCCTCCTGAAGACTCATCTTGCAGTGAAAGTACCCAGAAGCCACCATTTTATGCAGAACTGGCGGCTGAGAGAGGCAGGAGGACCCTAAACATTTCCTCAAGGGTCACTCGGGCTGTGTGAAATGTGTCGGTTCTTTTCCAACTGGCATGTTCTGCACTTGCTGGACTGAAAGACATACTCAGTTTTCAAGGTCTGGGCGACACGAGTGTATTTTGAAATGGCAATGAGAAGGAAATGAGTGCTTACAACAAACACTGGTATGGGACAGTAAGGTGGGGTTTATTTGGTCTTAAATGATCAGAATTTTATAGAGGACTTCCTCCTGCCAGCCATCCTCCCGTTTTGCTGGAAGGAAAACCTATTGTTAGCAGCAGGGACATTATGAAAGCTTGAGCAATGATGACCTCAATGCAGAGGTAACACACATCTGCATAAATGGGTACAAAAAACGTGTGTTTGTGTGTATGTGTATTCTTCAGTCAAAAAAAATATGTGTGCAACCTGTAAGGCTGCAAGGAGTTACAGCCCTCATAATCCCATCTTCCACTGTAGAAGCGGAGGCTGCAGCAATCAGTTAAGAAGATGGTTGAAATTCCTGATCACAGATTAGGTAAGTACATGATGGAACAGCAAATTGTTTCTCTCTTCTGTGCTAGCTCATTGGCTAGAGTTTTCTCACGGTGATGTTTTCTGTTCAGTACTACAAGCTCCACAGGCTGAATGGAGTCAAAAAAGACTTTACTGTTGCCTTTGTAATGGATAAATTTTATTTTCGCATCCTTCTGCACTGAAAATTAAGCTTGCCAGTAATATGCATCAAAATGGAAAAATACTTTTAAAATAAAGGAACAAAACCATGGCACTACCCTGTTTTTAAGAAGAGTATGTATTATAATATGTCATCTTTATGTGTAAGATCTATATCTCATCTCTCTTTAGTCAGCTGTCTCTTAAAATATTTTTATCTTGCAATGGTGAAAAACATATCAGTGTTGTGAGTCTGTCTTCTAACAATTACATGATCTTAATCTTTACTCCCAAGATGTAAAGTTAAGATGCTTCAGTTTTCTACAGCTTTCTGAATGATGTGCAGGACCATCTATAAGTCTTCCTACTACCGTTCTTTTTATTAAAGCTAGTCTTTTTAACAAGAATATGTTGTAATTGTTTGTTTCAGTTTTTCAGATGATAAAATGGTATTGTTAGAGAATGGAAATCATATGTGTAGCTTCATGACAATACAAATGTAACAAAATAGAGGAGCAGGAAGAAGGTTTCTGTTGAAAATGTTCTGTATTTTTTCTCAGGATAATTTGTGCCATAGCTTACTTGGCAGTGCCAGAAATGAACTTAAATAGAAAAAACTATTAGTTCATTTAGACCCATACCTTTATTCTTCTGTGTCTCATACTAGATCCTTTCTAAGGAGTGGGAGAACCTCTGTGACTGCCAGCCCAGTTTTGTATTGTTAGTGAAATTGCTTCCTCCTGGCCTCTATTATATAGCTTCCAAAATTTTCATTCTTGGTCTTTCATGCACTGTTGTTGAGATATGAATATAATTTCTTGTTTCTTCCCAAGATCTTGGTTCTGAATCCTACTGGTTTACCTTACACCTCAACAAGTATTCTGTTTATTTTAAGAGAGTTTCTCAACCTTATTTAAGTGTTTCAGAAGTGGACTCAATGGCATCCTACACCAAGGCGTTTGACAGAGTTACAGTACTTACAGTGCTCTTCAGGTATTTCTTTCTATATTGCACATTGCAGTTTTATTTTAACAGCTATGTTCTTATTCTGTCATTAGGCAAAATAAATTAAAAATGAAAAAGAAAAGAGAAAAAAAACAAATGGGAAAAAAGCCTTAGCTCTGGTCCTTTTTCTCTGTGTCTTTGACCTAACCTGACTCGTACCAAGGTTAACTATCGTGATGTGGGAAGGGAAAGGACACGTCTGTTAACAGACAAGTTAAATAGGGGCAAGCTGCTATTTACTCTGTTGCAGTTTAATAAGCCTAAAGGTAAAAGGTGGAAGACAAGAGTGTTGCTTTTGCAACATTTTCTAGCTGCCAAAAATCTAAAATATCAAAGAATCAAATCACCACAAAATATGTAGGAGTGGTCTGTGCTAGAAAGTGAGGCAGGGGGTAAAAAGACTGATCTTGTAGACAAGGAATAAACTGGACCTCTGCCTTCTGAGTACAATGGCAGTGAGTTTTAGGCATTCCATCTAGAGTAGAGCATTTAAATGGAAAAAAGCAGTGGAGGATGCTGAGACAGAAGTAGAATAGACCAAAAACTAGCATACTCAATAATGAAGTTCTTTACAAAAATAGTTCTATTTTAGATGTAGTAACTTAAAATAAGATCTTATAAATTCCTTCCTGATGAGATAACATAACCATGGCTGTAGTGTACAGATGGTGCAGTTTATTTACTAACTACATTTTTTACGTCAGTTGGCAGTAACATTTTAGTAATACCCAAATATGCATCTTAAGTGCCTCTCTCTAGGCATCTCTACTGGAAAATTCATGCCATGGTTGCTTAGAACTGCTTCAACTGCTATTTTCTTTAAAAACTTATAGTATGGCTGTAAAGATAAATACCCTTTAGCAAAATCAAGAGGGGACTGTGTTATCCTAATTTTTATTTAGTTGGAAGGGGATGAATTTGAAGCAATTGATGAAACCAGATCAAAGTTTGAACTAATATCAAAATAGTATGAATTATTATAAACCTCTTTCTCTCTCTATGAAATGAACTCAGATCAGAGATCACAACATAATAAAACAACAGCTGTCACATCCGGCTTTCTCAGGTACCTGTTTGATTTTAATTATTTTTTGACAAGTCCAGAATAAACAGTCTGCTACCTGAGCGTTATCCTCTGCATTGCTTGTATGAAATCTTATGCCAGAATATTTCATGCCTACCATTTTGCCACTTCACATGTCTGTGCAAGGCAGATTCTGATCCTATACAGTTAACACGCAAAGTGAGTTTCATTCAAAGCATATCTTGACAATATGCAGATATAATTCCACAGAGTGATAAATAGTAGGTTAATTCCTCAGTGAAAGAACTAGGTGCTGTTTAGAGATTTGGTGTTCATTTCTGAACACTCTGCTGACAAGGGGCATGAATCTAAAATGCAGCAAACAGCCCTGCCATGAGGTTTCTGCCATTGTTGGTATCGACTTCATGAAAAGAAGTTTTGTCTTTGAAAGCAGTGCTGGCAAAAACACCAGTAGGCTCACACTGCAACGGGAGGTACTGCAGCTGTGATGGAATTCCTGCTCCTTGGTGACTTTCATGCCCTATGAGTTTGTGTAAGTACTTAAGGTCCAGGTCCTTTCTGATACCTTGTGAAGGTCCCTTGGTGTATGAGGGACCAAGCACTGAAACTTCCGAATGTAGCATGAGGTACCAAGTTCAACAAGACAGCAGTTGTTTGTTAGGAAAAACTGTGGCTGCTGGACATTCTTGTCATTATTTTTTTGTCCCTCTCCAATGTTGCCTATCTGAGACCTTGACATACTCTTACTTCTTTGTACAATACCCACAATCCTTCCTTTTCTTTGTTGTTTCTTACTTCCCTCCTTCACAGGAAAGGCTGAGCATCTTCTGCTTTCCACTGGCAAAAAATTAACTGTTTGTGTATGCAGTCAGTTCACCATTTACTTAAATTAGCAAAAAAAGAAACCAGAATGCATTCATTTAAATACTTAATTTTCTATATTCCAAAGCATTGTATGTAGTTATTTTTAACCTGGTATCCTAGGGAAAGATGTTCCTGCAATCATTTTTCACTAACCACCCACTGTTAATAACTTCAGGAGCTTTTGTGTTGATCGCAGACTTCAGGTGGGACTTCAGAGATCTCAGTTCTGAAATCCACAGCTTCACGAATGCAGACAGGCAGGTAGAAGGGAGAGGATCCAGTTACCAGGCTGGTGAGGCTGTCACACAACATCAGCCTTTACTGCTTGAAGTAATAGAATCCGCATGGAGGAGACTTCACAAGGACGGCCACTGTAGAGAAAGGGCCATCGGCACGGGGCACTGGTGGGTACCAGGAGCCAAAGCAGGAAGGGGCAGTCCCAGCAAAGGTGCCCTTCCTTCACCTGCCTTCGGTGCTGCTCCTCATGACTGCTTCTTGGCTCTTCTTGACATGCTGCTCAGGAGAACGCCTCCAAATCGTGAACGTAAATGCTGCACAAGAATGTACCGGCTTTTCAGTTTGCCCTTGGACATTTCTTCTGCACCTCTTTTTGTAGTCTCAGACTGCTGGCCCTTGGCCCTTGTGTCCCTTGTGCACCAGTCTCTTCTTTTTCTTGTCTCCTTCCAGTAGGACAACCCAAAGTATGTTGTCCTGAATCCTACTGACAGCATCCTTCGTGCTTGTCCGCAAGCCCTCTTACCTCTGCCAAGGCATTATGAAATAGCTGTCTGATTTCTTCAGGAATATACCAACAGAAAGAGAGCTAGGCATGATAGCAGGTGTAGATGAGCTTGAAACATGGCTGTACTTTAGGAAACAGCCACTATGGATGCAGACCTGTGTTGAGAACAGCTCATGGTAGTGTCCTGACGTCATTACAGAAACAGAGTGGTACCATTAGTGGTCCAAAGGCTAAGAATGCACCTTTCAAGATAAACTCATTGCATCAATTTTATCTCAAATCACAGAGTTTGTTACACAAACAAAACCCAAAGTCACCAGTGTTTTTTCTGGTAATGTCCTTTTATTCTTTCAACAGCAAGATTAACATTATACTACAATGTTACCCAGGGGAGGGGCCATATTTGAAGTAAAACAATAAAACAAAATTTAGGAACAGCCAATAAGCAAATGCTGAAGTTGGCTGTATGAGTCATGCTACAGTAAATTCAACTTCTAACAATCTTCTGATTTTATGGTATGAAAGAGATGGAAGAATTCTGGTTTGGTTTGTCTTTATTTCTCCGGTTTCTTTGCTTTTTTTGTCTTGCTTTTTAAGCAAGGGATAGATTTTCCCTCTTCAGTTTGATACCACACACTCACTGTGTGGTACATGGACCCATTCCTGCAACATGGCACATGTTTGGGAGTGAAGCTGTTTTGAAATGGCACTTTCAGCATAGATAATTGCAGCAGGAATGCTGCTTTTGAGGTATCTTCAGACTTGAAGATGAACATGAGTCGGTAAAGCTGCTTTTCTCAGTAGTCTGCTGGTGACTATTGGAAAAGAGTATGGTGACCTGTCCAGGAGACACAGGCACTTGCTTTCCATTATGTGGGCACCTTTTATACTAAGTCTGCTGCTGCTTCAGTTTTACACCTGCTGCACTGGTTCTCTGCTGTTTCAGCAGTTAAATAATATAGTAGCCTTTAGAAGTGTGTTTGCAGCGATTCAGAGAAAAGTAGTACATTTTAAACTAATAAAAAAAATCCCTTTTTTTAATTCACCAGTCAAGTGAATTTCTGTTTGGCTTAAGCAGATTTTAAAATCCTGTCTACGTCATTTGTCTTGTTAATAAATTACAGGGCTTTATACCACATCACTTCACTGCGAATAGATTTGAAATATATAAAGATCAAAAATACACATATTTTTAACAATTTTCTGACATAATAGCCAAAATAAAGTGCCATGAAGCTATTAGCAGTAAATTAAATTTTTTAGTATGTAATTTAGTATAAATACTGACAAGCTGAAAAAAAAAAAAAAACAACCCCAAACAACAAATGCATACTCATTAGTCATTCAGTTTAGCCATACAGAGGCAGCAGTCGGCCAGGGTGTGCGTTTTTATGTCTGCTTCAATTGCACACTTCATTTATTTGGACATGGCATAGGCGGCTTTCTCTGTCACACGGCATCACTGCACGATTAGCAAGTTGCGCCCCAGGGCAGCTGGGACGCTTTGCTGGGGCAGATGTTCTTTTCAGCTTATTCAGTGGCCGTTGTGGGGTTGTTTACTGTTGTCATAGCTACCTGCATTTCCATAGCAGCCGAGCTGTTGTGTGCGAAGCAAGTGAATATAGTTATAAAAGGATCATATTTTGTTCTGTCTCTATAACTTACCATCTGTCAGCTGACTGTTCATGATGGATGTAGAAACCAATTTAGGAATAACAGCAGCCAGCTGATGATTTTTGCTTATATTAAAGTGACAATGGATGAGCATGCAAATGCTTCAATGAAATGCTAGTTTCTTTTTTTTCCCCTTAATTGTAGCAGTTTGTCTTCCAACACCTTCTCAGACTTCACTGAAATCTTTCTTGACAAATCAAAATGACTGAGTGTCATCTTCTGTACTTGCTCAGGTGTAGGTATTCCTTACGCTTTCCTGTTCTACCGTTGGCTCATCCTCTCTGTTGCTTCCAAATTGTGATGTCGCACCTGCTTTCACAGATCCTTTGTAATGAAATTTAATACTCTCCACAGAATTAAACAGTGAATTGATGAGGCTGACAACAAAGGTTTCATGCACGTACAAGCACGAGTATGGTTTGGTGACACAGGTCGCTGTGCTCTACTTCACAGTAGCAATGGGATCACATGCAAGTTTGTGGGTAAATTCAGTGTGTGATCAACAAGCCCTCTGAATAATAAACTCTCATACCTTTTCACTGCAGAGATTTGGTTGAACCTATAGTTTAGCAACGGGGGCAAGAAGATTAGCCCAGTTGTAAATAATGTATTTATTGGTTGATTTTTCCAGATCCTGACATTGATGCTGCCACTGCCATGATGCTTTTGAATACTCCCCCTGAGATACAAGCAGGTTGTGAGTAGATATTTCTATAGCATATAGCAACATAGACTTGTAAAGTTAATATTCTCTTCTATAAGTATACAGCCTACCAGATAAAAAGGATTTAATAAAGAAATATAGCATCCCTTATAGAACCTTACACTTCCTTGACCCTTACACGAGTATAATTTTGTGGTTCATGTTACATTCTTTGTTACATGAATAATATTAATCCATGATCTCTAATGTAAAAGAGGGGTTATTGTTATTCATGACATACACTTAAATGAGTAACATACTATTATCCATACTGATAGAAAGACCTGGGGCAACAGCCAGGAGAAAGGCAGGGAGAGAGAGCAATAGAGTGAAGGGTACATGGCATATGGTTTTGTTTTCATTTTGTTTTGATTTGACTCCCATCGTGTGAGTTACCACAGCCATCTGGATACTTTCCATTCACTTGGGCACTGTTTCAGCTCCTTCCTTGCACGCATCCTGCCTGCTTTGCTTTTTTTCTGCTCTGACTGATGCAAGGCAGTAGCAGCTACAGGGAGCAAAGAGAGGTCTCATTTCCTGCCAATACTGTCCTCCCTCTTCTATGACCAGACCTAAGGGTTTGGTGCTGCGTATTAGCAGAGCACTGAAGGGGCCTTGGCCCCCGCTGTACTGAGCTGTGCAAATACTGCAGGAATCGTCCTGCCCCACAGAGTTTGCTGTGAAGGTATTAAAGGAATCCATAGTGGAATACAGCGCACAGAAACAGGCAGTACAAGAAAACAAACACATCGCTGGTCAGCAACTACGGTGGTAATGCCAAGTGACAGGCAGCTGTAAAAAATAAAGGCAGAAGTTAAAATAGAAGCCATTATCAAGCCTGTCTAGCATCACTGCTATTGTTCTAGCTTGGGCAACGAAATCCAAATTCCAGGGGAAGCCATGATTCGCACTTTGATACTCTGCCTGGGGAAGAGAGTCAATTACCATCAAAGCATTTCCCATGCAGCCGAGGAAAGATACAGTCAGCCTGTCTAGTGACCCTGCCAGAGGAATGCCTTTTGAGAAGCTTCTCTCAGTAGTGTATGATGTACCAAGTTAACTCTCTGTTCTGGAAGGAAAAGAATGGTCCTTGTCCTCTCCTAAGCAGCCTTCAGGGACTGTGCGTGGTAAAAGGGCGACCAATCCCCTCTTTGTGTAGGTAGGAAAAAGGAAAGATTTTATTGGGAAGAGGGGGTTACCCTTGGACTTAATGGGAAGAATAAAATGAGACATCTTCCAAAGGATCCCAGATTTAAAGAAGCCAGATTTGTGGGGCAGAGAAAAGAGGGAAAGGAGTTGGTGTAGAATGAAAGTGCAGGGGTAAAAGGGCATGTGAGAGAGGGAAGGGGACATAAAGTATGTGCATAGAAAAGGATGGGGAAAACACTGAGTAATATGAACTCCTGGAGGAACTGGAGAATGGGAGAAGATTGCAGACAAGGAAAGGAGGAGATACATAGTACTAAACATGTACTAAGCACACTGCAGATTTTTATCACGTGCACATGTTTGCCAGCATTGCAGTGGAAGTGATTTGGAGACTTCTACACTTCAATAAAAGTTCCTTTTTCTCTGGTTGAGTTACAACAACGGAAGGCTGCATTTGGGGAATATAGAGAGAACCCAGAAAAGATGGCGGAGGTGGAGCAGAAGAAGAAAAAAACCTTCCGTAAATTTACCTACCGTAGGATTGACCTGAATCAGCTCCTCGACGTGTCCTACGAGCAGCTGATGCAGTTGTACAGCGCACATCATGTGTATTCTCCTGGGCCTGAGGCCTTATTAAAGGACCCGCTCTTTTTATCTTATCTAATACACTAAATTGGCCTGGAGTCTTTTTCTCTGCGATCTCTTTAGGCACCAGGTTGGTCTAAATCTGCAGTGTGTTTAGTACTTTTCATAGACTTCATAGTTTGAAGGTTGGCAAATCTCTATCCCCTTGTCACCTTCCCAGTGGGCTCTTGTGTCAGGATGTCAAAAGTGAGAGGGAGATGAAAGCAAAAAGATGGCTCCTCATTCACATTTCTCCTTTCTTGATGTCCACAAGTAATGAGACCCTTCTCTGTGTCTTTAAACTCAAATGCAGGGTCTGCTCAGAAGTTCATGAATCCTTCCAGATGTTGGTAGAATTGCCAGGAGGAAAGGGGAGAAGTTTTTATTGTAACCTCAGAGGTCTTCTAAATTACAAAGGAGAAATATTTGGGGGGGGGGGGTGGTGAGTGGATACCTTGAGGAAGTAAATCAGCCTGTCCTATGAATTCCAATTGGGTCTCACTTAAGTACTATGTTAGGAAAATCTTAGACAACCTAATTAACTGTTACTGCACATTAAGAAAAAATTGCATGAAAAAAATCACACTTCAAATTAGTTTTCAAATAAAAGGCAGATTGTTTATAAAAGTTTCACCACAATGTTGAACATCATCTAGAAGCTCACAGTTCGTTCTCTGCTCTCTCAGTGGCTGCAGTGGTCTGTAAATCAAACTCTGAACGATCAGGGCAGTTAAGTGTGTGGATACTGTTTGATCCCTTGAAGACCAAGAGTTGTTGCTGGTATCAGACTGTGGTGTCAAGTATGTGCATAAGGGCTGCAAAATGCCCCATCCTCTGAAGACAAGATTTGAAAAGGGAAGAACCTAGTTTGCTGTTTGGCCACAGGTGTTATAACTTGACAGAAAACATTCTTTCGGTCCGAGAGTCTGACTCCAGATATACCACTTACTGGCACAGCAAAGAGTCAGATGAAGGCAGAACCTGAGGTCATTTCACCTTATAACAACTCTGTGACTCAAGAAGTTTAAAACTGGTCAATTAAGACCTTTACCTATTCTACCAACATTTAACCATTGTTTTGACAAGTGGATACCTCCAAAGCAGATTGTGAGAGTCTGGATTCATTTTCCGTGGATGGTTACATGTATTGGCTTTTATCTTTGAAGACATCTTGCTTTTCAAGTGGCATAAAAATCAATGTTCAACTAGGCAATGTGAGTGCTAAAAGCATCTTTAGGTTGAAGTTAGCTACAGCAATTATTCAAAGTCTTATTGAAATTTATTCTTTTAATATAGTCTGTCATAAAGGAATCCCATCTCAGTGGCATGAGAAAATCCAGTGTAAACTATTCCTGCTTTGTAATAGATTGATTAATTAGCTTTACTTTTTCTTTTATATGAAATCTTGAAATGTTGTCTGACAAACATTGCTTACCATTTACCCCAGTTCCATCATGCTTTAGTTTTCATTCAAAAAAAACAAAAAGGCAGAATAAAAGAGTAAAACACTGTTATTAGGATTATTTTGTGTTTGTGTGGGTTTTACTTTATAGACTCATGAAATTGATTGTTCACTTTGCTGCTAAAGGATAGGAATTATACAATTATAGTTAAAGTGTTAACATCAGAAATCAATTTCTAAATTATTAACACTTTGCAGTATATTCACAGACCAAATGCTTCTATATTGTAACTAAAGGCAGAAGTTCAAAGTAGCCAGCTGTGTACAAGTTTCTACTGAAACATGCAATCCAGCTGGAACCAGGAGCTAAAGCTCCTGTGATATGCTAAGGAAGGGCATGTAAGAACATAGATTTAATACTTCTTTTGCCTTAGTTTATTGAAGTCCTTGTGTTTGATCGGGTTTTGTATAGTTAAATTATGTTTAAAAAGAAACAGCAGCTGGAACATCTGCTTTCGTCAGTAGCAGCTATCATAAGTTACAAATAGTTTGGATTTTTCTTAGTAGCCTGTTCATGAATATTAATTTCAAAATATGTGATTTGCATTAAAAACTGTATCTTGACCTGCAGGGGACTGGGTACTGTCTGCGCCATCTTGGGCAAGTTGCATCACGTTTCTGGACCTGTTTCCCTGATGGGAATCTAATTCACAGAGAGGACAGAGGAAAAAGGGATGGGGAACAAATGGTAGAGCTTAATTTAGAAATCATGGGTATTAAGTTAGTGAAGTCCATAGGTTAGTTTTGTACAGTTGTTTTTTTGTACAAAAGATTTTCAACACTTCAGTTCTTATCAATGTCTTGAAATTAAATATTACCAGCTGTCACTCCAGCATAGCATTCTCTACTCTAGAGAGTGTAGCATTCTGGGCACATCATTCAGTCTTGCCAAACCATTGTGTTTTGCCATGATTAAAATGGAGATTGGTTTTGGTGATTTTGCAGTGTGTTTAAATTCCTGAGATTCAAGTCACTGGAAGCATTTAAGTAGCAACACCTTCTTAACGGGTGAGCTCATTCTGAACTTGGAGCCACTTGCTCTTCAGGAAGGGCCAGTGAAGAAGTGAGGACGAGTGGTGTATTGCCGCTACTGCTGGTGAACAGTCCTGTGGTCATAGGGATTATCCTGGAAATACTGATTTAATTCAAGAAGCTTCTTACTCAGTGCTATTACACGTAGCTTCAAGTTCACGTGTAGTCCTTTGCCCATTGCTGTATAATTTGTGAATTGCACATAAATGTAAGTATATTTCTCAAGCTAAAGTTTAATACTGCAAACAGCTATAAAACTGCTCACAGAAAAGTTTGGGTAGAAACCAGGAACCTGAGAGTCCTGAACATCCATCTTCTGGTTTCAGTACTGCTCATCACTACTCATTCAGGGTGGCTGGAAAGGGATGGCCTTCAGAAGACTTTGCAACACTGGTTTTGAGGGTGGTTCCTTATAGGAGACTGAAGTGCTGTGGTGGAGATGTTTGGGAAGATATGAGCATGGAGTTTTGCTTGGTGCTTCTAAAAAAGCAGGTTTTCCAAGGGTGAAACTAGTTCTCTCTATGGTTTGGAAATCTTTAATAATCTTTGCTGAAAGCATTTAAAACCCAGACTAGATACATATATTTTAAATTTGGTAGGAGGAGAAGTAATTCCCTAAAGAGATCTACTAATACTTTTCCACTATACTGCTAAAATTTTACCCCAATGAAATTTGCTGTTTAAGCTAATGCAAATGGATTGTATATGTGGAAGGTACATATACAGAAATCAAGACCAAGATAAAATTGCCTTAATGACAGTCAGAAATTCTTCAAATAGGATAAAATAGATCATGCTGTTTTCTTGGGACGTTTTTATTGTATATGAAGCTTGAAAACTCTAATGTTGTTTATACTGCTTGTGAGCAAGTCACAGAATATCATTGTCAATAAATCATTGTCAATAAAATGTCTCATAAAGCTATTTTTGTTGACAATTTCATTTTAAAACAAAAACTAGGAAAAGACATTTTCATAAGGTACAAACTTTCCCATTCCAGTTGCTGGATTTTAGTTGGTGGGGTTTTGTTGGTTTTTTTTTACTTTGGTATTAATGTATTAAGTCATTGAAGTGATGGAATAGAATTGGAAAGAAAACTTTTATGAAATACTTTCTACTTCTTTCTCCCTAGTCCTCTTAATACTCTTGGACAAGATATGAGTGTGATAGGATTATCAGGATACATTTCTCTCCCCCACCTCAAATTTTTGTTTAGAATAAATGGCTTTTTGGATGTATCCTAGATTGACAGTTTTTAAGGATTGCAGACTATGAAATTTAAGAGCTTTAAAATTGTTCTTGAGCAGTAAAATAGAAGTTAGGCAGATGGCATCAAATTTATGCCTGGGATAAGATAGTTGAAGTGAATAAAGTTACTCATTTGGCAGATAACATTTGCTTTTGGCAACTTCTAATGTCCCATCAATTATACATCATCAGCAAGTTCCGATTTTCAGTTCTTGTAGCCTGAGATAAAGTACTCTGCTAAACTCTGTACTGGAAGAAAGCTTGGCAGAAAATACATGAAGCTGACACATTTTAGCAGAAATTCAGTACCTCTTGTCTGTAATAATTTCATCTGTGCTACAAAAGATGGGTCAGGGAAGGGAGCCCTGAGATAAATGCATGTGCCACATGATGACAAAAGAAGCAAAGAATCAGTCTATCCCTACAAGATACTTTCACACTCCCATATTCCACTTCTTTAAAGTTCATTTTCAATAAATACTATTCAGTCTTCCTTACTAAGTATTGCCTACCTTGAGCTGGACATTTTAATGAAGTGTATGCTTGTTTCCCAGATGACACAAAGAACATGTTATGTTTGTTACCCCTTTCTTCTTCATTTCCTTGACAGCAAATCTCACTCAGTGCTGATATTTAACTTCCATGTGCCAACATTTAACCAAGAAGTTAGTTTCCTTTTTTATTGAGCTGTTGAGGTGTCAGTGTGTCTGGTGACTCTATCCATTGAGTATTTCCTCCTTGTCATAGTTTGAGACCCCTAAAATCCAATTCCTGAGTTCTTTTCCATTTCAATTTTGCCAAATTTTATGTTTAACGATCAAATCTTCAGGGAAGGACACAGTCTGACATGGTTTTGATTGTTGTGAAGGTCCTGGATGAGGTGGTTGTCTCAGCTGGAGCGGGGAAGCTTGCTTCACCTGCACACACACTTGCAAATAAGAGATTATGGATGCAGTCTGTTGAGGGATGTGATGAAAGAAGTCCATAGTTTGGGATATTCTACTCAGCTAATGTGCACTCAAGACCATGCTCTGGATTAAGACAGTCCTGCTCTGACTATGGAGTGATCATATGGCCATCTACTTCTTTTCCACCTACAGGGCCTGAGTACAGGCTACAAAACAACATTGGATTTTTGAAGGGCTTTTGTTGGATCATTTTAACACTGGCTGAACAGAGTGTCTTCATGGATTCAGATTATGATATGTTCTCTTGGACATCATTCACTTTATTTTCTCTTAAACTATAGTATGAATGTTCGCTACAAAAGACAGATTTTTCCCCTTGGAGAATTTCAGAGATGCAGTCTTGATATTTGACATAAGCAGCATGAGATCCAAAAATCATCTCTCCATTCATGCAGCATATTCTCTGTACACAGTTTAACTCTAGTCCAGTGGAAGTGTTTCCTGGGGTAGTTTCCTGAGAGCAGAATGAGAACATAGCAGTGATGAGAGTTGAAAGGTGAATAACGATTTTGTTGTTTCAGACTCTTTATATTTCACTAGGAACATTTTGTGAAAGAGGAAACCTTCATCAAAGAGACGCACAGGTCTTTTTGCATTGTTTTCTTGAGCTGAGTATCTCAGACATAAACGGCTCTCGCCACTTGCACAGAAAAGGTGTAAATTACATTTCACACTTCTGCCTAAGCATTAGGAACCATGTAACCTGCCTGTACTGTTGGTTAAAGAAGCATTAGAAGAGAGAGGTCTGGAATGTAAGGTGTTAGTCCAGGATGGCAGTGATTGATGAAATGGCTTGGAGTAAATTATCTTGCCTCTACACTTTGAATCTTCAATCTAAAATATAAATACCTCACCTCGAAGTCTGCATTTGAAACGTAATTAAAGCTTGTAAGGCGTAAATATATCTTTGGAATAAAAGCACTAGGTAATTTCTAGTAAATAATCCACGACCCTTCAAAAGCACAAAGATGTAGGAATAATTGGATATAAGTAGCCGTCTTCATACAGCCTGTACAAAGGCAGGAAAAGTGTGTGGGTGTTAGGGACAATGTATTAGTAGTTTACAATTCAGTAATTGTTATTTTTGAGAAGGATGAGTATTGATGCTTTAAATGTTGTAAGTAGAGATGCACAAGCAAGAAAGATCGGTCTTACAGTGGCACATTGGTTATGTGGGTAACTAGAAATTCATACCTTTTACCATTGAATTATTTTCATTCTGCTTTTCATTTTAGGTTTAAAATGCTATGGAAACTAATGTACTAGCAAGTTGGGATGTTTGGTGCTGTTTTCTTTATGGTTCTAGATACTTACTGAAAGGATACACTGCATTGTCCAGTGTCCTCCTTCAGTGATCCATTGCATACCACCTTTCTCTTTGTCTGAGTGATGTAGTGGTATTGCTGAGTTTGGGGAAACAAAACCAAAAATCAGTGGCAATAACAATGCTATTGTAAGCTGAAATAGTTACTGAATTCTTAGTGATGATTTCAGCACACAGAGCTGTGGTGTACTTCGAAGAAAAGTTAGAATCCCAGAATCATAGTTAAGGCCTCTTCTGCCCTAAATAGTCTATCGAAGCCTTTCAGTGAGTGGTGGCATGTGGCACAGACCAGACATCACTGAAGGGAATTTCATAGGCAGAAGAAAATACCAAGTTGTCTCTTTGGGGATATTTTCAGAGGACAAGCAAATTTCCATGTTTTCTCTATTTTCAAACATTTGTTAATCCTTGAAGGGAATATGTGGAGTGTGTGTGTGTGTTGAGGTGGGAATGTTTTAAATGTGAAGCCTTTGAAGAGAGTGTTTCCTGGGTAGCACACCGTGACTTAGAAAGCTGCAAAGAGTCAAGGAACATGGAGTATGGGTTCCAGTGAGGATGTCAATGTATAGAGGGTCTAAGTTGTGAGACTTGGAAGTGTATTACATATATATATGTATATAAAAATATATATATGCATGTATATATATAGGAGTGCAGGAAAAAAGGGAAACTCAGGGAAGGTAAAGAAGGAAAGACAGGAGACTATAGAATTGAGGAGGAAGCAAACAGGATTTTTTGAAGAAGCAATGGGATTTGTCAATAAGGCAGAAGGAGAGGATAGGAGAAGAAAAAGATTAAAATAAGCATCAGCTAACTCTGCCAGCAGACCAGGATAATTATATGGTAACCATGGAAAGAAGAGTTTGGGCATCAAGGAGCCTGTTGCTCTCTTTTTGCATTAGAACTTAGAGTATGTTTGCTTTGAAGTTTTACAGTGTGTATATTTAGATAATATCCATAGCTAACTGACACATGGTTCTGTGCGTTTGCATAAATATTTCATTTCAATATAAAACTCTGTGGTTTGTATCATAGTAAAGAGAAAAGTCCCAGATCTTTCTTGGTCAAAATCTTTGTCAAAACTCTTGGTTCATTTCTTTTAATGGGACTTTATAAAATGTAGAGAAACCATACTGTGTAGTGCAGTATAAAATCTGTCCCTCTTAAAAGTTTGTTGGAAAAACTATGCCCGTTGAAAATTATGTCTTTTTATTGATCTTTTGGTATTTAGCATGTTTATCTGTTGCTTTGAATTTACCTGTTATCTGTGCATTTTAGGTTAGCCATATCCTTGAGCAGGCTGCTTTTCTTTCATGACACTGGTGTTTCGACCATCTCAAGGTCGTGCTGTTGAAACAAATAATAATGAATTCAGATTTTGGAGTTTTTAGCAATATAACATTGCTCTACAGTATCTACAAACCCAAACATCGGAGCATTGAAAGCATCATAGTGTCCCCTGAGTGAAAAATTTTATCAATTTCTCATGAACTAGTGCTGGAGGGAAAAGTGTACAAAATAGTGAAGCATTAATAGCAAAATGCAATTTTAAAATTATTTTGGTCATTGAAAGCTGACCCAAGTTGTTATAAAGTAGGTTCTGTAATTTTAGCCATTTGACACTGTACTTAAGCACTTAAATATAAATGATCTGTTCTTCAGAGGTGCTTAGAAGGATGGGTGTAACACAGGGATAGGATTTGTTCAGGGAAGTGATGTACTCTCACAAGCAGGAGAAAGAAAATTATTTTCCCAGAACTAATCTGTGTGGCCTGGAGTAAAGCAAGGTGAGCACCAGGATAGCAGAAAGGGAGTTGTGGATCTGGCTTGGTGTTAATACAAAGGTGAAGTCTGCCTCAGCAGCTTATAACTAATATACTTCTGAGCCAATATTCCTCTGCCTCAGAATACACTAATATTTTGGGGTGTGAGTATTTGAAGATGGGCATGTAAAGTGTATATGTTGATTCTTACGCTGAATAAGTTTTCTAGTCTCCTTGTAATTTGTTTAAAAATAAATTCTGTGGGTGTATATAAAGTGATAAGGTTTACATTTATCTTGTATGTGTTTATATAATATCTGTGTGTTTAAAAATAATATACCCAGAGTAATGATCATCATTTTCTTTTTGGACATTCCCCATTACGGGAAGTTATGGTATGAATGATGACTTGCAGTAAACAGAAAGTGACCAAACTGGCTAGCTACGGATGTTAAACATGCGAGTTGGAGTACAGGCTGTTGGAGGTTACTGCTCCAGCCTGAAGGGACATAACATCTGTGCAAACAAATGCCATTGCATCTAAGTAAGTCCCTGGTAAGTGCCTAGGCTAAGAACTGTATTCAGTAGTCCTGCATCTCACAGTGGAGGATGAAAATACTGAGACCTGCTAAGGTAACTCTTCCTTTGATGGTGCCTTGGTGGTGCTTCTCTGCTGTTCATTCAGCTGCAGGGCTGGCTGCCCTGGCCTGAGCAGTACACAGAAATATGCCTGCATAGCGTAGAAAACAAGTACTGCGTTGCAGGTTAAAATCATCTTGGCCAGAGATGCAGTTTTTGATACACAGCCAAGTTAAAAGGCCTCAGTGAAATCTCTCATCTGTAGTGGCCAGTACCTGCACAGTTCAGTGTCAGTGGCATCAGTGTGCCTTGTTGGATGGGAGAGGCTGGGCTGTGACCTGTCCCTGAACTGCCAGGCTGGGTGACAGAGGTTATTGATGGCCAGAGAGAGGGGCTAATTAGTGGCATGGACATAATGTCTTTTTAGCCTCTTCTCTCTCCCTTCCTGGTAAATACATATTTGTAGTTAATATTTTATTTTGCAGGAGGCAGAGGCGAAGAGATTGCTGCTCAGAAAGTAAACTGGGATGATAAAAAGCTATGAACTGTATTCTTGCAATGAAGTACTTATGTTCTGTTTATCTGTAAAGGATCATTGTTTCTTTTTGTAGACAAAATAGTTTAATCTGTTCTCATAGATGATTTTGACTCTAAGCACATGCGTTCCCAGCAGAATGGCAATTACAAAACAGAAGTGATTTAATTGTACAAGGAATGATCTGCAGCAGTTAGGTCAGGCAGTGGCTTTCGCAAGTCATGTTTTCATTGGTTGCTGTGAAAGTAGCATTGAAAGTAGCATGGCACTCAGAAGAGTTGAGGCTGAGATGTCCAAGGTAAGCAGTGCACAAGCCTCTCTAATGATGTTTCAGTACATTGAAAAGCTTAAGTTCCATGTTGTGCTCCCATAATTTTCTAACATTTCTTTTCAAAGAAAAAATGTTTTGTGTTTTGTTTTTAGTTCCTTCGGGAGTGATACAAAATGGAGCTCGAGTACTGAGTAGAGGAATATTTCCTGGAGCCAGGCCATTGCCAATCAACCCTATAGGAAGCATGGCTGTCGCAGTAAGGTAAGAGTGGCTCATTGGGGGATCCATATGAAATAAATTAGTATTTTGCAGAAAGTGTAAAAGTATATGTGAGCTCTGGTCAACAGATACTTTGCTGCTTGCTAATACTTCTGAGGTTCTAAATGAAATAAAACTCTGCCACCTAAAATTCTTGGGTTATCATTCTTTGCAACATAGTCATGGCATATATGTGTTGCACACTGGTTTGTAAAAAGCAGTTTTATTTTCACTAGCAAATTACAGACAGTTTATAGTGAGAACCTCCTACTGTGGCCTGTTTTTCTAAGTGCAGATGCTTTTTCCTGCTGTTTCCCCACCCCTTTTTCTTAAAGACCTTTTCCTGGATTAAATACCAGAGAGAAGAATATCAATAATATTAAAGCAAACCCTGAAAGATATCAGAACACATAGCTGTCATGTTATTAACTTGGGTCTTTGTGAGGGTATTTCTTTCACTAAAGTTTTATTTCAAGGTTATACTGAAACATTCAAGGGTAAAATGTTGTTTAAGATACTCAATTATCTCAGGAAGCAGGGGAGTAAGAGACATCTAGTGATGGCAGTAAGAACTGTGGTTCCGTGGTTTGCTTGCTTAAAGCAGTACTGGTTTATTGGTGGAAGAACAATTTGCCTCAGGTGTAGCTCCATTTTCAGTCACTAACAATAGAGATGAATTTGGTCAAGTGTTCTGCCAGTGCCCTTCTCTTTCAGAACTCTCAGTATCTGCAAAAGCTATTTCAGCTCAGGCAGTGGGGTATTCTGGGTGGGGTTTCATAATTAGTGCTGACCCCGCTTTGCTGGGCTCTTCCAATTACATCCTCTTTTCTCAGGAAACGGCTGCAAGGCAGTGAAATAAGGTATCTTGAAAGCTCTTATTTCATTATTATTTACTTGGGGTTTTATACTCAGTTACTCTTTAATTTTTTATCCCTTTTCAGAATCAGTGTCTAGCCCTTTGGGTGCAGTATTTCAATAAATGGAAAGAGAGACAGAGAGAGCCTGTGACATTCGTGTACTCTTGATGCTTAAAATGCATAGAGGGGAAGACACTAATTGAAATAAAATCCATTTTTTTTGATGGGCAACTTTTTCAGCTGTTTTTCACATTTGCTACGCTGAAGGGATGCAACCCCAAGGGTCATCCTCCAGAATTCTGTGGAGTTCCCTCCATCTGGCTTTACCGCAGCCAGGCCTTGCTGGCAGCGGAGGTCAGCCTCTGCATCAGCTTTGCCGCTGGCTTTACCCAGGACTTGTATTCTGCTCCAGTGGGGATTGCAGAGCTGTGGGACTTCTGGGTCATTAATTATATATCATTTTTATGAGGTTGTCCAAGCTAAATGGAGGACATAGTGGTCTGAATATTCTATGTAGAGTTTATCTGCATTTCCTGCTTAGACCCTGTTTCATAATCAGGGTTGACTCAAGGAGGAGATAGAGCTGTTTTACTTCCAGGCCACTTGAAAACTTAATTCTGTATAGACATCCTCAAATTGCTGTGCTGTAAATCTGTATATAGTTAAATTTTATGTGTTTTCAGAGGACTATTTCTTATGTTTTTTCCCAGCAAGGATAGAACAGGATCTTTACCAGCTACCTGTTAACGTAGACTTGGGAAATTAGGGATTTTACCCCTCCTTTGCTTATGTTCTTTTTGCTCTGTCTCGAAGAAAATCATTTATAATTAGTTAATGCAGACATTTCTAATTCTTTTTGTTCTCCAGCCTTAGGCAGTATTAGAAATAGCTTGCTATGAATATATTCCTAGTGTGCATGATGTCTGCTCATGTTTAAAGGCTCCTGCAATATCCCCTCTTTTAATTCTTGAAAGGCAGGGTTTGGTACAGACAAGAGGCTTGAAAGCTTCTGAGAAGTTGGGGGACTCTACAACAGAGTTGTACAGGCAGTTTTTCCTTGCTTCCCTCAGGAATAATAATATTCGGAATTTCTTTAGGAAGAAGATCAATCTGGATTCACAATGCCTCTTAGAACATAATCTGGTCCTCTCAAAACTAGATATTTCTGTTATCAGTTACTGTAAAAATGACATTGTTTCTTGGTGCCTATCCCTCTCCTCAGAGGCTAAATAGGACCTGTCATGTTGAGTTTTCATGGCATCTCATGAGAATAACATCTGCTTATAATGTGCAACAGGGGGAATTTACCACAGCATCCATGCAGCCTTCTTTTGCAGTTAAGAGTGGGAGTACTGCTCAGATTGAGCTGTCATTCCTGCATAGAGGACGATGCTCCAGTCAGGCTGGCAGGGGATGTTTTCAGACCTGTTTAGGTGCAGGAAGGTTGATTTCCTCTTCTAGCTTTCACCAGGAGGGAGGTCTGGGCAGGAATGGGCGATGGTGCAGTCTCCTGTTACAGTTCTGCAGAAATTGTGTGCCTCTGGCTATATATTGAGAAGCCAGACAGCTTCTTTCTAAGAAGTTTTTACTCAAGCGTGTATTTTCTTGAGAAGAGTTCCTTTGGTGTTGTAAATGAAAGGCCTAAAGCCACTTAAAGAAGGTAGTTTTCATCATTCATATAGGGCACCTCTAGCATTTTCTTGGTAGAGGATTGTTGCATAATAAATTAAACCTCTTAACTGTTTTTCTTTAGTTACCATGTGTAGAAGTTACAGGTTCTTTTTTAAGGTGCTGGTCTTCTGTTGGCGCTTCCTTGCTGTCTGAGCTGTTTATTTAATTTTGTGTTTATTTCCTCAATATCTTAATGTTCTTTGGTTTGTTGTCCCCCAAACTGGAGCATATAACTCGCAGTATGTTGTCCTGTTGTGCAGTGTCATTAATGCCAAAACAGAGTAACAAAAAGGTTGGTCTTGGATTAAGTTCACAGTTGTAATGAGGTGGAGTGTTTTGACTCGTGTTATTCAGAAAGGAGACCAAAGCCATAGCACTGGACTAAAATGCTGAAATCTGTGATTTCTGATGTGTTAGCTCCCATCAGTTGGAAGGTTTACTGTGCTATTCATCTTTGACAGTGTGACTGAATGCATTTTGTTCCTGCACAAGGTATCAATGTGTTGCTGTTCCCTTCTAATTACATGTAATTACTTTATATTTTTATATATAAAATAAAGTACAATTGAATTAAGTACTTCGGGTTAAAAACCCTACTGAAATGTGTTTAACAAACATGACTTTTCATGAATAAAGAATAGCAATTGAAGAGAGCTTCATTATTTTGTAGTGCATTTGCCTTAAATTGCACAAATAGGCCTTTCATTCCAAACTAATCTACAAATGGAAAAGGCATCCCACACTATTTTTACTTTGACAATCATCCTCTGGTGTTAAATCTCCACAGCAGAGCATAATTGGATGTGTTTTGACAGTAGCTTTTTATTTACTTTATTCACACCACTTTTAGCTTGTTTATCATCCATATTTTCCATGTTGTGGCTGACAAGTCTAAGACCCACCCAAAGACAGCAGGGAAAAATAACGCTTCAAAGCTGCACAGCGTGTAACATGTCTCTAACATGAGATCCATCATATATATTTTTGGCAGACCATATCCCCATACAGTTCCCTGAGAGAATCTAAAAGCAAATGCAGTGATAATCTGAATATGTGGAAAAGAAAATATTAACTTACAAAGGTATTCAATGAAAGCAGGCAAAGCCAGTATTTCTTTACATGCAGCAAGAAGTTAGTTGCGCTTTGAAGGTGAGCTCTTCCTATCATCATCCATTGGAAAATATTTTTTAACTGTTTTCCTAGCAGAACTTCTGTGTTCACTTTAGTAGGCACAGTCTGTCAAAGTGGCAAGTTCATCTGCCATCACATGCCTTGGCAAGGTGCAAGAAGTTCTATCATAAATAATCACCTTCCATTGAGTCAGATATCACCTGTTACATCAGCCCTTGGGAAGAGCACACGTTTGGAAAGTGATCCAACATTAGAACTATTGGAACTACAATTCCAGTACATTCAGCAGACAGCCTCCACCATGATGTTTGTGATTTTCTCTGGTTATCCATAGTGTGAGAGTGATTTGTGACTATGTCAAAGTCCTGCTGCAGTGCAGTAGAACTGCTGAGCCTAAGCCACATCTGCCTGATGTGGACAGATCCACTCTGAGGGGAGGTTGAGAGAAATTCACCCCACAGAGAATCTCACCAGCTGTTTAGGACAGGCCTTGTAATTTGGTTCAGGTTATTCTGCAAAAGATGTTTTACAAAATATCTGTGGTAATTTTTTAAAAAAAATTCTTTCTATGCTACATATGCCTAGGTAATAGGTTAGATTACTTTTGCTAGTGTTTGTTAGAAATACCTTGGGTTTTAAATTATTGCAGGTTAAAAATAAAAATTAATGGGATATTACATGGGGTTTTTCTCTTTTTTTTTGCAATTCTTCTTTCTCACCAAACATTTGTAGCTTCTCTGCCTGGTTTTGGATGGGATAAAGTTCATTTTCTTCCTACTAGCTGGTACAGAGCTGTGTGTTGGATTTAGTGCAAGAATAATGGTTTTATTGCTGAATAGAGCTTACCCCAAGTCAGGGACTTTTCAGTTTCCCATGCTCTGCCAATGAGCAGGTGGACAAGAAGCTGAGAGGGAGCATAGCCAGGACAACTTGACCCAAACTGGCCAAAGGGGTATTCCATACGATAGAGCATCATGCTCAGTATATAAACCACAGGAGAGTTAGCTGAGAGGGGCTGGTTGCTCCTAGGGGATGCGGTGAGTGGTGAGCAATTGTGTTGTACATCCCTTGTCTTTCTTGTGTTTTATTCCTCTCTTTGTTCCTCCCTTTTCATTGTCATCATTGTAACAACATCATTGTTACTGTTGTTGTTATTATTTACTTTATTTCAATTATTAAAGTATTCTTATCTCAAATTCTCCTCCCTGCGCCACATGGACCTGGGAGGAGCAAGCAGTTGCATTGTACTAGTTGCTGGCTGGGGTTAAACACCAACATTGTCGAGGAATTTCAGAATGATCTGTAAATTGCAAACAAGCTTCCTAGGGAATTTCCCTCAGTAAACAAAAGAAAAAAAAAACCACACACACACACACACAAAAAAAAACTGTTGAGGTTTCCAAGATAAAATGTTCCCTCTTCCTAGGGAAAGCAAGTGCATCCACACTGGCAGAGCTACTGCTCTTCCTTGATTTTGAGGGAGGGGAAGAAAAAAAATTAAAAAAAAAAAAAAAGAAATCAACAAAACGCCCAAAAATGCAACAGTAACAAACCTTACCTATGAGTAAATCATGAGTAGATTTTAAAATACCTGTTCTGCTATTAATGCCACAGTTCCTTATGCAGCTCCTGGTCATTGGGGCGTGACAAGAAGTTTGTGCCTAACTTTATTTGAAGATGAAAGATTGTTATTTAGGATTATTTTTCACTTTAAATTTATAGGGCAATTACTAGATTATTCCTCAGGTGTAATTTTAATTATTGTGATTTTATTTTTCATGCTGGCTTCATTTTTGCTTATTTTTTCCTCCCATTCAAGCAGTGATTAAGTACACCAAACCTAAGTAACATGTGCAGAATAGATGCCAAAGCATAAGTACAGTTATTATCATTCGCTTATATTATCTGTGAATGATTATTTTTACTTAGATAAAGAAATTGGTAGGTATTTTCTTTTATAAATTCTTAATTGCATCTTCTTAATGCTTTTGCTTATTACTGTCAAGATCAGCTTAACAAACCCCAAGTCATCCTTGTTGCATTGCATTCCCTTTTCCACCTGTAAGAGGCAGGATGAGTTATCCTTGGGAGCCAAAGGAATCCTTTAGTAACTGAAGGACAATAACAATGACTGACTTCATTAAATTCTTTCTTTGCAAAATGCAGAGGCTTAACCTCAGATCTGCTGTTGATACTGCTGGCAGTTCATGACTCACATTTACTGTGGTCCTTTGTATACAATTATGCTCTGAAGTACCTTTGTAAGAGCTGCTGTCACTAGTGTGAGCAACTTGTTGACTTTCAACTCAATAACCCCTGACAGAATCTCATCATACAGCAAGTGAGCAGCACTTACTTTTCCATATGCTTGCTCATCCTCCTGTCTGCTGGTGTGTAGTGGTTTTAAGAAGCAGTTCAACTACCTGTAGCCAAAAGTTCTGACTGTCCTGAATTTCCCTTTGAAATAAAAGAAGAGTGCTATTTTTTTTTTTTTTTTGCAAACCTGGAACTTGTCAAAATCTGCAAACCCAACTCACCTGTACTGCTTTCTTTGTATCTTCTAACTGGGTATTTCCAGTTACATACCAAAACTGTCATCTATGGGTACACATTAGCTGTCATCCAGAAGGATCAGAGGTAGAATAAGGTGATATTTAAAATCCACATAGGTTTTCTGTGTTCATCAAAGGAATACACCTGTCTCAAGGGTGGAATACAGTAAGTATTTTTCAGCAAAACTTTTTGCCATTTTGCAGACAGAATGTGGTTGCCTTTTTTGTTTTTTTAAAGCTAGCAGAGAAATTTAAGTAAGATATATCTGTCCTTGATAAAATGACAGAGGCTTACCTTTGTCTCATCCTGAGGAAGACCTCTTTGAAAGGCAGAGGCACTAACACTGTGTGAGAGACATTATTTCCTTACTGTTTAAGGTCCAGCTGCTGTGAGTCCCATCTGACTTCTGATTATATTAGTAGCAGAATTCTTATCCATCAACAATGGGAATTAAGTTGGACTTTCAAAAGTCCAAATTTACCTCTGCACTGCTTGAGGATTGTGTCACTCTGCTACACACAAATGGAAATATTCTAAAAAGAATCTGTGCACAGTGCTTTGGGCTCAGATCTCAAGCAAATACAATGTCCACATCAGCAGGATGAAAAGATCTAGAGATTGTCCCATGGAGGTTTCTGAAAGGGCAAGCCACTGCTTTAAAACATGAAAATATGTCAGTTTCTGAAAATTTTGACATAAAGTTCTGAACAAAAATGGGGGAAAAATAAGGTATTACTCAAAATAAATTTCCTCTCATTGTTACAGTAAGCACAGGATTCTTAAGTACCTTTTCTTCCCTTCTGTAATTTAAAAATAATCCAAACATCAGAGCAGGCACATGTTTTAAAAATCTTTTACTGTTTAAGTAACAAACTTAGAGGTACAACTAGAACTGTGAGCAAAAATAGATTTAGCTAGCCAATATCTGTCTCCTGAAACCCAGGGGAGTTCTGTCCACTGATCCAGACTGAACTAAGTAGACCACAGATTCATTTCCTAGTGAACATGTGATTGTATAAAAGCAATGTAAAGCTTTAGAATGTTTCAGAAGCACGTATGGAATTTGAATGGTTTAGATATTAGTTTATTCAGCTCTTACTAATCTACTAATATCAGTTACAAGTAATTCATCTTGTGTTTGAGCTGTTGCATATCAAGATACAGATTAGATTAATTTCCTTTCAGGGTACATGACTTTTGATGTGAATATCCTAAAACACTCTGCCTGTGTAACTTTTTTATTTCTGCAAATATTCCTTGCTAATTCTCTCCTTGACAACTTTCTCTTCCTTTTTTATTTCCTCAAGCAGAACTGGTTGGAAATCTTTCAAAATGTAAGTGAAACCTAAAGATTTTTCTGAGATGCAAATGCTGCCCATTTCCTGACCAGTTCCACTATAGAAGCCTTTCTTCTGAAGTGTATTGGTATTTCCTTTCCTCCTCTTTTTTTTAAAGTGATTCCTTTTTTGCACCTTTCTGTGAACTTCTGTTTTTCTTTATCAGCATCCCTGTTTGCAGTCACTCCCTGTGGGATGCTAACCCCGTAGTAGTACACCTTCCCCTGGGGCATTGCCTCTGTACTCCCCAGGCATTTCATTCTGTTTTTATGCTGATTTGAAAGAACTGGGATCCAGAGTAAGTCCCATGGGCAGAGTTTCTGAATCCAAATCATAGCCCTTTTATGTAAAAGCAACACTAGAGACTCAGGACTCGGGCAAATCAGGGATGTCTTATTGGCACATGGTTGCGCTGCTCCATGGAACTGTAGCTTTCCTTTTATTAACAGTCTTTCAGTACAAACTAACAAGTAGATTTAATAACATAAAAATGGGCATCTTGGTTTAAATCCCATCCATTAGAAGCCTTGTTTGCTAACAGTCAGTAGGAATTCCATATGAGTTCCCACCCATTCTGTCCTGTG
This sequence comes from Pipra filicauda, assembly GCF_003945595.2. Classification (NCBI taxonomy): domain Eukaryota; kingdom Metazoa; phylum Chordata; class Aves; order Passeriformes; family Pipridae; genus Pipra; species Pipra filicauda. Next base: position 391,159 of record NW_024104402.1, read on the forward strand.
TTTGTTTCCTTGGAGCACGAATAGATTATTTTTTAATGGAAAATTAGTAGCATGTGACTTTTAGTGAGCTACATTGCTCTGACTTTTAGCTGCCTAGTAAAATCAAGTAACTTTAATTTTATGCTAATTTATGATAATTTTTAACATCTTTAAATGTAAATTTACCCTAAAAATGAAGAATCTGTCACTTAAAATGCATCACATGCTTCCTTGTAATGGCTGATCTTAAGGAGTTGGTTATAAATTCACCTTAAAACTAGTTTAGTATGGATGATTTCTTCTTTTAAGCATTTGGCAACCTCTAATGACATCCCCTGCAGTGGCAAGCCATCACAGAGTAAATGCAGCTGGCTTGCTACACAATCATGAATGACATTGCATTTAGTTATTAATAATTGAAGTCCCTTTGGATTCTATATAGAATTTATGGATCATGCATCTACTAAGAAATGTAGGGCAAGGTAATTTTGTTGAGCAAAAGAGGTTGACAAGAGGCTTTCTTTGCTAATAACTGGGCCTTCTATTCTAAACATTTCTTTGAAAAATAATGTAAATAAGAACATTTGGAATGACCGATGAATTTGCTACCTTCTAGCATTGTCCTGTCACTGGTTCTTTAAAGCAAGTAGGTTTCTTATCTCAGTGAGGTCCACAGACAAGATGAATAGGAGCTGTGGAATTAGATATCACTCATATATTTCCCACCTTTCAACCTTACCTTTCAAAAATGGATAATAGTCTACTGCTTATTCTATTAAAAAAACCAAACGTGAGGTCCATTCCTTGAAACCATTTTTTTAAGAAGAGCAGTAATACTCTGGACTTGCCCCTGTGCCATTCCTCTTAAATACCTATGTTCAGTGCATGCATTTAAGAAAAGGTATTAATCCAACGCTGCCATGAGCGTGCAAAAGCACTCTAGTGGTAGCACAAAGATGGCAAGACGAGATTTTAAATCAGTTTATCAAGTGATAGTTTAAACAGCCTTGCTTTTTTGTTGTTTTTTTTTTAACTGATAGAGAGATTCAAGGCTGGTGAACTGGCAGGTAGCAATGGTGATGGCTTTACTCAGTGATGAGCATCCCACTCTCCTTTTTTCCACAGGAATTAAGGATTAAGAATTAAGGGTCAGTCCCTTCTTTAATAGTCTTGCAGGCATTGTATTCCATACTGTAACATCAGTGTTGCCACATTGATGCTCTATACTTTTCAGTCCAGAAAGGAACACTGTTAGTTTTTAAATGTATCATGTTGCAGTAGTTCCCACAGCACAGAGTGCCATAAAACCAAAGGAGGACATGACATCTTCTAGAGCAAATCCAGATTTATTTTTTTTTTCTACTGCTTGTTTTTGAGCACATTGTAATATTTTCTTGGCAGCTAGTGGCTTAAAATTGTATTGCTTTTAAGATTATTCATTAACTGATCATAATCAGAAATGTGACTGGACCTGGGTTTTATACTTAGTTGCTCCTTTTGTTGGAAAGAGTCCTAAATGGAAGCTGTGCTATTTCCAGGTGAAACATCTCTTGCACTTGGAGTGCTGGAGCTGGAAAGTGTCTTTCAGAGGTGGCAAAGAATTACTGCAGAAAGCTAGTGTCTCTTCCCCACATTTTATATGAAAAAGAGGAGGGCATATTTATGCAACTCACCAGAGTTTATTTATCCAGGAGATAAAATTATGTTGGGGGTTTTTCTTTTTAATTTCTGGAAGTGTAAGCTATTAGTAAAAATGTAAATCAGGACTGTTTAGATATCATTTATTTGTAACAATCCCTTACTTGCTCCTGCCTCTTGTGCTGTTTTCCTTCTTTTGGCTTGTTTTATATGTCAAGTCCAATCCACGAGCAATTAGGCTTTGAAACCACCTTGCATGGACATTACTTTAAAACTCATAATTGCAGATGATAATTTCAATTTACCTGTCAGTACCCTCATTTGGCTTTATCATCCTCTGCTTTGAAGCAGGATCACATCTTTGTGGCTTCTAAGACTGCTTCGATTTGTTTTTACAGGAACGGAATAACAAACTGCCGGATGCGGACAGAAAGCGAACAGTCCTGCGGCTCTCCAGTTGTTAGCGGTGACCCAAAGGAGGATCACAACTACAGCAGTGCCAAATCTTCCAACCACAGGAGCACATCACCTGCTAGTGACTCCGTTTCCTCTTCCTCTGCTGATGACCAGTATGAATTTGCAACTAAAGGTAGCCAAGACAGCAGTGAAGGAAGTGAAGTTAGCTTCCAGAGCCACGAGAGCCATAGTGAAACAGAAGAGGAGGACAAAAAGCAAAGTCGGAAGGAGACCAAGGATTCTTTAGCTGACAGTGGGTATGCATCCCAGCACAAGAAAAGGCAACATTTAATGAAGGCGAAAAAAGTACCAAGTGACACACTGCCTCTTAAAAAGAGACGTACAGAAAAGCCCCCTGAGAGTGACGATGAGGAGATGAAAGAAGCAGCAGGATCACTCCTGCATTTAGCAGGAATTCGATCCTGTTTGAACAACATCACGAATCGGACGGCAAAGGGGCAGAAAGAGCAAAAGGAAACCACAAAAAATTAGAACAAATCAATGATTTGTTTGAACTTACAAAGTTTTGTTTCAGCACGTCAGGTGAATTCTAATGATTTGTGGCAATATCAGCAATTTTTTCCTTTTTTGTTTTTCTTCTATTTGTTTTTGTTTTGTTTCTTTCTTTTTTTCTTTTTATTTTTTGAACCCTTAAGAATTTTTATTTTTAAAGGAGATTGAAGCCATAGAACTCATACTGACACTCAGCTAATTTACGAAAAGCTTTTCATTACCTGAAGACAAAAAGTTAACAAAAAAAAAGCCAAAATCGCCATTGCTTTCTCCAGCTTGTCAAAAATGCGTGGTTGAATACGCAGTGACATCAACATTAATGTGATGGGAGTAAAATTGGGTACTTGGAAATCCCTCTTATAGTAGAAGAGCTGTGCATAATTTAGTATTCATTCAGGCCTGGCCCTTAAGAATTTTTTTAATGGCCTTACAATTGGGTTAGAAGTGAATGTGAATAAAGAGATTTGTGGGAAAGAGGAGGCATGTACTTCTCCACCAAGAACCATCTAGTGGCACTTGGATACATTGTGCCATACAAGTCTTTGGACAGCCACTGGTGGCAACTGTGCAAGCTGTAATGCACTTCCAGTGCTTCGTGTATCCCATGTGGCTCATAGTGTGAAGACTGATAACTATAAGTTTGAGGAAATTTGAACTATGTATGCAATGGATTTCAGTGAAATAACAAGAAATGGGAGGGGGGTCACTGTTAGTAGCATCCTTAACCATTGAATTCTGTCTTCTATATTAAATTGAAAGAATGTTCAAAAAGCCATAAGCCTGAAGATTGGCACTGCGTGCAAAAAATCATAGTAATAGGGAAAAACAAGCTATGTCTTCTAAACTGCCTGAGTGAAAAGCAATCAAGTCTAAGAAATTACAGTAGATACAATGTACATCAGAATCTTTTTCTGTGGATCACATCCTTGATCTAACTGGGGAAACAAAGGTACCAAACCTGCCATTAGTAGTATTCTGTATTTAAAAATAAAAGGAAAGCATATTGGTGAACAGTAAAATTCAGAAGTTTAACAAAAGAGCTCCTACACTGCCCTCAGAAATGAGTGTGCAGTGGCCGTCAGTCAGGATTCATCTGTGCAAAAATGACAACAAATTTCCAGATTGAACCAGCGTAGCCAGCAGAAAAAATTTGATCCACATTGCATGGATTCCTTAGGGAGGGGGAGAAAACAAAAAGCAAACAATTTTTTTTATTCAAAGATGACAAAGTTCTTGTAAGGTAAATAATGTATTTAGCATGAAGCATGAATTATTTTCATATAAATATAGAAAATAGAGAAAAAGGCTATGCCTCTAATTTTTAAGCCCTTAGGCTTAGAGTTTGGTTTTTTGGGGTTTTATTTTTGTTTTGTTTTGTTTTTGTTTTTGTTTTGGTTCTTTTTTGTTGTTGTTGGGGTTTTTTTGAAGCAGGTGTTTAAGGTTTAACCTTCTTCAGGGACAAACACTGACTGTTGGGGAACTTACTCTGCAATATTAAAAAATAAAATCTTCATGCTCTGGTAGGGCTTGGATGGTTGAATTATACTGCCTTGTCTGCACATTCAGCCCCCCTCTCCCTACTTCTGTTTAAAAAAAGAAAAAAAAAAGTAAAAATGTGTCCTTTCTTCGTCTGTACATGTGTAACATGACGCAATAATCTGAGGGCAAATTTAGTAGTGAGTGTGTATGACAGAATCAAGAGAATAATGGGAGGTTAATCGAGTAAGACTCTCTGATTTGATTCAGGAATAAGTAGACAAGAAAATAGCTTTGCTAATTTGCCATGAAAAAATGAAGTTAATTAAGAGCCTTATGGAGGTGTCCGGAGAAAAACCAGTGTTACAGAGAGTGTGATTCAGGTACAGTGCTACTCTCCTGGTAATGATGACTGTGAGACTGGAGATCACTACAGCAGAGAGAAACTGTGAAATAAATAAAACAGTCTCTCTCACCTGGATTCTTGCATTTGGCATGAAAAATTCAACAGTTAGAATATCGTTGAGGCAAAAGAAAATCCCAAGAACCAACCACTTAGTAGAACAGAATGGTCGGTTCTTAAAGAGTATAGGTTTAGATTTATCCCTAACAACTGTTTCAGGCAGCAGTTTCACCAAGATGGATCTAGTTTATGAAGAGTGAGTTAGAGAAGGCTTTGACTTCCCACTCCGTGCAGTGAGCTAAAAGTTGCATTTGGAGATGCCTGTGATGTGTTCAGTTAGGAAGTGGAAGGACTGAAGGGCTGGTCTGGACCTGGTCCTGTGCTCCACAAGCATTTTGTCAGTAAAGAACAGGGCCACGCTGGCAGCAGCACAGCAAAAGGGTGCCTCTATTCCCATCTCAGCCAGCGTGTCCTGGGATCCAGAAGCTGCCTGACAGCTGCGTAGCTCAGCACAACTGCCGGCTATGGAAATAAAGAAGGAGAGAGCCACAGATAGTGCAAAAAACAGCCTATATTCCTCTCAGTTTGCTGAGGCTGATGCATGCAGGGTTAATTCCCTGCATTAGTTAAGTCAGGAGTACATAGATACTAAGTTTTCTTGACTGCCTGCAGCCCTCAAGATAATAATGGGGGAAACAGAAAGGGCCAGTCCCTTGGCCAGGTAGCACAGAGATGAATGAGCCATAGTTTTCCCTTGTCTGTTGGACCTGGATAATCAGCTTCTTTCCAGATCCATGCTTGCTACAGCCAAAGTCCACACAACCCCGTGCAAGAAAACTTGGTCTTCATCTTTTACAGACTTTGGGGAGAGTAATTTGGATAGAAAATACTACAGTATCACTTTGCCACCACCTTTGCTCATTAATGCATAGTTGTACCATCTCAGGAGTAGTTTAATATTTATCAAAAAGCAGCACTGAAAAGTTAAATCTAGTAGCAGAAGATACACTTAAACCATGGCTCAGCTATCTCTGTCCTCCTGGGGAAGCAACGTGTTTGTGTGTCAGTGGCCAGATTCTGTCCACAACACTAATTCCAGGGCAACTTCTCTGATTGCAGTGTGTCAGTGCAAATGAGATCAGTATCTGTTGAACAACAAGTACCATTCATTAATGTGGACTCTTGGTGGCTAAATATATAATTACCACTAGTATTACTCATCTTAGAAAACAGTCATTTTGCATAAATATCTAATTAGGCAAGTTATCTTTATACAGATATATATAGATATATATATATAAAACTTATCTAAGACTTCAACAACTCCTCTATATATTTGCTGGTAAACCTAAAATGTTGGCAAATATCTATTTTCATGTCAAATTTGTTTCTCCTAGTCTGATCTGCTAAGGACATGTGCTTTGGTAGGAGTTTACAAATTTATGTTCAGGAACCAGCAGTTTGGCTGAGGGCTAATGCCATCAGCGGATTATTTCTGGTGTTTAAAAACAACTTGTCCTTATTGATGCTTACTCCGACTGTTGATGAGAAGTACATAATTTGGATTGTATAAAATATTTAGGAGTCACCTTTTAAACCATTTTTGTGCCTGGCTGACAATGGCAACTTTTTCAGAACTGGTTCTACTCCATCAGAGAAGTTCTCTTTTTCTTGTAAGAACTGAAATTGATTTGTTTTCCAGGAAATACAATGTCAGCTTTTCAATAGAGTTGTCTCTACCTTGACTGAATGATGTCAAAACAGAGTGGTAATTGCACTGTATTACAAACTCTCTCACTTGCCAGATATGAGGTAGTGTGGTTTTGCTTGTTTCCTTTCCTTACTAAGCCATTTTGGAGTGAGAAGTTGTCAAATCTCTAACTTTCCATTCTTCTCACCCTATCAGTATTGCCAAATTAGCATTTCTCCAAGACAGGTGGGGTCTGGGGGAATCCCAGGAGGTCAGCAAGCATTCAGTGGCGAGTTTCACATAGGCATGAATTGTAAGGGTTGCTGGACTTCATGGCGGGTTCCTTTGGAATATGCCTTTTGCAGCAAGAAGCTCTTGCAGGCCAGAGCTAATGCCATAAGCAGATTTCACCGTCGCCTGCACAGAGGTGAAATCTGCTGGTCGTGCTTGCATTCTGCAAGCAGTTGGATGTCCTACTGCATTTTGATGCAGATTCTGCTTGCATTTAAAAATTCAGGCACAGGTCTTGAACAGCTTAAATGTATCACCCTGTAGCTGTTTCTGAAAGCAGTCTGCTTCTGTTCTTCTCCTGGCAAAACTGGCAGTAGTTCTACCAAGATCACAGGGTTTCACAGCTGAAAAGCCGAACATGGAGGTGAGGTGGTATGCTGTGTAGGACTAGAGAACTGTCCTGAGACTGTGTTCTCTTCTCAGTGGCAATTCAGTTGAGGTTCATATTCTTGTTCTTCTCTTACATTAATGGGAGAAGGGAATCTTGAAGGAAATGCATTGACTTCCAGTGTTCAACTGAATTACTGTCTGCCTTTGGAAAAGATACAGAAAAGAGCTGGAGGCTGCATTCTTCACTGTAGTGAGGTAGAGTTACATCAACATACTTTAGCAGATAATGAAATCCTAAATTCTGCACCAAATAGCACCAAGGATAAAATTACCAAAACAGCACTTTGTCCTGGTTTCTTGGTGGCAGTGATTGATTTTCACTGAGATTTTGGCTCCCAATCCATCTAAAGATGTAGATAGATCATAGAGTTATGGAATCATAGAATATGCTGATTTGGAAGGGACCCATCAGGACTGAGACCAACTCCTGGCCCTGCGCAGGACACCTCAGGAATCACACCATATGCCTGAGAGTGCACGGTCTGATGTTTTCTGGAACTTGAAGGTGTCTGATCTCCTTTGCAGTCTGTGGAGCTACAGACACCCAAGTGCTCCTGGAAGCCTTTACCATTTCACTACTATTACCATTTTTCCTTGAATCTGATGCTAGGCATTCTTGAAAACATTACTCTCCTGTGCTCCAGGATCAGAATAAAACAATTGAGAGAATGCATTTCCAATGCAATTTACTTCACTTGATGGAGAATGCAAACCCAGCTCCTTTGGGCACATCACTCCTGCCTGAATAGCTCATTGGCATATTTTGTAGGAAATATTTTGAAACATTTTCTTGACTTTGCCACCAAAAGAGCATTTGAACCATACATCCTCCTGATTGTAACAGAATATCAGTGTTGACCGTCTGACCAGTTAAGTTTTAGTAGTGTTCTTCACAGCCCTCCAGTAATATATCAAACACTGTTATGCACATAATGCAGCACTGTGATCTAATTTAAATAATACTTTTTTATTATTTATACTACTCTATGTAATATACATCAACACTTTGCTATATAACCTAAGTGATAACCCTCTTCTTAGTTACCTGCCAAACTCTGAATTTCTGTTTGGTTTGTATTGCAATTAGCACAGTTACCAAGTTGTAATGATGTCTCTTTTCCTTTGAAATGGGATGTGTAAGTCAAACTATACATTTTGTGTGTTTCTGTTTTGAGATGCAGTTTATAAGGATTTACACACAACATTCAGTGTTCTGTATAAATCTGCATACATTTGTGAATTCATCTGTTAATCCCCTTTTATTTAGAAAGTATTAATAGATGGTGGTTTATTAGGGTTTTTTTTTTTTTTTTTTTTTTTTTTTTTTTTTTAGTACTGGTTATTCTTGAATTAAGCAGAGACTTGTCAGCTGGGTTGCTTTATCTTTGATCATGTACATGACCTTATAATTCTTCCACAGTTCAGCAAACAAGTACTAGTTTCACTGACCAAAAAAAAAGTGTCAACCTAATGTGTCTATGGTGCTGTATTTTGCTGGTATACATTTAAAGCCAGAAATGATTTAAAGGTCACTTTCAAGTTCTTCTAATAAGTAGCCTTTCCTGGTTTGGGGAGTTTGGGTTTTGTTTTAGCATTGAAACAAGGTATATTTATCTGAAGCTATGAAATGGTTTTTCTACTGTATCACATTTCCTTTTGCAAAGAGGGGAATATTGACCTGATGTAACATCCTTTCACAGTCAGTGGAAGGGGGGTTTGTTTCACATTTTTATTTTCAGTGGATTTTGTTGAGCTTTGGATCAGGCCAGCAGTTACAGGAGCTCATCATCTGAGGGTTTAAGGGATAAATGACAACTTGTGCTGGCCCTCAGTGCTAGAAGGGATTTTATCGAATGCCAGAATAACATGCTGGATGCTGGAATGGCTGTTCATCTAGAAATGGGAATCTTTTTCATTTGTTTACTCTGGCCTGAAATCCCAAGACTCTCTTTTTTTTTCGGATGACATTGAACTTGAGTACATTTTTAAGTTACTAGAGCATTGTACATTTTCTGAGTATGTGTGGGACAGCAATTGAAAGTCATACCTGTATCTGATAACCAGTTCCATGCCTGCATCATTCACACTCACTACTTAAAACTGCCATGATGTAAAATGTTGGGGGGAATGATTTGTGTGTGTATGAAAAGCATTATGAACTTGTACATTTTTTTATACTCTGATCTGTAATTTCTGAAATATTTTGTTTTACAGAAAAAGTGATAAAGCAATCAAAAGACCAAGAGATTTAGTATCAATGCTTAAGGGTCACAGGACCTTAACTGGCCAATAAGTTAATTTAGTACAGTGATAAGCCAATTTTTTTTCCTGTACTTGGCATCTGAAACTGCCAATTTCAACAATATTAAAATACGAACTGTGATGGGGAATGAACAGTGATGTTAAGTTGTATTTGTGTTTACCTAAATGAGCAGTCCGAAGGCAAGTGCAATCAGCTGATCTTTAGGAAATATGAAATTGTTGATTTAGAGGCATACTTGCATTTTACATTTTCTTGATGTGTAATCATATTGCCAAAGACAAACTATTTCATCAATTATTATTGTAAATAACACTTTCCCAAAATCTACCATAAAGTTTCTGTGATGTATTGTCTTCCAGTTGCAATAAAAATTACTGAGTTGCATCAATTGAACAATTGTATTTGTGTGAATATTGGCTTCAAAATATGTCAGATATTAAGAAAGAACAACAGTGATTTTTATTTTTTTTTTTACAAATTAATTCCTTCATTATTAAATAGTTCTTTTGCTCGTGGGATGTTACGTGTATCTTCACTGCAGTAGATATCAGCTCATGTTAATTTGCTGTCATATGCAAATGGCTAGACATACCAAAATTGGTGTTAACTTAGGGCCTGATCTTCATTTCTCATCAGTTTTGCAGCCCAGAAACGAAGCTAATTTCACTGGGAATTGTATCTCTTCTTTTAATTAGTAACAATCAGAAGAGATCCAGTAATAAAACATGTCTAATGGTGTATATATAGAATATACCAAAAAACATTGCTTTGTAGTTGTTGCATCAACCCTCCACAGGTTTTATTCAGGTTTCTGCAGCACTAGGGCTCATAATTCTTTTGCCACGTTACTCCTTTACCTCGCGGCATGAATGGATTGTTTGCAGGAGGAAATCCTGTAGAGTCAAGAGCTTCAAAGCTAGTTGCCTCAGCTGGCTCAATCTGTAACCACCTAGGAGGTATCCTGATCTTCAGGTACTTGGAGCCTCCCTGGTCACCTTGGGCTGCAGCAGGAATAGTAATGCTCTTTGTTCACTGATGCTAAAAACTGGTCCCTCTCTCTGTAGATTCAGCAATCCAACCTAAGTCTAGAGTTGAAGAAAACAGTGCAGAAGGATTCTCTTCAGAGAGTAAATAATAGGGTGTATAAAAAAATTGTAGTTGCCTCATAGCATTTTCCAATTAAAATTAAACTGAATAGTAAAATCTTACAAATCATCATTCCCCAAACTCTGTGGTTTGAAAGTGTTCTATTAACAGCCCTAGGTATTTATACGTTAAGTTTCCAAAGGAGTGAGAAGAAAAAAAACCCCCAGTTTTTCTGTGAAACTTTGTCACACCTCGTTTGAAACTCTGCTGAAACAGAGGAGGATGGTTTCTCAGCCGTGTAAGGAGAATGTATAGCTGCTGAAGCTGGAACTCTGCTGAAAGCGTGTCCCCCTTACTTGTCTCGATGCCATCCAGAGTAGTTGGTATGGGGCACACCACAGTAGGCATCTGAGGGACAAGATGGATGTAAACAGGTCCTGGGGGGAGTGGGGCAGCAGAAACAAATGTCCAAGATATGCATGAAAGAGCATAAAAGTGCCTAGCCTCAGTGTCTGTCCAGGCAATTACTACTTCAGTGTATTGCCTGGAAAAGTTTCTGTTTGTAATCTACCCTTGGTACCCACTGCCACTGCAATGGAACAAGGAAGAGAGAAAACAGACTTGGCCAAGGAGACAAAATAGGAGGAGACTGGTGGGAAGGCAAAAGCACTTAACTGTGCTCTGAATCATCTTCCTCTAATGGATCCCCCCTCCCATCTGCCGCCAGTTAAGCAAGTATCACGCAGCACCATCTGTGGATGTATCTGTAGCGACGTGTGTAGAGGAGCAGGGAGACCTGCAGTCTCCACAGAACATGTTTTAGCCTTTATATACAAGGCAGCAAGCTTGCCAAGAGGCTGGTTGTGGGCTCTTTTTAGCGTAGGGCATTATGGGAGGGCCTTAAGCCATTCAGCTCAGGGGCGCTGTCGGAGATGCACCGAATGCCAGTTGTGCTACAGACTTTTGTGCAGCGGTGCCATTTGCCTGTTATGGGCAAAACAGTCTCAAGTTGTGAGTTTTACTTCATTGCAATTAACACAGACTTCTGATCACTCATTTGGGTGTTTAGAAAGGACATAAACAACCAAACACCTGTCCTACCTCCTCTCCAGGCTCAACACCCGTATTTGCACTGTGGGTTGTGCTCAATTTGTCAAAATGCCTCTGGCAAGCCCTTGGGCAACATGGGCAGGTGAGGTGATTTATGTACGGTTTCTTTCTCCTGCTCTTTCTTCAGGGATGTCCCTGCTCCAGCACATATTGCCTGCAGCCACTCCAGGAATTCCTGCCCTGGCAGGGTGGTCCACAGGCTGCTGTCCCTCAGGGGTGCACAGAATCCTTCTGACCTCAATGGGTCTCCAGCAGCCCTCCATGTGCTGGTTCCTTTATAAAACACATCTGAGGAGGAGCATCCCGTGCCCCTCTAACTGCCTGCAGTGGTGCCACCCAGTGGGTTGGTGTCCCCTTGTTGTTGACCTCAGCCCTCAGTGGGTTGAAACTGGCTGTGACCGCTCCTGGCTGACTGCCACATTGGTGATGCTGCCACCCCTGTGCTTAAATCTTGTCTCTCTTGGTCACTGCAGCCCCTCGCTCCCTCAACATCTCAGCTGCAGTGGCAGTGGTGTTCAGCCCACTCAGGTTCCTCTGATGAGGAACCCACCAGGGCAGGTGCCGAGGCTGCACTCTGGGAGAGAGCCCTTGGGGACTGCGTGGGGCAGAGGAAGAGCACCAGCCCACCCTCGTGGCCAAGGTACCCACTCCTGGTACTGGCACCTGCCCTGGGGCAGCTGCCTCTGTCCTCCCAGCCCCTTGCATATCTTCCATTTAGTAGTCCCTGGGCAGAGTGGGATGGCAGGGCTCCTGCCCCTTCTCACCAAGTGGAAATAGAAGTGGTTGTGTAAATGTGTAACACAGGGCATATGAGGCATATGAGCTTTTACACTGCAAACTTTGGCTACAGAAGTCCAAACAGCCCAGGCAGGCTGCTTCCCACTGAGTGCGAAGGTACTGCACAGCCCCATCCAGACATCCCTGCATTCTCAGTGAAGTTCAGCAGCTGCATGGCCAGAGGTGCGAGGCTCTGGGGACCCAAATGAGCAAGGAAGACAGACCTTACCTGCTCACGGCACTTGAGGGAAAAAACGTGGGCCCCCAGGCTCACCCACCTTGCATGCAAGGGCAGGTACCCAATGTGTGTTTTGCACAAAATAGGTAGATCCACACAAAATGGCCAAGTTCATATGCCTCCGTGTTAAATTCCTGTCTTCACATAACAGCATCTGGTACTACAGACTCCCCTGTGAAGAGGTGGCATTTGACTCTTCTATTGGCATAATGCACCTTGGCTGGGGAAGTTACTTCAAAGAAATAAGTAAATAACAACAAAAGGCTTTGTTCTGTGTGCTCCAGATCCTGTGTTATGCCAGGAAATGAAGTAGCAATGGTTCCTGTGACATCTGCTTCTTAAAGAAATATTATAAAGGAATAAATCTCAGCTTTAACACGGTGTGGTGCTTTGAATGGGCACATTCAATCCACATAAGATAATTAAAGAGTTTTTAAACTTCATCATAGAATACAGATGATTAATAACGGTGAGTAACTTCATGGAAAACACTCTACGGCAAACATCTGTCAGACTGAATAACAAGCATACACTCTGCTTTTCATCTTACACTGTTTGACATAATTTTTATTGGCTATAAATCTGCAGGGTTTGTTTATATTTCTATTTGCATTAGGATTGGTTGCCACTTTATATTTGATCAGCAGAGCTGCTATTCACTGTGGTGTAAGAAATCAAATAATGATTGTGTATATATAGCAGTCTGAGCATTAGAGTGCAGGAGGCTGTAAACACGAAATTTTAAAATCTCTGCTTATCATCATAAGCAATGTTCTCTCCAGGTCTTTAATGACAATCAATTTCTAGAGGCTTTTCCCAAATAACTGTCACTGAAAACAACAGCATCCTTTTTGGTAGCTTGGTCCTGAAACGCAGCATCTTCCTACTGCTGAGATACAACTCCTCCTTATCTGTCTGTTTTCAATCAGTTAGACAATACACAAAGGTAGCCCTCACGTTTTACTTCTCCTGCTTTTTTAAATGAATGGTAATACATCAGCAAATAGGAGGAAAATGTTCTTGGTAGATGCACCTTAGGAGGCAGAAGCTGTGCATTAGGGACACCCTGTAACACGGCTGCGTATTGTGGGATGACGCAGCAGATCCCTCCTGAGCTGACATTTCCATATGTACAAACCCAGCCTTAAAAAATAAATGGCTTATTGGCAAAATATGATAGAAAAAGTAAGATGGGTTAGAATGACAATGAAGAGGTTGATGACATGGCTGGTTTGCCCTTAATTAGGGCAGGCAGAGACTCTTCTAAAATAATAGTCTCCCCTCATTCCTTTGCAGCTTTGTTTTCTCATCTCTAAAACACAGATCACTCTGTGATGCAGAGACCTGGTTTTAATCATCCTCTTACATAATCTCTGCAATCATAGTAAAGAGCAGTGCTGTTCAGTGATTTTAAAAATAGCTTTATTCAGCTATCGGCATTCTAATTATTCCAACCTGGTTCATTCACCATTTCAGTTACAGAAGCCACACTATCTGGGGTGTAATCAAATACAACTGGCTTTGCCTATTACAGTACTGTAAGAAGCAGATCATCAATCAGGAGGAGAGTCCCAACTCCTGCTCCTGGTGGCCACTCGCTGCTGTCTGCTCCTGGTGGGGCAGTGGGGAGGAGGTGTGCTGCAGTGAGATCTAATGGGTGATCCACCATCCAAAAAAAATGGATTTGGGGAATATTGTCTAAAAGGCTGCAAACAGTATTCAGTCACCAATTTTGAGCTTTGCAAGGAAGGTAGGGAGGAAGGGAAAAGAAGGCAAAGGAAAGGGAAGTGCCTGCAAGGAAAGTAAAGGAAAACTCCTGCTGTTGTGCTTAAAAGGAAGAGGTAACAGCGTGGGAGGTTTCTGGTGCTACCTGAAGCATCCAGGAGATGTACGTAGGGAAAGGACTGGGGAGAATCCCTGTGAGAAGCAAATGCTCAGCATCTGACTTAGGAAGCCAATGTGGCTTTGTCTCTATTAGCCCTTACCTTTCTGAGGAACTTCTCCCACACCACCTTTTGAAGCATTAGGCCCACTCCAGAGCATCATGGCTGCCTGTTCTGTGCCAGGGACCGTGTCTGCTCCTCACCATCTGGGGCCTAGCTGCCCTCCTCACCCAGGTGACACTGAACCTCAGTTAGGCTAAACACCATTACCTCTGTGGGCTGGATGGAGGACTTCAATGGTGTGGAAGAAAATTATCAGAAAATTCCCGTTTCCATGTCAGGATGTATCTCTGCTTCTGAAAAGTCACGTCTCCATTCTCCTATCTTCTTCCTCACTATCCTGCTTTGCTTCATTTTGGGCAACTGAACCATATCCTAAGTGCTGGCAGACTGGCTGTCCCAAACATAAATTCTGGGTACTAAGGACCTTTCATCATTTTTCTTATCTCTGACCTTACTCAGGCATTGTTTGCTTTAGTAAAATGGAGTGTAAACAAAAGTGGAATCGGGACTGCTGAAATTTGGTGAACTAGAAGCCTAATTGCTTGGGCATTTAGTGTTCCCATGCAGACAGGAGCTGTTTGCTTGCTCTGCTGCTTTACCACTCCTTTCCAATGAGGCTGCAGTAAAATTAATAGCCTGTGACAATGTATCTTACTGGAAGCAAATCAGTCACCTCCATTGCATGGATAATATCATCTCCACCGACAGTGGTGTTCATGGCAGCCGGAGGGACCACATGGGGACCCTGCTCTGTAGGACAAGTCACTGCTGAGAACACGCTGGCTGGTCATGGCCAGGGAACCACAATCAGCCCAGTGCTGAAGCTTGCTTTGCATGACTTGTATGAGAGTTAAGTACCAGTGGCAGAAAAAAAAAAGATTCATTATTTCCAAAAGTTGGGAGATATGGGTTTTTTTAAAAAATTCATCTTGAAACAGCCAAGTAATAACTTGTGCCTGACTGTGTTTGCAAAGTAGAATTATAATAATTTCCGGTTCAGGGTTCAGGGACAGAAGAAAAGATTATTTGGCAGACAAAGGCAGACAGAGCTTGCATCCCTTCAAGTGCCTCCAGTTGTTTATTCATGCAGACTGTAAATGCCACTAAAATACATGAGAGCTCACTATGAGGACAACTGTCTGATGGGTATAAAAATAAAAAGACAACCATACTTAATTTTAGACAGAAGACATGTTACTTAAACATATAGATTTTGACACAAAATGAGAAGCTTGAAAGTGGCTGCCAAAGAAAAGGGTGGGCTGCCAGAAGGATTAGCCCCTCAGAAGTTTTGCTCACTAGGGCATGGCCAGGGTTTGCCGGATGAGACCTAGTTCACTCCTAATGTTAATATTAGGGTTAGGAGGGAGAAAAAGCCTGGAGCCCTGACATGACTCAGGCTGCAAAGGGGCTGTCAAAGGGAAGGGATGTGTTCCCAAGACAGAAATTTTTCATGGGAGCAAGGGCTGGAATTCTAGGCGAAGGCTCAGTCCACACCTGTGTAGGGAGTTGGACAGAGCCTGCAGCTGCGGCATGAGCAGGGATGCAAAGGGGCTCCCAAGGGACAGGATAATAAGCTTTGAGGGTCCTGCCCTGCTAACTTTTTCATCTGGGCCAGGGTGTTTCGTTCGCATCTCCTTTCCAGTGAGTCTTACCAGATTGCTGGGTTTTCTCTCCTCAGTCTGCCGCTGATGTATGAACTCATGGAAAAGACCCCATTCCCATTCCCTACATTATCTGAGACATCTCACTGCCTGTCTATCTTTCAATCTGAACTTTCAAACTGCACATTTTTGTCTCAATCCCTGGTCGTCACAGAGGCAAATACTGTGTGGATTTATTGCTTCTAAATACGCAGCACTTCTGGCTGGGATTTAGTCACTTCTGGCAATAGAGGGTTATATTTTCTCTCGTACTGTAAGTCTGTAACCCAGAATCTAAATGTGGAAGTTAGTTACACATCAGAGAAGTGTGGGGACATGGTGCAACATGCAAAGTGTTTTCCACTGATAAGTGGTGAGGAAACCTTCGATCTGTCAGAGCTAATGCCACTCAAGCCGTGGAAAGGACAGCAGACTGCCTTGTGTACCCCTGGCTGTGGGTACACAAGGTGGTTGGTGCCAAATGAACTACAAGAAGAACAAGTCAGCACATCCCAGCTGTGCTGTGCTCTGAGCAGTGGAGCTCTGCTATCTCCAGAATGGCACAACAGGAAGATACCTTTCCAGATCAGACCAGCTACCTCTATATGGCACTGCTGTGTGGACATCAGCAGGACTGTCTGTCTTACACTGGCAATAGAGATAACTGGTGTCTGTGACACTTGAGATACCTTCACATTTCCCTCACCATGGGGACCTTGAGTGCTGTGCCAGGGGGCCAGACAGCAGCTGTGCTGGCCAAGGGAATCCTGTGTAAATGCACAGAAATGCTTCCTGCCCGGATCTTTAACTGCACAAAGGAGGGTTGTACTGCCTCATGTTGTCTCCTAAGCAGATACTTGTACTTCTCTAAGATAACCACCCTGTGCTATGCTCAAAGTTTTCAGTACAGGGGTGGATGATCTCTTTTTCAGACATAAAAGTCTCCTGGCATGCTCATTTCATTCTTTTTGTGAGCTTTTCCTGCATGTGAAGTGTTTATTACCATGACATGAGCAAACACCAGCTCCAAACTGAGGTTCTTGCTGAAATGGAAATGTAAAGGTTTGTCTTGCACAAGCAGATTTAATGTTAGGGCACTAATAGACCTTAATGGCCCTGACCAGCCTCATCTGAGTTCTCCACATGCATGTCTGCCTGTGGACCCAGGAGCCCCATTTCAGCTCATCCCTGGGCTGTCAGTCTGGGCTATGCTATTGGAGTATCAGTCTCTGCCTTAGGCAGAGCTGTTCCTGTGCATGGCCATGGACCCTTGTTGATCCAGCCCCTGACCATCAGACTGACTTCCCATCTTGATTGCAGACCTGCCTTGTTACTGGGGACCTGCCCAGCAATCACTGTGTTGTACCCAGCCCTGGTTATCATCACTTGACTCTGATAACTGACTGACTTCCCAGTGAGATTTTGGAGCTGCCTTATAGACACAGTGTTGCCTGATAAGATCTGGATTCTTGGTAGAACCTGGCTACTGTCTGCAGGTCTTCCCCACTCACCTTGCTCAGGTACTGTGGGGCTAGGCCCTGGCTGGAGGGGTCCCTGACTCTTGGGGAGCAGCTTCACGGCACCAAGGTGGGGTCAGGCTTCCTAAGGGAGCTACGGGACTTGGGCATTGCACTTGGTGCACACTGTGCTGTGAAGGTAGCACACGATTTGTTTGTCTGCTCTGTTCAATAGGCTGGAAAATATAACAAATTCATTTAAATTGCTACTGCAAAAAAGTTATCTAAATGTCTAATTAAGACCAATTAGAAATCTAAATGGATTATGTTTTCCGTCGGGATACAAGGGACAGCCTGTTTCTGATCACAGGTGCTGGTGTGGAAGCTGTGGAGTGGCCCCCCCATATCCCTGAGGGTGTACTCAGGCACGTACAGCATTTGTGCCACTGGAGCAGCACACACTTGGAGGTCACCTCCCGCCAGCTCTGCAGCTGTGCAGGGCCAAGCTCCATGCCTGCTGTACCTCAGACCTTGTGCACTGCTCGCTGAACTGGTCCCCACGTAACAAGCAACAGTAAGGGCTTCAACAGCCCTTAACTACAGGGCTGCCCACAGCTCTGCCATCAGCACTGCCAACTTCAGCTGTACTCTATTGACATAAAACAATCACTCCCTTTGCTGAAGAAAGCAAAGCACTTATGTGAATGTTCTCTGATGTGGCTTGACCCCCTACTTTGCTTTGCCCTGCCCCTCGCTTGCAAGAAATTTTGTACATGAATAACCAAACAGGTATAACTAACTTGGGAGGTAAAGCAAGGAAGCAAGAGGAGCAAAACTGAACCTGTGCTCTCCCCCTTTACCTGTTGTACCTGTTGCATATTCATATTTCCAGATGAGAAAAAAATTCATGGACTGATTGTATTTTTGGCATTTCTCAACTATGATCTAATGGTCAGGCTTAAGTTTTCTTAATTTTAGTACAAATAATTGTCGTTTTGTCAATATTGGCCCACAGGTACCATGTCGGTAATCTTGACAGAGATGCTGCCATCCACGTAACCAGACCATCAGTCCTTGTCCTGCTGGACATTGCAGCACTAATTAAAGTGGCCAAAGAGCAGGGCTGTCCCTTTAATAATGCATGGCTGTAAGTACATCTATTTACATTTGGTCATTTTTTACAATTTTAAACTAATAGAAGATTCAGTTACTTCTTTTCCAAGCCTATAATTTTCTTGTCATTTCCCTGCTCCCTTTTTCTTTACACAGGCTATTCTGTACTGCAGCTGCAACTAATCTACTCAGGCACTCACAAGCACATGGCAATGATTTTGCCCCTCTTCCCCCATGCACGTTATCTTATTTTGCTCTGACAGAGCATCTTCTGGGTGGGTACTGCAGATCCCATTAAATATGCTTCTGTATCAACACCACTCCTAAGCAAAATATATTGATTCGTGAAGCTTTGGACCGACTTTAATCAAGTAATCTAAACAGGGCTAAGCTTCAAAAGCCTGGTGATGCTCCTAGCTTCAAAGCTTTTACTTACACTGAATTAATTTATCCTGGATGTTCTAATGCTCTCAGCGACCCCATAGATTATAATGTTAGAGGTTGCAATCATAGCTCTGATAATATTCCCTAAACTTGAACTGTATTGATCATAAGGTAAAGTCACAAGAGGGAGTGGGTAACACAAGGAGAAAACAAAAGGATTTGATTTGAAGCAGGCATGAATGTGTTCACCCCTCTAGCAGGCTGCTGGGAAGGAGTATCAGGTGTTAACACTTGGGGTTTTTTTTGACTGAAGATACATTCTGATATGGACTGAGTGTCAAGCCCTCATTTCCAGACTTTCTTGCATAATATTGTAGGTGCATTGTGTCATAAATATAATTCTTTGTCAAAGGGAAGGTTGGTTTGTATTTCATATGCATAGCATGTTGAACATCAGTACAAGTTACACTATTAGTCTCCGCTGCACCATGGGAAAAGAGAATAATATTTTTCCCAGTTCAAGCAAGAGCTAGAAACCATTGTGTATAGCTACCTGATGCTGAATTATGTGCACTAATGGCACAATGGATGCATGCTCAAGACCTGACAGTGTTAGGTTAATAGTTGCCTCGATGATCTTAAAGGTCTTTTCCAATCTAAATGATCCTGTGATGCTAAGAACCTTCTCATCTTTATGAACCAACATGTTCATATTTGTAAGAACCAGCAGGGCTCTTCCATACATCCTAGTTGATGCACTGAACACCTGTGCAAACACAGGAAAGTGTCTAATGCAGTGTGCTGTGATCTAAAGATGCCATTAAATCAGAATTGGTTTGATTGTCATTAGTGAGAGGTGAAACGTGCTTAAACAAACATAACTGCACCTACTCCAGCGTTGATGTAGGGTTGCTCTGAGTTGCAGGCATATAAGCCAGTGACATCCAGCAGTTTTATTGGAAACACACAGGGCTGGTGTCCTGTGTTTCTGTTCCCCTCAGCAGAGACCTGGCATGGGTAGCTCCATTCTGGCTCCTGGTGAAGTCTGCAGAGAGGTTTAAAGCAATGGTAACTTTTACATTTTTATTAGGTAGTCAGGTAAAGGCTCATACTATTTTGAATACAGACTATCTGTATCATGTTTCATGAAACTCAAAGACTATGAAGCGATTTCACACAGAGAGCTCTGATTACTACAGCAATAATTTCTTTCTACCATCCTTTCAAACATTTATTAATAGAAAAAAATCAGTTCAAACTGTCTTCCCATCACACAGAAGATGTAAGTGTTCACAGTATGAACTTTAAAATCACATCTGATTAGTTAATGTCAACAATTATTACTGTACTGTCAATTGAGATTTCTATTGTCCTCCACTGATCTCAGTCTCCATATACTGTGCAGTGCACATCACTTAAAAGATAACTTTCCTATGCCGACTGGCTAGGGATGACTTTCTGTACTGATGTCAACTGGCAGTAAGTAAAACAGGAAAATTTGGCACATTTTCCTGTGCATATTTCCCCGTGACAGGCTCCTGCCTTGCTGCTCAGCACCAGTGGGACAGCATCTTTAAGGATATAAAAAGTCATTCAAGGAGGCAGCAGGGAAGTTATAGCAAGAGATCCACTTGGTTTAGTTTCTTATTCTCTCATTTCATAAACCTTTTGGCACATGCAGATGGCATTTTTATATTTTCATCCTGACAGAAATAACTGGTACCTCCCATGAGAAAAGACACAAAAAGAAGGAGCTAAAAGGTCAATTGTAGCCTAGGTAAGATATTGATAGTGCTGCACCTGGTGTTTGGAAGGCATCAGGGCTTCTAAACTAGTTCTTCTAGTCTGCTAGTGTCAGGAATCATATTACTCCAAGAGGAAAGGTAAGGCAGCCTCTGGCATTTTGGCATTCCTTCTCTCAGTCCTAATTAAACCTGAATACTATTTACAATACTATTTAAATTCTGATTGACTGTATTGTGGCCAATCTAACCTGGCCCGTATTGCACCTAGATTTCAGAATGGGTTGAATTACTTTACACTATTTATTTCTGAAGAGGGGTTAATATGAACTGTAGCTGCCAGAGCTGTGAATGGGATGATCACATCAGTCCCCACTTCTCTTACAGTTCTTCCACCCTGTACTCTGAGATCTCTTAAGGGGGACCAAGACATTTAGACACCTGCATCCCAGTGAAAGGGAGGGACTGACTTTTAGCTCTGCAAAATCCACCTCTCAGGTTCACAGGTGCTGAAGAAGACTGAGGAGACTCAGTCCAGCTATTCATTTTGCTTAAGGTCATATAACACAACCTCAGTCTTGAGTAAATGTGGACTCCTTGCACTTATGTCTTTTGTGGTACAGTATGGTTTATTTCTATTTTATTTCCCAGATCCTTGGAAGCTCTATATACAGAGTAGACATCTGGACTCCTACTTTCTCTCTCCCTGTTCCTGCCTCCCTTCCCCCGTAGCAGTAATCCCTTTCTGTGCTGCACGCAGGAGAAAATGAGTCTGTCTGTACCTCCTGTGCACTGCTGCCAGGCCATTTTATGTAAGCATCCTTTTCTACTCTCCACTGCAGGACAGCACGTCCTGTTGGAGGCAGTCGTTGTCTTTAATCTGCGAATGTAAACATACAAATTACATTCTATTCTGTCACCAGTGTGCCCTGGATTACAGGCATGCTGTCATATCTGTGCTGCTTTCCCTGGGCTGTGCTGATCACTCTCCTACTGAGCATGTGGCATCAGATCACTTGTCATCAATGATGTATTGGCTGGGATAAGTTCCTTCCCCTCTCTTTCCAATGCTTTGATACATCAAGCTGCTCCTTTCAACCTTCTGTGGGAAGCTTTAGCATCATCCTTCTACTCTTTCAGGGACATAAGGAGTTCTCAATGGGCAGGCTGGACTCTCTGTGGTTGTGATCATATTTGGGAGTCTCTCCTCTGCCCTTAGAATTTTCCAGTGTTTTACTTTCATGGCAGCTCCCCAGAGTTGCCAAAGAGTGGAGAGAAGGTTTGAAATTAAATGCAGCTGTCACTAAACTACTGTCTGGCCTGACTGCTCCAAACAGCTTAATGACAATGAGACCAAAGTAACAGAAATGTCTATCTGGGGCAATTCCTCACCTCACCCTTTTCTTCTTCCACAGGTAGAGCTGCTTTTAGGACAGGAAGTGGAATTATGTATCTTGAGATTAGCCAACAGCTGGACTCTTATGCAATGTCTTCACTGCTAGGGGTAGGTGTGGGAGCAGTAGGTGTGTATCCACACAGATATAGGTGGGGGAATACAAGCTGCAACCTGCTATGTTGCTGACTGTTCCACTTGCCTGTATCTATCGTGTTGTGGCTGCAAACTCAGAAAGATGAGGTTACAGGCAAGATCTCAATATGGGGTAAGTGACAGAATTACAGAATATGCTGAGTTGGAAGGGACCCACAAGGACCATCGAGTCCAACTCTTAACCCTGCACAAGACCATCCCCAAGAGTCACACCATGTGCTTGAGAGTATCATCCAGATGCTTCTTGAACTCCATCAGGCTTGGTGCTGTGACCACTTCCCTGGGGAGCCTGTTCCAGTGACAAACACCCTCTGGGTGAAGAACTTTCTAATATCCAACCTAAACCACCCCTGACACAACTTCAGGTCATTCCCTCAGGTCCTGGTCACCACAGAGAAGAGATCAGTGCCTGCCCCTCCTCTTCTCCTCACAAGGAAGTTGTAACTGCAATGAGGTCTCACCTCAGTATCCTCTTCTCCAGGCTGAACAGACCAAGTGCCCTCAGCTGCTCCTCATACAGCTTCGCCTCAAGGCCCATCACCATCTCCATTGCCCTCCTCTGGACACTCTGTAACAGCTTAATATCTTTCTTATATTGTTGTGCCCAAAACTGCACACAATATTCAAGGTGAGGTCACACCAGTGCAGAGCAGAGCTGGACAATCCCCTCCCCCAGCTGACTGGTGATGCTTTGTCTGATAGGAGTGTGCTAACAGCAGAGGGGAAGGATCCTCATGGTGATCATATCAGAGCTGTATGTGACTCCTCTCTGATGGAGAGCTGCAGGCAACATGATTTTTTTAAGTGCAGATTGCTCCTTTCCACCCAGTGCCTGAGGTTTCCAACTCTCACTATGTTTGGCTGCACCATGGCTGAGAAAGGCTCATGCTTTGCACGGCCATTGAAATCCTTGCTGCAGGCTTCTGGACTGGGGGATTAGCAGCTGCCTACACAGGGTGTCAGAACCCACTTTACCTCATGTTCAGGTCATGCAGCATGGGCTTGAGAGCAGTACCAGAGAAGATCAAGCATCCTAACATTGAGGAGGGAAGGGAATTTACTGGGAGGTTGCAGTTTTCCAAGTGAGATCACTCATTTTGTATTCATGTGCCAGTTGCAAGTAGAGGGTGGCAAGAGAAGGGAGAAACACGATGGTTCATTCAGTCTTTAAATTAATAAATATAGGCAAATGGTACGCAAAATGTTTCATCATTTGACCTTTATCTATGCCAGGAGAAAAAGAATGGCAATACTGTACTTCAGCTGTGCTACCTACTCTGAACCAACTGAATTTAGGGGGCCCAAACTTGAGAATCTGGGCATCTTCTCAACCTCAAGGTGTGGCATGGGCAACCAAAATGGTGCTGCAATGAACAAGCCCACAAGTGGGACTGATGCCCAACTCTCCCTCACATCAGCATTGCACAAGCCTGGAAAATTTCCGCATGATGGGATCCAACAGTCTGCTTTACCTAATGCCAAAACAAATCTCTAAACACATATTTATTTGCACTACTTTGAACACACCAAAGTTGAGGAGGTTTGAAGTAAAGGATGGCTTACAACCAGTTAGCTGCATTTATTGTACACGATCTCTTCTACTGGATCACTAATTTCTGTTGGTCGCACCAGATAAAATTTCCTAATATAACCAAAGCCCAAACAACAGAGCAGGCTGCATCCCAGGCTGTGTACTAAACTGCTCTTCACTTTCTTTCCAAGTCCTTGTCTTTCTCTCATTTTTTCTCTCTCTCATTTCTTTTTTCCTTTCTTTGTGCAGGGAAGAGAAATGATTGCTAATGAATTGCAAGCATGGGGTATGGAAAGATCAGTTAATATGGCCCAAGTATTCAGTAAAACAAATACATTAAAGTGATCAAGCAATAAATGAAAATAGACCCAAAGAGCAGGTTCCACTGAGAAAACATGTGAGAATGTAAATTAATGTGACTTGATGAAACTTGAAATGTCATAACACAGCAGGGCATACAACACATCAGAGGAAATGTGAAAATTATACTTTTTTCCTGAAATCATAGTTTTCAAAAATAAGTGGCTTTTAAATTCTTCTAAAAATATAATAACAGAATTAGTGTCAAGAAAAAGGTTATTGTTGTTTATCAGACTGCAGGCTCAGTCCTTGGTGGCTTTTCACAAATATCCTCTTTTATTTCTCTGACTATACAATGGGAGCAGAAAAATCCGGAATTCTTTCTACTTGTCTGGTTCCTCCTTCTTCTTAACTTTGCACAAGGGAATTTTTTTAAGTTGTTTGGAGGGTAAATGGCATGACTAGCCCATGTGTTGGGAAAGTCTTTCCTCTCTATCCATCATGAGAGATGTCAGATTTTTCTGCTGGCTTCGAGGCTGGAATATGGTCCTCACTGAGGTCTGAGACATGATTAGAAAGGAAAGGATTCCTCCCTATACCACACCACAAAGCCAGCAGGTAGTATAAGAACATGTCCCTTTCCATTTGGTGAAGAGACAATTTCTGTAGGAAGAACACTGTGAGTGCAGGTCTGCAAAGCAAAAGAAGAAGTTGCCATACAGCACAGGATTGTTAATTTGCTTCTCTGACTGCAGTGACTGCATATGGAAAAGGCAGCCTCAGCCTCTTCCTCTAGCACTGGGTGCTCCATGGGAAGACCGTGCACTTGATTCCAGCTGGAGATGAGTATCCTTTATGGAGTGTGTTTTAAATGTCCCTCCCTGTGCCAATGACTGCCTCTCTGCACTGCTCCAGCTCAGATGCTTTCCTCAGTTTATTTGTTGATTTTTTTAATTCCCCGGTTTCCCTAATCCTCTTGAAATAACCCTTAACACAATGACTTTTATTCCATAGAAGGGAGTGACTATAAGCAGGACAGTCTGGATTACTAGGGGTTACCTGAGCACAAGGTATTCTTGATGCAATCCAACCCCATCTCTTTTCATGTAGAACTGCATGAATGTGGGATGATACTGTCCAAAGAGAAAGCTGGCAGACTCCTGTGTAACAAAGCCTATTCATAGCAAGTAAATGTGGGGTTGTCTTGTCTCTGGGCATACAGAAACTTCAGTTGGGAAGAAAGGGAAACTCTTCCAAAAGAGATGTCCTTTGAAAAAGTTTTCTCATTCCATAAGAATTGGTAGCAGAATATGAAGCAAAGCCATAGAAGTAGAGCCCCATCCACTTGCTTGGCAGAGTTAAGCTAAAGAAACCAGTTTGCTTTTGCAGTTCTCAGCATGTGTGATGTCTCCAAGATCCCTTTTATTTACTTATTTCTGTATATCATTGCTGAGGAAGATTATTAAACTTTCCTGTTATGACCCACCTTTGACTCAATATATTATGGTATTACTTTCTACACCCTTCACTCTATGTGCTTAGACAGGACTTCTGAAATATTTTGCCCGTGTTTCCTGAAAGAGGAGTTCGTGGCCTGCGAAAAACCCCTTCTGTCTCAGGAAGCCAGGGGAATGCACAGTGTTTACTCTTGCCTTGTTCTAATCAAACCTAACAAATGACCTTTCCCTGTTGGTAGACTTTTGGAAGTTCTTTCTAAAACAGTTTTATGTCTTGTCAGTTTGTCTGCATTACAGACAAACAGATTATCTGTCTGCTTGCATTTGAGCCCTAAGAGTGCTTTGCTGCCCATCTTAGTTTTTTTCTGGTGGGAGTGGAGAGTAACTGTTATTAGGACATTTCCAGAAAGATTTATTCTGGCTAATTTCTAATAGCTGCTCCCCTTTCCCTTTCCTGCTACTTTTACTCTTGTTTTGGGTAACAGCCTTTGCTTCTTCTTATTGCTTAGAACCAGCAACAGCAGAAGAAGAGACATTAACATCCTGCAGTGCAAGACATTTTTTAAGAAATGAACTTCATTACAAGCAACTAAGAATGACAAGTGGGAACGGAGCATCCAGGTGAACTACACCTCAGAATAACTTCAAAGGATGATCCATGGGGAAAAATCTGTACTACAAATCCTATCCTGTATCATCTCAGAGGGTAGAGCATCAACAGTGATGCCCATACTACTGGGATCACTGGTAGAGACCAGCTCTTTGGAAGCGTCTCACCAGGTTAAAAAGATTCAGTCACAGCAATTAACTGTGCATTGTTAAAGTCCTGGGATTGGTTTCAAATAAGTTTTGGAAAACAAACAACTTGCAAAACAAACAAACAAAAACCAGAAAGGGGGTGCAATATTTTGCAATTGCTTAATAGAAAATGTGATATTATAACAGCTTTTCTGCTGCAAAACAATTGTATGTGTCCTTTGGAACACTTACTCTTGGCATACTCTATTAATATAAAGAAATACTTTTTGCCAAGAGACCAGTGCAGTTGCAGGATTTATGCAATCATATTAAAAATTATTCATCCAGATGATACAAAACTTAGAGAGTGAAGAGCTGACCCCTTAATTCCCTGAGAATATTGGTTGCACTAGGATCAGGATTTCACTCGCATTTTATCTCTGACATACTCTGGTAAAATTGTTAATTATCACCCTGATCAGACTGACTTAAAATTCCTAGCTCATAGACAGCTGTCACAGCAGTACAAAGGATTCACTAATTTTAAGAAAAACAAAGTAAAAAAATTTTTAAGACATTTTGGATATTGCAGTAGCTTTTTATCATCTTAGTGATGATACAGTTGGAATTAAGGTACAAGTCTCAGGTAATATTTTGTGAAGCTTTATGCTTGCTGTCATTAGCACATTTTTTTGTCCTTCCTTCTCTGTGCATCTTTAAGCCATCTGTACAAATCACTGAGGTCTTGTAGTATGGTATTGGAGCATCTCTGTCTAAATCAATATGTAAGTCCCAATCCTTAAAACCAACAAAATTAAAGAGATCTCAGTTTAAAAGCTATTTTTAAAAGTGTCAGCCGCCTTCATTTTGCCATGACCTGCCTGGAAAGTGATGAAAAGAATGGATACAAATGAATAGGAACCGTAGGAACAGGGGGGGAAGGGCAGCCTGAGTTTTTTTCCTCAGGAACATGGGCTGGTGTCCATCAGGCCAGATTGTTGAGTACTGGTTCCTAACAACAGAAAACACCATGCTCCCACCGCAATCTGTACAAAATGGGATGGACTTAAACCTCTTATTTTTCATTCTCCAGCCATATCTCATTCCCTGCTGCTGCTTCATTTCCTTGTACTGTGCCCCTTACCACACTTGATTTGCTAGCCCCTGCTATCAGCAGCAACAACAGCAGCTCCCTGCCCATGCCAGGCTGTGTTCCTCTCTGGAGCAGATTCCGTAGTGGTAATATTACACATACCACAAAAGGAACATCTGCCTCATGCCATTCCTTCCTCCTCCAAACCACCTCTCCTATTTCCTCCTACTCCCAATCTCAATTTTTTCAACTTCAATATTCCCTTATATGTACTTTCCACCACTCATGTTTGCATGCGTTTTCTGAGCTGCTGCTTCTGAACTCTCAGGAACATTTTCCTTTCTTCTGCATGAGAGGTCAGCAGTGGGGCTTGGGTTCCCAGTAGCATCTGTTGAGTGCTGTTGTAGTTAGATGGGCTAAGAGGTATCACCAGTCCTCTCTTTGCAACGTTTCCAAAAGGAGGTAGATCATCTGAATCATACTGATCATTATCTTGTGAAATCCTAAAGGATTTTAAAGTGGCACCAGACATGTTTAAACACCTAAATGGTTCCCCAGTCGTGGTCAGCCAACTTCTTTCTCCAAAATTACACATTATCATTTGTTATTAGATCTCATAACTTGGCCATACCCAGCACTGTTCAGAAACATTAGTGGTAGAAATTCTCACTGCTCACATGAACTTGGAAGCTTCATGGAAGCTGCCAAAGCCAAAGGAACTATACCCTTTATTATTCTGGCTCATGACATGACCTGCTGTTGTAATCTGTGCATCTTCTTATGCCTTCAGATTTCTTGTGCATGTCTTAAGAGCAAAAACCTTGGAATAAGGATGGTTTTCTCAGCACAGAGTTATACTTCAAGGTGTAAGTAACAGAATATCTCAAGTATAACCCCCAAAGGACTGTCTAGTTACACTACTCAATTTTCAACTCACCTACTTGTCTCTGTCACTTACTTAACCATTCTGTAACATTCTGTTTGTAGGTTGTATTACCCATTTTTGACAGAATGACAGTGTTCACATTGCTGTGAAAGGAAGGTGGACTGGATTTCAACTGGATATATAAATTAAACGAAACAAGAACGATTATGATGTACCTTGTGAGGAGGAAATACCAAATTGCATCTGATTTGACCGGCCTTTCCAAATAAAGTGTTGAAGTTGAGTTTAGGTATGTTTATGTTAACTGATGTTATGCATATATATTTTTTCATAATTGTTGCATAAATTATCGTATCCTAATAACTATTTATTTTAAAAGATTGAGTTGTATTCAAACACCTGCTCAAATGTTGTGTATTCAATCCTATACACATATCATGTATTTACTAGCAGGAACTTGGGAATTAAACTATTGATAAAGTGGTAAAGACAGGCAAGAGGCAAATAAGGTATCCTAAATGAAGGCCAGTAAAGCCATACTGCTGTGTTACAGAAGTCTGTACTCCATTCCCTGTACCATAGGAAAACTGCTTTTGGATATTTCCAGATTCTTCCAGTGGTCTCCACTGCATCCTTTCTGTGTCTCATGAAGGCAGACTTCTTTATTCACCCTCTACTTATGGCATGGCCAAAATTGTCCTCCTCCTGCTCCCCCAGCCAATCTGTGGCTACAAGTGTCATGGAAACAAAATGTGCTGTTCATCTGTTTGAAGTAAGCGGACGTTTTTGATCAGTAGGAATCTCTTGTCTCCAGCTCATAAGGCCTTTGAAGAATGGCCTGTCACTCAGTGTATATGTACAGCATTTAGCACAGGGGGGCTGCCCCACTGGGGCCTGGGGGTGGGATTGCAGTACAAATGTTAGCAGTGCAGGTTTGTGGTAAAATGATGAACTACAGAGCCACGTGGCACCATTTATCTCACAGCCCTCACTTCAGAAAACAAAGCATGGAATATAATAATTCCTAAAGATGTATATTACTTTTTTTCCCTCCAATTTTGTCTTCTTTAGAGGGGAAGTGTATAACCACCATGGTAAATTGTGACTAAGAGGGTTGGTACCATTAGAAAACAGGGCTGCAGAAAAATATTTGTTTCAAAATATGAAAATGCTTAAGAAAGCTTCACTAGAGGAGGCTGAAAAATACTTGATGATAATCTGCCCTCAGTCTAGGAAGAGTAAGATGATGCTGATAAAGAAACATTTGAAACTTGAGCATTTGTCAGTGGTGTTAGGGTTTTTTAATTAATCAGCTTTCCAAGAGCACTACAATTTATATCTGCATTTGGCATTTAGTCATTGCAGATAGTAAACTGTATTTAGTAATCTTGCCTCTTTCTCATGAATCTTCTTGACAGAGAGACAGGAGCTGTACATCTGCCTGAAGCCAAAGAGATTCTCTCACACATGAGGAAACCTATCATCAAAAACAGACCAACCAAAATGATCCCCTAAAGTCAGAAATCCTGTGATAGCAACGCACAAGAGAGCTGAAAAGGGTGGGAAAAGGAGCAGGACAGATGATGGGAAAAAGTATGCAAGGTGGACCAGAACCCACAAAGGGATGGGGAAGTCAGGTCTGAGAGCAGTGGAAAGGCACAGGAATAAACAAGGCAGTTTCCCACAGACCTGAACATGCAATTGGCCTTTTGTGTCTCACTTTATCTGTCTCCCACAGGGAAAAGTCTGTCATCTCATCTCCTGGGTTACTGGGAAGGAGGGGGGCTTTCCAGTGCATGTGTGACTGGGAGCTTCCAGCTCCTCCTCACACCACCACTTGCTCTGCTGCTAAATGCAATATGCTTTGCCATTACCTAGCTGTAATTTGTTAAATTGTTATAAAGAACTTTATCACTATAAAGGAAAGCTTCAGCTGCTGAGTTGAAAGGCTTGTTTCAAATGTGAATATTCCACATGAAAGAATTTCTCTTGTTTCAAACAATTTGCATTTTCCTTACATGTTATTGATCTGATTGAACAGTTCCCAGATCAAAGGCATGCTGGTAAATGAGCAGCCAAGGTGGCAATATGCGAAGTGGACAGCTGTTAAGAGAGCAGCTTAAATAATTGCCCAAGGATTTATTTGGTAACATGATTAATGATTATGGAAATATGATGACATGATACCAAAGAGTAGTGTGAAGTGATTGATGGGGAAGTTGGATAAGGCCAAGCTTAGATACCAGAGTATGGGAAACAGTAATATAGCTTGTACTCATGGTACATGGGGCGCTTAGTTGTGAAGAAATTTTGATATTCAGTTTTGCCTTCTGATAAGAACTTAAACTGCAAAATATCTTGTGTAATATTTCCCTTGTAATGAGGTAGGGAAAAAACCTTCCTGCTAACACTGCATGGTAACAGCAGGATTGATGAAAAAAGACACCCTCATTTTTTTTTAAAATTCCCATAAAACTTACTGGAAGCTCATGCTGCTGTTTTAATTAGCACCTGAGAAAACTATACATAACACATTAAAGAAGAAAAAGATCTGTTTGTGGAATTGGCAGTAGTTTGCATATAGACAGCTTTTTTTCCTGGGTTTTTGTGTTTTTTTTTTAACCTCCAGCAGCCAACAGTAGTGTAAATGCAGAAGATGGGAAAGCAGAGGACCAAATTGCAGGCTAGAGTGACTCCACAGCAAAATTATTGCAAACTCTCGGAGCTGATACTCTACTGAAAGTTGTATGAGATTCCTATTCACTCTGCATTGGTGGGTGATGCAAACCCTCCTCCTCCTCCAAAAATTGTTGTTGAAGGCTCATGAAACAGAAGGTAATATTTGAAAAATTAATAAAAAGCTATTACAAAACGCGAAACATTAGCGGACAATTTTAGAGGTGAAAGTAGGCAGTAAAATCCTCAGTCCAGGAAAATAGAATGCAGAATTGTTACTGGCTTCAGCTTGGGCAGGATTCCATGATGGTTTGGTGTAGTTTATTTTGTTCTTAAATTCTATTTTCTATACTGAATATAGTTGAATATAAATAGGATCCTACACTGGATCTGAGACATACAATTTTTGTGTGCCAGAGACTTCGCTGCTGTAAGTGAGGGGACCTTATCAAAATTTTCAGTTGTGTTGCAGCAGATGACAGCTATTAGTCCCAGAACTACAGCTCCTGCCATTAGGTGGTTGTGGTATGACAACAATTGTCATAGCTTTAAAAACAGAGTGATGTGGGTAGAGCTATTTAAATGAAAACAGCATTGCTCATGCTAGGCAAAGCAGACAGTTCTGGAAAGACATATCTATATTTGAAACCTTGAAAATGCTGTTAATCTCTTCAGGGATGTGAGACAACAGCAGAGATGGTGTAGGATTTGAGAGAGATACCAAGAAGCCTGGTATTTCAAAGCCATAATCTAGTTTGCAAGCCTCAAGAGTGAGTATTAGTGAGATCACAGTTTTGGTGAAGAATTTTCACAACAGAAGGCAAGAGGTGGAGTTGGAACATCCACTGGCACTTAGGGACAGAGTCATTTGTAGCCTTAGGTGGGTGACCTGGGTGTTATTCACGTGCAAGATTACGTATGGGACAAACCCCCAAATCCCAGAAAACTGGGATCTCTCTGCAGCCCTTCCACACAAGCCAGGTGTGTCAACTCTGCCGGCCCTTCTGAGAGCTGTTTTAAGGCAATCACAAATGATGGTTTGCTATAGGGTTCACATACCATTTCACTATTTCCAAAGTGTATCCTGTAACTACTGTGCGGCAAGGACTCTGTCTGTCCAAGTGTCTCTGCTGCAGTCACTGTGTTAGAACCAGTGAACTATAATTTACAGCCTTGTGCGCACCTGAAACCAAATCTGTAGTGTCTTTTTATTTTGTTCCAGAGATTTGTTCTTTTAGAGCTTCTCTTGAATATCAGACTGCTGACACTGGCTTTTTTTTTTTAACTAATTATATTTTATAACCAGCATCAAACCTGGCCCAGCCCCACCCGGCTTCTGCAATGCACCATGGCAAATTCTGTGGTACGTAGGGATTCCTGCGGTGGCATTATTTTAAAACAAACAAACAAAAAACCCCACAAAAACAAAAATAAAAAGGTTTGTAACTGATTTAAATGTGATTGGAATGGTCTTGTTTATCTACTTTGCTATAGCATTTATTTTTATACACTTTGTTGACTGTTCCAATCATTTCGTTTCTCAGTATTTTTTCAGCTGCAGGTTGTGCAAGCCTACACCATAGAAGTTTGGAAAGCATGTTAATACCACTGAAACTGTGCAGGGATCAGCTGAGGTTTTCTGCATCAAGCTGGGGTGGAAATGCTTATGATACCCTTGTTTTGAGAAGGTCTGACTGGACAGGTGCTCTCTCCTTTCTTGCACTCTGCCAAGACCATAGCTCATTTCTGGCCAGCCCAGCTTTCACATCCCCTGGCAACCCCACTGGTGTTTCAGGTCCCTAGAACTCCCCCACATACCCCAAACAGGCAGTCCTGCTTCCAGGTGACCCTCAACACCCAGAGAAGTGGGAAGATGACTCCAGTGTTGCCTGGCTCCTGGACTGCTCCCTCTGGTATCTGACTGCTACGTGACTTGGCAGCCCAAGACATTTTTTCAGCCTGCCCATTTTTCTGGCTAAGACTCTCCCATGAGGAGTCCTTTACACATTTAATGGGAAATTTTGCAGTTCCACTCCATTTTATATTTCTACTTGAGAATTTAATTTTTTCATTTAGTTACCCCAAAGCAGTTATTTAGCTGCAGGACAGGAATTCAGGTAAGAATGAATGATCAAACCTTTCATCTGTGACTCCAGCTTTAAGCTCAGGTTAAACTGCTCTTGCTGTGTCTGGTTATAGCAATCAAATTATTAGTAAAAATATTAACTGAGATAATTTGAATCAGTGCACATGACTGATTAGTACTGTAGACATTATAAGAACCCAGTAGCTCAAGCAAGAAATGAATAAGGGTTTTTATTTTCCCATGTAATTTTTTTTCCACTGGAAATTTACATGGATTATTAATAAAAGAGGGAGCATTTGGTGTCTTTTGGAAGGCAGTGAGGTTGGTAACAAAGCTCCTTTCACAGAACACAAGATTGACTTGCATTGCAGGAATCCCTAAATCATTCTCAGATTGTGAATACTTGTTGGCATAATGAACCTGAAAGCTTCACACCCACTTCTGATGGAAAGGTGTGCAAAGCTACATTTTGCACACTTGTTGGAAGCTGTACTGATGGGCTGAGGACTGAAAAAGTAAATTAGTGTGAAGGCTCAGATCTGGAGAGGAACTGGAGTTGCCTGCATGAGGGGTTCAGTTCTATATCAGAATTGTGTCCAGTTCTGGGCTCCCCTGTACATGACAGATGTGGACATACCATAAGTCCAGCCAAGAGCCATGAGAATGACTAAGGGATTGGAGCACCTTTCGTGTGAGTGGAGGGTAGAACAGCTAGAACTGTTAAGCCTGGCGAAGAGAAGGCTCAGAGGCAGTCTGTCTGGAAACAATCCTCTGTAATGTGCTCTAGGATGATCCTGCTAGAATAGGGAGGCTTGACCAGACGTGGTCCCTTCCAACCTTACCCATTCTGTGATTTGTTGATTCTGTGATCTTACCAGTGCATGTAAATACCTGATGGAAAGGAATGAAGACAAGGGAGCCAAACTCTTCTCAGTAGTGCCCAGTGATAAAACAAGAGACAATGGGCCCAAGTTAAACCACATTCAATTCAAACTGAACACAGGACTTTTTTTTTGACTTTGAGGGTGGTCAAACAGTGGCACAGGTTGCCTAGAGAGTTATGAGCCTCCATCTGTGAAGATCTTTGAAACCCAGCTGTACACGGTCCTGGGCAATTTGTTCCAGATGACCTTGCTTGAGATGAGGGGTTGGACTAGATGATCTCAAGAGGTCCCTTCAAACTCCAACCACTCTATGATTCCAGTGCTTCAAAACCCATATCCAGCTGGTCTTTAAATTCAGAACAGTGCTGCCAGTGGTGTGCCAGGAGCCCAGAGCATGTTGCTCCACCCTATGCACAGCATTTCAAAGGTACCAGATTTCCACCTCTGCTGGCGCACAGAAGTGCTTCAGTACTGAGAAGCTTCAGAAGCTGGATACGTAAGATCACAAACACCAGGTGTTACACTCAGGTTTCAGAAACAGGGATTCCCTTGTTAGCCTGTTCTGGTTAAACCTGGTAAGTGACCTGAGAACTAGCTTTAGGGACCAGCTATGTGGGTCCAAAGCAGCTGCTGCTCTTTTCTATGAAATGTAGTTAGAGGAAGAGTAAGCAGTGGCAGGTTATCTCTGCAGTAGCACAGTGGTTCTCTCTGTCAGAGAATCCAAAAAGATGTTAAGTTACATTATTTCCTCGGACAGAGATATTCAAACCCAAACCTTTCACTGCCTCAAAGCACCAGCTACAAGACTAGTCTACTGCAAAGTAGAAACATTTTCTTCAATTTTTCTGTTGAAATTACTCAATGTACTTAAAACAACTCATACTTTATTATACCAGACTTGGAGGATGACAAGCTGGCCTAAAATCTGAAATTTTTGCTTGGGTATGCAGCCCTTATCTGAGCTCAGTTTGTCTTGTAAAGTATCTACCTCAAAGTAGACTACAGCCACGTTACTGGGGTATTCCTGTGGGAGGCAGGAGCTGCGAGTATAAAACCTAACTAGAAAGACAAAATTAAGACCTTGCAGCACCAGGA
Organism: Pipra filicauda; assembly: GCF_003945595.2. Classification (NCBI taxonomy): domain Eukaryota; kingdom Metazoa; phylum Chordata; class Aves; order Passeriformes; family Pipridae; genus Pipra; species Pipra filicauda. The sequence goes on from NW_024104402.1 coordinate 426,049, forward strand.
ATTAAACCACACTGCTCTGCTAAGCATTCCCTATTGTTGTGACCACAAACTCTGGATGCTGGGTGTGGATGTTACTGCAAATGTTGAATTCTGCAGCTGTGGGGACTCCACTTTGGAAGGTGCACACTTAAAAGACAGGAGTTGCAACAGTAAATGACAAGTGTCCTTCTGGATCTTGGCTTTGTAGCTTAATCTCCAGTATGTTTCCTCAGATCAGAGCTGAGGTACTTCATCAGAAATGCTTGTGGAGGAAGGAGGGAGGAGATGACATCACAGTGCAGTATTGCTGTATTTGATTTTTGAATAGGTTCTAGTCATTAATGTTGTCACAACCCTGGAAACTTACTCAAAGAAGATATTTGAAGGAACACCTCTTTATTCCTGCACACACAAACACACACAAGCAAAGTTTTTTTGATCATGCTTTCAGATAAACAGCCACAGCAAAGCCTCAGCTTCATTTTAGCTCCATTTTAGCTCCAGGAAAAATATTGCTACTTCTGCCTGCAGCCTAAACAATTCACTTTGCTGCCAAGTGCCATCTCAAAAAGAGGAACAATATAAACTAATTTCATACCTATTCAGTTCAATAATAGGTATTGTTCTAACTATACCTCCAGTGATAAAAGACAGAATAGCTTATTTGCCATTGCTAAGCAACTGTTAAAACAGTGTGTAGAATTCAGCCAGCTCTAATGGGCTGATAGGAATCAGTGTCTGAAGTTCTTGTTTGCATTCGGAAGTCAACAATAATTGTACTTTTCTATTAACATTCATTTAATCTGGCTGCACCAGATTCAATCAGGATTCTGTCTTAATGGTATTCTGAATGCTCTGCTCTGCCTTAGAAAAAAATATTTAACCATAATGTATTGACCTGCTTTAATCCTCTTGTTTTGTTTTGATGTAGTGATGAAGGTAACACAGGAAAAATAAGGTAATATGAAACACTATGCAGAAATAAAAGCTGATAGTATGAACGGTATTAAGTGGCAGGCAGAATTTGAGGTATTTAGGTAACATTCCATCAATCACAAGATGGCATGAAAAGACATCTCAAAACCCCTGTATTTGGAAAAACAGAACCTAGACAAAACAGAGGTAAAAGCCTAAGTGCGTAAAATCATGGGATTTTTTTTCCAGCCTTAATTTATGAGTTCAGAATTTAGTCATTTCTGTATATGATTTAGGAGAAGGGACTTTCTAGCTCTGATCATGCCTTACTGAGATAAGGAATGGGCAAATGAATAAATGCAAAGGAGGAAATGTTGCACAAGAGGATCCTGCATTCATAAGCATTGCTTTGTAGCTGCAGAATTATTTCTGTTACCTAAAAGGAGAATGCATTATTATGAGAGGATGATATCTCTTCAGATGCTCTGTCCCCTATCTGAAAGTAAAGATGTGTAAGTAAGTAACAATGCATAAGCAGAGGGACTGAAGCCATACTGATGCTGGAGCTGGAAATCTGTACTGGTACTCAGCACTGCTCCTTTGCTTTTACCGGTGCATAAACATATGATTAATGCTTGCCTGTGTGAGCAATCCTATCACATTCAGCAGAACCACCACCATTCTCTGTTAAGTAAGTGCTTAAATGCTCTGCTGGCACAAGCTGAGAAAATCAGCACTTTGTCAGCTGGAGCCCATGCAGGTGAAACAACACTTCCTTGCTTAGCCCACTGCGCCTCACACCATGACTTGCAAGTGACAGGTCTTTGTGTAACAACAGAAGAATAAGTGCTTTGAAATAAGGACTTCAGCCAGTGCCTGAGTCAGAAGACTAGCTCATCACATAACGATATGAAAATGTGGGGTAAAAAGTTGAGACTGTCCCTCCGCGAAGCTTACGGCGGTGTCTGAGTCACCACAGGACAAGAGAAAGCTGCAGGCAATGGCATGCAAAGTAGGCTGGGTCTGAATTCTCCTCTTATGTAACTCCTACGTTAGCATCTTCTCTGCTCCATATATAAACTGGAAAACATTAAAAAGCTGTTACTGAAAGTAGAGCTTTTATTTATTAATTTGTATGAGCCAAATGTGACTTAAAACATTAGATATTTTCCACACAAGCTTTAGTACAGGACCAGGCACTTGCCTTCCTGGTATTGACGAGACCATTTATTTCTGGACTCATTAAAAGGATCTTTGCACCCCCTAGTGTATAAGAATTTGCAAGAAAACATATTCTTCTAAAAGCCTTAGCTGAATGAGGATGTTTAATATTAAACCATAATAAAATCTCTCTGCTACAATCTTAACAACTTAGAGAGAAAGAATTGCAAGCTCAAAGATCATCCTAGATGTAATCCCTCATGTCCCTGCACTCAACAATTGTAGAACCTGAAAATGAGTTCTACTGAGTTGGATTTTTATCTCACTCTAAGGTATCAGGGATTTACAGTTAAAAAATGAGACTGTACTGAAACCAGAGAATTCAAATCCAGAGCTTTCTGAAACTCAGGGATGTTGCATCCAGCTTCAGCACATTAGTGAGATAATGTCTGTAGCTGTGTTTCAATGAAGGACTGGATCTGGACTTTACTCAATTTAACAGAAACTGTGAAAATGAGAGGCAGCACTTAACTTGGAGTGGTTCTCTAAGAACTCCTGCCCAAATTGTCAGAAGTTAGTAGACTTCTAAATTCTGAAATGGCCTGCATCCCATTATTTGGAGTTAGATTTTAAAAATACCTTTGAAAAACTTCTTACAGCTGTGGATTTCTTTCTCTTTCTTCAGATGTGACTTCTCTTATGTTCATGGTGTTAAACAAGGTAGATCTAGTCCCTGAGATGAACCAATTGAGCTTCCCTTCTTGGGACCCGAAGTGGCAGTTCAGCTCTGTGTGTTCACTGTGAGTCTGGAACCTGAGCCCAAGAACCTGGGTGCTCTTGGAACCAAATCAAACCAAACCCAAGTGCTGACTGTGAGCATGGAAAGGGAATGGCTTATGGGAGCACTTTCTAGTCAGTCTTGCACTGACTTTTGAGGGTTGCAATGCACGACCCAAACCTTTGCAGCATGGTCTGGTATGTGCTGTTTGGCTGACTGTCACCAGTGCGGTCATGGGGAGGCTCTGATCTGACCAAATTACATATACCTGTTTTCAGGAATTCCCCTGCTCACTCCTCCACTGAAAACAAGATTTAAGCGTTTCCCCTGAGATGTCTGAAATCCAGTCACTGCAGCCTTGGCAAGTGTCTGACAATCAGAAAAATGATACTACCAAGGGAAAAAAGCAGTCTGTTTCCATTATCCAAGCAGAATTAAATGTAAAAAGCAAACAAACTGCATAAATGATGAAAATTAAATTAGATTTTCAGATCTGCTTTCATTATCTAAGTAGTTTCTTATAATAAATGTATTCTAAAATATGACTTTCAGCCAGTGGTATTTAGTATATTAAAACCAGACTGATTTTATTTACTGTACTATGCTTGTTAGCTCCTCCAAGCCACTTTATTCTGTAATTTTAAATTAATTCTTTGGGCTTTTTTTCAAAAAAAGAAACTTGGCTTTTTGACAGAATAGTCCTTAATAAGTCACACTGAAGATACTGCCAGGAGCTGTGATGACTTTTATCAAGTATCCTTTTCTTCCAGAAGAATGGAGTCATTGTGATATTAATGCAGAGTTCTTTTTGTCATTTGTGTAAATAAATAATAATAATGTAATACATGAAAAGAGCCAGCATATCACTGCTAAGTGTCCCCAAAGAGTTACATTTCAAGGCTCAGTAGCACCACTGTGATATAAACCAGGCAAATGGTATAATGAGAACATGTTTTAAAAGGTATGCTAACAATAAAAAAATTATACTGGTATGTGCAGGTGTCGATTTTAAAAGCAATTCTCCATCTATATCTGGAAAATTAAATCTATCTCCTTCGGAATCTGGGCTAGTTATTCGAAAAGTTGGGGGATTTTTGGTTGTTTGTTTTTTTTTTTCTTTTAAAACTAAAAGCCCTGATCTTTCCATATCAATTAATTTCTGGTTGGAGCCTTTCTTTTTCACTATCATAACTAGACACCCACAACTGTGATTTCTGTTAGACAAAATTCCAGCTGGAAAACTAGTGAAGTTCACAAATTCTTCATTGTAATTAAGAAAATGCTGGGGCCGTGTCTCATTTCTAAGAACAGAAAGAAAAAGTACTTCCTTCCGTAGGTTTCACTGAGGCAGGGCTGTGATTGTATCACTTAGTCCTGGCCTCTAAATCTCTCCATGGCTCATGAATATAGGTCTGGGGTTCCTGGTCACTGGGTGCAGAAATATTGACTGTCAGGTTGAGGTTCAAAGGCAGCTTGACTTGGCGATGGTGAAGTCATCACTCTCACGGCCTGTTTGAAGTGAGCTGCTGCAGTTTTAATTTACAGTAGACACTACTATTGACAGTAACCAAGCAGGAGCAGGAGAATGCTTGAAGTTTCACCAAAAGGCCCGAGTGAACACTTGAATTCGTTTCCTATCTAAAATTGAGATGTTTTAGCAGGAGAATATGGTGGTATTGGTATAGGATCTGTTACCGGGACATAGAACTCCTAGCTTTCAATTAGAATTGCCCCAGGACTCTAAATTAGCTACCTAAAAGCAGTGCAGATAGGAAACAAGAAGAATTTTTATTATAGATAAAAAGAAGTCTTGTGCAAGCCAGCAAAATCTGCCCATTGCACCTGTCATTTTTCAGAGGAGGCGGTCAACATAAAATGAAGGTAGTGATGCACAGCTTTCTGGCGATTCAGCTGAAATCAAACAAAGAAATGGAAGATGTGATAATTCCCCCACTCCAAATAGTGAAAATAACTGAGGAACTTGGAGCTATCACATGGCTTGCCATGAAATAGATTTGGCTACATTGAAATTCCATATAAACTGAAATGGGCATCGGCTCTTGGGGCTCTCAAAAAGATTGTCATTCCTTCCTGGTCTTCCAATAATGCCCAATAGCAGAGTGAGTTCTTTCCACTCCTTATAACGTTGCACTGTGCAAAATTAAAGTTATAGATGAGACAGATCCCTGCATTGATTTTATAGCCAGGATTGCCTGAGATCATACTCAAGGGTTTGATGTATCTTTCCTTTCTAGGGAAAACCGGTCCTACTCTGTTGTTGATGAGGTGCTGTATATTGGTTTTTATTTAATAACCTGTTCTTGTCCCTTTTGAATGTCTAATATGGTATTTCATATGAATATTAGGGTGAGTATGAATATTGTTCACAGGGAAATTTTTTCCTGCTTCAAGGAAGTTGAAGCATTTGAGCCTTTGCAAAGATCCAAATACTTGGTCAGATTTCCCAAAAACCTCATGCAGCTATTATTCCAAGAGATGTCACCTTAAAGTCTTGGAGAGAAGGCATTACAGTTAATGCAGTTTGGCAAGTCAGTGTAATGTTCACTGCATTACCTTGACGTGGTTTTAATGGAATGAACAGCATGCACTCTGTATCAGGGAAAATTACCTGTTGACCCTTGCTGTAGCTTGATGCCTATTCTTAACTGGATAGCTATGAAATGGTGTGGAAAATCTTATATGAACTCCACTCCCTCCGGCTCTGTCCCATAGGAAACTCATTTCCTATCAGCTTGCCTATTAAAAAAAGAAAGAAACTTGCTTCGGTGTTTTCATTTGCTACAGTATTATTTCATATAGAGAATAGAGCTCCCTGGTGAGCCTTCCTCCTGGCCTACCCCCTAATGGAAAGATAAACCAATAATGGAAGTGAATACAGAAAGAATTAAAGATAGGGAAATGCAAAGGGACTTTTTTTTATTGTGATGAGAAGCAAAAGAGACTGTGGCAGTCTCTTTGCAGGAAGCAGTCTTGGTCCATTCTAAGAAAATTCCTTCTTCACTCAGAAAACAGACTTGCAGAGTGAACTTTATATCTAAGTAATGTGAGAGAACTAAATTTTACCCTCCTGTGTGAATAAATAGATTAATTGTGAGGGACAGCTGGAAAATGAATTTCATATTCTTGAAAGACGGTGGATGATGTCAAAATCCTCTGTTGATTCACTTCAGAAGGTCCTCTTCCAAGGACCTCATCCCTGACCAAAGGACCAAATTGGGAAGCAATGTGCAGGGCAAATCAATTTATTCCTTTGCTCATCTGTTCTGATTGCCAGGAAGATTCCCAGTCAGTGCCAGCCCCAGTAAGTGCACACAGCTTCAGAGATGCAACCATGCAATTTACCACTTAAGAGCTGGTACTTCCCTTACTTTGGTGGGTAATACAGGTTGGGGCAGATCTCTGGAGCCTCACACGCTGACACTCAAAACTCATCCCTTTGGACTCGTACCAGGAAACTTATTGGTCAGATGTCTGCATCACGGTTCCAGCAGGAACATTCCGCTTTGGCACCTTACTTGCCCAGCACAGGAGATTTTGCTATGGGAAAGAGGCAACTGGATGCAATGTAATGGGAGAATACGCTGTCAGGCACTGCTGCCCCCGCCCACACCTCATCTTGTAGGTCCTAGCCCATGCCATGTCCTGGTGAGCTCAGGAGCAGGACCAGTCTGTGATCTAAGGCACAGGCATGTCTGCCATGTGGCTAGATGTGACTAGATTTAGGCTCAAAGCTTCTAAGAGCCTGAAAGCCACAAGCTGGCGCCTCTGACACAAAAAAGACTAGCATGCCGCTCATGCACAGGGATGCTATTTTTGCAGCATGTTGTACTCATTAGGCAGGAGTGTCAGTGCCTGAAAAAGGTGGAAAACAGTAAAGAGGCAGGTCCTCAGTACCTCCCTTTGATGTCTCAGGTAACATGAAAGGCAGCCTATGCCACTGTTCTGGTACAGTGACATTAAAAAAAAATCAAAAAGAAATGGAAATCATCAACCATAGAGGAGATCCCGCAATTTGGCAGGGTTCCCAATCCACAAAGCTACTTTTCTGGTTTGTCCCATTAGCCCAACTGCAATATGTGCAGAAGCAGATTATGTATCGGGCCAAAATATTAACGTTCACAGCATTAATGCTTTGGAGCCTTTAAAATGAAGAGCACTAACAGAAAAATCTTTTCAATCCTTTCATATAAAATCCCACCGTTCAGAACTGACAAAAATAAATGCAGTGAACTTTCAGTGATATTGCACCATATAAAAATGTTATTAAAAATGTATTTGAAGGACTAGCTTTGTCAATACCAATGCACTCAAGAAAGGGAGGGCTTTCCAGTTCAGGCACTGCTGTTCAGACTTAGTGAGGGAGTGATTACTGCATAATAGATTCTAGCAGCTTTATGTTAGACAGCATTTTCAGACTTCCTATGCAAAGAATTGCCCTCAGTTATAGAAAGATGAGCTACTCAGTAATATTGAGGTGAAATAAGAATATGTGTTTAAAGAAATTCTGCCAACTAGATATTGGTTTGGCTCTGAAAATGTGTTTGAAAGATGGGGGGGAGAGATAAAATAGAGCAGTGTAGAGGAAGAGTACTGGCAGGAATGTTAATGATTTATTGGTTTATTTGTTGATTCTTATTTCCATAGTAATCAGAAGGGGTTTTAGATGTGATCTGTACATTCCCTAAAGTGATATGAACATATAGAAACAAAGAGCCAGTGCATGCAAATTTTAAAGCACAATTGCCTCCACTTTGAGAACAGGGTCCACTCTCTTATCCTGAATTCAGACATCTCTGATCTTGCCACTCATTTTGGACTAAATAACTGCTCGATCAAGATTCAGTGTTACTACTATGGGGTTTTGGTGCACGTCTTGCAGAACCAAATGAAAACCGCTCAATCTTGTTTTATTGCTGCAAATGAGCCTACAGTAAAGCAATAGCAAGAGAGAAAAAGCCAAAGTTTCAAACCTTTACATTCAATCATTTAAGATGATGATAAGAGAGGTAAGAATTTACTTTTAATTATCATGGTGGGGTTTTTTGATAAAGCTTTCCCTGAACAATGCAGGAAATACTTTACTCCTCCCACAGATATGTGCTGCCACTTTCAGTTCTTTTCTCCTTTTCTCCTTTTCACCTATTCCAGCTGGTGCATTTCTTCTGGTGTTTGAGGGAAGGTGAACATCTTTGGCTCCAGGATTCTGTCCCTGTTGAAGTGAGAAGGTAAGTGCCAACCCCCTCAGCTGTGCTGACAGCTCTCCCAGAGGTTTTGTACAATCCTGTCTTTGTGAGTCTCAACTCCTAAAGAAGGAGCTGTGTTCTGTATTGCTTTTTTTCAGTGCACAGCTGTCTGCTTTTTCCAGGTTAACTGAATGAGTGGAAATGCCCATTAGTTCTTAAGGACTGTCTTTCTTAAGGATGTGTTTTAAATACTAAATCCAGTACAATTGTTCTTGTTCAAAGAGGGTCCCTTTGTCCTATAGCTGGAATTTCTGGCAGCTCTTGCCCTACTGGTGACAGGTTCATCCCCCTCAGGACTTAAAAAACCTTGCTGAAATAATTTTTGGCTGTTCTGCCTTAGTAATGATGTGAGGTAGCAGAAGAACAAACAGGAAGTTTAAGAGTACAATATGGTAACATGTAACGAGTTTTCATAAAGGATTTTTTTTGTTTTGTTTTGGGCATTTTGGGGTGTTTGGGTTTTAAAAATAATGTTTAAATGTGTTCTGGGACTTCTTGTGTATTGATGCACTTGCATGACAGCCTCCAGTAGGGATTTCACTGACTTTTCAAAGTTCACAGACGGGCATATGGTAACTCAGGCTGAGCATGAAAAGGGGCACACAAGAGAAAATTGCATGGTCTTAGCAAGGCAATAGCATTTTTCTGTTTTCCAGGGTATGACAACGAACTATGACAATATTATCTTAATAACAAATAATCTGTAGGCCTTTTGTTTTCTACAATGTAGTGCTCTTAAACTTCCATTGCAGTACACGTGCAGATAGGACGCACGCATACCATCTAGAAAAGCATTAAAGCTGCCACTGGTAGTCATCATAGCTTTGAAGACTGAAAAGCCTGCAACCTGGCTTATTACTGAAATATGTCTCTAAAACAACACAGCAAATAATGCATGATTAACACATACATTTGTAATTTTTACAAGAATATCTTTGTCATGATGACTAGAAATACAACTTAGACTTTCTTGTTATTTCCAGCATTAGTAGAGAATTAGGATGAAATGCTTAATGGATTTAAACACTTAATCTTCACTGAATATTTTCACAATAATTCAAATTTACATGCATGTAATGAGTACCATTCAGTGAAGATGGACCTGCACCCTGTTGGTTTGTTGACTGTATCTACTATGCAGCTGCCCCGTGGAGCTTTGTTTTCCAGGAGCCAGCAATAAGTGTTTAGTGTTTAATTTCAAATTTCACTGCTGTCATTATTACAAACTATCAGGGCGTTAATGTGAAGGAATACTTGGAAGGAAAACTCTTCGGGCAGAGATCACATATTTATACATCTAGCGCCCAGGGTACTGCAGACCCTGATACTGCCATGGACTTTGGGGTTTATTTCTATAGCTTTCTGGTTTTTTAAGACTTTTCTAAGCCAAGCCAGGTTTATGAGCTATCCTATTGCATCTCTTTCCCATTTGCTGAGCCAAGTCAGAATTCTATATAAAGAGATAATAGTACAGAATCAAGACAGGGCCCTGAATATTACTTTCTGAAAGTTACATGACTGCAATAATTTTATCTGCCACTAAGTTTTAAAAAAATGTCCAGTCCACACATAAGTGATCAGAGGACTCTGCTTTAAATGATACCCAGCACTAGCTCTGGATACCAGCAGCATGCTTAAAAATGGGTCTGGCAGCATTGCTGCCTTCCACCTTTGAGCTGTTCTCTGAAGCTTCCACATTCCAGCCCTGAGTTCCAAAACCTCTGTGAAGGTGGTTTGCAGGCACCAGGTGAGAGAACTACCTGGAAACCTTCTCTGAGGTCCATACTCAGTGCTGAGGGGGGTCATGCAACAAGTGATGCTGAAACCCTGGTCAGCTCCTCTGGCTTGCCGCAGCCTAGCTCAAGCGTCCGAGGAACGCCCAACCTCTGCAGAAAAAACCCCACCTTCTTATACTGCTTTGTCACGACAGGGTTTTTTACTCCCAACCGCAGAAAAAAAAAACACCTTCTTATACTGCTTTGTCACGACAGGGTTTTTTACTCCCAACCGGTACAAATCAGGCTATATGTCAGACATTGGCCCACCCCCTATTTCTCCTCCGGTGCCTTTGCCGGCTCGGCCGCACGTGCGCCTTCCAGCAGGTCCATTTCTTGCTATTGCAGAGGGCCCTGGGACCCTCCCACGGCCCGGGCGCTCTCACGGACCCGCGGCCGGCTGGGAGCGCCGGGAGCGCCCGCCCGGTGCTGGCGGGCGAGGAGAGAGAGGGGCAGGGCGGCCGAGGCGAGGCGACAGACAGGGCGGCCGAGGCGAGGCGACAGACAGGGCGGCCGGCGCCTTGCCGGCGGGCGAGGAGCGGCTCCGGCGGGCCGCGGGCTCCTCCCGGCGGCGGCTGCGGCGCGGCGGTGGCGGGGGCGGTACGGCTGTGCCGGGGGCGGTACGGCTGTGCAGTGTCGGGGGCGGTACGGCTGTGCCGGGGGCGGTACGGCTGTGCAGTGCCGGGGGCGGTACGGCTGTGCAGTGCCGGGGGCGGTACGGCTGTGCAGTGCCGGGGGCGGTACGGCTGTGCAGTGTCGGGGGCGGTACGGCTGTGCAGTGCCGGGGGCGGTACGGCTGTGCCGGGGGCGGGCGGGTCCCGAGGCGCCCGGCAGGGGGCGGCGGGGAGGGAGGCGGACACTCGATAGACACAACCGGGGTGACTTCTGAGCGGCGGCTCCATAGCTCAGTGGTTAGAGCACTGGTCTTGTAAACCAGGGGTCGCGAGTTCGATCCTCGCTGGGGCCTCAGGGTGCTTTTGTCTTTTTCTTCCTAAGGTGGCACAGGCCTTGGCTGCACCCACGGGTAACGAGCCTGATTTTGGGTGTTTTGGTGGTGGCGAACTTGAGCGTGCGTGCGGGCTCCGGGGGCTTTTTGCTAAGGAAAACGCTTTGGAAACAAACGCATTTAGTAAAATCTGACTGTTAACAGTAATACCAAATTAACTCATGGCTGTGCTTCGTGCTGGCAGGGGGGTGGGGGGAACAATAACCTCTTTGGGAAGGAGCGTGGGGATGGCTTAGTAAATATTTGCACAGCTCGTGCCACAATTTCCCTGATGGCAGCTTTGGTAAAATGCTGTTAAGGGGTTTAAAAGGAACAAATTGCCCCTGAGTGGAGAATAAGCTGGACAGGATTATCTGAGTCTTCACAGCTTGTCAGGCAAGCCAGCCTGTTGGGTTTATTTCTGTGCTGGAGTCTGGACAGCGGAGGTGTAATGATTCTTTGCCTTTTTTTTTTTTTCTTTTTAGCTTATAGAAAGAACTAGAAAGCTCAACAAAAATCCTCCTGAGCACAACTCTTCAAAAATATGCATTTGTTTTTTTCAGAAACCTTGTCAGCAAGGTGTTTGGTTTCTAGCACTGCAAACACGACAGCAATTGTTACCGACATCAAACAGGGAGATTAATATATGCACTTGGTGAGGGGAGAGGACAGCACCTGCAGCACACAGGCTGCACGGGGCTCAAACCACCGCAGAGCTGTTGAACAGACAGGCAGCTGCCGCAGGTTGAGGCTCAGCCTGCCAGATGTGCTGAGAAGACCCGTGGGCTGCATCATAGCACTTGCAGCCCATATTATACCCCCACAGCTCCTATCACAGCTTCTGTCCAGCCTCCTTCCTCTGCTGAGAGTAGATCAGAGTTGTGAGGATGCACGGGGCTGGATGAGTTGCCATTGCTGAGGTGAGAGGAGGAGGAGGCTAACAGGCTATTTCCCCTGTATGACTGAATTCGTGCTGTGCCAGGAAGCCCGAAAAGCATTTGAATTTGCAGGGCTTTAGGGTACTTGCACATAAGGGTTTATATGGAATGACTCCTTGTTGGCAGCATTGCCTCCCCATTCCATCTGGGAAAACAGTGCTTCATCCTAATCTTGGTGTTACCCCCTGACTACTATCCTAGGCAATTCCTTGGTTCAGCAGTCCTCAGCTCCACGGAGGTGGTGCTAAAACCCATCCCCTGGGAGGATCTGTTCCCTCCAGGGTGTCCGGTCGAGGCTGGGTGCAGCGTTTCCCTATTGGCAGGGAACTGGGTCTTGCCATGGTCAACCAGAGCACTGCCAGATCCCTGGGCTGTCATAGGTGGCCTTCAGAAGTCATGCGTGTACTTCTAGAGGCTGCATGGTTTGCTTGCTCTCCCGCCGGCTCCTCCAGAACAAACGTGCAGGAGCTGAACTGCTGGGCCCGGCACAGCCCAGGGCGATCGCTGCCTGCGTGCAGGGACGGGCTGCGGCACTTCAGCCACGGGAGGGAAGATCATGCACCAGTGCTTGGCCGCAGTGTTTCCCACGTCCACCAAGTACTACAGGAACAGGGCTCACCTATACCCGTTTGTTGGAGCCATATATGTAAGCTGCTACGGGTGCCTTTCTAGAGTGCTGCCGGCATGCTCGGTGTGCCCTGAGAGCCTTGTGGACGCGGGAGTGGGGCTTCCATGGCAGGGCTGCCCCGCGGGAGCCCCGGGTACCGCCGGGCCCGGCGTTACATAAGCGGCGGAGCACGGCCGATGCCGCCGGAGGCCTCCAGAGGGAGAGCCGGCTCCTCCGACGGGGAGAGAGGAGAGGAGGGAGGGCCACCTCCGAGCGGGTGGAGCGCTGCCGCCGCCGCCGCCGCCGCCGCCGGGCCGTGGCCGTGCGCGGAACCCGCTCCCTCCGCCGCGGGGGTGGTCGCGGTGGGGCCGCGGGTCCCCCCGCACGGGGCGGGGCGGGGCGGGTGGTACAGAGCGGCGGGGAAGGCTGCTGTGAATCCAGAGTCTTCTGCGGATGCGGCCGATTTTTCATTTTCCAAAGATGTTTCTTCACAATTAAGCAGAGCGTGTTTTAAAACGGCAGACTCGCGAGTCTCGCTCTGCTGCCCTGTGGCACACAGCACAGCGGGTGCCGCGCTGTGCCCGCCGCCTCCTCCAGCGAGGAGAGCAGCGAGGCACCAGCAGGGCTCGCCGGCCCCTCGGTGTGCCGGCCTACACCGCTTCGTGCCTTCCCATGGGAAGCGTGCCCAGTGGCAAGAGCCATCGGTGCCACCTCCCCTGCCCCCAGTGCATCCGCACACTGGCATGAACGGGAAGCAGGAGATTCACCCAGGCTGCTTTCGAGCTGATCTTCCTGCCTTCTCCATCCTCCATGGGACACCTATATACCGTTCCCCGATTCCAACCAATGAGCAACCCCAAAATTTCCTCCATCTGCAAGTGCTGTCATCTGCACTCCATTTCTTGCTATAAAGGGAGCTTTATTAGTAGCTGCTGTTGCTGAAGGTGAGAAATGTGTAAAACCTTTGCTCAAAAACGCTGAGGTGACCTTCATTAGGTCCAGTAATACAGTCATTGGTGATGTCGTTAGAAAATGTCTGTACGGTTTGTTTCTGCAAGCTGTGGTGAGGAGCCTGGATAGCACTAATTGTGTTTCCATTTTGGACTGCTAGTAGAGCCCTTGGGAATTACCACAGTGTCTGGAAAGACAGATACCTTACCATCGCTGCAAGGCATTCTGAACTCATCTGGGAGATATTTCTTCTTGTTCTGTTTTTTTCCAGGAAATTTATACTCATCTTGCTCAGTTCAACAGCAGGAGGCTTTAGACAAGAAGAAGCTGTTTTTTTTCATGCGTCTACTATTTTTTTTTCTAGATATGTAACAAAAATTGACGTATCTAAGCATAGCTTACTGCAGTGTGATGTAATTTTTGACAATGAGAATAGGGAATCAAAGTCTATGACTGTGAAAGTGGTTTCATCAACTGAGGAAAAATTAATCACATATAAACACTTTCAGTATTCCACATGCTTTAATATTGTACAGATGCTGCCAAAACAACATGAATTTCTAAAAAACCCAAACAACCTCTCTCACATCAAGTTCCAAGCACTTCCTAAACTTAAGATTAATAAAAAATGTTTCCATTTGTTTTGTAAGAAAAGAAGAAATCTGACTTATGTTTCTGTACTTTCTGCAAGTACTTTAGTTTGATATCAGACTTCAGATTTCTGCCAGTGAGATAAAGCCAAAAAGTGAAAGTTCAGGCTTTTTTTTCCTGACCTGATGCACATACAGCCATGAAGAAAGTTTTCAATGAACAGTGAAAATGTTCACAGAAAATAAGCTAAGGTATTAACAGTAACACCAAAAAAGAAAAAAGTGTTTGTCTTCTAAAGATACTGTTTTTATGTTAGACATTTCTCCTCTCCTAGTTTCTAAAACAATACAAAATTCCTTATGTGGGACAAGCTAACATGGTCCTAGTCAGGCTCTTCCAGGATGTTCCACACTTGATGCTTGACCACTTATTTTTTACAAGTTTAACAGTCCTGTTACTTTGTGTGGAGTTCCTTTCTCTAGAGTGTCACTGACAAATTCAAACAAGAGTTGTTTGAAGACGAGTAGAAAGAAATCTGCACACCACAGTCACTAGCTATAATATTGATCCAGTCTGGTATATCCTGACCTCCAGATTGAGCTGTCTCCTTGCCCCTTTTCCTCCTTCTCTGTCAAGAAATCTCTCCCTTTTAAAAGGAAGTAACTGAAATGCTGTTGTTCGAGACAAGACGCAGGCCAAATGCATTCCCAGATGAAGTGGGAGCTCAATGCATTAGGACTTTGAATGATGATGCAAGGCAATCTTCACAGAGGAGTAACGTTGGATAAATCTGTGCTTACTGGTATTCTTGGCAAAAGACCATATTCCTGAGCCAGTTAGCTATGGATGGAGGCACAACTAATGAACCTGTTTGGCTTCTACTGTGGATGTTATTTACTGCCATGCTGGCATATGAAGAAAGATGCTTAAAAATAATGGGGGCTCTCTGGTAATGAAAAAGTGCAGATAAATTAAAACATTCAGTGTTTGCCAGGGCCCTGACTGTTGTGTTTTAAAGAAAAATAGTGTTTTCTATATTTTCAGGGAATTTTTCCTAACAGAAGAAAAGCAAATAGAAATGTCTTATTTCGACTCCCCAAGATATTTAACTAACTGTGCAATATGTGATGGTAACCATGCTTATATTTTAATATCGATACCTGCCTTTTAATATTGATACCTTTTGATAGTGTGCTTCAGTAGAAAGATGTTGCCTTTTTTTCATACAGTTTTTAATCTAATGATGGGAACACTGGGTCCTGGCAGTACAGAATCTAGGTGCAGTACAATAGGTTTGATTATAATGAAACATGTACAGCAGTACAGGAGATGGTCCTTTAGAAAGTTTAGATGCATGTGTAATTTATTATGACTTGAGAGCATCTGAAAAAGAGCAAGAGAGCTTGAGTTTAGAAAGGACGAAGCACTGTTCATTTAGAATCTCTGTATCTTATGTATAGACAAAGAAATCCCTTCTGACATCACTAAACTCAATGGATTCCTAGATTATTACAATATTTCTGGCTTTCAGGTTACCAGAAATTAGCACGCAATAGAACTAGTCTTAGGGACTAAGACTAGACTAAGTTGAGGGTTAAATAAAATTTAGAATTGCAACTCTAAAGTATTAGGAAAAAAGAAAAGGTAATTCAGCTGTCTTGCCTGCTTTTGGACTGGTTCTCTAAATTTATCTAGTTCCAGCCTATCTTAATATGAACATAAATTAATCCAGATACTGTAAATGGAGAACTTTTGCTGTAAAATAAGGCTGGTGTCAACTCTGTTCGAAGCAGAGAAACTGTCTGCTAACAACAGAGCTGTTAGAACACTCCCTAGTGCTCTGTGTATCTGACTGCCCATCTGCATATATCTGATTACCTCTCAGACAGACCCTGTGCATAGGCTTCTCAAATTGAAAGCACTGCGTGTTTCTTAAAACGAGGAAATTAAGATGAGAAAGCTTAAATTTAACACACTGAAGTGCAGTCTATGAGAAACTTTCCTTGTAGATTAGAAATTCCTCAGCTATTTATAACTTTTTAAGCATTGAGTACTGTGAGTATCACATTTTGTTTGGGCTTGTCATTTTAGAATTATCTGTGTAAGAACTTGGGATGTGCCAAGTTTTCACTGTGATTTTCATCTCTCTACCCCATTCTGCATAGCTAGCACAAAAACATGTCTGCTCAATTCCCCTCCAGCCAGTCAATGAAATAGTAGACTGCTGAAGTATTACAGGTGTCTGCCATAAACAGGGGCTGTTATAATAAACAGCTTCATGTAGTGCACACAGGCTGCATTCCAGCTGTGCTTGGGGGACGAGGGGAACTTGCTGTGCAGCTGCGCAGAGGAATTAGTGACTTTATTCAAGCACAGCAGCATCAATCATGAAGAATCAATTCTTGCTCCTCCCCTCAGAGCTGCGAAGTGCCAGGGGCCAGCTGCCCTCAAAGAGAGTTGATAAACACATCTGAGGAAATGTCAGACTAGTTCAGGCAAACCTAATACTCCTAAACCACTGCTGACAGAAGCCTGTAACTCATCCAGCCCTCAGTGATGCTGCTGTAACAGCTCAAGCCTCTGATCCAGCATGTCTTTTATCCATTTCTCCATCCTGCCCTGGGCTTTCCATACGTCCTTGCTCCCTTGGCTTCATGCTGCTTTGACCCTTCATTTGCATTTATCTCTTACTGTTCTAATCTGCTTTTTAAAAGCTGGTCTTTAATTTATATCTCTTTGTTGCTTTATCCTGCCACAAAAGCCCTTGGATATGCTTTTTCAACACACTCTCACAGACAAGTTCAATCTTTTTTTTTTTAAATGACCCCCCAAAAATAGATAGATTTTCCTGTGTTGATTTTTCATTTTCCTTTTTTTTTTTTTAATATCCTAGTACTCCAGCATTTCCAATGCCATTTAATATACGGCTTGGCTTTTGTGCTTCCTCAGGGTTTCAATTTCCTTTTGGCTAAGAAAGAGAAACTAGGTGAAGATGTAATGCAGCTGGACAATTAGCCACTAAAAATAGTTTGTGAAAGGTCTGGGCAATACAGAGACCACTATAAACATCAGATTTGCCGATGATGTGGATTCAGGCTGAGTGGTTTCCTTAATCCTCATTGCTCTGCTGAATGATTTACTAAGGCTGCTTTTTACTAAACATTCTTAAACCAGCTATATTCTCCTGATATCCACAGTCCCCAAACTTCAGTTGCCCAACTTGGATTACAGAGTTTAAATTAGAAATAAAATCCTAAAATAAGATTATGGTGACATCGGTATTGTTTTTCTCATAAAAATGATGTCATATTTTCTTAAGTCAAAACAACTTCAGCATCAGTTATACAGTGGTAGCTGAATTAGAGTGTAGTAAAATTAAAGTCCAATAGAACTGAGTAACTAGGATTTGAGACCTGTTTTGTTCAGCTTGTGTCTCTTGGTTCCCTGTATTTCATTCAAATGAAAGCAATGACAATTCACCTATACTTTGTGCTCTGTGGCAGCGTGGTCCGTCAGCATTTCACTCATACCTCAGAACTTCCATTGACATCATCCTGAGGAAATGTTGGCTAGATGCTAAGTAAGGACTTCAGCATTTGGCTATCAGTGATGACAAGTCCATCAGTGCACATGTAAGTATTGCATGACTAGAAGGAACTGTACTGACACAATGTCAGTGAAGTGCAAGACTAAGAGCAGGAGCAAGACTAATAGCAGGAAGTTACACCATAAGTTCTACACAAGCTTGATCCTTAAGGGTAAGTAAAAAGTTACTGCTTTTTACCTTGTGACATCAGAGTGGAAAGTTACTAAGTTCTGTTCTAGATAGAGTGCTCATCTTTAGATATCACATGCCCTGAATTTCTGACATGTTTCGTCAAAGCTGCAGACAATTTCTAAAATTGTTTGTATTCCTAAAGATCTCAAATAAAAATTATTTCATTAGTGAAACTGTTGGGGTTTTTTGTAAAGCAAGGTTATTGAATGATTCTCCCTTAATTCATTACCTTTTCCTGTACAATCATTCCTGCTTCACTTATTATTGGCTCTCAATTTTCTCTAATTTTTAGGTGTATCCAAAAAAACCCCAAACCAGAATACTTCAGTACATTTCCTTGCCTTGTTTTTCTGATCCTACAACGTGAAATTGTGTTTTTGTCCTCAAAGAAGCAGAGGTTTCTGATATATCAGAGTTAGTACCAAAGAGTAAAGAGTGATGGTGAGAAAACAGAGAAAAGAAAACCTTGCAGTCACTGAGAGGTGTTTTCCCAAACCAGGTTTTCTCTTTTTCCTGAGGCTTCCAAAGCACAGTAACAACGCAAGGTGCCAGCTAATGCAAAGGATGATCAGACCTATTATCTTGATAAGGCTTACCCACTGAAAAATTAGTGAAGGATATAATTACACTGATTGTTAGATGCATTTTCCAAATTAATATCTGTGACAATAAAATTATTATCAGTTAAGCTTTAAAAAGCCATTCAACTAATTAGCTCAGGAGAACTATTCAAAACACTGTCCTTGAGGTTATTGGAATGAAATTCCTAACATACATAGAGTATATTTCAAACTTAAATTGTGATGTAGCTTGCTCCACACAAATTTGCAAATACCAGGACCTGGCAATATTGTAAAGAGTAGACCAGAGGCTCTCTTGTCCTAAAGTTTATGAAAGAATTCATTGAAATTTTAGCCAGTCACAAGAGGTAGCTGAGGCTGGGTGGACAAAGTGCTACAGAGGAACCTGACGAATCTGTTGAATCCAGACATCAGGCCCACATTCACACTAATTTCTGAGCTGCAAGTCTTCCCTAATGAGGTCTCAGCACTGCTATCAACAGTGAACTCTGTAGTGCCTCAGGGGCTGCATCTCTCTAGTCCTTGACATTCAGTCAGTACACAGCACAGTGGAAAAAAGCAACCTGTCACCTTTACAACTTAACCTGTAATATAAGTACTCACAAACTGTTTTTACAGTAGCATTTCTGTCACTGCTATCAACCAATGAGGGAGAAGACATCAGAGAAGATTTCTTCAGAATTCTGGAAGTGGACAAAACCAGTGGTTTATTTTTCCCTTTCCCCTTGACCTCTTGACTGCTGAGCTACTACCTCTTCTAGTGCAGTTCCTTTCTATCTAGGAATGGCTTTGGCTGGACGATAAACTGGCATGGGAATTTTAGACTGCTGTCATTCTTCTTCCCCTCTGAGCTCCACAGAACCAATTATATTTTATGTGAAGCCGTTTTTCTAATGTAGGTATTTTACTTTGATGGGGGATGCAGAAGTAAATTTGGTACAACACCTTGCTGTTGACTCAAATGTAATGAATACACAGATTTGGACCCGTGATGAAGATTCCTCCCTTCCCTGCTTTTCACCCTCATCAAGCTGAGAGCAGGAATCTAAGAAGCCAAAGATGTCATGACACTTACTGTTTGACATGGGAACTTAGAATCATAGAATATGCTGAGTTGAAAGGGACCAGTCAGGATCATCGAGTCCACCTCCTGGCCCTGCACAGGGCCATCCCCAAGAGTCACACCATGTGCCCAAGAGCATTGTCCAAACGCTTCTTGAACTCTGTCAGGCTTGGTGCTGTGACCACTTCCCTGGGGAGCCTGTTCCAGTGCCCAAATACCCTCTGAGTGAAGAACATTTCCCTGAAATCTAAGCTAAATCTCCCCTGACTCAGCTTTATGCTGTTTCCTTGAGTCTTGTCACTAGTCACAGGAGTAAAGAGATTGCTACCTGCTCCTCTTCCCCTCATGAGAAAGTTGTAGACTGCAGTGAGGTCTCCCCTCAGTCTCCTCTTCTCCAGGTTAAACAAACCAAGTGACCTCAGTTGCTCCTCATAAGGCTTCCCCTGCAGACCCTTCACCATCCTTGTGGCCCTCCTGTGGATGCTCCAAAATAGCTGAATGTCCTTTTTATATTGTGGTACCTAAAACTGCACACAGTACTCAAGATATCTGCCATTACACTTTAGTCTTAACTCGTTGTTAATTACAGGCATTCTGCCTTTGTACTGTTTGCTTTTGGATGAAATCTTACCCTTTTTTTTGATTGTCCCCTGTAGACAACCCCTTAGGTGACTCTTGCAAGTAACTTCATTTCTGTGACACCACAAAGGCCCCAAGCAGAACCTATAGATCAGTTTCTACTTGATGTTAAATACAATAAGGTAAGTTATAATTTAAAACCCTCCTGAGGGAGAGATGAGTCTTGCATGGTCTAGTAGCTGTCCCTGA
Source organism: Pipra filicauda (assembly GCF_003945595.2). Lineage (NCBI taxonomy): Eukaryota > Metazoa > Chordata > Aves > Passeriformes > Pipridae > Pipra > Pipra filicauda. The sequence continues at coordinate 446,243 of NW_024104402.1, forward strand.
CTTTGCCTATTGAAAGAAAATGACCTGAAGGAAAGCTGATAGAAAAGAAGAATTTCAGTCACAGAATATTTATTATTAAAGGTGTAGTTTTACTTCACGGTTATAGTCGAACCTACGACTTGATCTCCTTTTTTAAAGATGAGAAAAGAAACAGTCTTAACTGCTTTTATTATTAAAGGACTACTATATATTAATAAAAAGCTTAGAAAAGTCTAAAAAATATGCATAAAAAGATAGTAAACTCTGTCCAGATGTAATACAGGGCTTAGGCACATGTGAGCCTATCCAATGTGATCCAATTAACTATGGCAGCCTGTCAGCTGAAGTTACTATAGGGGACTGCATGTATGCCTCAATTGCTCAGATAATTGCTCAGTTCATGTATGTCAGTTGATGAAAATCAGTAACTTAGGCATATAATAAGTAGCTTACTGATACTCCATGTAAACAATTGTATATCTCTTTGTAAACAAATCTATGTGTGCAAAATGATGCATGCCATGTATTCAAATAATCCCTTAATTTTTCCCAAATTATCTATTTTATGGTAATTTAATATTTAGGACTAGTAGTTAGTGATTTGAAAGTCAATTGAGTCACTGTGGATTGGTATAAATATATTATTGTACAATCTGTGAATTGGTGAATATTTTGATAGAATTGCAGCTACTTTGAATTTGAAACAGTAGAGACCAGCTGGATGAACTTACATGGGCATGTGCCTTTGCTATCTGGGACTAAGTGTTACCAGACATTCAGCACGGGGTTGGTACAACCAAGTTGATTTTGTCTGCTGTACCTCAAGGATAAGAGACAGGTGTTTGTCCCCTTCTTTCTACTGAAATGCTGAAGAAGATGCTTTTTGAGGTGCCCTACAAGAGAGGCATTTTTTTCCACCTGTCAAAGTCATTGGATCTTCAGACCAAAGGGTACCAAGGAAGAGACACTCAGACATAGCCAGATGCCACAGTTATGTAGCACAATACCAATGACTATTTCCTGGGAATAGTTTGGTTTACAGATGGGGATAAAACTGATAATTGCATTGGGAGTCACTGACAATCAGGATCACTGGAACAGAGTCATGGCTACTCCTCTCTGTCCTGACACCAATAGTCACCCAGCACAGGCAGAGAACTGGCTTAGTGGCTGCTCTCCAGCAGAGATGTTTTAGTGCTTCCAGACTAACCATCTTGTCTGGTAAGTGCAGATAAGGTCTGGGACACTTCCTCTGCACAGGGCTGCTCTCGATGCTTGCAAACAATCACCCCTTCCCATTACAGGTGTGCTGAGAACAGAAGCTCTGCACTGTGAAGGATTTCAGTATTTCAAAAGTATTTCCAATTTCAAGTTGGAATTGAGACTAATATTGACTATTCTTTGAGAAGGTGTTTTCCACAGCTGATGGGCTTATTTTATGGTGATATAACAAAAGCCATATTCCTGAGTTTGTTTGTGGAGAAGGTTGTCTGAGACTGCAACAACTTCAATGAACAGAACATCCATTTTCTCTACTACTTTCTTCCATCCAAAAAGACAAATTATTCTGAAAAGACAAATTATTCACTTGGAAAGAACTTAGCTTGTTAGCACACTTTATTTTGATAAATACAAGCTGGCTATTTCTTACCATGTTTATATCTCTAGATGCTTATACACAGATTGTTTCACATTTTGTTGTTGTATCATTCCAGGTATTAAACTTAAACTGAGTAGCCTACAATTTTCTATCTTTTCCTTTTCCCTTTCTGTGAAAGAGCGCTGTAGTTGTTCTCATCAGTCCTCTGTGTGCCCTCAAAATAGTCCAGACTCTTTCAATTATTTCTTAACCTTCTAAGGTTCTTAACCTTTCAGCAGGCTCTGTTATCACAGACACATCACAGCTAAATATCTGTTCTCTTCTAATTCTAGCCAGTGTTCCACATCACTGAAATGTGTTAAGAATCTGATCACAAATACTCTTTTTATGAAGGTTCAGGCACTGAACACTTTGTCCTTTTACATTCCTTCATACATTTTTCACCATTCCTGCTTAAGACCAGTGCAATGCCCTCCTCCACCTTTTATCCTGGATGTATTTATAAAAGTTTTTCTCACTGCCTTTTATGTCCTTTGGTGGTTACCTCTCATTTTATACCTCAGATTTTCTGATGTTATCTGCAAATCAATTTGTGTTCACTGATCATCTGCATTTTCATTTTTAAACAGTAAATTTTTGATTTTTAGGTCATTAGTAAGCTATCGATGTTCTTGATATTGATCATTTACAATGCCTCTTATCTCTCCTCTGCAGAGGAATAACGTGCAATTCTTTCAATATAGAACACTGCTGTATTCTATTCCCAAAAATGGCAAAAGAATATTTCAACACCATCTGACCTGTTTTTCCAATTTTATTGTATAAAACAGAAATTGTAGCAAATCCCATTTCAGAATAATGTGGATTTTGACAGACTGCATATCAGACTAAAATAGGATTTCATCAAACTTTTTGCAGCCAACTGCTATTTTAGTAATAGTGCTTCAGAAATGGACAAGACCCACAGGAACAGGAGAAAGAGGAAATAAAACCAGTCTGAATATATCTAACATGACAAGAACATCAGATAATGCTCCATTACAGCAATGCTATTGACAACTTACTGACAGCAGAGATCTGGCAGAGAAAGTCCTTCTTGCCTTCTGCAGGATAGAAGTGCATGTGGGAGATCCATATCAAGGAACAATCAGGCTGCCCTTAGGCCATTTCCATGGGAAATACAGATCTTTTTGGACAGATGGCAGAACTGTAAAACCTTTTCTATATGCCCTAGTTATCTTTGATAATCTGCCAGGCCTGGTTTATACATGAACTGTGTACTCTTCTTCATGGATAACTCAGGTTTTTGTTTCTAGCTAAGGTGGTGAAATTTCTCATGTGAAGGAAGTCCAACTAAGAAAAATCAGTCAATGAGAACTGTCAAAATCATGGAAGATGCTTTGTTAGGAACAGTAGAGCTTAAACCCAATAGATGTATATCTAATTTTTACATATGAATTATCTTTGAAATTCTGTCCTGATTTTCTTTATTCCTTAACTTGAATAGGCTGTAGCTATAACGTGTTATAATCTGTGTTAGATTCCTCTTCTGGAGGTTCACTCTATTCTGAACTCAGCTGCAGTGATGAAGTGGTCATAGGTTCAAACCCACAATGAACTCAGTGTCTTAATTTGGCATGGCAGAGCATTCACTCATTGCTTTCCTTTGGGTATGTGGAGCCCCATTGTCCAGCTGTCTGCAGTCCCAAGAGCTGTGTTGACTCCCCAGATAGGTGAAGGTCATCCTCCCACAGAACATTTCCATCCTTACCTTCATAGATACTCTGATTAATAATCGCAGCTTTCAAAGACTAGAAGTTTCATTAGGTTTTGCACATCTTTATATAAGCTCTTTTAAATTCAAACCATTTTTCCAGTAGATCTAGTGCATGAGATTTAAAGCTCTAGAGAAAGCCCTTGGCCAAAACCTGCAAAATCACCTCTAAGTTTTACTGACTTATTTAAGAGAACTTCTAATTCTAATAAGAGTCTTTCACAAATTAGAGCCTTCTTACTCCTTTGGCTGACTCCAGAAGTTTGTCTCAGACTGATTTCCCTGAGGATTTTCTTCTCTGTACTCTGCCATTTCCAATTCTCTGGATGATTACAGCAGATAAGCATCATTAGCAAATCAGTAGTGTTTGGCAGGCTGTCTTCATTCTCCTGCTAGGGCAGCATTATGCTGTCATCAATAGTTCATCAGTCTTCTCAGATTTCACAGCAAACACTGAGGCACAGTGCTCAGCTCTTCTAAATGAATTATGTGATCCAACTGGATTCAATCTTCTTGGAAGAGCAGACCCTATGACTTATTCTGGTGACTGCGGAGAGGTGAAAGCTGCTGACTCTGATGAGGCTACCTCAGTCCTGGAAGTGACAGAAGAAAATGGAGAATATACAGGCACTTGTGCTGTGCAGCTCAGCAGGTGAGGATGGTGTTAAGAACCCAGGGCAGTGCAGTCTGCAAAGCTATGGCAATGGAGAGCAGCCCATTCTGAGCAGGCTCCGATGGGTTAGTTCTCCTTGCAGGCTGTACACGGTACATGAGCTAAAGGCTGAGCTCTTCTGATGTGATCAGATATACAGAGTAAAAAACCTGAGTGAGGTTATAGCCATATGGAGACACAGATAAAGTCAGACCAAGCGTATTGGTTTATACAGATAGCTCAGATTATCAGGAAAACACTGTATGACTGACAGAAAGCAAAGGACATTTTTTCATGTAGAATCAGTTGTTTGATAAAAAATAAATATTTCCAAACTGCACAATACTCCTCACAGGAAATATATTATGTTGCTAGCACTAGTTAGAATGAACTTAACTTAAGAACTGAAGACACGAGTTCAGCAGTTAGTAGAGTTCCTGTAGCAGGTGCCACGTCTTGCGGGGATGTCCAGAGGGTCCTCCTAGCCTTGCGGTCTTGGCTTAAAGCCATGGACTTTGCGGTTGTGTAACAGTGACCATCAGCCACCAAAGACTCCAAAACTGTTGGGTTTCCAGCAGAGCACAAAGGAATTAGTGCTTTTCAGGTTAGTTCTTCCTGTTAGGACACAAGGGGTGGTTCCCAACAGCAGGAATTTGCTGCCTGCACTTGAATGGTGTCTTAATGGTTGGACTTGGGGGCATGGTTTAAGGGTGATGAAGGTGGTGTTGGGTTGATGTTGGACTCTATGATCTTGAAGGTCTCTTCCAACCCTGATGATTCTGTGATTCTGTGATTCATGATAGATATTGTCACTTGTGAGGGCATTTGGTTTGTATAGTCAGCTTTGCCTCTCCTGTATAACTCAATTTACTGACTAGACTTCTTTAGGCAGTATGTCTGTTTTTCTAGTTTTAAGATAATATTTTTTTTTCCCTAGGTTTATTCCAAAAGATGGATGACTCTTATACTTCTCATTTTTTTTGAGGATGATTATAGTCTGTACTCTATCCCAGTATGGTGGAATGGTGATGGGAGAAATGTGCTGTAAAATGCAAGATAAGAATTTTTTTCTTTACCGGTTTCTTAGATATGGCTAAATTGATGCAAGCAAACAGTATTTTTCTATTCAATCCACTCTCATCCCCTTTCCCCTCCCTTAGGCTTCTTCCTTGGCAGTGAGTAAGCTGACTTCACTTCTCTTTGATCAGCTTCAGGCACTCAGACAGTGGAAGCATTTCATGGCCTTCCAAATAGCCAGCACATATCCTGGTCAATCCAGCTGTGGTAGAGTTGTTATTTTCAATATTGTCAGCAAATGCTGGGAAGTGCTTCTTGACACAGAGAGAGAGAGAGAGACAGACAGACAGACAGACAGAGAAGAGAGAGAGTTACATTGTTCCCAAGCTCTGCAAGCTGTTGCAAAACCAACTTCTGACCTTCCACTGCCCTGAATGTGGAAGTCTTACCAACGTGAGTGAAGGTTGAAGTATATGAGCCTGTGCAACAGTACTAAGCCTTACAAGGGCTGTGTATCTCTAAAGTAAACAGAAGTAGCCTAGAACATTTTCCGAAGACCTATCCGTAGTCTAATATCTCATCTGTTTTAATGTTCATCAGGAGCTGAAGCCATTTTCCTGTGCACTCTGTGCAGTGTGTTAGGGAAGCTTAGCCTGTGCAAGCAGCTAGGCTGGAGTGAACTACTGGCCATCAAAAAGATTTAAGTTGCTTTAAATAGACTTGTAGGAATCTGAAATACTTTAATCGCGTAGCTTGCAGCAAAGCTTTTGCGGTGTCCAGATTTATTTATATTCTCCTCACATCCTCTGGAGCAAGAGATAATTGCTGATAACATTTTCTTCTACCCCACTAACTTCACATAATTATTGTACAAAGGTTTTTGCACATGTCCCGGACCTAAAGTGTGGTGACAGGGCTGCCTGTGCAGAACAGAGGATCTGTTCACTATAGTAAATAGGAAGTGAAGAGTCAGGATTAGATACATATTTTATGAATAAGCAATATGTGGAAAACAATTACTGTTGTGAAAGAGTAGGTGGTTCATTAAATTTTAAAGTCAAAGAATTTGAAACTATCCATTAGTTGCAGCATGATAGGTTTATCCTGGCCTTGGACAAGGGTAATGGCAAGGTGGAAATCTCCTTGCCATGAGGAAGGGAGAATTGTATATGAAAGACATTACATAATAACTATGTATTTAGTATCCACCCTAAATCTTGTTTGGAATATTTCCGTGACCTTGTTGAAATCCCAACTCAGTTGCTTTCATCATTACTATGATTTGAACTTGTACTGCATGTTTGCCTGATACAGGAATGGGTTGGGTGGAGGTCTGATTGACCCAAATTCGGGGTCCCTATGCCTGAACTCTTCAGTTAAGCACACACTGTCCCACATTTCCTGCTCCTGAAGATGGACTGTTGGATTTAGCAACGGGCAGACATGGATGAGAAGCTCTTTGTCAGGGCATTAATAGGCCTTACAGGTCTCAACCTGCCCAGTTTAGGGTCTCACCCACCTCAGCCACAGCACATGTCAGCCCTTTGTCAACCCTATCAACCCCTGTCTCAGTACTGCCACAGCAGGGCTGGTCTCCAGCTCCCCACAGCCCTGCCCTGCTCTGCCATGGGCCCTGCTAAGCTGGGCCTGTTCCTGCTGCTCCTGATGTCCTGCCTCTGGCTGGGGCAATTGGATCAGCCCAGACTGCCAGGCTCTGTCCTACTGCCCTGGGGCATCTCACACCACAGAGACGTGTCAGCTATGCCTGCACCCCACTGTGTCCTGTCAGTCCCACTTCCAGCTCACACTGGATTTTCTTAACAACATGTGAAATGCAACTGGGTATTTCTTTTTACAAGAAAGGTCAACATAAATCTCATTTGGGAGTGCTCTTCCATGCCTTACATGCAGAGAGATCTCCCTGTATCATGGAAAAACAGTTTGTTCTGCAGGGCTGGGCCCAATGTTAACTTGCATATCCACATAAAATATATCAATGTCTCATTTCAAAACCCCCAGCTCAGTTGATTCCTCCACGTACTTTTCACTTCAGTGCTCTTTAATTTAAATTTTTTCTTAGTTTATGCCATCTACAAAAGTTTGAACTTCTAATGCCCAAGGGGCATCCTGGAGTGAGGCATGTTGGGCTGCTGCCGAGAGTGGGGGAACAGATGGAGTTACTGATTGCCTTGATCTTTGACTGGTCATTTTTTGGGAGTCCACCCATGCCTGCTAGAGAGCTGCCAAGTTAACAGAAGAGAGCAGATTCTGCTGCATAGTTTCTGAGATGTTGCTGCTTCTCTGAAGTCAGAAAGCAGCAACCTGTGAATGCAGCTCTCCTACTAATCAGGTTCCAGTCTCTTACAGAGGTAAATCTGCATTCCCAACATCTGAGTCTTGGTCTTGAACACCCCAAAGTCTTGTGGACTAAAGTACAACAATAGTATTTCAGTTTGGATTCTGCATTTTGATGGAATTCAGCTCTAAGTCTAAAAACATCAGTAGTCAGAAGACACCTCTTACTCAAATAGTCGTATTCCGGTAATCACGAGGACACAGAGGAAAAATGCTGCTTGATTTGGATGAATTTTCTCTAGTAATTTTCAGTGCAGCTTAGGCACAAGACATGGTGGGTATTTTTATATAAATACACACATAATCTAACATCCTATCGCCTCTGTTAAAATACTCAAGGTACATTTTTTAATGGTGTAAATCTAGTACAGTTTCATATAAAGACCCAGCTAGAAATGGCACTAAACTTAAGATGAGGAACAAACAGCTTAAAGGACCATACTATTGATGCTGTTTGTGAATCATCTACAGCTTTTCTTCTTTCTGCCTTTCTGCAAGGAAGAACAGGTTCACCAAGAACTCCAGCAATGACAATTATTCAAAGTTATCAGGAAAGAAATTTTTTTTGGTAAGGCACAATGAACAAAAGAGTGGATTTGACTGATATACACTTAAAGTTGTATATCATATTTCTGGTAAATGCAGAAGTGGAGATGAAACTGTTGTGTGGATTTCCCAAGATGGCCTGGATGATTCATGCAGCTAAGCTGGTACTCCAGATGACTGCTTTCCTTTCTGCAGAGCGTGTCATGCACTGATTTATCCCAAGTCATGGTGAACTTAGTTTATATAAATGTAATGGTCCAGGCTCTCTCTCCACGGGGACTTTTTGTAGCATCTTGAATGGTAATTTGGTATAAAAGAGATCAGCAAAATTCAAGTTAAAAAAAAAAAAGGGAATAAAAATTTGTTTTTTGGGGCTGAAAGTCATGAATTTTCAGATATTTCTGTTACAGCTTCAGGCTTCATGATTTGATTTTGGAAGGCCCCTTCTCCCAAAATTGACTTTTTTTGCAATTTTTTTGGTGACATTTTATCCCATATTATCAGTAATTGTGACTTGTCTTTTTCCTAGAATTTGTCTCAATGTTTCAGGGTTGTGTTAAGTAAACAGAATTTTAAAATACAGCAGTTAACTGCCTTTCATACAAGAATAAAAACAAATCTAGTCATAGAAAGGATGAATAGGTCATACATTGAGCTGCTTTTTGCATATCAATTGGCCATAAAGAAATAAAATTTTATATGCACTTGAACAACTTGGCAAGCTTGAAAAGAAGGTTTCTCAGATTTCCTTTATTTACTACCATTTGGCCAATATCTTGCCTATGTGCAAGATACACTATGTGGGTTTTGTGTTTATCATGAATCCTTTTGAAAGCTGGACATTTTCAGTGTCCATGATAAAAATCTCTCAGTGTTTTCTTGCATATAATGTTCTGTTTCTCAAAGTGGCAGAGTTCACAGAATGAGTATAAAGCAAGCAATCAAACATTAGTTGGTGTGATACAAAGTGGGACTAAAAAGTCCATCACACGTAGAAGCAACCATCCACATTTTTCACAGTCCTGCATAAAGTTCAGAGAGCAGGGTCTTTCAATGACAAGTAAAGCCAGAATCAGCAGCAGTCACTCACTTGTCTGACCTATCTGTTTTGTTCTCTATTCAGTGGGAAAAAAAATAAAATGGCATTGTAAAAGACCTGGTCAACATATTTATTGATCTCAGGTACCTGGAAGCGTCCGATGCATGTGCAGCTTCTCCACTAGTGTGAGTCTTCATCAAACTGATAGTTTTTCATCTGGAAACTGGAATGGGTCTCAGCTTTGAGTGTGTGTGTGTGTGTAAACACGCATGTGCACATTGAATCTGCAATGTTACAAATGCAGATGATTAAGCATTTGCCAACATTTCTCAATACTGAGATTATTAAATTGGGACCATGAAAAATAGAAAGGTAAATCATGGTTTAAAAGCTTCACAGCATGGTGTGCACTGCTTAACATGGCCCTCTTACTATTTGTTCATTTGACGTAATGCTGATAGAAATTTTCGAAGATGATCTGTAAGAGAGAGCAGTATTAGCTGTATCACTATAAAAGGTAGCTTTTATATGCTACTTGTTTATTCAAATTTATTAAAAAGGCCTGAAAATTTCAAATGCTTCTGCATATGTATTAACATCTAAGAGCCAGATCAGAATTCAGTCTGACTTAGTGCACTGAATGGCTAATGGGATGAAAATCAGGAAATCTGGGCTTTCGTCCACATTTTTCTGCTTGTTTGTCTATTTTTTTTTTAATCGGTTTATGCCTTGGTTTCTCCATCTCTAAAAAGAGGAACATTTCACTTGTCCATATTTGTAAAGTGTTTAAGACATCAAATAAATTTGGTCCATCAATGGAAAGTTTTATTTATTGTCTCTGTTTTATTTAACTGCCTGCTGCTCATGGACATTTTGAAAATGTATTCATCAGATGCAGATGCACTGGTGCATTTGAGAGACTATTTCTGTTCAAGAACTAATTAGAAAACCTCAAAATATTTCTGAAGATGTTGAAATAAAAAATAATGTAAGATTTAACAAAGGACTAAAGTCTCAAGAGCATAATGAGCAAATCTTGAGAAATCTAACAAACTAAATACACATGATAAAGTTGACCAGCTTTGTGCCTCAGTTTCTTTATCTGCAGAACTGGATTAAGGAAATTAATGGCTTCCCAATAAAGCAGTGAGAATTCAGTCATAGCTGCCCTGTATGTTGAAGATGTAAATAAGTTGACAATCATTGCTTTGAGTTTTTTTGAAGTCACAATAAGAAGGCATTAAGGAACTGAGACTTCCTGAAAAAAAAAAAACAAACAAAAAACTTGGCTTCAAATGCATATTTACAAACCAATGATTGGCTTCTCCAGGTGATTTGTTGCCCTTGACATCCATGACAGAAATTAGGTAGACTTTTCTGGAAATAGGATCAGATTATTTTCCTGATACAATTGAATCTAATGATGTCGAGTTTTGGAATTCATGTGGGTAACAGTTGGCATTAGTCAGACAGATTTATGGACCCTGACAACACCCAGATGTATACCAGGAACAGCAGACAAGCAGCAAAGGCTGCAAGTGAATATATAATGAAAGTCAGAGGATACAGTTCATGAAAGCAATTCAAGAAATTTGGATTAAAAAATCCAGTGACCTTGCTGTGATTGGTTCCTGTTGACAAGAGACAGACATCTGTTCTACCCCTCCTACCATCTTGCTGGGTGTCTCACAAACACACATGCTGAGCTGTGGAAATTGAAGTGTCAGGGAACTTGAGCCTAATCCCTTCAGGAGTTAACTCAAGGAGCATGTGCTTTTTATTATAGCTAGTTTCATGTGGTGATAATGAGTAGCAATAGGGTATTGCAACCTGCTCCTTATTTAGAGCATAAAACAGCTTTATTCCTGCAAGGGCAGAGCCAAATGTTTTACAAGCAAGCAGTCTGCACATTTCAAATGAGCTGTTTCTATAATTCTAGCACTTTATAATAAGAACTGAATAGCATAATTATAGGTAAGGAAGTGGTGGTGCTGTGAGGAGATGATGGAAGTGTTTTTCATTAAACAAGCAGAGCTGGGAGTTTGTGTCCTCCTGCTGCTGGAGCTCCACCATGTCCCCAGAAGCCATTGAAGGAATCTTAAAAAAATAAGAACATACAATGAACATATCCTAGACAAAACCATGTAGCATAAAATGGAGTTCGTGTACCTGGCCCATAGTTAGCTTAGGAGGTATGGACAGGGATCCTCTGATTGGAGCTCAAGACTGGCAGATGGCTGCAGCCATGTAAGTAGCTCTGAATAGATTACTTTTGAAAATGAAATAAAAATCAGTAAGAAGTAGAGAATGGCAGGGTTTTTCTTTTTTGTCTGAAGCAGCTCTGGTTTAAATTGATAAGATAACTATACTGGGCTATTTTCTTCTTTCCACACTGCAGAAGACTTGAAGAAGGCTGTGCTGTGGGCCTGCTCAAGTGCCAAGGGGTCTTGTCTTGTGTCCAGTAAGAAATATTTTAACAATCACTTGCTTCTGCACAATATATAGAAGGGCAATTTGTTTATTTGATAATACACATTTATATGGAGAGCATGAAACTAGAATCTGTTATTTCGCCATGTCTCAAGATATGCTATTTAGATAGACAACCTAATAATATTGCATAAAATGTTGCACCAGTTGTACTGCAACCCACCGTACTCCTCTCTAAAATTATTTTTTTGAGTCACTATCTTCTGTCTCATTAGTAAGGATTTAATATGAATATGTTTATAATGTGCAGAAGGGGCTTTTCGCTGGTGTGAAGCAATTATGTATAATCCACATTGCACTGGGCGTTTAGCCAGCCAGGGTTGTAGGCAAGTGCCATATGTCATTTCTCAAGTACATGATACATCATTGCTTGAGACCCAAGCATATTTTACCACACACATTGCCCATCCGTTTCTTGTTTTTATCTGTGGATTCTGCACATTTCTCATTGCAAGCTCTCTGCCTTCTGTTATCTTTGGGAATCACTTTGCTGATTATGTATACTGTCAGCACAATCAAGAGTGGAAATGATGCCGTATTCTTGTTTCATGTAAAATTGAAGGTTATATTTCTGAGATTGATCTGTTATTATGATGCCCACGGGAATTCTGCAAACCCAAGGAACAATACATCTCCTTCATTAGCAGATCAAAAAGAATAACTCTCAAAGCAGTTACTGAAAAGGATAATTTTTTTCCTCTGGTCTGCACTTGCAGGTGTCTAGTATCTGTCCAAAACTGTAAAGAGATAATAGTTCTAGTTTATCTGCCTATTTATTCCTCTTGCAAATTTCCTCTTTAAGAAAGCTTTTTAGTTTATTTGAAAGTTTATTACATTAGAATGACCAAGCAATTATTTACTTCTCAATCACCAAATAAATCCATTAAAATGGAACAAGCCAATAGTAGGACTATCAGATTAGTGATAAGGACAAAGACATTTGAAGTGGAACTCTTTCACATTGAAATCAGAGTTGTATTTCTGCGTTTGGTGTTCCATTGGGTCTTCAATAAAATGCACTTTGTGGGTATACAAGACTAAAAAATGTGATGAGTTACAGTTCCAATCTTGGAGACAGAAGACTTTAAACCAGTAACTGTGTGGTGAGCTGTAGGGGGTGTATCCCAGGGGCAGAGAAATCAAGGGACATGCACAGGGAAAGATCCCCCTCACTATAGTGAGGATTTTCTCCCAAGGTACTGGAAACTCAGATTCAGTTCCGCCCTTTTCAGCAGGATCAATCCCACGATTTCTGGTTTTCCTCCTCTCTGTACAGGTAAACTTCTTGCTGACCTGTTTCACTTTGCACAAATAATTAACCTATTCCTGGATCTGGGACTTGAGGTGCTTTCTTGAGGCTAGAATGTGATTCCTACAGTTTGGCTCCATGGCTAGAAAATCTTGTATCATCATCAGTGTTGCCCTTCCAGCTGTGCTGTGGATCTAGCCCTGGAAATCTGGCCAAAACTATCTAGCAGGTTCTGGGGATGTACAGACAGTCTGGGTGTTGCGACCCGCCCCAGGAAAAGGTGGGGGGGTAACTCAGGTTTTTATCAATAATTCCCTTGGGGTGGATTAAAGTGAAAAGACACTAAATAATCAGTGTCTGAAAACAAAGTTTATTTTAACAGTTTCGTATCAACAGGTATGCTAGCGTTTTGGGTGTTGTCATACAACAATGCAACATAGAGATAACCTTTGGAGGGTGGAGAAACTGCTTAGGGGAGAGAAAAAAACAGGATGAGAGTAAGGGAAAAGAGAAGCTGAGAGTGCAAAAGAAATGGACATAGTCACCGCCCACTGGATCCAGCGATGCTTGAGAGCGATGGTCTTGATTCGCAGGCGGTGGGGGAGAAGGAGAACCCCCCCAAATCCCAAAGTCACCAGTCAGTTTATATACCCTCAGCATGCTTTTGCACCTCCCTGGGACGAGGAGTTGTTTGCCTTTTTAGGGCTTAGCACTGGAGGGAGGGATGGGCCCAACTGCCCATCTGAGGTATAATGCAAAAGTCAAAAGCCTGCAAACTCCTGGAATGCATAAATCATTAACCATTTCAGTCTCTGACACTGGGGAATGGCTCAGTTATATGACTGGGAAATACTCAATTATAATTATCTTTGTCACAAACAGTTTGTACTCTAAAAGACACAAATAAAACTAAGACATTTGGAAGACCCCAAACTATTGTTAATATGGTGGCATACCTCCTGTGTGTCATTTTCTCTTCATTTCTTTTCCTGTGTGAAAGAGTTGTCACCTGAATTTTGTGACTAGTTGCTAACAGGTATAGTGGAGGAGGAGCTCTGAAGAATGAGATGCCAGTTATCATGAGATATATAGCTGCTTTATGCTTTGAATCGCAAAGGGAAGAAAGAATCCCATTTGGCTCTTCTCCCATATTCTGTAGGGGCTCTGCCATCGCCAAGGACTGAAAGTGACCCTTAGAAATCCACTATATCTATTACCTGATAAGCAGATGTAGCCCTGGCAGGAATCAGCACTGCTTGTGGTACCATTGTTTGCAGATTACTTTGAGATGACGAGTAAAAGTTGCCGAGCCGTATAACCCTGAAGGAAAGTGATTATTATGATTACTTTACATGTTTTCACTTTTGAGAAGACCATAAATGGGATCTCAAGAAGGAACATTCCCTGAATATTGGTTTGGGGATTTTTAAACATTTGGGTATCTTAATTCACAAGGAACTCTCCTTATTAGATAATTGGTAGAGATTTGGTGAATGAGTGGAGAGATACCTATGTTTGAGATTGTTACTTATGCTGCTGATGATACCAGTTTGCAAGGTACAAATTATTTGAAGAGATGAAAGAAATATTAATGGAGTCTTACTTTCCAGTTTTGAATGAACTTTATATTAATCAAAATATTGACTTTATAATTCTTTTCTACTAAAACTACCCTATACACTTTTAAAATCAGGTTCAAGGAAAATAAAGGTATAATTGGAGAAAGTATGATAATTACAGCCTAGTTTCAAAGCAATTAAAAGTGGCTAGGCTTCTGAATATGTTTTACTTTGATCTGGAAATTCCACATAATCCAAGTACAATTCACTTTTAGTATAAAGCTAATTGAATAGACCCCTGTTTCTGCCCTTTTTAAGTCACTGTCCTTTGGAATAGGTACAATATATTTGCTGAAATTGCCCCCCACTCCTGATTTTGTCAGAGACTAAATATGTTCACTTTAGGACTCACTTTAGAACAGCACTTTTCCTCATCAAGATGTCCTTAGTTGTAGTTTAAAGATGATAGCATTCCTTTATTTCAGTATTACAAAGATAAATCTCGTAACATTCTTTGCACTCTGGCTGAAGGTGCTGTAGAAATACAACCTTTGCCACAGTCATGCTAAAGGATGACTGATGTTCAGTACTGCACAGAATGGGTTTTGTGCATCCTTAGGGAGGCTGTGGTTCACAACCTATCCTCTCAGCTGGGCTTGGCTGTTCTTCCTCATCATCCTTTCAGGAGTGGTTGGTTGTGAATCCCAGTCTTCAGTCCCAGTCTGCATCCCCATTTTCAGCAGAGGAAATGTAGTACTCCATTCCTGCAGTCATGTCTACACTACTTCATTGAATGTGCCTTTACATTCCCTGTTAATTTGCTAGTTACCATCAGCTCCTCTTCCACTTGGTCTACCACTACTGGAGGGGAGAAGTAGCTGATATGAGACAGTATCAGCCACAGACTCAAAATTTTTTTCTTTGCTACTTCACTGCCCCGGAACAAGACACAGTCTTGGAGTCAGTAAAAGTGTCTTTACTTGCAGATGGAAATTCAATGTTAATGATATGTTGGGTTCTCATCCTTTGCTGAATACATAAATACATAAACTGACATGTCAAAATGTAAGTATAAGCAAGATCTGAGATTGCTATTATTAGGATTTTAAGTCTATCTCCCAAGTTTGAGTTCAGTGCAGGACAAAAGATATCTGAATTTAAATATATTAGTGTTTTACATCAAAATGAATGTTAGACATTTTCTTTTCAGAATATGGGACTGCATCAGTACAAGTCATTAACTGTAAAGCCCTTTACTTTATGCAGTGTCATTTGCTGCTGGATTTGCATACATTTTTCTAATGGCTCCACCTGTCAGCTGCCATGGTTTCTGCAGTATTTTAATATCTCACTGTTCAGAGTTAAGAAGGCTTATGAGATCTTGGATCGTTTATCAGTATTCAGTGTGGAATTTCATTATTCCAGGGTGGATTATGGAGGCATAAACTGTTATTCTAACAGTTTCATTGCAAGTGACTAACAATGTCTTATCAGAGGCATTTTGTGTAGCTTTACAGTATGTTTAAAAAAATATTATGTGAGGTGTGCAATGGACAAGATACCAACATTTGTTTTATTTGTATTCTAGGACACAAGGGTATTAAGGAGAAATGAAATGGCAGCTGCAGCTGTTGTAGGCATTCCCCAAAGGGATAGAGCTAATAGGATATATGTCTTCATCCACAGCTGAGTTAATTTTGAGAGCAGAGGGTGAAAAATGAAACTAACCACACATACAACAAAATCTTGGATAACTGGGGTGGGAGGAAGTAGCCGCCCTCGCTAATCTGTGACATCATTGTGATAAAAAAAGGAAATATTTCAACTAGAAATCCTAAAAGAGAAGATTTTGCAAGGCAGCTGAAGTATTAGTCTGTCTGAAAAAAACATTGCTTAAAAAGGAAATAACTTTAAATCTTTTTTAGGTGTAGTATTAAAATTTGTATTTTCTATGTTTATGCAGTAGATTAAATATGGTGATAGAAATACAAAGCCACAAAATCTAGAGAAATCTAGCTTTTAGTCAGGCCCGAACTTCATTCTGACTGGATTTATATTATGCATTTCTTTTAAAATGGTGTCATTTTTTTAATGGAACCAAATGTAGCTTTTCATTTTTATCTTTGAGAAGCTTTCAGTCTGTCTCCTAGATCTTGGGGTTTATTTCTCTCTGGAAATTTGCCAGGTGCAATATTGTGGAGAAAAATGCCTCAAACCTTTCTTTAATCTTTACTTACCAAAGATTCTCAGCAAAATGTCCTCATATGCAATTATTTCTCCCCTGCACACTGGTGGACTTTAATGTCTTAAAGCTGCATCTTTGCTAGCAATTCTGAAAAAAATAGTAGTCTCCCAGAGGGGCAGATCACAAGCAGTGATGATGCCATGGGTGTTACATAGTTGAAACTCTAATTTAGCTCTTGGTAAGCTAATATTACACAGAGCAGGTTTAGAAAAAAGCAGATCCATCTATAGCCTGGCTCTCTGAGGCATAGTCAGCCTAATGCACCATTCTGTTTTCTTTTCCTTGAGTTCTTTTTTTAAACCAACTTAAGGAGCACAGCAACTTTGTCCTCTGAGGTTTCTTACTAAAAGATTTCCTTTTTATCTCCATGGTCTGTCTCTATAAACCTATAGAGATGCCATGTTCCACAATATTTGGGGCTCTACATAGAGCTGTCAAAGTAGTCTAAGCAGGTGTGTTTCCAGAATCAAATGCTAGTTGATTTTGTGAAGTATCATTCCACCAGTTGCTTGATCATTAGAGTTGTGCAGGTGCCTCTAACTCTGTTTGAGGCTTTTGAGGAGTTTATGCAGGAACAAGCAATGTATGTCTGCACTCTGTCCAATGTAGGTGTGCTTGAGCAGAAAACATTCACTGTTGATATGAGGCTAAAGGAAAATATTATGTTAGAATATGGGTATGCTGTGATAAATGCACCAAGACAATAGATCAGCACCTTATAGGAATGTCCTTTTATAGTGTAAGTGTTCTATCACTTGTGATTATGACACAGCAGTGTGTAGAACCACAGAATCATAGAATTATTTGGGCTGGAAAAGATCTCTAAGATTATTAAATCCAACCATTAACCTAACACTGCCAAATCTACCTCTAAACCATGTCCTTTAGTGCCACATCTATATGTCTTTTAAATACCTCCAGGGATGGTGACTCAACCATGTCCCTGGGCAGAATTTTTAGGGTCGAAAGGTGACCTCAAGATCACCCAGTCCAACTCCCCTGTCAAGGCAGGGTCAACTAGAGCAGATGACACAGGAATGTGTCCAGATGGGTTTTGTATGTCTCCAGAGAGGGAGCCTCCTCATCCTCTTTGGGCAGCCTGTTCCAGTGCTCTGCCACCTGCAATGTAAAGAAGTTCTTCCTCAACTTGAGGTGGAACTTCTTGTGTTTGTGACCATTACTCCTTGTCCTGTCACTGGGCACCACTGAAAAGAGTCTGGCACCATTCTCTTGGCACCCACCTTTGAGATATTAATGTGTATTGATGAGATCCCCTCTCAGTCTTCTCTTCTCTAGATTGAACAGGCCCAGCTCCTGCAGCCTCTCCTTATAAGAGAGATGTCATAAGAGAAATGCTCCAGATCTCTAATCATCTCTGTGCCTCTCCAATGGACCCTCTACAGCAGGTCCTTGTCTTTCTTGAACTGTGGAGACCAGAGTTGAACACCATAGTTTATGGTAACACACAGAGCATTTGAAAGTGATAAAAAATATTTGTTCTATACAGTATATAATTTTGGTGGGATATAAGAATAAAGAAGCCCTCTCTATAAGGTTGTCAAAGCAATATTATTTTTCCTCCTTTCCGAGAAGTAGATCTA
Organism: Pipra filicauda; assembly: GCF_003945595.2. Classification (NCBI taxonomy): domain Eukaryota; kingdom Metazoa; phylum Chordata; class Aves; order Passeriformes; family Pipridae; genus Pipra; species Pipra filicauda. Next base: position 464,349 of record NW_024104402.1, read on the forward strand.
AAATATTATAATCTTTCAATTTCAAGATAGCAATCATTTATTTGCTATGGTGAACAAAAAAATATTTATGCTCATTTCATCAAACTACCCTTTTTAGAGGTTTAATTTCCGTTTTCTGAAACATCAAGAACGGGTTGCATTGATTCAGTGGCCCTTTGGGTCAGTTTCCTTTTTCTATTTATTCCCTGCAGGAATAATGTAGAAACTGGTGCTAAGAGCTTATGGAAAGAGAGGTTATGGCGGATTCTTTGCTACTATCCAGAAAGCTCGTATTTTCCTTTTTTCCCTTCCAATTTTGGGAGCACGTCATGTTGGCTAATAGGAAAGTTTTCCATGGATATAAACATTTTTCATTATTTTTTTCTCATCATTGTCACTTCTCCCATCAGCATAATTCATTGTACCAATTACAATATAACTAATTATCCTAAGTTCCATATTAAACCCACATATATTACCAGCTGCTCTGCAGAAAAAAAAAGAAAACAAAAAAAGATATGCACCCTAAAAGTAATCTCTGAAGATCCGAGACTAATGGATCAGCAAGTACAGCTGCATAGTGGGATTTACTCAACAGGGAGAAGAGGTGGTTGTTTCTGATTTCTCTGAGGCGTGCGCAGAGCTGCTCTGCACCATGGAAACACTTATCTCAGTCCCTGCAGTGAAAGCAGTGAAGGATAAGGTTGTTTAAGTGACACAAATTATCTCTCCACCGGAGTGTGAGGTTGAGTTTTTCAAGCCCAGTGCTCAGGGGTTGCAGTAGCTCAGTGTCAGCACCAGCTCCTGCAGCACTATTTGACATTGCATGGACAAAAACTCCCACCTCTACACACTTCTCAAAGTAACCACTTGTCTTTCTGCAGCTAAATCAAAGCTCTGTGCAGGGCAAGAAGGCAAGTAAGAGAAACAACAAAGTAAAGAGAGAGAAAGCCATCAACAATCCTTTAATACTTTTCTTGTACTCTGTGGTAAATTGCCTATTGAGTTTAATGGGGCTGAGTCTGAGTTCTAGGTAGCAAGGGAATTGTTCCCAGATATCTGAATGTAAAACTCATTGTACACATGATAAGAAATTGGTGGCAACATTTCTGATGAATGTTGCTGAAATCCCGGTTTTTAAACATTCCTGTTTAAAAAGAAGAGTGTTTCAAGACCAATTACTGATATAGCGCCCTGTTGGTTTAAGTTATTGTTTTATGAATTCATTGTAATGGGAGATCGTAAAAAACCTATCCTTAATAGCTTTTCCTGTTCTGGTGGTGCTTCACAGGTAATTGATAGTGACACAACAGTGTCTTTGAACAGGGAGCTACTTTTTCAGGTTAGAAAGCACTTTGAAGAGAAGGAGTCCTTTGATAAAACCTACTAAAATTAAGGGGTTTTTCCCTTGGGAGAATGGAGGAACTCACCCACCTTGCTTCATGCCTAATGCCACGCTGGCTGTGCTGTGGAGGCAGAGAACTCTGTCAAGCAATGTATGCTGCAAGACTGGAACCAGAGCAGCCATCTGGCTAATGAAGATGTAGCACTGGCGGAGAGGAAGGCGAATCCTGCTAAATACTCATATGACTCTGTAAGGTATGAGAAGAAAACTAACCAAGCAGAGAGCAGTTTGGGCATGAATGTGATCAGTCCTCTGCTTTCCCCCACTAACAGCTGAATAATTTGAGCGAAGGTTTTAAAGCATGAGGGTTTGGTTGGTTGGTTTTGGTTTGTTTTTTTTTTTTTTTTGTTAGCCAGTGACTTCATACAGTAACATTTATGGTTAAAGCAATCAAGAACTCCTGTGGTCAAAATTCCTCTGCTTTGTTATTGGCTCAGTCATTAGCTTCGTATGTGATGGCAAGCAGCACACCCACTGAATACTTCAGGTTATTTATAGTAATTATCATCCTGTGAATCAGGGTATAATATGGTATAGCTTCTAGGAAATCATTAAGAACTGGCTTTACTCAAAACATGCCTGATGAAGTAATCTTTATGTTTTAAAATAGCCTTCATATTAGGTTCTGTTTAATGTTTTAGCTGTTCATTAATGGAAAATATAAGGGGAAAATATTTTGAAACTGAGTAGATCTCCCTCTAATATATTTGGTGATATCATAGGGACTTCTATCTATAACTTTCATATCTAGAATTTATCTTTGAGCTCATGGCAGGGTGGATCAGGTGTAGGCAAGCACATCAGCTACCAGATTTATCTAGTGTTTTTTCTGTGAACATTTTTTTCTAATGACAGTAACTTAGTGTTTTAGAAAATTATTGCCTTACCAAATAGTGCAGCATGGTGAGAATTGATGTCTAGAACAAAACCACTGATGCTGTGGATCAGTTGTCCACACTGTACACCTTTCAGGAATTTCACTCTAGTCTCTTTCAAGATGAGTCCTGAGAACTGAGTTCCTATTAGTGGTTCATCCATTGATCTTCCAGAATACAGGCTGTGTGTACTAAGACAACTTTCTGCTGTAACCAAAACCACAGTGAAGTGAGAATTACTAAGAGTTCACTTCCAGAGTGCCCTCCTGATCTGAATTTAAAGACTAGCGTAGCCACACCCTTCAGCTGATGCTGAATTAGCATTAAGTATTTGTGGCACGTATCCATTAGAGGACTGCGCCTTCTCGGCTAAGTGCAGAGGAAGTATCTCCAAAAACAGTCTCTGAACTCTAAACCTCCCCCAAGGTCTCTGAAGTAGAGGAAATCTGCATTTATCTGCCATCTCAGTTAATTCAAAGAGAAGTTATTTGGAACAAATTGTAATCACTCCTTCCCATAATGAACGTAAATATTCAGATTGCCAGATGGATTTGAATGAGTGACAGCCTAATTGTGGCTTACCAAAATAATAATAAAAAACTCAAGTGGAAATATTTCTGCCCCTCATCTACAGTTAGAGTTAAAAATGAACAACATAGGGAAATGTTCTGAGGAATAAGAGACCTTGGACCACTATGTAGCATTTGGGCCATGGATTCCACCACATAGAGCCTTAATATGGTGTGGCAGAAAAGTGTGATATTTGCATGGAAGGTGTATCCTATAGAATTATCAATCATGTCCATGTATGTTCAGTGTTTATATAGTTTCCCCAAAAGACCTTTGACTCAGCAGCCTTAATTAACAACACCTGCCCCTTGACTAATATCTAATATTAATCTAATCTAATATTCAAAACTCATCAATTCTCAGAGTCATAAATAACCAAGAATATTGAACCAAGAATATTCACGGAGTATGAAATATGACCCTTTCCTTGTAAGTGGAGCTCCAATTGCAGTAAACAAAATGTCTTGGGGTTAGCTTGAAATCTGCACAAAATCCAGTATTGCTAATGGCTTTGCACCTTCTGCTTTATTTGTCTGACTTGACAGATGGTTTATTTTCATTGCAAAGATGCTGTTTCTTAGCTCCTTCTATTTCTGTGTCTGCTTTAGATGGAAAATATCTGATTTCATCAGAAATTCTTTATCTTCTGTGAGAATTATCACACTCTGAGACACACCAAGAGCAAGGGAAACATTTATACTCACTATGGGACATCTTTTGTGGTGAAGTTCTTATGTCAGTAGATAAGAGGTGGGGAAACCACTATAAACAATGGGCCATTGAATATATGTGTGTTGTTGCACTTCACAGGAGCCACTGAGGAAGGACTCGGAGAAATGCATTTTTTTTCTGCTAGTTTGATAAAAATATTACTCTGAGATCAAACTTCCAGATTGATCCAGACGTGTAGGACAGGGCAATGCATGGAGTAATAGTCAGTGAGACAGACTGAGTATTCCAAAGGGTTTGGGTCTTTTTTTTGCAAATTACGTATCTGTATCATGAATCAAAGGCAGTAAGTATATCTTCAAAGTGCTAATACATAAGAAGGCTATATGTCTATAGGATGTCTATAGGATGTAGTTGTGCATAAATAATGAAATAATCTCTCCAACTTGTCAAGTGGTGCATGTATTGCTCTTGGCCATATTAACAATACAAAGGGTGTAGGCTAGAGGCTAGAAGAAACTGCTGTTTCTGAATAACCCTGAAGTACTTCTGAACAGAGGGAGCTTTCTTCAGTGGAGTTATTATCACATGCTTGTCTCAGCACACTGTCTTTCAAGCCTCAGTGAGCCCTGAGGATCCTCAGCAGGAAGGAGGCTGACAATAAAGCCCTGGTTCCTAAGGCAAACTCTCTTTCTGTCTTTGCTACCTTAGCTGCCCACATTAATTGTCCTGCCATTTCAGGAATAATTCATTTTGTATGATTCAGCTTCAGGTGCTGTCTAGATATGGAAGGGGACTAGTGTATGTATAAGGAAACCAAAATGTCTTCTTTGCTCTAAGACAGTAGAAAGGAATAATGAGTCATTATTTGTCTTTTTTGTTAAACAGAAATTAAGGACTTCTGATTTCAGGGGTTCACAAAGAGACAAAATTCTTATCTTTTTTCTTTTTCTCTCTCTCTTTTTTTTTTTAATATTTCTGATTTGTTCTTTTTATCTTAGTTGTATGACATCCACTTTATGCCTCAGGCTCCTTCAAGTCTTTGTAAAACAGCTGTAAAAAATTGCAGTCTAACTTTTCTCATCAACAAAAATCCCCTTAATCAGACAAATTGCTACCTTGACCAATCCTCTGACTGACAGCCAGCATCCTGAGAGCACAGAAAGGGGGTGAGAAAGGTGAAGCTTCCAGGACATTTGCAGAGGTAGGGTAGGGTAGTCTTTTCATATAATTTACTATCCACTTTGCCTTGCTGACATTACCCTCTCCATACTGCAGAAACCAGCTCTACTGCAGTTTACCTGACACGATATACTATCTTGAGAGACCCATATCCTGAGGTCACAGTAGTGAGATAACCAAGAGTTTCTTTTGTGTCTCTGCTGTGCTTCTCAGGGACAGAAACTTTTGCTAGAACTCCTGCTATTAGAACAGTGAAAATGCATTGCCTATGACCATAACCAAAATCCATATCTCAGAGGAATTCTCAAAAATTATACATTTCACTAAATGATATACTTAACTCTAAGTAAGTATACAAGTATACAAGCTTTAAGTAAGGACGCAATCATTCTCCTCTTGCAGTTCTCCCCAGTTTGCCAGTCCTCAGTCATAGCATACCTGGGGAAAAAAAGGTACAAAGAGGGCAAATGAGCTCAGCTTCAGTCTGGGAGGTAATAGAAGGGCAGAGGAAGGGGAGCCCTTACAAAAGGATTATGGTTGACAGTGTTGGGGCTGCTGCTGTACAGAGAAGGTTCTGCTGGCTCTTCTTAGGCTTTATACCTCAATGGTGAAAAATTGCTAGAAGTTGAAATATGTAATTGGAAAGCTAAGCCTTCAAGGGCAGAGTTTTAACTGTGAGTATGCAGTGTGGTATTTGTCTACCTGTACTTTAGTAGTCTCTAAAATTTCGAAAAGCTATAGGTGTGATTCTGTCTTATGTTGGACACCTCCACTCATGTCTAAGTGACTTTGGAGGAGAAGTGAAGCAATACCTTATGACTCATTCTCCAAGTTTAAGGCAATTTGACCCTGATTAATCATTTTCAACACCCTTTGCAATGTATACTCTGATGCCAATTTAGCTTCACCAGTTATTTCCCACACAATGAACTGTAAAGTTCCTGATGTTGAAACATCTGCACTCTCTGTTAGGAAAGGCGCTCTCACAGGAAGGCACTGGAGAATGCCCATTGTAGCAGTTGGGGGAATCTGCAAAAAGTATTTAAAATCTATTTGTCACAAAATCATTTATGATGATGAATTTCTATTCCCTGCACTCCTCTACAAACCCTCTACAAACATAAATTGAAAATGAGGGTGCAGTAACAGTGACTATTTTACTGCATATCTTAATGTAACTGAGAAAAAAAAGTACTTCAGAAATTTGGAATTATAAAAGATGTGTGTTATTTATTAGCTATTCTAATGAATTATGTTTCTATGAGAGTTCTGAAAAGGCATAAAATGTCATCTGGTTTTAAATGAAGTATTTTATCATATATGAGGTCTTGTTAGTATCTGTGAGCACAAGATTTGAAATAATTTTATGAAATGGAAGTGTTGAATCTTCATTAAAGTTCTGTAAGGGCAGCTGCTTTTGTCAGTTATTCTGAAAGGCGGGAAACTGAGAAGCAAGAGGGCCATGCCACTTGTTCATTTGCTTAAGTCTGAAGAGAAAGACAGCGCTTCTGCTTCCCAGTCTTGTATTTCGACCACATGCAATTCTAGCAATTTTAAAGAATTACTGTGTCTGATGTGACCCATTGGCATTTATGTGTTGTTCTGTCTTAGAAATCCAGGAGGTATAAGTTAGGGCATAGAAATCCACCTCCCCAGTTTAGTTGTGGCTGTCAACCTGCAAACCAGTTGTGGGTCAGCTGCTAGACCACTTCTGATCCTTGCTCTAAAACAGAAAGCCAAACAGAACCTGGGCTACATCAAAATAAGCGTGGCTGGCAGGCCAATGAAGGTGATTGTCTGACTCTATTCTGCTCTGGTGAGACCCCACACAGAGTATTGTACCCAGCTCTGGGGCCCCCAACATAGGAAGGATGTGGTCCTGTTGGAGCAAGTCCAGAGAAGGGCCACAGCGGGGTTGGAGCACCTCTTCTCTGGAAATAGGCTGAGAGAATTGGGGTTGTTCAGCCTGGAGAAGAGAAGGCTTTGGGGCCACCTTATAGCATCTTCCAGTACCTAAAGAGGCCTACAGGAAAGATGGAGAGGAATTTTTTACAAGGACATGGAGGGATAGACAAAGGGTAATGGCTTTAAACTGGTTTAGAGGGCAGGTTTAGATATTAGGAAGAAATTTTTTACTGCAAGGACATTGAGGTACTGGAACAGGTTGTGGATGCCCCACCCCTGGAAGCATTCAAGTCCAGATTGGATGGGACTTTGATCATCCTGGTCTACTGTGGGAACAAGTTAAGCCAGAGGCACCTGCGTTGAGTTAATTAGGATCAAAAAGTAGTGTTTTGGCCTTGACTGGTGTTTTTGATGAAGAGAGTGCTGTGTTCTCAAAGTGGGACACTGCTTAGTGGTTTGCACGGTCTGCATGTTTTTCCCATGGCTGAAAAGAGTCAAATGTGATACAGGTGTGAATGTGTGGAATCAAAACACCAGTTTAGCAATATCCTGGGAATTATGGTTAACTGAATGCCAACACCAGGTGCTGTTTACAAAGGAACCCTAATAAAATGGGAACACTGAGAAAAGATTGGCAGACAAATCCCAAAATTGACTTCTGTGTGATGGGCAGCTCCATTCCTTTCAGCACCTATATTTGCCATGGTCTAGTGGAAGATGTCCCTGCCCATGGCAGGTGGACTGGAACTAGAAGATCTTTGAGGTCCCTTCTAACCAAAACCACTCTGTGATTCTATGATTCTCTGCCTCGTGCTGTTAAACCACAGTCTCTCCCTCTGAAGTGGCCATGCCCTTTTCCCCTTGCAGTGTAGGATGATAAGAAGATGAAAGAAATGAAGAAACATACAGACAGAGTCCTGAGTGTTTCCAAGCCACCTCATCTGGGCGTGCATCTGAATGTGTCTTAGCATCATCTCAGGGTGATCATTCCTGATTGTTTGCCAGCAGATTTCTCCAGAATTTCCAGACAGCATCAGCTGCACTCCAGATTCATCGCCCTAGGCTAGAGGCCAAGCACAGATTCTCCTGTTTGCACTACTGCTCTTATTAATGCTTTCTTCTTAATTGTCCAGATTTCCTACTGAAGTAAGTAGAAGGTGTGTAGGATCAAGCCATATGTGCTTGAAGCCATAGAGCTGGAGCCTGTGGTAGGAATCATGTACTTGGCATTTGGATTTCACTCCAAACAAATAAAAACTGCAGCTCAAATGGTGCTGATAAGGTCATCACTGCTCCAGAAGGATTCCTGCAGAGATGGTTCCCTTGAGGTGATTTTCTCACCTGTGGAGACTTGGTATGACCATACTGTAATTAGGAGGATACCTGCCAATCCGATGTATGAAATATAGAAACCTTCAATGAAAAACTCAACAGTCAGGCAGGTAATTTTCACTCTGACTGTATGACTGGCAACAGATAACTTGTTGCACTGCAGAGTATGTCTAGTCTGAGATTTTGCTCTCTACAGATAACTGGAAATTAATGCAGTTACATTCATTGGATTGAAGATAAAATTAGGACTCGAGAATATTTCATTCTAATAGATCCAGATCAAGGGCCAAATTCTCATCTAATTTATGCAAGGTTAACTTTGAGATTAGTCCTGTTAATGACTGTTACATCTATTGTCACTTAAACCAAAGTATATTATTATCCTGTTATTAAAAAAAGAAGGCCATTTCATTGGAACTATGTATCATTGCTCGTCTTTGGGCAACGCCACACCTGAGACAGGCTTGTCTCACACACTGACATACCATATCCACTTGATCTCACCTTTAGCTTTATTCTATCCTCTCTAATGATTCTGCTGTGTTTAACAAAACACATTTTTCTTTTTTTTTTTTTTTTTGAAGAAGAAAAACCACAAACAAAACCACAAACAAAACCTTTTTTTAAAAATATTTCAGAATTTTAATGAAGAGTATTCCTGTGGTAATTTCAGCCTCATGATTCAATTATGTGTTCCTATAATTGCTATAATATGGATATGACACATGCATAAATTCAAATAAATTAGGTACCACTGTCAAGGCATCCATTTCACCTATAAATTTCTAATCTATTCTAAGACTCTTTCCCATTGGGGGTTTGTCTTTTCAAGCTTTAGTTTTTGCCAAAGAGATGGTGCAGCTTAACTGTCATGGGTAAGTATAGGGAGTTTTGCAGGAAGTAACTTGTTTATATCCACATGTCTGTGGATAGGATTGAATCCTCTAAACTTAGATTTCTAATACCATTTTACATTTCCTAGGATATGCTGCACGGCCTCCATTTGGCTCTATATATGTGGTGCATGTTTCCCAAGGTCTGTAGATGTTTAAGCAACTGAATCCAATGCTTCAGGTACAGTACATGGAGAAGTGCTATTCACACTACAGATCATGAGGAATGGACCCTGATGAAGGTATTGTAAAAAAATTAATAAAAGAAGCTTTGTAGGGGCATCTTGTGAAATTATTCTGAGGTATCAAAGACAAGGAAAGCAGTCCTACTTGAACCACAGCTGAAATTGTAGCAGTGAGTCAAATTAAGAAATTAGGAGGGGTACAGGTCAGGTAACCCTGGATGAAACTGCTCCAGTTAGCAAAACTGTCCTGTGTGTTGTTTCTGACCTTGATTCTGAAGGACTTACTTTCCTACCTTGAGACTGTCCAGCAGCAGCAAGACTGCTGACCTCTCAGTCAAACAGGACTGATGCTTTTCCCTTGTTTCCTGCAGGGAGCACCACTCTTTACGGTACCAGGGAATAGAAAGGAAATTTGGTACCACCCTATATAATTATTTTTTTTTAAATTATAGGTAATAAAGATGGTCTAAATTGACTTAACTCCTGATCTGGATGTACCTTTTATTTGATCTAGGAGAAATACAAACTCTAATTGTAACAGATTGACTGGAAAATCCGAGCTATGAATTTTATATTTCATGACCTTGTATATGCTTTCGGGTGCCTGGACAAAAGCTTTGTCTCTCAGACATTATTCAATGCTCCTCATCAAACCAGAGCTGTACACCCTGAAAATAGTAACTGAATGATAGGTCAGGAAATTAATTTTAGACAAACATAAAAAATATTTTTTTTTCCTTAAGGATGGGACACACTGAGACTGTCATTCAGGTCCTAGTAAATGAGGAACACTCAGACATAATAATTGCTGCTTATATCATCTCCGACTCTTCCCCGTACCCAAATGATCCTGCTTAAGCATTATCGTTCATATGCCAGTTAGTTCTTATACTTTACTTACCTGGCTGGAAGCAGTGTCAACTGACATTATGGATGAATAATGCAACAAACCTAAAACTGTGCCCTCTGGCAAAAAAACAAGTTTCCAAGGCAAGTGGGATGAATCACCGATAAAAATGTTTAAAATATTTAAAAGTATGCCTGAAACCACCCCTGCATAAGCTTCCTTTAGCGAATCAGAACCTATGGTAGGATTATGAAAGCTAGGCCATGTGCCTAAGTTCTTCAAAGTCAGTTATTACTGACTGCTATTTGAGTAGATGACATCAAAATGACTTGTCAAAAGGTAGGCAAATAAACTAGGGATTAACTGAGGTCTTCATGGCTGCATCCTTGTTCCAGGATAGAGAGCTAAACAGCACAGAAACTTGGTGGTTAGTGCTTTCTGGCAGTATTTTGATGGCCATGGGCGTTGCCCAGGAACCATACTGCCCCAATAAGCCCCTATTTCATATGTGCATTTCTGCACGTGAGTCCTGGTGGTAAGGGATGAATTCTACCAGAAACCAGACTTCACCCTGAAAACTGCAGATGCTTAATCCATTTATTTGATCTTGCTTTGCCTGTCATCCTTACAACACTGAATAAGCTGGTATGTTACAGTTATCTGTAGGAGGAGAAAGGTACTACATGAGTGGATAGGTCTTTTTATTTCTGAAAACCAAGAAGAGCAGCAAATACTTTCTCTCTGTACTGTTCACACACCTGCCTTTGAGGAAAGGAGGGAATAAAAGTCAACACAGCACCTACTTTATTAGGTAAATTTATTTCGCTGTCAAAAATATTCAAGTCATGACAATGTTATAAAATCTCATTAAGAAAAATATTGTTTGTATTTCAAAGACTGTCTCATGAGGATGATCAATTGTAAAATCCTCCACGTCCTGTTTTGAGGGAAACTATCCATGGAAAAAGGAAGAAGCAAGGAGTTAGCTGCACTAGTAGCTGGCTGCACTCATCTTTTAGCTGAGTTGCTACCTAGGAGGGAAGAGATTGGCAGTGGGGACTGTTGCTTTGCTGTGCTCTAAAGGGGTACTGAGCATTGTGTGCCAAGCTGGAGTAGCCATACCAGCTTGAATGTGTACTTCAGAAAGGTTTTCTTTTTCAGCAGGAAATTTTGAACAGTTTTCCTGATGCCTAGAACTCGTGGAGAAACTGTCTCTCATCCTGAATGTATGAATCATGCACAGTAATGTGCATATATTGGGCAGTTAATGACTGCTAAACAAAAGCTTCCTCTTCTCTTTGCAGCCCAGATGTATGATGATATTTAGCACAGGTAAAGGAATCAGAAAATGATAATCTAAAAATTATTTGTCACCTCCCTGCAGGTGAATGCTTAACATGACTGTACCTGCTTCCACCAGCATGTAGAGCTGTCTACAAAGATACACTAATTACATTTGTCTTTCTGATGTGCATTACAGATAGCTGATGTTGAACACAGATGTAGTTTGAATATACTTTCAGTGGTAAATATGATCTCAGATACATGCCAGGTAGTAGTTTTATTCCTCAAATTTTCTAGACATGAATCTTGAGATTCTCAATATTAAGTCAGTGACTGAAGCTGTTTTCAGCTTCCTTAGTGTGTCTCTGACATAGTGAAAGGAAGTAACAGTAATTATTATTGGCTGTTCCACCTAAAAGATCAAGACTTTCCACATGTTTTAACAGCCTCTTTGTATCTCTTTGGTGATGGTGGAAAAAAGATGTTGTAGATGGAAGTTCCAGAAATAAATATTGAATGTTCTTTATACCTTGCCCAGAAGAGAAGGTGAATTTAAAGATATTTCTTGAAGCATGTGGAAAGCACTTCTGTACATCACCAGTACCCATCATCATAAAGCTGCAGCTTTAGGCAGTACTTTTTTCCTGATGATAATAATTCAAAGCTACAAAGACTTTTTTTAGACTGTCTACCAACAGTAGCTAAAGCTTAACAGGAGCTCTAGATGCCCTAGAGCTTTCTTTAGAGCAGGAAATCAAGAAAGGTGTCATGTCCTGAGCTACTTGTGTTTGTTGATTTCCCTGACCTTGCAACACAGTCCCAGGAAAGAAGTATCAGCTGTGTCCATCTGTAAGATAACATTAAAGAAATAACAGTGATAAATTTTTTAGCAATGACATATCTGGAATGCAAATTCTTTTGATATTTATCAGTAGTAATGCTGTGTCCTGGTGATTCCACAATCATTCTTCTGCCTAAGTAAATAGGCATAATTTCTGTAAGTATCTGCAGACAGTGACTGATCTTTAGAATATGGGATAGGCCTTGTACCTTCTATGAAGAGATGTGCATTTTGCTTGATTTGATGGGATTTGCATCAGGGCTTGTGCTGTTGGGTCAGTACTGAAGCAGCAATGTCCACTTTGATGCCCTTCCACTCTGGCCTCTGGGGTTTCAGAACATCTCCTTAATGCATCTCGTCAGCTAGGAAAGCTGTTAGGACAGAGTTTTATGGGAAGATTTTCTCCCAGCTGCTGTGGAGCTGCTTTCTTGTGAAATTTTCTGAGTCTCTGAACTGTTTAAAGTGCTAAGAATATCTTAGCAAGTGAGGGATTCTCCCCACCCCCCCAGGGTTATGGGGCTGAGAGCAATGAGTTCATCATGTCAATGCACTTGATCTAAGAAGTTGTTCTTTTTCTTGTGTGTTTGGGCACTGGAGCAGCTCAGGTTTTTTTCTGCATGTGTCAAAAGTGGGTCAAAGCCAAAAAAATGGAAACTGCATGTTGAGCACGTTGGGGTTACATGTGGAATGTGACCACATTGCACTCATGCTCTGAATACTACCCAGCGTGCTCCTCCTTCTGCCTAGAAGCAACTAGAAGTAAATTTTTTCCTCATGTATCAGTTTTATTTATGATACTGAAGGTATATGGATGGTTACTGAAAATAGTTTATTAAATCCCCCTGAAATGGGACAAATAATTTGTTCCACGCAAGTGAGATAATGGGTACACGATGCAGCTGTGGGGCAACAGAGAAACAACATCCCCAAAAGCTGAAAGCCCAGGTACTCTGTGCTCTCTATAATTAAACTGTAGTCCAGATTGCTATACTAAAAAAAATGATAACCTCCAAGTAGGACATAACTCCACACTTTAATTATTTCCGTTTTCAAGGATATTATAGGTGCCTGTTCTGCAATCCTAGTTCAAAAGCAACATATGTGCATGACACACCTAGACAGCAAGAGTTTCCATCTCCTGACTGTGCAGTAGCAGATGGTTCCTTTGGGATTGAATATACTGGGACTCCTATCTCACATCCCTTACAGATCCACGGGCTAGGGATGAGAAAAGAAAAGATTATTAAGTGATTGCTCATTGCAGGTCTGACTGCCTTGTGCTTCACTTGTGATGATTCATGATGTCTCTTCTGGTGGCACAGTCCTAATCTAGGGCTTCCAGACAAAAATATACTTACTGGTATTTGGACAACTGACCCTATGAGGGCAGGTGATAATATCCAGTACAATGGCAGTAACTGCCAGCTGCTTGTCTTTTTTTGGAAAAAAACCTAGTCATATAGACAAGGCATAAATTCTTTATTTGGCCACAAAAACATTCAGAAACATACTCAACATGACAGCAGGGTTCAACATGTTAAAATAGTCTCAATGAAACAAAAAGAGTTTCCTTCTATTCAGTAATTTGGCACAGATCTTATTACCTGCTGCATCAGGTCACATCAGTGTGTGCTGCATGACATGGTATGACACAGCTTGAGAGGAACTGACACAGCATTGCTTCTCCTCACCACAGAGGCGTATATTGGATGCTTGGGCAACAACAGCTGCAGTTATTAAATCCTCTCTGTTACCTGCAGTTAGGCAAGTGACCCATGCTCTGAAGCATTTTCATTTAATAGCAAATTGCTCTCTCTCTGCTGGCTTGAGGAAAGGGTTTTCTTACAGGGCACCTCCACTGCCATTGCATCAGAAACCCATGTAGTGCTGTTGATAGCTGACCTCAGCAGCGTGCTTCGCAGACAGCCCAGCAGTGAGCATGAGAAGCCTGACCATACTGCAGTGTGTGCCAGGCCATTCCCACTGAATTAGGCAGTTATAGTCCTCTACAGAAGTATTCAAATGGGAAGTATAAAACCGGAAGCCTCATGGCTATCCACAGATATTGAGTTCTTTTCACTAACTTCTTAAACCATAATGTTAAACCATTGCAGGAAGTTTTGTGAAAAGTGTGCTACGAGGGCACCTTTCAAAAATAAAAAACTTGGGAAACTCATTGAGATAATGAGCTCTAGGTGATTAACCCAATCACTGTCGAGGTCACCAGCAGTATTACAACCATAATCCCATTGATTTAGATTATTGTCTAGTTTTGTAGTTCAATAACTTTTAGGTTGTATGTTTTTTTGTTTTGTCTTATTCTTGTTTGATGGTGCATAAGACCTTGCCAGAAATTAAGGGCAATTATTGTTCAAATAGGTAACAGAGAAGATTGTACCTGCCCTTATCATATGAAGCTGTTTCTGGACTCTGTAAAATTTATTATTCTTTGATGAGAATATATGGGTGTTGAAGGGGTAAATTTATCAGACCTTGATCCAAATCTTTTTTGACTTCATTGATGCTAGTGGACTTCAAGTGAAGATACTAAGTTGCAAATGCTTCCACTGTATTATTGTGTTTGAGAACAAAAGTGTGCCTCACTTCAGATATTTATGGATGTCTGTTTTAGGTACAGAGGAAGAAAGTATGTGAGGAATAACAAATGTCAGGTATTGTTATAAGTCTTATATGATCAGGCTAGTGGCCTCCTCAAACCTGTCTACTGAATTAAAACCCCTAGTTACTTGGTTCAGACATTTTTATTCCTTTATTTTTTCCCAAAAGCCTTGATGTTGTCATCTCAGCTCAGCCTCTACTCAGTGCAGTTGCCTGACATCTTCAAAGGCAACTCTGGTTTATATGCTTTGAGCTGCTGGGAAGTATATTGGAGAGGAGATTGTATGGCTGCTGCCACTGGGACCAGTATGATGAAAGGAGAGATATTTTATGAATAACTTCATCAATAATGTTCTCCTATAATGAAGGCTCAGGAAATAAAAGAATAAAGAGAATAAAAGAACAAGAAGCCCACTGCACATTATAGGAGTCAAATGAAATTCAGGGTGAAAAGCACAAACACATCTTATACTGTGCCACAGGATTGCTTATTTCTTCATTGTCTTTGACCGTTTGTTAGGAAGGGTCTGTTCCTAAATCCATCACATCACATCACCCAAGAAAGACCAAACATCTCTCCAGAGGAGTGCAGGCCAGGGGATGAAGTTGTGGCTAGAAAACATGGAAATATTGGAAAATATGAAAAATGTTGCTCCTGCTGTCCTCAGGTCCCATGCATGTGCCTCTCTAGGCAGCATGCATGACTTGCTGTGCTGCCAGCCCTTGTTTTGTGCTCTGGGGGTCATGAGAGGATGTTGGTATTTTTCTAATCATGACCACCAGGTCCAGAGCAGAGTGACGACAAAAATGGGAAACATTCAGAGAGCTAGTGTTAGGCTACTGCAATGGCTCTGAGGACTATTTTACATTGAAGAATGAATTGGAGTATCATAGTTGGAAGCTGGAAGAGGGTTGTGGCTGAATTGCTTCGAAAGCCTGGGGAGATCTAGTGACTGAATGCACATGTAAAGCAGAGTAATGATGCAGTCTCCATGGCAGCATCTCAGAATTGTACAGTAATATTTTGAAATGTAATATAAATTCTAATTTTTCAGTCTTAACCCATCAAATCAGTTTTACTAAAAATATCCACAGCATCCAGCTTCTGAAAGAACTAAGCCTAACAGCTATTTTAAGACTGCCCAACCAAAGACAAAAATGCAAGTTATATTCCCTGCCAAAACACACTCCTTCAATTAGGAGAAGAGAAGGATTTTGATTTAAGGCAGGAGAAATCAAGGAAATATAGAGATTACAGGAGGCATGTGATCTCTACTTCTTCACAAATCTGGATTATGGCAACCCTCACTTGCCCAGCATCTGAAAACACTAGGGTTCTATAGGCATGTATATAAGCATGCTTCTCACCGTGACTGACTACACTGTCAATCACATCAGGACACAAAAAGGCACTGAATCTGTCTGAAGCCACCAGCACGCACTAGTGTTCACCGTGGTGTATAACTCAGACCATATCTGAGAGGAGGGTGGCTGCTATTTGTAGGCAAAAACTGCAGGCTTTACATATCTAATGAAAGAAGGGACCCTAAGGTCTTTGCTGAACCCACTAGTGAGTCAATGTGAGCTTTTGTGTCTGAGTAACCAGCTGTTGCTCTGAGCAGGTAACTGGGAGTGTGTGTGAATGCTCAAGGGAGTAATTGAACGTCCTCAGTGATGGTTGTCTGGTTTCCATAATAATAGCTGGATTCCATTCAGAAGAACAACTTGATTGAGAAAAGATGTTCTAATGAATATCAGCTGTGATCTGTGTCTCCACCTGACTTTATCCTCAGTTGAGGAAATTCACAATAGTCTTATGAGAGCTGATGAAAAGTTATCAAAGTTGTCAGTTATCAAAGAATAGGAAGGGTAGGTGGTGATTAATGATGTCACGTTGACTAGTGTGGGACCTGAGCACAGCGTAAGCAGTACGGAATAAGGAGTGGAATGTTCTGGTTTTGGCTGGGGTAGACTTAATTTTCTTTGCAGTGGCTAGTGTGGGGCTGTGTTTTGGATTTGTGCTGAAAACAGGGTTGATAATACAGAGATGGTTTTGTTTATGTTAAGCAGTACTGACACAGAGCCAAGGCCTTTCCTGCTTTTCGTACTGCCACGCTGGTGAGGAGGCTGGGGGTGCATGGGAGGCTGAGAGGAGACACAACCAGGACGGGTGATGCAGACTGACCAAAGGGATATTCCAGACCATATGACATCATCCTTAGCATATAAAGTAGAGTGGAAGAAGGAGGAACGGGGGGGGGATGTTTGGAATGATGGTGTTTGTCTTCCCAAGTCACCATTATGTGTGATGGGGCCCTGCTGTCCGGAATATGGCTGAACACCTGCCTGCCCATGGGAAGCTGTGAATTAATTTCTTGTTTTTCTTCACTTGTGAAGAAAATAATAGGGAAAGCTTTTGCTTTCCCTATTAAACTGTCTTTGTCTCAACCCACGCATTTTCTGACTTCTACCCTTATGATTGTCTTCCCAGTCCTGCTGGTGGGGGAGTGAGGGTCTGCGTGGGCCTTGGTTGCCAGCTGGGGTTAAACCATGACAAAAGTTAGCATTACAAAACATGCCCTTATTTATAACTGGCAAATGTAATTATTATGCAAAGAACTGTAACTCATTTAGAAGTTATTTGTGTTTGTGGTGTAACTATAAACAGATGCTGTTAGGTCTGAAATATCTGGTTCATCATCCCAGACCAGATTTTCTAACCCCACTCCCATTTTTGCCCCTGCATGCAGGGCCCTTGGATATCTGAACCCCGGACTGCTTTTGCAGATTGGGTGCTTTGAAGTTCAGATATCAAAAGTTTTGCACAGACATAAAGTGGTGTTCCCTATAAACACTAGAAACCCAGTCTTACTCTCTGATGGAAAGCAATGGGCTGCAATCTGTCAGTCAGGCATGACAGCTCTCACCCATGCTAGAATTACTAATTAAAAAATTAAGTTACTCATACTCTTGGCAAGTTAAATATATTGCCATCTGTAGTAGCAGATACATCACTGGAGCCTGAATTTCTTTAGAAATTGAGAGTATTTTATTCTTTATAATATCCACAGAAACATTAAGATGTGGCTAGCAGCTTTGCTGCTAATTACATTCACAACCAAAGCAAAATGAAATAAATAAATAGAGCATGAGAGAAGATCCTGAGAATGTCCGATAAATAAGAAAATAATCAATAAACCAGTATTTCTAACAACTGTTTCTGTGGAAACTGGAGACTCTGATTATCAAATGGAGATACCAACTCGGTGACTCAGGTGCTGAGCCTGAGCCAAGGATCTACTGAATACTGAATGCTCTTTCCCAATGCAGTCAGTGTTTCCAGGTTTGGGCCCATTTGTGGAGGGGTGCATTGTGCTGCTTGCAATTAAATGAGAAATGCTTGTCTGTGTGAGATGTTGGGATTCAGTCCAGCCAGTATCAGGCTGCAGCCACCTCTGGCTTCTGGATAAGGAAGAGCAGGAAATTACACAGCAGTTTCAAGGCAGTGTGGCAATCATTGCTCAGATTCAGTAACCCAGTGTCAGCCATGATGCTTTAGAGGATCCTACTTGATCTCCCAGAGATCCCATGCTATATCTGCTAGTCCTGTGCAGGTCCTTCAACTGCCCTGAAAACATACGCATAGTGAGCATACACTGCTAAAGGCCAGTGGTCGTTTCTTGGTCGTGTCATCCCATTGCAACCACAGTCCTGAGGGTCTGCATGCAGCCGCTCCTGCAGCCCTGTGTGTCAGTCTCCTTCAGTCCTCCAGTGCTCACTGCAGGTCTGAGCTGTCATTATCACTCTGGTACTCTGAGAGCCCCAGGAGGAACCTGGGTGCTCAAGCTCTGTACAACAGCAGGAATCTGCTGCACCTTCACTGTGCAGTTGATGGGAACACATCTCAGCACTCAGAGCTGCCTTCGCCTGCCTTTCTTCTAGAAAGTGGCATTGTAAACACAAGGTCCTTTCCCTTCAAGGCTGTATTTGTTTTGAGAGGGCCTCCCTGAGGTTGGAGGTTTTCTGTGGTTGTGTCCCTCTCTTTCAGCTCAAGTGAGCAGGCTGCAAGAAAGGGAGCAGCGCTCCCTCCTTCACCTGGTGCCAATCCCCACCGTGATGCAGAGCCCTGGGTCTGCCCATCTCCAGTCCACCAGCACCACCTCCCAGGCCCCAGGCAAGAATGCAGGAGAGCCAAAATGCAAGTGCATGGTGAAAAGTGAAGGATAGCCTCATAACACAGAGGTCACCCACTGGGACATGTGGCCAGCACAGATAACTGGCAGCACCAGCTAATAGCTTCTATCTAAGGAGGAGGAGGAAGAAAGCTCATGTTGCTGCATTTAAACGTGAGCCAAATGCTCACCCACAGTCATTTTCAGGCAGGAAATTTAGATGTGGTCTTCAGTCTTTTTTATTTGTACCACAGATGGTGAATATATTACCCAGCTTGTGACTACCATTTTTCTAGCTGTGACTGTGTATGTTTTCTACACATATTCCTCCCTTTGCAGAAGCTCCGAGTTCAGGTGTTATTCTCCCCAAAACCTGAGCTGATTGGGAGTTACAATCACACACTTAGGGATGGAAAAAGTGAGACATATTAGAAAGTGGGAAAGGTCACAGATTAAAAAATTACTCCCTGTCCCTCCTGCTACTAAATAAGTGCTGTTTTTTAAAATCTTTCTCTACAGGGGTTGATTTTACCTTGTTATTTGTACAGCATCTGGTATCATCAAGTATAAGTGTAGAACCCTTAGCATTACCATTGTATAAATCCTTTAAAAAATGTTCTTGATTAAAAATAAAATCATTTCTCTCTGTTTATATCCTAAGATCATATCTCTGACATATTTTATAATTAAAATCTATATAGAAGAAACAATGATTAATTAGAAAAAAATATAGTTTTATGCCTTTCTGTATAAAACATTTAAAATTTTGCAAAAAGAAAAGATGTTTCACAGTTCCGTAAATACAATTATGTATTATTTCTTAATCTTCAGGTCAATCTGGAGCACTGATATACTCAGTCAGAAAAATCAGTTGATCAATCAACCCTTAGCTCTCAGCTTAACATTAACACCTAAAAAACAGTATGTTGATTTAAAATAAGTAGGCACATCCTAGAGGTAAATATTAAATGTTACAGTTTCATATGGGACTGAATTTAATATGATAATAACATACAAAATACAATGCAGGAAAAAAACATTAATAATAAAAAGATCAAAATTCTTTTCTAAAAAGTTCTACCCATTCTATGTTTATACATAATTTAGGAAAGGATTTACTGTTCACAAAAGAAAAGCTGTGAAAATTTATTCCAGCTTTTAGTTGTTGCAAGCACTGTGAAGAATTCAAGGGAGACAAATATGTGCTTTTTTGGTTGGCAGGGGCTTTTCTGATGTGTGATTTGCGAGCCTCAGAGAACTGTTTATTTTAGGACAAGTCAAGGACTGAAACACAGGGAGTCACTTTTTATTTTATTTTACTTCACTTCTCTCTGGAGAGATGCCAGGACCGGCAGGACTCCCGTTCTGTGGCTGGTGCTGCTGGCTGCTTGCTGCCTCTCATTGCATAACTGGCTCCCAGCCCCACGGCGCGAGGTACCACTTGCTGCAGCAGGAGTGGAGAGCAGCCTGTGTCATCGGGCTTCCTAATTAATTCACGGTGCTTAAATGTCCTCCTTTCCAGACACCTGCCATTTCAAGCAACTCCTCTGGGCCCCTTGCAGAGGCGGTGTCAGCCACATCCCTGTGCGTGTCCCTCTGCCCTCCCTGCAAAGCGAGGAGACAGCGCTCATTGCAGCCCTCTCCGTCTGTCCTCAGCCCTCCCTCCTATAACCACCCTCTGCCTTTTGCAAAAACCTCTGACATGCCATGTGCCCCCAACTCCACTGTCTTGCAGCTACTGCCAAGCACCCTTGCTGGCCTGGGGAGGGGTAGCAGCTTCTCACCTGCAGTGCTGTGGGCAACATAAGAAATTCCTCTTGCTTCCAGATCCATACAGGCTTGCCTGGTGAAATCAATCAATGCTCATTAACCGCAAATCTACTACAGACCCAGGATGCCATGGCAGGTGGGGTTTGTGTTTTTGCATGCAGGGTCCCATTCTGGGCTTTAGACTCTGGGAACAGCTCAGGGAGAATTGGCTGTGTTTGGAATTCTGTGTCTCTGGTGGAGATGCAGCATTTAAGCATTAATTTGTTCTGCATGAATTTGCACAGGAGGCAAACACAGAGGTCAGACTCTGCCACGTTGAATTATGAGGGCCTCTTAGTTCTGCCTGCCTGCCTGCCTGCTGATCAAGGTTAATAAGAGCTGGCAAGCTCCAGAGGCCCAGTTACACTGATTGCTTTAAAATTCTTCAAAGGCCACATTGACTGTCACGAGTAGAATCAACTGTGCTGGTCTCACTGGAGTTATGTTTGCTTGCCCCAATTGCCGGTTTATCTATTAATATACAGATGAACCTGTTGCTGAAATAAACCACCTTTCTTAGGTCAATATTGATTTAGGCTGAAACTGCATTGAAATGGGGATAGAAAGCATTTGAATAAAGGACCGTTGACTTGTGTTGCACTTTCTATATTGCACCTTCAACATCTGCAGTGCAAAGAAAGTTTTAGAATTGAATTAAATCTCATTCTGCTGCGGCTGACACCAGACACCCTTGTGACATGAGGACTGAAGAGATTGGTCTTCCCTTCACACTAGAGATGTTGCAAAAAAAAAAAAATCTATCATTAAATAGAATTCTTTCTCCATCAAATAAATCTACAAAGTGAAGATGGTGAAGGGCCTTGAGGGGAAGCCGTAGGAGGAGCAGCTGAAGTCACTTGGTCTGTTCAGCCTGGAGAAGAGGAGAATGAGGGGAGACCTCCCTGCAGTCTACAACTTCCTTGTGAGGGGAAGAGGAGGGGCAGGCACTGATCTCTTCTCTGTGGTGACCAGTGACAGGACCCGAGGGAATGGCCTGAAGTTGTGTCAGGGGAGGTTTAGATTGCATATCAGAAAGAGGTTCTTCACCCAGAGGGTGTTTGGTCACTGGAACAGGCTCCCCAGGAAAGTGGTCACAGCACCAAGCCTGACAGAGTTCAAGAAGCTTTTGGGTGATACCCTCAGGCACATGGTGTGACTCTTGGGGATGGTCCTGTGCAGGGCCAGGAGCTGGACTCAATGATCCTTGTGGGTCCCTTCTAACTCACCATGTTCTGTGATTCTGTGATTCAGGATGGCTCAGAGAGGAAACTCTGTGCTTCATACCTGAGCTGAACTTCTTGAGTATGCTTTACTGAGCTGCAGCCCAAGGCCCATATTCTCACAAGAATAACAGCATTCAAGTCAAGAGCACAGCCCCACAACCATTGTCTGTGCCCTGCACACTCAGAAGTCACAAGCCCCTAAGCTCTTGGTGTTCTGCTACTGCCCATGCTTCCCTGGTGCATGGCTGGACATCTCCACCCTTATCTCACTTCTGCACTTGGATTAGAAATCTGAATCTCTTCAGTTTAATCCCCCATGCACCATGGATGCCCTACCTGGTATAGCTAGTACAAATAGCTGCTGTCCTGAAGTCAAGATAAAGTATATCAAATTTATCAAACTGTTTCAAAACAGTTGCAGTGTTGCTGAGGGAAGAATGGGGAGAAATCATTCATGTTTTCTAGAGACTGTAAAGACAAATGTAGTATTGTCTGTGCTTTGAAAGAATAAGTCCAGTTGTTTAAGTCCAAAGTTGGTGCTGAGTTTTGAGTACCAGGTTTGCATAGACACCAATCTTGGGTTACAGAGAAATGCCTTTCAGGGCTGAAAAACCAGATTTCTGACACCTTTTATTAAACATTTCTGCCTTAGGAGACTTCTTCCTCAGCCTGCTGTCTGTCAGGAATCCTGTTGGGAGGTGTTTCACAGTCCCAGTGCACCTCAGCAGAACCCATCTATGTAAAGTCAGTTGGATCTTGCATCCTGAGGACAGAGAAGACAGCAGCAAAAATACAATGTAGGAATTCCTAAAAGAGTACCTAAGGGCTAGCTGCCCTCATCCTGACACCAAGGCAGGGCAGGAGGATAATCCTCTGGGCTACATGAGGCTAGGAGGTGTATTTTCACCTGCTGGGCAGAAGTAGCAGCACCAAGTGATTGCAGACTGATGATACTCTGGAGGAGAGGGTTCATGCCACCAGGTTGGCTGCTCACCATTGACCTGTCCACTCAGCCTGGACACTTGGCTGCCTGTTGGCTATTAGATACTGATCTAAAAGAAGGCATATAAACTGCTTTATGTCCAAGCATTCACAGGCACTGCCATTCCAGCAAAGGCTCTGTGGCAATGTCAGGTTAACGAGAGTCCATGTGGGAGGGAACAGGGTGCTGCTTTGCACTCACTGCTAATGCTTTTGCTTAAGCATAATCCAGCTGAAGGTCTTTTCAGTACAGCAGAGTTCAGTGGAGGACTAGCTGAGTGTGCTGGTTCAGAGGGCACTAATGCAATTGTGTGATTAATTTACGGCAGTGCTTTTGTTTTCTGTGCAGGCTGCAGTTGGTGGAGACAGACAGCGGGATATGGTCACTCCTCCAGTGCTCCCTCTCCTCTGACAAAGATGACCGCTGGCCTCTGAGAGCTGTCTCCTTCAGAGCAAGGATGAGTCACTGCCCCCGGGTAAATAGTGAATGCTATGATGGCACTCACGTTTGAAAGACAGTGAGGTGGAACAAACAAGGTAATTTCTTAATAAATATTTATTTCAAGGAAACATATTGAGCTTAATCCTTTTTTCCACTGATGTTAATGAAAGTTATGCATAGACAAAAGGTGCTACAGCATTTGTAACACATTTTGATATCTGTGGATGAAAGGTTCTAAATAATAGCTAAGGATTATGTATTCCTCAGAGGGAGCATGAGTTAGCCTGCTGGATAAATTAATAAACACATTGTTATGTAAGTATGGTAAATTGCTGCTGATGCTTCATACTTAAACTTGACATGCTAATAAAAGGAAGCTGGGGATTGGGTTTATTTTACTTTATTTTAAATTTTATTAAATCTAATTTTTTAAAAAAATTTAATACTTGTAAGGCTTGCTTGAAAAATCTCCAAGTGCTTTCAGTTTAAAGACATTAAATTTTCAAATGGACACAAATATTTCAGCTCTGTTTCATAGATAGAGAAATTGAGGTATTCAAAAGATCACTGAGACTTCAATGTCTTGGGATCTGTGAACTAAAGGCTGCACCTCTGGTCAATACAAAGACAGAAAGTGATATTTAATTGTTCTCAAGATGCAAAAACATCAAAATGGTCTCACAAAAATAAAGGGACCTTCATGGTGTAAAAATGTCAGAAAACAGATGTTCTCTGAGTTTAGATATTTAATAATGGCCAAGAAAACTTACTATGCACTCATTGTGGTATATCTTATATTCTACCCTAAGTCTTGCCATGAACATTACAAGTGTGGAAGATCTCAGACGGCTTTTTCAGTTGTGTGGGATACACTTTCCTGTCTCAGGGGGTTTCACCATTAATCTCATCCCTCCGCCCAGCTGAGTCTGCCCTTGGAGACACGGTGCAGCGTTGCGGGTGAGTGCTAAAGCCTGTCCTTGCGCTCCAGCCCCAACGCTGAGGGTCTGCTAAGTGCTGCTGTAATTAAGCCAAAGACCTTTCTTTCTCTCTTCTTTCATCTAGATCCCTGATCTTATTAAAAGCGCTTGTACAGTGATCCTCACTGTGGTACTTGAGGATCATTTAAATACCTAGCTTGATCTCAAAACTGAAATATCTAGCACCTAAAAGTGATATCTAGTGATAGCACATTTACAAGCATTAAACTGAGGTACATAAGCGATTGGTGTTTGCTACTAAATGCTAAACAGCCTAGTATGGAGTATTTATAACAAAGTACAATTTTATATTTATATAAAACTGTAATACATTTGTAACAAATTGTAATTTGTTATATTTGTAAATATAATTATATATTTATAATAAATTACAGTTACAAATGATCATGGAAATGGTTCTGTTTTTCAGGTGCAGCTTACATCATTTCTGTAAAGGAAGCCCACAGAAATGACTGAGAGTGAAATTTGTTATCACCAGCCAACTTTCAATGCCTTTGCCTTAGTCTGGTATTGTACTTTCTGCACTTTCAGCAACTCCACAATTATTCTTCTGAATCTGGACAAAGTAAAAATTAAAAGAGCACTTTCAAAAGGATAGCAATTTTCTGAAGAGCTGAAGAGGATTTGGGATTTGTAGTTAGGGGTTTTTTTTACACTCTCCCTTCAAATTTAGTGATTTGTACCCGAAAGGGTTTAATACTCTACCTTCTGTTTCTGTACCCCTGCTCCGCAAAGACTACTTTGGTGTCTATGCAATAAGATGTCAGCCTTTTTAAAGGCTGCTACTAAAAGGAAAACAAGTGATGCAACATGAAGTCACAGATGGATGTAAATAAGAAAACAAACAAGACTCTAAAAAAAAAGTCAAGGAAACCTTGTGATATTTCCTGCCATCCTGTTTTCTGTTCTACCTGAAATTTGTTACTGATTACCTGTGGAAATAAGGTTTGGCATGATTGTGTTGTCTGTCTGTATGTCTCACAGTATGCCCTCCAGTTTCAATAACATTTGGCAGAGAGGTAAAGGTCTGAAGGAGATGATGTCTTCACAATTATTATAAACATGGGTAGTTCTGTGCAGGAGGCCAAATCTAAGTGCATTGACTGGGAATCTCATGCATGATTAGACAGCAGAGGATTCAAGTGATAAAGTCTTTTCATGTATGCCAATTAAAGATTAAAAATGGGGAATTTATACTTTCTTCTACAAGGTCACCTTGTAGAAGGTGACAAAAGCTGATCATGTTAGAAAAAAATATCCTTGGGAAATTAGGTCTGTCTAGTCCTGGTGCTCGGGGATCTGCTTGTTCCTTGCCTTTCTGAAATGTTTTATCCACTTAGATGACTCATGAGGACAAGGATTGTTTCTCGTAGACGGTCCATACCTAGCACAGTGAGTACCAGTCTCAGCTGAGTCAAGGGCCCTTCCATGGTGAAGGCAATTTTGTGCTGATGGAGCCTCTTGCTATGAAACAATAATACTCAGATCAATCAGGTTGATCACTAATCTTCCTTTTCTTCTCTTAGATACAGATAATGAAGATTCTCCTTCCAATACTCCTCTGGTATTAGTAAGAAGAAGTATTATTAGCACAGGAAATGAAAAAGCCAAAGATGAGACTGAAACTCATTCCAATATAGTGAAGACTTTGATTCTTTTTTATGTCTCTTCCTTAAGTTTCTTTTACCTAAGACTTAATAGACAAAGAAAGGGTGATCTCAGTGTAATGGGCTGGCACTTCTAGCTTGCACTACATTTACATGGAGGTAAGGGAGTATAACAATCAAGGGTGGAAGAAAACTGGGCATTTCCATATTGTCTCTTTACAGGAGAGGGGGATGCATTCCCAAGTGCATCGTCTTCATCTCACCATTGCAATCATTGGTGTCAAAAGCTTTTATTGTCAGGTTTTTATGTGTGAAGAGACTGTCTGGCTGCTGGGGCAGCATTGGCAGCTGCTGTCAAGGGCAGCACAGCTGGGGATGCCTCCTGGAGGTCAGAGCCTGTGGGTTGCTGCAGACAGCCAAAGCACAGCTGCTGGGTTTTGTCTTAGTGTTTAAACAGATACTCTGTTTGGTGTGGGATGTTTCTCTCTGGACACAAATGCAGCAGTGAGTAGTGCTTCCTTCCTCGTGGCAGAACAGCTACTGTGCAGTTTGTTTCCCTGCATTACACTCTCTTTCTTCCTTTTCAAAATGATTGCAGACAGAAAGCAATTACTTAAATATTGTTAGTAGGATGATTTCTCTGCTACTGACCTTTTTCCAGTCCTGGGAGATCAAACAAGTCGCCTGCTCAGCCCTGCCAAGTGCAACATCTGCCTGCATGAGCCCAGTCTGTTGTTAAACCAGCCCGTGATGCTCCTCTGCCACTATTATTTCTATCTCTCAATTTCCCTCCTCTGTGTCTTCCCTTCTCCCACCAGCTTCTTTCCCTCAAAAGCCCCATCTGCTTTCCTCGCCTGCCACTTTCCCACTCTCTCTTCCCCGGTGCAGCTCCCGCTCAGCCTCTTTTCCACCAGGCTGCAGCTCAGCCTGATGGCTGCAGTGACCTTTCAAGCGCATGTAGCGCCGTGTGTGCTGTGGAAACATGCTCCCCTCCACGTGTCAGCACAGCCACAGCCTCTCGTAAACTTTTGACCCTTGCTTAGTCCTCTGCCATCCCTGGCAGAAACAATGGCAGGGTTATATGCCTGGGTTTCATTACCAGTATCTGGAGACTGCCAGGGAACACAGTGTTGCAGCTCTAATTACACTTACAATGGAAGAAAAATACTCTTAAGGCAACAGCTGCCATTTTCTTCTTCTCGACATTTGTTTTCTAGACTGTTTCTCCTCTTCTTTGAATTTTTTTTTTTAATTATTATTTATCTTTAGGTTGCTACTCAGGAGCCAACTGTGAAAGGCTACATCCCTTGAATAATACAGTGTGGCACTCCCTGAGCTGTGTAAGAAGTCCCTGTTATGGGTGAAGGCAAGAAAGAGCATGAAAACAGAGAGAGGTGGTTGCAGTCCTTGCGGATGGGTGGAGAGAAGCCAGTAGCAGCAAGTCCACACGTCTAAACTGAAGATTTAATGACAGAAATAATGCCTTCCCTGAGTCCAGCAGAAGAAAAATCCCTCCCCAGTCAGAAGCTGCACAGAACAGTGTCCATTGCTTTATTCCTACTAGTAAATAAATAAAAGTGACTTTCCAAGGAGCTTCAGTGCAACCTTCAATGCTCCAGTCAGTGGTTCGCTTTTCTTATTTCCAGCACATCATTCTCCCACTGCAGTTGTGCTCTAAATAAGCTTCAAAGCCTTGCTCAGAAAACATTTTCAAAAACTTTATCCTTTCACATAATTTATTTGTAATACAATGGTTTTCTTAACAGCTCTTGTCACCTTACTATATCAGCCCCAATAAACAATTTGAACATCTCCTCACACCAACTGGATCAATCTCCTGAGGTTTTGCTGTGCCCCTTTAGCCTCCTCTCTTTGCACCATTTCCCTGTTTAACCAGTACATTAATGGGGAGGCTGAAGTCCACATAAGATGTCTCTCGTCATCAAAGTCCTTGACGCAGACTGAACTGATAGTGGGATATCCTTCCTACAAACAGCAGTTTGAATGTCTGTCTTCCAGCAACAGAAACCTCTTTTAGTTGCTTCTTTATTGGACCCTGTCACTGCTTCCTTTCAAAACCTGTTGCCTCTTAGCTGTTGTAGATGCTGCCAGGCAAAAGCCATGGAGATACAGACAGGCCCCTTGCACATTGCTTCCCTCCCATTACCCGGGCAGTCTCTCAGCCCCCCTGGTGTGCATCAGCCCACAGAGCCAGAGTGAGTTTACCCCCTTCCTTCAGGTGGTGCCAAAGGTTGACACCTTAATACTAATTTTTTCTATCTATACCCACAGCACTTCTGAGGAAGCATTGCTGAGCTGGCCTCATTGCTCTCTGGAAATAGGAGTGAAAAGACATGGTGACTCTTGAACTAAGCTGCCTCTGTCAGAGTGGCCTGGATGGAGAAGGTACGCTAGCAACAACCGTGCTGCAACATTTATTCCAGGAACACACCTAGTGAGTGCAACTTTGTGAGGAAGGCTAAACCGAAGGAAGGGCACACATGCTGCTCCTTACCTCGATTCAAACCCCAGGTGGCCACCAGCCTCCCCTCCTCTTGTGCCAGGCACAGCAAGCCACAGCACCACCAAACCCAGTGGTACCATGATGTTCCAAGGTATTCAGGGCTGCCATTTGCCCTGAATGAGAGAACAAGCTCACATTTCATTTGAAACCAAATATTCAGGATGTTTCTTGGTGTTACAGAAGACAGAAAGCTCCAGAATATCTAGAATATCAAAGATCCAAACAACTTTCTATTTACAGTTGCTTGATTTTGGAGGCAAGGCTGACTAAGGACTTTCTGTGCTTGACTTGGTAAAGTCCACCAGCTTTCATCAGCCTCAGCCTCTGAATATTTGCCTGTTTCGCTCCACACATGTATCCCTGCAATGCAGATTATAGGGAGGACAAGTTACTTGTTTCTTTTATACCTGGAAAAATATTTTCCTTTTGTATAGTTCAATGGTACCTAAATAAACAGTTGCTGTCTTTGTGTGTCTTCTTGAAACACAGGTTGATTCTTCAGAGAGCACAGCACACAGCATTCAGTGTTTGAATTGTCTATTTAGCTCCATCCAGACTCCATGGCCCTGAAACAAATGTGCTACATCACAGCATAAACTCACAGTGGAGAAATAAGACTAATTCTAGTTACTGGATTTAACAGATTATGTTTACAAAGTAGTTGTTTGATTCTTTTCACTTCTTGTCATATCCTGTTCCATTTAAACTTGATATCCTATTTTTTAACAGAACAGGTGCCACAACTTTAATGACTAAGACATGGTATCTCATTATCCTAAAAACAAAATAAACAAAAAAGTTTGAAGCTTATTGTCAATTTTCACGAGAGAACTTGCAGACAGAGCAGGAAAGTACAGTCAGGTTCGGGAACCTGATGAGGAATACAGAGAAATGTTAAATAAATTATTACTTATGCATTATTAAAAATAAGTCACACTTCTATAGCTCCTCTCAGATAATGAACTCAAAACCATTTATAATTAATTTCACAACTCCACGTAGGTGAAGGAACAATGCCATGTTGTTTTTATGAGCAAAGAGCTGAGACATTGATATGTGAAGTGTTTAAAGTGATGTAGACCCCTCTTGAATAGCACCAGGGAGCTTTCCCCAAAAGGTACTCCACCAAGTAAGTGAGCTGGGCAGGCATCCAGGCTGGTTTTCAAGGTTTTAGCTCCTGGAGCTGGGACCGTCTGTCTGTCCTGGATTAGACTGGGGTCTGGCCCAGTGGGCTCTTCAGATTTGCTCACTGAGATACTGACCCATCACCCCTAACTCCATGGGAATCAGGCTGTTCAACTCATCATCCTGAAACTTGGAGTTGCCAAAAAGACATCTCACAGAGCAATGCTGTGACAGGATGCTGAGGGCTCCTGTCACTGTTGTTGAAACCTGAAAAATCATAATGCTGCACTGCAGAGGCAAAAAAAGGCCATAATACACAAATGCTGATTTAACTCATGGATGGGGGAGCTGCAACTGCCGAGACTGGAAGCTGTTGTGCCACGTGCTGACAGGAGGCAGAAGGGCTGTACTTGTCTGATCTGCTGACATGCAGCAAAGAAAGCATTCAGCTGCTGCTGAACCCAATGGAAAATTAAAATCCTACCCCAAATGATTTTCTGACATGGTATATTCCCAGAAAAGGCAATGACATTTACTGGCGTACTGACAATAACAGGAACGTTACACATAACATAACTGAGTATTCTATCAGAGCTGAAGTCAACTGTGCAGCCCAGATTACTTCCACTTTTGTAGACTGCATTGCAGAGTGTTGTGGGAAGCAGTATTTTGGGAAGCGTAATGGGTAGAGAATCTGAGCCCCGTGAAAGCAGGAGAATGTGACTTGCCCTCCTTTTCCCTGTGCTGCTTGGGTTTGCAAATGGCAGATATTTTCTTTTCCCAGCTTTCAGCCTTATTTTATTTCTCAATCAAGTTGCACTGTACCTGTGGTATCCTATGACTGTGTTCCTTATCAGGCAATAGCAATCAATAGATGTGAAACAACACATCTAAACCTTTCCTTACATCATTGTCCTTGCACAGATGAAGGTCTTCTGTGGTTGGTGCCTTCTGCACCTGCTCACTATGTCACACAGGGAGCAGCAGTGAGATCCTGAAGGCAGAAAATGCTATTTTTGGTACTGTACTTTAAATGTGAACATTTTTCCCTTCTCCTAAAACTGTGGGTTTTATCAGATCATGTTTCAAAGAGACAATGAACCTCTGCATTTAAAACAATTCCCCAGAAAGTGGTGAGCTTTCTTGATAAATAGACAGGTAGAAAGAACCTGTTATGTTTTAAATCTCTGAAAACACAGACCCTGACAAATTTTGTTGCTTCCTTCTCATTTTGCTGCTATTTAAGCTGTTCCAGAGGCTTGTTATGACTATACTGGGCAAGAGATGCATGGAAGTTGTCTCCAACATTAGTTCCTCAAAACATCATCCTTTTCACAGGAAATATTTTGTTAGCTCTTGTCCTGCAGTCTTCTACTGACTTAGCTGTTAAATATACTACAAGAACTGCCCATAAAATGCATTATATGAATCACAGAATCATCAAGGTTGGAAGAGACATTCAAGATCATTGAGTCCAACTTTCAACTCAACACAACCATAATCCCTCCTAAACCATATACCTAAATGCCACATCCAGAGGCAACTTGAACTCTTCAAGAGATGGTGACCCCACCACCATCCTGGGGAACATATTCCAATGCTTAACCACTTTCAGAGACAAATTTTTTTAAAATATGTAATCTGAACCTCTCCTGGTGTAATTTATGGCCATTTCCTCTCATCCTTTTGCTTGAAACATGGCAGAAGAGACCAGACCATCTTACCACAACCTCCTTTCAGGTAGTTGTAGAGAGTGATGACATCCGCCCTGGCCTGTTCTCTAGACTAAAAGACCCCAGTTTCTCACAAGGAACTGAGCCATTCCTCATAAAACATGTTTTCTAGACCCTTCACCAGCTTTGTTACCCTTCTCCGGACACACTCCAGCACCTCAATGTCTTTCTTATAGTGAGCGGCCCAAAAGTAAACAGGATTTGAGGTGCAGCCTCACCAGTGCTGAGTACACGGGGCAATCACTGCCCTGGTCCTGCTGGCCACGTTATTTCTGATACAGACCAGAATGTCATTGGCCTTCTTGGCTGACTGGGCACACTTCTCATTCATATCCACCTGTTTGTCAACCAGAAACTCCAAGTCCCTTTCTGTTGAGCAGCTCTCAAGCTACTCTGCCCCAGACCTGTAGCACTGCATGGGGTTGTCGTGACCTAAGGGCAGGGCCCAGCACTTGGCCTTATTGAACCTCATTAGTTGTCCTCAGCTCATCAATCCAGCCTGTCCAGATTTCTCTAGAGAGCCTTCCTACCCCCCAGCAACACTCCCACCTAATTTGGTGCCATCTCCAAGCTGATTGAGGGTGCACTCCATCCCCTTGTCCAGATCATCAATATAGATGTTAAAAACAGCACTGGCCCCAATACTGAGCCCTGGTGAACACTACTTGTGACCTGCTGCCAGCTGGATTTAGCTCCATTCACCACCACACTTTGGGCTCAGGCATCCAGCCAGTTTTCTACTCAGTGAAGGGTGCACCTGTCCAAGCCATGGGCTGCCATTTTCTCTAGGAAAATGCTGTGGGAAACGGTGTCAGAGGCTTTACTGAAATCCAGGTAGACAACATGCACAACCTTTTCCTCATCTACTAAGGGGGTCACCTTGTCATAAAAGGAGATAAGGTTGGTCAGGCAGGAAACTCTGAGTTCCAGCCCAACTTCTCTGAAGTTTTAATGAATATTGTGATATTCTTGATAATCTAGTGAACAGCTGACTCTTATCTCTGTGTGTATGTGGAAGAGCATGAAGAGAGGAAATCTGTGCCAAGTAATGGCCATGTAAATAATTTCTTTGACACAAAACTGTTTTGTATCTTTACACAGTCTTATATCCCTACAAAAGCAGAAGTTACCAAGCAGCACATTTTGCCTCTAGGGCAATATGCTCTTTTCTTACATTTGTTTCTCATTTTCTAGAAACAATCTTATTTACTTTATCAGAATTCATCATTAATAATCACTTGTCAGAAGTTTTCTGACACTACCAGCAATTATTTTGCCATTCTGCATTACACATTTCCAGAGTGAACAATAGACTATATATTCCATATTTTGTAATAAAGATATGGCAAGAAAACTTTTATGTTTTTATGAATAAACAGAACAATTGTAAGATCTGAACAACAGAATGAGGTATGGGTTTGGGATTTAATTGTAATTTTAGGAAGTGAAACATGACATTAGGATTAGAAGGGGAATACTTGCTGAAAATAAGAAAAGGTTACTTCAACTTTTTGGAGTTACAAGATGGTATTCAAAAGAGGTATTTTTATACCCATCAGGGAGCCATACAGGGTTTATGCAGATTTGACATTTTCTTCTTCCTTCTCTATTTGTATCGGAGCCCAGGGTGAACAATCTCCTTTTTGTTTGCTCTCTCTAAATATCTTTGTCTGGACAGCTGTTGATTCAAGCTCCGTGAATAAATAAAATGAAGAGGGTCTCCTGCATGATTTAAAAAAAAAATGCTATTTTCTGAACCCTGACTTGCCATTTGCAATGTTAGCATTATCTTATTAGACAAACAAACGGCCTCTTTTCCCTCCTCACGAGCATATTAGCTTTGCACTTGCAAAAGCTGCAGCAAGTGAACTTTCCTGACATTAATGGGAGGTGACGGCAGGCGAGGGAAGATGTTGCCTTTGTCCAAGAGGAGGAGAAGCACTGTGAGCCCAGCGCGCCTGCAGCGCTCCAGCTTCCTGCACAGCTTTTATATTCCCAGTGTTTGTGAGTTTTACTGACGGAAATAAAAGACAAAATCCTTTAAGAATTCAATCCTGTCACCCCTCTGCACACTGCCTCTCACCATTGCTTAGGGAGGAGTATTCATACAAAAACCTCAGTAGTCACTGGGTGCAAGCACTGAAAAATGGGGTCAGCTGATGGAAAATGCTAAAAATGCAAAAATTAATAATTATAATAGCAGCAACAGTTCCAATAGCCTTATTTTACATGTATGGAAATGGAGAAATGGAAAAGCATAATTTGCTGAAGCTGGAGCACTAGTTGGGGCTGGGATGCAGGTTCTTCCCTTTCTAGGCCTCTCTTCTAATGACAACCAGATTTTGTCATCCAACATGTGATCGCTGCCTGATATTCCTTGTTAAATATGACTAAAACTTGTCAGGAGAGCCTTACACAGCTCTTGAAGGTTCAGGTATCCTCACTGATCCTCTGAAATATTTGTGCTGCCTCTTGAGGAACATCAGGCAGTCTGGATGAACATTACTTCACTGGCAGCTCAGTGGCTGTGTTTGCATGATCTAGCTCATACAAGTCCTTTTTATATCCCATTAGCATGTTTGCAGGCTACTGCACTTAATTGCATCCTGTACCAATGTTTTAGCTCCTTTTGGACAGTCCAGCACTAAGGGAGGAAGCTGACAAAAAGGATAAAATCACAGAGACAACATGCCACAATGTAAGGGGACATGAGAGCTGCCAAACAGAAAGTTTAATGGATGCCGTGGCTTCAACAGACATGGAATATTTCTGGGAAACCCCATGTAAATCATACATACCAATATGTTCTGTGGAAAATAGCACCCCATGGCTGTAAAAGCTGAACAATACATTGAAGCTCCAGTCTCCAGAGCTCGTGTGGGTTGTGAGGGCTCCATGACTGGGCAGCTGCTCTGCTGCAGTGAAACGTACTGCAGAGGAGATGGGTCAGGAAGGTGCCCAAATAGCTTGTCTCGTGCTTAGCAGGGGTGATTTCACAGGGCTGCTGTGAACTCAGGGAAGATTACTCTAAGCAAACTCTATCATCACCATACATTATAGAAATTTTAGAAATTTTAAATGTTCTGCAGTTTCCAGTGTGTTACAGCAAGAGACATCGGAGACTGATAAAATTAACTACTACTCATGTCTACTGTTGTGACCTTCTCAACCTCCAGAACACAGGAAAAGGACATCAGATTAAATACAGTTATCAGGCTGGAAAAGGGTGAAACTCCTGTTAGTCAGCACAATCAATTAAATGAGATTTAATTTGCTTTCTAAATGTATGCACAGGACAAACCCAAAGCCCAGACAAAATGGACTGTTCTCATTTCTCTTCAAGCAAATGGCAAATCTGAACCACTTCCAGAGTTATTGGTGGCTGTGTGGCAAAGCTGGTCCTGGCACAGTGACAGCTCAAGCGGATGGAGCTGAAGCTTGTCTGAGGAATGAATTTCTTTGGAAAAAG
The DNA here is from genome assembly GCF_003945595.2 of Pipra filicauda. NCBI lineage: Eukaryota > Metazoa > Chordata > Aves > Passeriformes > Pipridae > Pipra > Pipra filicauda. The sequence goes on from NW_024104402.1 coordinate 499,018, forward strand.
CCAAGCTCACACAGTCAGCAGCTGGAGGAGGAAAGGAATATTTTTGGGGTGATATAGACCAAACTGCCTGGAAACAGAACATGAAGTCACAGAGAGTGCAAGTGCAGCAAGGCAGGATGAACACATCCTGAGAGAAAAGAAGAAATTAGGTCATAAAACCTGAGAAAAGAGGAGAAACCACACTTATCATTCCCTAATGATTCCCAGGTTGCTTGGCATCTCAGCTCAAGTGTCTGATCCAGAGATGGATTTCACAGGGACCAGAATGATTCCCACTTTCAGCTCACTTTTAAGGGAAAAACTCAAATTTTGCACATCTTATTGCAGAAACTGAAGAAATTTCTTACATCAGCTGCCTGTCATATGCCACCCTGCTCCAGCCACACAGCTGGGCTGCAACTCCAGGAAGGGGGGGACAGCTCTGTATCCTTCCCTCAGTGGCAGCAGTATACCAGTCATGGGAGGTGGCAGCAGCCTCTGAGCCTTTGGGACCTATGCAAAGCACTGGGGCATCCACATCTATACAACTTTCTTTCAAAGGTAAGACAAGACTTCAAACAAGGTCCTGGGCTGTCTGTTGAGGTCTTTATCAAGTGTCTCTTTAGCTGCTTAAAGCTTAATCAAAATAAAGCTGGAGATGCTATATTCATATTGAAGCATATTCATGTAAGAGAGCAGCTCTTGACTGCAGCCAGGAGCACCACAGGATGGTTGACTTCTCCTTGCCCAGTAAGATGTACTCAGCCTGAAAGTGTTCTCTTTTCTCAGCAGCTACGAGGGGCTATTACCACAGAATCACATAATACAGAATATGCACACGGATCATCGAGTCCAACTCCTGGCCATGCACAGGACCATGCCCAAGAGTCACACCATGTGCCTGAGAGTATCATCCATGTGCTCGTTGAGCTCCATCAGGCTTGGTGCTGTGACCACCTCCCTGGGGATCCTGTTCCAGTGACCAACTACCCTTTGGGTGAAGAACCTCTTTCTAATATCCAGCCTAAACTGTTTCTCTGCTTTAAGCAGTTTCACCATCTAAGTAGAGATGAAAATATTGGTACAAATCCCTGAAATCAGGATTGACAAAAAAAAATTGTTCTGCTACAGGTATAATCAACTGGTGGGAAGCACAGCACTGACTACCTCCTATGGATATGCGTGGAAAAAAGAGCATGAAAGAAGCTCTCATCTTTCTTGTATCTAGTTCCTTTGATACTGTTAAAACAGATTCGTTATACTCAGCATGTCTGGTGCTATGACCTCCATAAGGGGCAGAAAAATGTTATGACCGTGTCTAGCGCTGACTTTCAAACATGCATGGTCACAAAGACAAGGATAGCACTGCTCCCAGGGGCATGGCAGCAGGATGTTTCCCTGCGCTCTGTGGACCCCTTAAAGACCAATAGATTTATTGTAAACCACAAACTATTTGAAGCCTAAAATACCTGCTGTGCTATTTTGAACCTGAGCTAAAGGGGGACTTCCAGAGGAGAAAGGAGAATTTATTTACAGTATGTACATCTTAGAGTCCCATGTAACAAGAACATTTGTTTTTCCTCGGGGTGCTTGAACAGACTTGTATGGGTCAAGTTCATTTGCTTATTGTTATAAATGATATTGAGCTGCAACCTAACGTTGGCAAAGTTGGCCATGTTGCTATGGGAAGACACCCAAAGCTGTCTCTTAGTATAACATTAAAATATTGTTTCCAATTCAAATAACACTTTTCTGGTTTTCTCTTACTCTTCCTCATTCAAGAGATTTGTGCCTGAATTACCTTGTTTTCCCAGAAATGACAGATATTTAGCCTGAAGGGAATTTGCTTACAATGTATGTTACTTTGCAATGTTATTGGCTCATGTTGCAAGCACAGTGTTCACCAAGATAACATGGTATGAAGTTACAAGTGATGATGTGACATGGTTTACCCCAAGAAATAACTCTCTCTTCCCTTCAAAATCAAATATCTTTCATTACTTAGGCTTTGTTTAAAGTATTTTAAGTTTTGATCTAAGCAGAAAGGTGTATATTCTGGTGGTGGCATTTTTTTAGTTTTAAAGGTATTGGAGTACTTGAAGGTTCAGCTTCATTAGAGCCACTTTCTGAGATTGCTGAGTATGTCTAACTTTTTCTTTAAAGATGATGTCGTATTCAGGTAGACCATATCAGATTTGTCACATAATGCCAGTAGTTTGAAAGTTTTTGAACTTTGCTTGTAATTGCTTAAAAATTAGTAGTTGAAAAATACATACACATCTGCTAATAAAGATAATAAAGACTATAAAAGGTGAGGTTGAAAAGTGTAAATTACATCAGTCATCTATAAGTAGCCACATTATGTTTAGTTACCATTATATTAATTATTTTTTGCTAACATATATATACCCCTGCAAAATGGGATCTCACATTTCACCCACCTCTCCCAGTTTTCAGTTAGACTGGGGTCTAAGGTAGTCTTGGAGAATTATTTCCTTCACTGTCTATAGCTACTACCTGACCTGAAGATATCTGTGAATGTCTTGCACATATGCAGTAGTGATATCGATGTATTATACGGCAGAGATTTCTGGTATATGTGGTCTTCTGCTTATTAGCCTGCCTTCCCAGGACTTATATTGAATTTCAAATCTAATGTTTATCCTAGTAGCTACCATTTCATACCATAATAAATAAATGCTTGGTAATGACATAGCATTTTAAGCCATTAGACATTACAGGATTGCAGGCAGAAGTCAGAAGCTTTCAAAGTTTTTGTACTGGATCTCCCCCACCAATATCTCTCGAGGAACTAACAATTACATCCTTGAAAGCTAGTACAGATACATGCATCCGGGTTTGTTCTACCGACTAAAAAAAGAATCGGTAACCATATATTTTAGAAGACTATGTTTTCATGTGAACCCTGAGCTGTTAGCTTATGGTAATTCACAGGAACAAAAACAGTCAAAGGTTATGTTCCTAAATTGACTTTTGTGTGGTATCTCATACACAATTAGACCAGAGGCTCTTGATGGAAGGTTTTATGACCCTTGGTTAGCATGATCTAAATTTATTGATTGAAAGGATTAATTAGTTAACATGTGCAATAGCTTTAAAGGTTCTTGGCATTATTATAGTATATAGACTTGGAAATATATGGAATTGGTAGTAGTATAAAATGACACCAAAGCTAAAATGTACAATCTTGGCAATTACTTTATGGTTATGTAAACTGAATAAGTTGAAAATGAGATGAAACTGTTGGGGTGGTCTACTTGCTGGAACCGAGCTTCCTGGCTCTTAACAGCTTTGCCCTTTCCATAGCGCTGAGCAAGGTTTGCATCCTGCTGTTTCGTCTTGTGTCTCATTTCTAATTGGCTTCAAGACTTATTTTTGAAGCAATATAATTGGTTTCACTGGAAATACATGTCAAAAAGCAAACAGGAAATGGGGAAAAGCCCCACATTTGTGTGTGCTGATATATTCCTATACACAACACAATGCACTGTGTTGGGAAGAGAGTTTTTTACTATGAACTCATTGATTTGATTTTTTTTTTTTACATGTTCTATAAAGATCTAGTCTCTAACTAGGAAATCTTCTTCAGCTAAATCTTTGTGACCTTTTAATAAACTAAATATAGGAAAGGAGAAGGCTGTGCACTATGCAATTGCTGTAACTAATCAACAGAAAGAACATAAATATAGTACTTGTACAGATCCTTCAGTTACTCAGCATGATTCAGGGTATGTTTACTTGATAGTTTTTCAACAAAAATTGCTTTCTCTGGTGATGTATCTTCCAGAATGAACCTTCTTACAGATGCTTCCAAGCATTTGCAACTCCTGAGCACTCATTAACTTTGAAAGCTCCCCTATTCAGGAAAATTAGGAATGCCACCATCTTATCAGCACAGGAGTTCAAATGCTACTGGGGAGTGACTGGAGATACAAGTCTGTATATGCCTTGAATATCAAAGTTTAGGCCTATGTCATATCAGAGATCAGACTGAATGACCCCAAAATCTCTCCCTCTAGCCTACAAAGACAGGAAGCAATGAAAGAAAAAGTCTACCATCAGCAGCAACAAAATTGGATCATTATCTAAAGTCTTTCAGTGACTGAACTGGCATCTAATGGAAAACTGACTCTGTCCTGCCCAATGACTTCTGAGGATGCTTTTTGCAGCCAAAATGATCCACAACCCTTAACTGCATATTCTGATTAATTTCAGCAACAGTTCCATGGCTTGTGCTGTGGCTATAACATCTAGCAGAACAATCAAATTCCTTTAATAACCTAACCCTATATTATCAACTTTTAATTGGGTTCATCCATCGAAAGACCCCAGCAAGAAGGCAGGTAAAGAAGGATGGAACTGGTGGCAACAACCATAAACTGTACAGACCTTTCCTGCAGGGACACAGAAACTTCAAGATGCCCCAGCCATCTGCTTTAAGCTTCCTTCCAGGCAGCTTTGTTGTGGACACTATCACCCCTCTAGATTAAAACATTGTGTTATTTTTTTCCTTGTATTTTATTCTCTACTCTGAAGAGATTTTTTAAATGCTGGCTGGACATACCTGGAGCTGTGCTACAGGTTTGGGGAAAAATGGTTGCTGTGTTACAGAAACGCTGCTTGCAATGTTAAGGTCACACTGCCCTGACATGATCCTACTGCAGAGATGAACACAGATTCCAATGTGTTGTGTTGTGCTCTGCCGTCCTCAATGAACCAGAGGTGGTTTGCCCCGGGGCCTGCTCATTCAGCTGTTTGCTGCAGCTTGCACCAAATTAACATACAATAAAATTGAAAGATTCTTCCTTGACAAACAGCCTGCTGATTCATCTGTTGTTTCACTGTGGTACTCTACTCATTACCACATTTGATTTCATTTGTATATGTGTTAATCATGAAAAATATACTGTCAGACCCTTGCTTTGGGGCAACAAGGCAAATAGCTGCTGCCTTTTGGGGTAATCAAAATATACCACATAAGATAAATTTGGAATAGCTTGCAGATGCTGCAGAGTAGGGAGATAAAAAGATTTTAATCCTTGTTTAGAACTTGTGCTTCTCTGTGGGGTTTGGGTTTTATTTCTAATTTGCACAAGCATATTATGTAAAGGATTCTTTACCACACATGAGCCTTTTCGCTTTTAATCTCCGTACATTCCTCAATATTAAAAGAATAATCATGCCCAGTCTATGTACTAAGGGGTACTGTTTTCCAAAAAAAGGAGTTACTCAGACCATTAACCTGAGCAGTGATCACAGTAAGTGGCATCTTATAAGCACTTATGAGGAACTATTGAACTGCCACACTAGATTAAAAATTAAAGTTGTGTTACTCATTTCCAGTTCACATAGAAATAATCTCATTTACTATGCAATTTTAAAATCAGTTTGAGTTAATAATATGACATTCAAAAATTCTCGACAGTTGTGTTTAAACTGCTAAGATAAATTTTCTTTTCTGGTAGCTTCCTAAGTTTAGCAATGTCAGCTGGAAAGACATAAATACAGTAGATCAAAGGATGAAACTTCCCTATAACTTCATCCTTTTTTACCAGCAAGTAAAGTCTTACTTAAGTAATGAAAATTACTGATAACTAAGATTCTCTTTTAACTAGTTTGTGATGAATTTCCAACAATATAAAGATGTGGACAAAAAAAAATTTCCATTAAAGATGCTGCATCTATTCAGCCAATAATGCTTTTGCACTTCACATTGTGTGGCAGCAGTTAATGACAGTGTTTCTAGCTGTCACCTACAGAATGCTCTGTAGGGGAACCTGTGGGCACACTTCTCTAAGCTCTCCAGCATCCGACTTCACCAGCTACAACACACAAACACAGATGAGGGTGGAGAAGTAACAAATAGTAAAAAGAAAGACATAATATTAATAAACATGTTTAGGGTTGCTCCTTAAGCCAAGAGACTCCCATCAGAGAAACATGAAAAAATTTTGAAGGTCTGTTTCAGGATGTGCCATTTCAGATTGCCTTAACATCCCACATTTCTTAAAGGCCTTTAAAAAGGTCAAGTTGTGAATTCATGCAAGTTAATTCCTTTTATTTAAAACACAAAGTATGATATAAAGTCTTCATTTGCTGTTTTTAGTAGTATTCTTGATGATCCAAATATTTGTCTAGCAACAGTGCTCATGTGGTAGCATCTGTAATTACCCCACCAGTGCCTTGTTCTCAACTATTAGTTCTTAACTCTACAAGCTTCTAAATACCCTTCTCCCTTACTGAGATCCACAATAAACTCTCTCCTGGGTAGGGATGAACACATACATTTATGCTATTTTGTACCAGTTCTGTGGAGTCTTTCAAAGTATGTTAAGATTACTGGCAATAAGGATGTAATTTAACTTACATAAACAAATGAGACAAACCATAGGAACTGAATTTATTTAATTCATACACAAAGAATACAACAAGGAATACAAGAACTTCTGCTTTACATATGTATTTTAAATTCTTTTTAGGTATTTTATTTTTAAAACTTAACATTCAGTAAGAAAGTATACTATCAAAAGCCAGGTTTCAAGACCAGGTAGGAAGTATTCTTACTCTACTACTTGACAGGTTGTCACGTGGGAATGTTTAAAACCACTTTTTTCTGCGCAAAAGTCAGAAAAAAAATCCTTTTCTGTAATCTCTTGTGTATATAGTTGCAATGTCTTCTAGCTGCCTTTTAATAAGTGTTACGTTTTAAGATGACAAGAAATTGAAATCTAAACCTTTCCTGATACTCAAAGTAACACAGGCTTTGCCACAGGAATGCATTAAGTATAGTTCATCTACTTTGAGCTGGTATTTTCAAAATGCTGTTTGGGACATTTGCTCTGGCTAACTGTTCTTACATAATAAAAAACACGCTCATCAGAGCATAGCAAAATGCTCTTTTAACTGTTTGATGAGCTGCTGTGTATCAACATGGCCTGGAAATGCTTCTTCTGACTTCTGAGCAGCTGTGTAACTCCTCTGAAGATCTCCAACCTATAAGAAAAACACAAAACACTTTTGAAAATCCAAGCACTGCAGTGTTTGCGTCATGTATTCTGTGCATCCTGTGGAGTACATTTCTGATGCTCACGAATGTTTAAACCTAGCTGGTCCTAAGAGCAAACAGAGTCAGTATAGAGACTTTTGAACTCAGGATTATGTCCCCCTTACATCAAGGGATGAGAAGAAAAAGATAGATGTGATTTTAATGGGAGGGATGCTTCAAGACAGCAACTTTACGTATCCCATTTTACCTGACTTCTTGGAGAATGGACAAGGTACACACCATGCCTAGAGCTTGAAGTAAGGAAGAATAAAAACCAGCAGTTCTGCTTTTAAACTTCACAAAAGTGCTGTAGTATATATGAGAAAAACACAACCCATAAGGCATCTGTAAAAACTGCAACTCCACGTAATTTCCTGCTTTCTCACAATATTAGAGAACTGATGTTGCTCCTCTGCTGTTTTTATAACTAATTGTTCCCTACTTAGGGAACTTAACTTTTTTTCCTAAATAGCCATCATTTTTTGGAAGGATGAAAAGGAAAGTATCTCAGAAAGTGGGTTCAGCAAAAAAGAATTCAAATGTTTGGGAACATATCTAGTAAAAGTGATAACTCCTGGATGGAAAGGAAGGAGTTATGGACAGAGTCAGAAGGAGGCCTTTGTTCCCTGTGTATCAGTCAACGCAGAGCTTCGGTGCAGCAACAGTTCTCTGAAGGAGAAGAAACCAGGGTCCTGGCCAGTGAAGTCATGCTTTGTAAACCATGGCCTTACACCAAATCTAAGGACTGCATTACCCCACTGAATCAACACCTGGCTGATGTGGCTGTGTGTCTTCTCCCGTAACCTATGAGGATTCCTTGTGCAAAAGCTACGCAACAAGACATTTGCAGACTAGGATTTACTCCTTAATTGGTAGGTAAAATATGCAATTATTCAAAACCATCTTATGTTTCACAATGGAGAGGATACGCTTACAAATTAATGGGTTGTTCTTTCTTGACGCGTGTACTTTAGTATCTGTAGGAGTTGAGCTGCCCACACAACACAGAATCATAACAGAATCTTGAAAGTGTAGGCACAAGCAAAGAATCAATTTTTTTCTTGTGAAAAATGTAAGGACTTATACAAGATTTCCTTATTAACAAGAATGTTGCACATTCTTAATACAGTGTCTTATTAACACAAAAAATTCAAGGGTTGTAAAGCTGAAGAACTGACTTTCTTTTTGAGATCAGTAAGATCATGGGATAAATAAAGGATATTTTTTCTATAATTACTGATAAATCATATTATACTATTTCACTTCACATTCTGAAAAAGCCAATGACTGTAAAGACTGTAGATGGAATTGTTAATGAATTGTTCATCTTCTAGGCATTTGGACAATTAAAAAGTTACTTTAGAGCTAGTTGGCCTCATTTATTCTCAAAAGCACACTGGAATGACTACTTTGACACACTTCTGGGTATTAAAATGAGAACATAACTTACATTTTCCTTGAGTTTGTGCAGTCTGTATTCTTTTGTCTTTCCTATCTGAAATTCTCAGTACTAACAATAAAAACCCACCTGCCTCACCAAGACTCAGTTTTTAGATTACAAGAACAGGACAGTGCATTACCTTCTCTGAGAGTATGGCAAAATTGAAATGGGGCTCATACATATGAGGTGCTAAAGATGAAGCAGTCTGCAGCAAAGCTCTCGCCTATACAGAGAAATAAAAAAACAATACAGTGAAATATGAATAATTCGTAAAAGAAATCATCCTATGTTTTCTCTACTAGGCATTTACTAAGAAAGCCATTTTCAACATGGTTACACCAATAGTGTAGGCATAATACAGTTGAATAGCATTGAAATTAATAAAGACTCTTGGCTGAGTCAGAAAAAACCATATTGAGACATACTCAGTTAAGCAATTCAATTTTAAACACTGAAGAGAATATATTAGGTATATGAAATAAAAACAAGTATTTAAAGAACAGGTGACTGTATTTATCTATTGTCTCTAACAGTACTGTCTTAAGCATCCCTGGAAACATAAATTTTATCATAAAAGTGACAGCTTTCACATTCTAAACTTTTAATAAAATCAGCTTTTTTTTTCTGACTAGTAAAATAGTGGTATACAAAAGTAAAAGAAATTAAGTATCAGGGTGTATATTTTCATGCTGTAAATCCAATACAAAATTAAGGTCAACTTGTGAATGCTTCTACTAGAAGATGGAGAACTTAGTGGGGAAGAAACCAAAATTTTTAAAAAGAAAAGTATCTGTAAACTGTTTGAGAAGGCAAAGTTAAGAATCTATTAAAACTCCCTAAATCTGAAACATCTGAGTACATGTAACTACTTATGAAAGAACATTGTGAAACAAAATCCAAGATAAGCAAAACATCTTCACTTTTTTTTATTCTTCTTGGCACAACTTATTGCCATGATGATCCTGATTTTTAATTAATAGATGTGATACAAGAAGTAAATTGAAAATTTTAAGCCAAAAACTAAAGTAGACAGGAAGTGATTCCAACAGAAAGGTTCTGCAGTGCTAGTTATTAGCAATCACAACTTCCACAACTTAAAAAAAAAAATCTCAAAAACTGCAAAGCAACTGTAAAGCTTGCTTGTCTTTGATGATCCATTTGGATAAGCCTAAGAATGAGCAGTTTAATGGGAGATAGCATGACAACATGGAAGTTGCAGTGAAACATGCATAACAATTATCCAGGTTTTCTGCCTGTAACAGTAAGCTAGACATTCATATGATACCTCAGAGAAATGACGTTTGTTAAATACCACAGGGCCAAATGAAGCATTCTGCTTAGGCTGAGATTCAACACTGACCTGTTCAATGTGACCTTTTCGCATTTCCAGCACAGCCAAGTTGTTGTAAGCTTCTGCATAGTCGTTATTGTTGACTAACGTTAGCTTGAAACACTGGTAAGCCAAATTCAGGTCTCCTATCCCCTAAAAGTAAGACTGTGTTTTAATGTGTGAAAAGACTGGAAACACCATGCATCTGTTTTGTTGTCTGTAGTATTTTTTCACCCATATGTACTAACAAGGAATGCAAATTACAATAAAAACATGCTGATCAGAAGCATATGTGCTTTCTTCCCAGACCCTCGCATTTTTTTCTTATTCTTTCTCTAGACAGAATAATTTCATGCCTCAAGGGATATTCACTTCATCTAATTTAACTTTTAGATGACTGAAGTGTCTTCTAAAGACTATGCTATCTGCTACTGTCTATAGCAGGGTAAGATGTCTCCAGAGAGGAAGTCATCTTGTCTCTCTGTCTCTACACATATTTAAAAAAAAAGATAAAAATTAAGGGAGATTCATTTCTTGGATGGAGCGGCTGACCAGTACTTCAGTGTTATGAACAACATTGATATAGCATCAGGTTAAACGTCAAAAGTGACAAATGCTAAAAAATACAGGTACATCAGTTCAAATTTCAAATTACTGTGTTTATCCCAGTTGCAATAAAAGCAAGATGAACAGCTGGGTTTCTCTCTGACTCAAATCATTATCAGAAAACATCTGAAGACAATTCACATTAGAAAGCTGTCAAAAACTTTATTCAGTAAACTTATTCTGGGCATGCAGCTAAAGAGAAATCTAACACAACTTCTGGAAAGACACCTGCAAAAATGGGCAAAGAATGAAAATTTGTGTAGAAATTTAACAAAGTTTATCACATGTTTATACAATACTTCTATAGGTGTCTCTGAGACAGAGGAACGTGCTTTCTCAACTATGATATACTCAGTGCTTTAGTGTTGGTTACTTGCTGCTGAATGTGTATTTTTATGACAACAGAATCGGTCTAATGCTCCATGTAACGCAGTTCCCAGAAAAATATCTTGAATTAAATTTTTTTTTGTCAGATTATCTTGTACTGTAGCCAAGGCCTTCAAAGGCAGGTACATGTGGCAATTTTTTTAGAAAGATGGGAAGGTTAAAGACAGTGGGGAGTAAGCATTTTTTAGCAGGTGAAAGCCACATTCTGTAAAGTACAGAGGTTTTTTTCTTTTGCTGCTTCTTCTCTGCTGAAGTGCAAAAAAATTCCATTTGTACTGGACTTTATTCTGTACACTACTGGGTTTTGTATTTCCAAGTAGGGAAATGACTCCTTCCTAGTTACTTTTTTTACTTTTTTTTTCCCAATTGTATTTATTCGGAAAGATTGTTAATATTTTTCATACCACAGCCACATGTCCCAAGTTGTACCACACATCTGCTGTTTCCTCCTCATTTTCAGCCAAAAACAGTGCCCGTTCAAATGAAGATAGTGTCATATCATATTGCTGGGCATAGAAGCAACAGAGGCCCAGATTGTTAAAGAGCTGGCAGTTATAAACACCCATCTGCAGGAGCCGTCTAGATTGAAAGAAAATATTTGTTTCATTTATTTTTTGATTTATTTCAAATAAGAGTTCTACTCTAAAAGACAAAGTTCTCTCCTACTTTCTCCCTGTTCTGAGAGGGTTTAAAAAACAAGTGTTATACTCTTACACTTGGTAGTTTCATGAAGGGCAGTGCAGGGCATTTTTTTATTAGAATCAAAGCTGTGCAAAACAGTCTGTGTAAATTAGTAACTTCTGTCTTTTTGACTGAGTCACATGATCTGACTTTACTGCAAGACAGAGCTGGACACAGACTTTCTCCATTTCCTCTTTCCAATCCCTTGGCCTCAATCAAGCTGTAATTCGTTGCAGTTACTTTTTATAACTCTTCAGACTTCAATTTTTTGCTTGATTCCTATCCTTCAGTGCTGCTTTATTAGTAATAGTACATCTAGATGTGAATCTACATTAATCTTACATATGAAGCATAACTCAGATTTTGATTCAAATTGATGTTGTTTGGTGTGTCTTTTAGAATGGAGATATAAAAATTCTGTTAATATTTATAGAAAAAACAGAAATGCTTTGAGGGCCAGAGAAAAAGGGCTGTTGTCTGCAGCATGACTGTGAGTTCTTTAACCTAACGCATAAAAGAGCTCAGGTCCAACAGAAATGAGATGGAAGTGCTTTTATTGACTTAATTTGCTATTAGACTCAAGAACATGAGTCAGGCTCCTTTGCACTCTTGACTGTACCGAAATAAAAAGTAAGCAGCAGTATTTAACACTATCTTTTTACTGCTTTCAGTAAAACATGCAGGAAGCCCAGCCCACATTCAGGTCAGGGATTTTGTGGTCAGAACTCCTGGTCACTTCAGGTGAAGTTTTTCAAGATTATTCTTTTTCAAAGGGCTAAATAGGAAGTCCTTATGCCTCTTGGATGCAATTGAAGCCGAAAGTAAGATCCACTGTTCTCAAACTGCCTCATGCTGTGAAAGAACTTTACTTGTGGATTAGTTGAATAACTGTTTTGATAATCTTTGTTGATACTTCTATATACTTCTCATGTAATGATGACAAATTTTTAAGAGAGTGATGTAATTATCACTGGATGAGAAGATACATAAGTTGGTAAGCTAGTTTTATGGTGATATTTGTCCAAATGCTCGTTCATCCTCCCATGACAATTTCCTAATTTGTTTTTGCTATCAGCAATACAAAATTCAATCCCTTATATTACCTTCCCACACATTTAGTTCCCCTCCCTCCCTCTCCACAAGTGTAGATACCTGTAAAACCGCAGAGCTATCTCGGGCTGGTCTGAATAAAAATGGTTACTGCCAATGCATGCAATGGCTTCCACGTGAGTATTGTCTTGTTTTAGGACGTCTTTATAGTATTCTGCAGCTGAGGAGATATTGTTCATTTCCTACACAATTGGACAAAAATTCCAATTACTTCTACTGCTTATCATCTATTTTTATCATGGAACTTACTAAAATGTCAATCTACTGAGTGCTTTACCTGTGTCCTGTACAGTACTTCACAGAATCACAAAATGAAAGAACATGCTGAGTTGGAAGGGACCCACAAGGAGTATCATCTAAACACTTCTTGAACTCCTGTCAGGCTTGCTGCTGTGACCACTTCCCTGGGGAGCCTGTTCCAGTACCCAGCCACCCTCTGAGTGAAGAACCTTTTTCTAATATCCAACCTAACATCCCTGACAAAAATCCAACCTTTCTCTTGTCACTGGTCACCATAGAGAAAAGATCAGTGCCTGCCACTCCTCTTCCCCTCACAAGTTGAAGAGTGCAATAAGGTATCCTCTCAGTCTCCCCTTCTCCAGGCTGAACAGACCAAGTGACCTCAGCTGCTCCTCCTATGGTTTCCCCTCAAGGCCCTTCACCATCTTCATTGCCCTCCCCTAGACGCTCTCTAATAACTTAATATCTTTCTCATATTGTGGCACCCAAAACTACACACAATATTCAAGGTGAGGCTGCACCAGTGCAGAGCAGAGCGGGACAATCCCCCCCCTCGACTGGCTGGCGATGCTTTGCCTGATGCCCCCCAGGACACGGTTGGCCCTCCTGGCTGCCAGGGCACTGCTGACTCATATTCAACTTGCCATTGACCAGGACCCCCAGGTCCCTTTCTGTGGCACTGCTTTCTAGCATCTCATTCCCCAGTCTGTACAAACATATAGGGTTGCCCCATCCCAGGTGCAGAATCTGACACTTTCCCTTGCTGAACTTCTTATGGTTGGGGATTGCCCAGTCCTGTAATTTGTCGAGGTCTCTCTGCAGGGCCTCCCTGCCTCTGAGGGAGTCATCAACACCTCCTCCCAGTTTTGTGTCATCTGTAAACTTGCTTAGTATCCCTTCCAGTCCTGCATCCAAGCCATTTATGATGCTGAAGAACACAGGGCCTAAGATGGAGCCCTGTGGAACCCCACTACTGACAGGTCACCATTCTGATGTTACCCCATTCACTATTACCCTCTGTGCTCAATCCCCATTCCCCATCTCCCTGCACCACTGAGGAGGGAGCAGGGAGAGACTGGGAAGGAGGGAGGGATGGGGGGAAGGTATTTTTAAGATTTGTTTTACTTCTCATTATCCTGCTCTGATTTTGATTGGTAATAAATTCAAGTAATATCCCCAAGCCAAGTCTCTTTTTCCTGTGACAGTAATTGGTGAGTGATCTTTCCCTGTCCTTAACTCATGAGCTTTTCATTTTATTTTCTCTCTTCTGTCCAGATGTAGAGGGGAGTGCTAGAGTGGCTTTGGTGGGCACCTGGCATCCAGCCAGGGTCACCCCACCACACACATGCAATAGGCACCTGCCACTTCTCGCACAATGTCTGTGATACACAGAGCTGTGCAGTCAGTTTCCCAGTACGGTAACACAGAATACACTTACTTCCCCGGTCAATGTCTCAATTATTTTCAATGCTTTGTAAATCAACTCATGAATTCCTCTGTACAAAAATGAGAATATAATTGCATATAAAGAATTATTATGTGCCTTTGTAAACAGGAATCATGAATTTACCAAAATTTGTACTACCTAGGATATGCCAGTGAAGAGAACTATATTGTATAAAAATATATGCTTGGATGTGTGCTACTTGGAGGACGAATTAGGGTGAACTCATTGCTGTAAATGATGGCACACTGTTTCTGATGAGTGCAAGGTCCAGAGAACCCTGTCCCACACCAGAAAAAAGATCAAGCTCATTTCTGTATTTAAAAAGGAATAACTTGTACCTGTGTGCTGTAGATACACTGTGCTCTCAACATAACTAAAGAATAAGCTTTTGTTTAACTTCAGCAGTGTATTTAGCTATTAAAAAATGGATTTTTTGTGATTAAAGGAGATAGTACTAAAGCAGTCTCTTTAAAAATTATGGGGTTTTTTAAACCAAAAAACCTCTGCAACTCTTCCTACTGTAAAAAGTTAGCGATAGGGAAGAAAAGCTGTGATTAAGATGGCTGATGCACATATTCCACTTGGGAATCTATGTAATGAGAACAGCCCTGTGTTGCAGTACAAATCTTTGCTAATGAAGCTATAATCCTGCAATCAGGTGTCAGTGCAAAACTAGATCCTATCAACTATATGTTGCTCCTTAATAATTCCTTAAAGAGTTATGCAATGTTATATATGGTTTGGCAAAATAATATCCATATTAATAACTGTTTAACAATTCAGAAAGAAAAGCCTCCAAAAATTATGCAGCTGTTTTCTTCCTTGCTGAAGGACACAAAGGATTAAATATGAAAATAGATTAAAGCTTAGGGGTTAGATGAGAATGATGAGAACAGGATTGAATGCCAAGTATGAATGTAGATAAAAAAACCATAAATTCATGACTTTGTTTAAAACATTTGTTCTAGAATAGCATCATTACCAACTTTCAGTGAAAAACGATAATAAGTCCACTGTTTGACATGAAAATACACACTTTTAAGACACAAAATGCATGGTTACCAAGCTAAAATGAAACTACTTTAAAACGAATCCTACTTAAAATGACATCTGCTTCCTAACTGAAAAACATTCCCATTTCAACTGTTCTCACTGGCTTAAGAAACTAATGGTAACACATTAGTGCAAATAAAAACAACGTTGATGAGTAAACTATTTTGCCGATTGATCCTGCTAGCAGGTTGTTGGTGACTTGAGCAGTTTTAGTATGATGAAACATATATAAACTAGCCTCAACTACATGGACAACATCTGGACCACTTGGCTCAATGTGGACTTGATTCTTCAAGTCAAGGGTAAATGGGATCTCACAGTTATATTCAACTAGTGGCTCTTTTTTCTACCTCAAGCACCTACATTTGGCCACTATAAGGATTGTATAGTGGGTGCATACCTCGTAGATTCTGGCAATTCCACAAATAAGAGTCACTTCTCCAGGAAATCGATCTAACCCTTGCTTGAAAAGGTTCAAAGCTGTTACGGGCTGATCCAAGCGCAAATACACCTAAGCAAATAAAAAGTGTATATACATGTTAAATGTCTGATTTTTATACCTATACTGCTGTTTAACATGGGAGAGAAATAAAAGGGATGACACCTCCATTCATGCAATAAACCATTAGTTGAGATGATGAATAATACTGAGAAAATAATGGAGTGAATACTGACTAAATGTGCGTAATGAAGATAAAATAGTTTTATTTAAAATAATTAAATTTACATACATACCATCTATACATTATTAATTAATTTGAACATTACTACTAAAAAAAAAAATCTAGTTATTTATTATCATACCAAAATAATATACTTTGACACTGAGGTAAAGGTATCACCCTGAATATTGCCCTGTTTAATATATTTTTAAAAAATTGTGTTTAGGCTGGAAAGAACTGGATCTTCAGGTGGGTAGTGCTGGAATACCAAAATGTTTTACTTAGTCAAATAAGATTGCACTGCACAGAGCAGTGACACTTTCAAGTTTCCTTACTGCTCTACCAATCTCTCATCACAAACAATAAAATCCTACAGAAAGAGGGCAGTTTTGCCTCTGCGATTTTGGCTTCTGTGTTGATTATGAAAATGTGTAATGTGGATAATAACTGTGTGAGAATTGGACTCCAATGTGTTGCAATGTGTTGACAGAGACCACCCCTGCAGCTATCTGAGAGTACAACTGTAAAGGCCTCCTGTTGTGGGGTATGGTAAATAGAGCTACAGCGAAGGGAAAAACCCTGCACATATGCTTTGGGAAACTAGATGGCTGGAATGATTAATCTGTATTCCACTGAGTGGAAAAGGGTTCTGAATGCTTCTGTTGGAGAAATATTACATTAATTAGTGCTAATACTTGATGCTACTAAAAAAGGAAAAGAATCTGTGACTGGTATCCTGATACAAACATTTTGTGATGAAATGTAAGAAAAATATCAATGTTAACTGAACACTTGAGAAACCTCCAAACATGGTTTCTGCTTTTGCCCTTGAGCTTCATGGACTTCTGACTGCCAACAACCAAAATCATAGATCCTTTTTTTGCAACCCTATAGATATATACTGCTGCAGATATTTGCAAACAATTCTTTCCTATGACCACTCAACGATATTCGTAATTGTCAAAGAGCTGCCGACTGTGAGTGCCTTCCAAGCAAAGGGACTGCCATTTCAAGTTGATCATTAGCAAAATGAAAAAAATACAGGCATTTTTTACACTCATTCTGCTAATGTCACTTGCATTTCCTGTATTAAGCTAGAAAACTAATGTCTTCTTGTGAAAAGCAATAAAAGAGCAAGGGGTTTGGAGGGCATGGTACTTAGTAGACTAGAACTGCACTAATTACATCAGGAAAGGGGTAACTCCCCTAGATCTACTCCTTTTTTATATTTTTATGTTTGTTTATGAAGTACATTTTTTGAGTATTAATGACTCAAATCTGTTCTATTGCTTTATCTGGAGGTTCACTCCAAAGAACCACTCACTACAGATGCTAAAACCACACAGCCACAGTACTCTACTATGTAATTCCCACATCCAGTGTCATATTACACTGTCCAACATCTCTGCAGTCTGTAGAGATGCTATCTAGATAAGTGGCAGAAGAAATGAAAAAATGGTGGGACAATTTCCATCTACTTGCAGTTGCTTTGGGGAGACTTGCTTTCTAAGAGTACTACAGCTATAGTAATTAAGGTTTAGATGCTAAACAGATGGATAAGTAGAATGGCTCCATTTTCTTTTTGGTATCTCTCTTATCTCTTATTAAAATATCCTATTTCTAACTCTCCTAGGTCATGAAATACTTTTTAACTTCTCAGCAGTCCTGACTTTAAATACTCCTAATTTTTTTATTTTTCTTTTATCTTTTAATAAATTACATTTCAAGGGAGAGACAGTTTTCAAAAAATATTTTTTAAAACCCAGATAGCTGTTGCAATAATGAATATAAACAAAACTAACCAGTACAGTAGTATCAGTCTGTTCACAACAGAACTGGACGCAATCCTATTATTTTTTAATGGCTGCTTAACTCAAGTCTTATCTTTCCAGTTCTGTCAGACTGAACTGTACCTCAGTGCCTCACTCTATTGCCTGTCCACTGACAGTCATTAAATCATGTTGTGCAATGTTTTATACTTGAGTGAGTTGGTCTGTGGAGTGAGAGGTGGAGGTTCAAATACAGCTCCTGTTTGAGCTAGTAATGATGCGGGGGGATGCATATCTCCCATAACAAATTGGTTCGTTAATCTAATCACTCTGCCAATTTAATCATTCTGTGTAGCTCATGGAGTGAGTCCAGAGGTGGGCCACCAAGACGATTAGAGGGATGGAGCACTTCTCCTACGAGGAAAGGCTAAGAGAGTTGGGATTGCTTAGCCTGGAAAAGAGAAGGCTTCAGGGTCACCTAATTGCAGCCTTCCCGTACATGATGGGAGCCTACAAGAAAGGTGGAGAGAGACCTCTTACAAGGGACAAGGGCCTGGAGTGACAGGACAAGGGGGAATGGCTTCAAACTGAAAGAGGGTAGGTTTAGATTAGATAGGAGGAATAAATTCTTTACTGTGAGGATAGGGAGCACCCAGAGAAATTGTGTGTGCCCCATCCCTGAAGTGTTCAAGGCCAGGTTGGATGGAGCTCTGAGCAACCTGGTCTAGTGGAAGGTATCCTTGCCCATGGCAGAGGGGTTGGAACCAGATGATCTTTGGTGTCCCTTCCAACCCAAACTGTTCTGATTCTGTGACTCTATGTATTTGCAGAATGACTCCTGGTAGTGACAGGAGAGCATATACTTTTAAACACAATGGTGTATCAAGTTCAATACTGAGCTCTTGTGCCATATGGACTCTCAGGCATAGTTTGGAATTTCACTTCATTCTTAAACAAGAAAATCTGTGACTTACTTTTGCCAAATACAAGATTGTATCAACCATGTCCTGCTGCTTGAGAGCTGACTTAAATTGTTTTTCGGCTTCACGATATAATCCCAACCTAAAGAGACAACAGATACATATGGAAGATACTCATTTGTTGTTTGCTTTTTTTAAAAGAAGTTTATTAAATAATGAAGCAGCACACCCTAAACCAAATATGAACTGCCCAAAAGCACACTTTAAGACCACATATTTGTGTGCGCGTTAAAAAAACCCATGCTGTTATATGCATTAAGAAAACAAAACTATGAAAAAGACAAATCCATGAAATTTGGCCCCCCATGCAGCCTTCTGGTGATAAGTGAATAACGATGTACTTGTATTCATAGGACTCCTTCCTGGTCTTAGAAGGGACAGCAGAAAATGAGCAATTAAATTCATGTCTCAACCCATACTGTTTTGGAGCAGAATTTCCTCACCCATGGCAAAGATCACACAGATACTTTCCACTGCGCATGAACCTCACAGAAGTCTGTTTCATCTCAAAGGCATTTTTTTATAGTGTCAAATATTTTGCATTAATCTATAAATGCTACATAAACTACAAAATTAAGAGGACCGTGCCATTTCAACAACAGCAAAAAGGTACACTTTCTCATATGCAAATTGCCTTTTGTCTCCTTCAGCCATAGTGCACATATACTCGCTGAAGAAACACAACACAGAAACAGAACAAGCCAGGTAAAACAAAGAAACATAGTCAATGGGGACATTAGGTATTTTGGGATCCTGGAAGTACATGTGCCTGCTTGGATGCTTTAGTCTCTGTAACACTATTCATAAAAATCCTGAAAGTAATAAATGACCTCTAAGCTCATGTATTGTGTCTGTATGGCAAGGTTTTGGTAGCTGGGGGGCTACAGGGATGGCTTCTGAGAGAAGTTGAAGTTTCATCTATGTCCCTGTTTTCTCTCCTCTGCCCAGCTGAGGAGGGATGTGATAGTACAGCTTTGGTGGATACCTGGCATCCACCACAGCTAAAAAAGAAAAAAAAGTCAGTCTGATCTTCTAAAGAATATCAAATAAAAGTTAAGACTAGTGATGAACTGCATTAGTTTGGCCATCTAAAAAGAAGCAATAGTTTCAAGCTAAGGTCCAATATGGAATTTTAAAGGGCTAAGTGCTTTGTATTATCAATACAAGAACTGCTTATAGAATTGAAAAGACTGCAGATGATGCTTCCGTTTTTTAACACCCAATATAGTGTTCATACAAATTCATTGTAAAGAATGAAAGGGGGAACTGCCTCAGTACTTGTTTGACTTATGTAGAGTAGGGTTGTATCAGGAGGAGTTTCTCCTGGTTTGGTAAAACTGTTACTATCATAGCTATATCTTCAGCAATCACTCCAAACTGCTCACCACAAGTTTGTTCCTCCCTGCTGTTTCCATTCTTTCCTCTAAGAGATGCATGGCTGCACAGTGTCGGGGTACTCATAAGTCGTTTTTGTTAGATGCTTGGTTATGGGGTGCCAGACCTGAGGCCTTGCCATTTTTGGAACTGATACTTCTTGGGCAATGTACTTCTGGCAGAGACTGTCCAACACAAATATTTTATTATGTATTGTTTCGTCAATTTGAAGACCTCGTGACAGTTAGTTTCTCAAACTAATATTGTAATATTTATTTTGTGTAGTCTGTTTTAACAATAGTTCTTTGCATTTATTGACTGACTTTTCAAATAGTGATTTTAAAATACATTAAAAAAGGCAAAGTTGCAAGTAATTAGTTACTTAAAGGTACTCAGTGTTGATACCTGTATATTAACACCTCAGTGTTGTCTTCCTGTATATTAAAGGAGATTTAACTGTAAGCACAGAGGTCTCCAACGAAACACTTGCTGAACTGTTTCTCAGTGTTCAGCATCGCGCAACACACCCAGCAGTACAGGTCCTGAACTCATATTCACTCATCACAGAAGAAATAAACAATGGCTTACCTATAGTAGCACTTCCCAATTTGCACTTTCCACCACCAGTCCTTGAATTGTGCGTGCTCGGTGGCAAGGGCTGCCAAATCTAGAGCCTTCCAAAACAAACCCATCATCTTAAAATTAATACCACCAGTGTTTACACAAAGAAAAAGAGCACAATGTGAACAATGTAAAGATTTTTGTAAAGAGAAAATTTTGAACAAAAACTCCAGGTAACCTTTAGGTTGAAGCATTGCTTTATGTTTATTACTTTTATAGTTCAGTCCATAAAACAGCTGAAAGGATTATTTGTCCCTATAAAAATACACAATCCAAACAGCTTCTTCTAATTCAAAGAGAAAATAGGAAATCAATTGATCAGACTCCTGTAGCGCTGCTTCAGAATACATTATTTGTTTAAGCCAACACACTTTTTCCAAGCTTCCCATCATTGTTCACTAAAAGGTGTTAAAAAAAAGTAAAAATAAACTAAAATAAATAAGTTCAATGAATTTGAAATACTGTAGAAATTGTCATCTCATTGCTAATATCAGGTTGCCTCCATTTCTGGGAAGAAATTCTCAGATGTGTACAGTAAGACACATTTCTTCCTTTGCAAAGACTATAATGTAAAGAACTATTTTACAGGAGAAATATCTTAAGAAATAGATAGCTATTGAAGATGGTGGAGGTCTAAAATCTCTTTTGTCTGGCATACTGGAAAAGCAGGTATGCTCTGATAGCCACATCAGCCAGAATCTGTGGCTTTTCATATTTAAGCTATAATTTCAAAATCTGTGTTAAAACAAACAGATGTGTGTTCTGTACCACAGTCTACCATAGACGCACTTGTTAGTGTTTCTTTTTTATTAATTCCATTTTTTCTCAGAACATATCAAAGCCATGCTATATTTGTTACACTTTAGGGATATCAGAAATAGTCTAAAAAGATCTAATGCCGTGTTTGTATAACAAAGAGCTCACTTTTCTATTTGTTTGTCTTCATAAACATTTTGCAGACCACAGGAATCAGAACCTTGCTATCTACTAGGAACAATAAATAAAATTCTGTGCACTGGTCACTCAGTAGCAGAGGAACAAATAACTTCCAGGAAAAATTAATCTGAATATTTGAAATGCTGTAAGAGCCCAGTTTAGTCACATCTACCCCTAGGTTTGATTCCTGTTCTTCCTGCTAGCAAAATGAGGTTGCAAGTAATAAATGCGTTTAGATCTGACACACTGCAGCAAAATCATTGGAGCTATGACAACTTAGGCAAATAGGTATCTTTTGGCTCTGTGAGAAAGAATAATTTGTTTTCTGTAGCAAGTCAGGATAAGGAGTTGCATCGATGCTGCCCCAAAGAGAAAGAGACAGCTGTCATTCCCTGCCTCTGAGACAGGAAAGAGAAAACTCAGGAAAACTGACAACTCCGAATTCACTGTTTCTTTCAGCTCTTGGTTGCCCTTTGTTTCTTAATGGTTTTGTAAAACAGGGCCTTTGGATGCTACAACTATAATGGCGAATGTATAAACAATGTGTGTGTCTGTCAAATACCACACCTGCTTCTAATGCAGCATGAGCAGCCACTTCAGACAAGCAAGGATCATGCTGCAAATAGCATGCTTCAGAGAGCTTTCCTCAGGGTGCTCTCATGGCAAGTGCTCAAGAAGGACTGTTTCAGAAAACGACCTCTTCTGTAACTGCACATTCAGGTTTCTTCCTGCTACCTTAATTATTTCTGATAATTATTTTATGCAAGGCTAACAATTCTGGCTGCTATTGGAAAGTGGAAACTAAGATTGCTTCAGGTTTACTAGACACTAACATCAGCCGTTTATCTGTCAGTGAAGATCCTGAACTCTTACTGGGATCTTATACTAACATCAAGAAACACAGCATGACTTCATCTCGAAGTTAGTTTATGAAAATAAGTTCTGTTTTTATACTTTCCAATTAATGAAATAGGAAAGGAACAGGAAGATCTTGTTTCTGATACTCTACAAGTGATTATAAAAACTTTAATCAAAAAATACTATCAATGTTAGAAATATTTCTAAAAAGTGTTTGTCTGAGAAAGCTTTGTGCATCCTAAGAGTTAAGAATTTCTGCTAGTATTACCACAAAATCTTTTGACAATGTGGCCTCTGAAATTTTAGTAAATTAATTCAGTCTTTTAAAAGTCTTCACCTTGTCAGTACCAACACCAAGCACATTTAAATTTCAGTTTGGTGCAAACTTTTTTTTTAATTGCACAGTTTGGGTACAAATCAATGCTCAATTTGCATGGTATTTTAATTTAAAACCAATCTATAAAAGCAGTATTGATACACCTGTCCTGCACTCCTGTGCATTGCAGAATGTTGGTGCAGTCATATTAATAACTGGAAGGGAAAAACATGAAGGATTTGGGATATTACCAGATACTGGTATGTCTTTTTAAGGATTTTTGATTCTAAAATACATATTAGTTCAAAACCCAAACTGATTGTCCTAAAACTTTTAACAAACTTAAGGATATAACTCACCATGTGGACATACCGGTGAGCTGAAATTGTTCCTGTCTAGAGCACTTAGCATACTCACATATGCAGAGTCCATTTCAGTAACACTTTTAACCCCAAGAAATCTTTCAGAACAGATTTATTTTACTGTCAGTTCTTATGTTTGTGCAAATAAAAATGTTAAAAACCCCTGAGACTCGGTGGGTTTTCTGTTTTCTAAAAAAAAGTTTTTATTAAAGAATGAAAAATAATGTTGATTCTTTAATTGTATTTAGCATGATTCTGAGTTTCATTTCTTTACCATTACCTTCCTTAACTAAACTGTACTATAAATAAGACTTCCAAACTTCGCTATTGCAAAATGAAATTGGTAAAGTTGTTTGAAACAGTAATTTCATACAGAGTATTGTATGCACCAAGAAATTAGATAGATGGAAACAAAAGCAAGCATCTGTTGCTTCTTTCATGTGCTGTTGAATGGCAGTAATTTTCCCAGCAACAATTACTGACTGAAGTCTTATTTGTAGACAAATCAGCCCAGATAGTCTATAAGATAGCTGAGCAAATGACATTAGCCATGGTCAATTTAACACAGTCTATTTTGGCGAGTGTCTTCTGGATTCCTGTATTTTATAAATCTAACATAATTCCATTTTAAATAGATTCCTATCAGAGAGTATAAACTACAAAGTATTAAGAAGATCTAAAGAAATACGAGAGGTCATGACTTCTGGCCATACGTATGCATTGTACACTCATTGTTCTTCCTCAGGACAAAGTATCTTGTCATCATTACCCATCCGCAAATAATGGCAAAATATGATGTCACAGTCTACTGAAAAAAGTAGCAGCTGAACTATTTCTGGACAAGTCTTTCAAACTGTCCTGCTCTTAGAGCATTTAGCCCATAAAATGGCTTTTAGAAATAGCTCAAGAAGTACAGAAAGTCAGTTATTAAGTAGATGTGTTCAAAAGGAAACAAGTCAAGAACAATCACGGATAGGATAACAGTATTTTGTTCAGAGAACTGTTTAATTTTTCATTAAATAAGGCGAAAGAATTTTGAATACATTTCCAAGTGCTGAACAAGCTCAGTGCTTCTCTCTTTTACTTGCAGACTCACGTTTCTGATAATGGACAGATTACAGATGTATTTACTTTTAATTAAAACCAATTTCCTAGCACTATTTATTCATCTGAATGCACACTGATTAATAGCATTTCTAAACTGAAATTGATGAGTCTTTTTTTTTCGTACTATATACTGGCAGAATATGAAACAGAAGATAAATAATAAAACTGCCTTTGTTTCTTAAATAATAACGTGATAATAATAAATGAGAACAGTACAGACTGTTCCAGATCAACAGTGACAAAGGAAGGATATTGTCACTACTAATTTGTGTTTTATTTGCAAAACTGCAGGAACTGGTATGCTGTTCATGCAGAAAGTCCCAAGAAAGACTTCTCAAATTTGAAGTCAATTTCTCTGGCTTCCAAGCATTTCAAGCTCTTTCATCTCACCTCATGTAGAAAACTGTTGGGTTTTGGTTCTTTTTTAAGAATGTGCAACCTCACACAGTAGCAGAAAATACAAAGATGTAAGAGATGTCAGTGACTGTTCTAATGGGTGATCAAGCAAGAGCCAGATCCATTTTTAAAAAGTTAACATACATGCTGTTTCCCTGCTGAATCCTAAGCAATTGAATCCTTTTATGGAGACAAGAAATTGAATTTTTGAAATTTCACTTGGTAGGAGAAGTGAATAAACATTGATGCAGCCACAGTAATGCAGAAGTTAAAGTGTTTCTTTTTTGTTTAAGAAA
The DNA here is from genome assembly GCF_003945595.2 of Pipra filicauda. Lineage (NCBI taxonomy): Eukaryota > Metazoa > Chordata > Aves > Passeriformes > Pipridae > Pipra > Pipra filicauda. The sequence continues at coordinate 524,035 of NW_024104402.1, forward strand.
AATTAATGCAGATGAAGTTCAAAAGGAAGGGAGGACAGTTTGGAGAACAAAATTACATTGAAAATGGTGTAGAAAACAGTCAATGAAAGCAAATGACAGAAAGCAAACTGAACAGTTAAAAAAAATCTCTTCAGAGATATACATTACATTATAAAGGCACCTCATTCTGTGAAGCATGACACAATTTTTTTTCCTACAAGATGATGTCATTAACATGTTGATCTCCCTCTCATTACACAATAAATGGTCGTGACTAAGCTGGCACTTCCTTGCTCACAGATATTTATTCAAAAGGCTCAAGTATGTAAAAAAACATAGGAAAAACTTTTTCTGCAAGTCATTCATTTGGGACTCTCAGCAAGGATTTCAAAATACATGCAGCACAGTGCAGAAACATTTTACAATTTTTTTCTGGAGTGCTTGGAAAATTACCTGCATTATATAAAACTATCTATCTAGCCTAGAGATCCTGCATGTCCTTAAACTGTAGGTCACAGGCACATGTGGCATCTTATCAAGTGACTCTTTTATTCTTAGTGAACTGAGCTTTCAGTAACAAACAACATAACTTTTAAATTACTAGTGGCCTAACACCCAGGTACTTTCTTCATATTCAGTACCAGAATATGCAAATGTTAATTGCTATTTCTCTCTGACATTTCTGATGCTTCTACTTACCATTTCAATGGTATTTTGGATTAAGAGTGCATTACAATTCAATCCTCTTAAAAGAATGCTATACAATAAGTTGACAGTGTATAACAATAATCATTCCATATTAGATTAAAAAACTTCACATAGCAGCACATTTGGAAATAATTATCATCTATGTCAACAACAGCAAAATATTTTTGGTGTGTATTATTGGTTAACTGGAGAGTTTAACTCCAGGCCTAATTACACACCAGCTGGTAGTATTGCAGAAAATTCAGTAACTAGTCAACTATGCATTATTGACATAAACTTCTTTCAAACAAACCTCAAGCAGAAATTTCATTCCATTTCAACTGGGTGGATATATCAAATATAGCAATGAAATATTTTGACATTTTATTAATTGAATAACTGCCAAAAAACTTCTGCAACCTTTATCTCTTTCTGAAAGTTTAAACAATATGTACCCAAACTTGATCTTACCCATTCAGTGCAGTAACATAAGAACCACAGAAGAAAAATTTTGGATAGGGTAAGACGAAAATTATAATTAGGAAAACTTCTGAAGAATAAATGTTATAGACAATTTAATCTTTCTCTTGAGGCCACAAAACACCTCAGCACTATGGAATTATGTTTCTAGAAAAACTATTCAAAGTCCCATTGATATTTTATTTTTATGCAGTTTCACCAAATATATTTCCTTTCTATTCATCCAAATGCATAAGCAATCATCTCAGCAGTTTAAAATGTCAAATATTGTTCATTTCAATCACTGTTTTGTCAGGTATTTTCAACTTCTTCAGTTAATAGACAGTCTTTCATAATTTACTGCTTACTCTCCAGCCACAGGACTCTGAACTTTCTAGGCAGTTCACTACCTGACCTGTAGTTTCAGCTACTGCTCAGGTTCCAGTAAATTCTGTTAACATGAAATAATTAAATGCAGAGACCTTACCATATTGATAGATGAGGGACCCAGTTTTAAGCATTAGAATGTTTTGCTTCTCAAAAAGGAGAGCAACCCATAGCTTGGTATTTGCAAATTATCATCCCTGATTATCACCCCTATAAGAAAGGATTTCTCTCTCTTAAGCAACTTTTAATGCTTCACTTCTGTACTTACTACCTGGACATGTGTGACATACTACCTGGACCCTTAGTTTAGCAGAATACTGACAGAAATACCTGAATCATACATAATAAAAACTGAAAATGGAACATATACTCACGTTTTTTATGTCATTTTCATGGTGAAATATATATTCGAACAATGCCTGTCAGAAGAATATTTAAAATATTGTCATATTTGAAGACAAAAATTGATAATATTATTTTAGAGGAATACAGAATCTTGATTATGTTAGGCAGAAATTAATTCTTTGTGAAAGCAATCACATTCACACATCACAATTGCTGAAATTACATTTATTTAAGACTTGAATAGACAAAAACCATAGATGTGCTATGCTGTCATCACAGGAAAGCATCTTAATTCTTAATTTGTTGCAAGAGATTAGTGGAATTGTCTCTTATCTCTGGTCCTTAACATCACCTTAAAACAAAAAAGGCAGCTATAATTTGAAAGTGAATGTAGATTTGAGAATCTTGCACAATTTTCATGACTATTTAGCAGTAAAATCAACAAATGATCTAAAAAAAGCTTTTTGCAATGGACAGGTGTCATGTAGTGTGCAATGTCAGGTGTTTATGTAGTGCTAACCCTACTTAAATAAACATAGGTTTATTAAGAATGTGAGCTGAGCAAACTTTGCCTTAGGGGAAAACAATCCTAAGCCCTACAGAATTTTCGGATCTGTAAAGGAAAAAATTCCTTTTTATAATTATTTGTAAACGATAAATAGTAACAATATTGTGCTGCTGCTGCAACTCAAATACACCATCATAATAGCAAAGCTTAAAGAAGTTACATGCATCAGCTGTGCTGTGGTTAACTGCTTATAAGTCCACAACTGCACAGCAACATAACTGCATTTTTGTTTACTCATGTATAAAGCTAGTCAAGTCATACTGTGTTGGAGCTGTTCTGCACTAGAACACAGATGAGTATATATAGGTATATATATATATTATATATTGATGAGTATATAATAGGTAATGGGGGGTGGCATTTTCAGTGAATAACATGATATTGAAAGATGACAGGCAATTAAATGGACAGTGGAAGCCTCTATTCCCAGAACTGTATTATGGGTGCTAGTAACACAAGGTTTAATTGAGTTGAACCTTGAACTTTTTCTGCATCCAAATCCCAGGTCTTAATTGCTTCAGAAGAACAGAACATTTTTCTAAATTTGTATAATTCATTCTAAAAAACTAGAAAAAACTATTGTCCCATAAGGAAAGAAAGAAAGAACAAGACCTTAGTCTCCTAAGGGCTTCCATGACCTTTCTGCCAGCTTTTCTTAGACAAAATCCTTAAAATAATTAACTTAAGGAAACTAGAGAATTACTAATGAATTGTCGTGTCTGGTGAGGAAAGTAAACCATGACCTACTTTTCTTCTAGTTTTGGTCAGAAAAGACTCTGAACAGATGATTAAAAGACATTAAAGAATTATAAATAGAAACACATTTATAGGGAGATTAGAATCGATGGATAAGAATAGAATAGACGATAAAGTAGTAGTGGAACATTTTCTCCTCTAGTTCAGTAACAGAGAAGCATTCAGTAAAAGTGTGTAAATCTAAAGTGACAAAAAAAAAGATGTTTTCTTGTATGGGTGGCACAATGTATACAGCCTGACCTTCAAAAGGATTTAAGTGACTGAATATTCACTTGGATAAAAATATCTAGAGTTATCTTAATAACTCTATTAAAAATCCACAAGCTAAAAAAGATAAAACTTTCTATTTCATACCATAAACCAGTTGCTAACTGAGATTTACCAGAGGTTCTGTCTGGTGACAGGTGATATCTTTTATGTCTGCTATGCTGTTTCCTGTGATAGTCTTTAAAATGGCTAATGCTGGTCAGAGAGAAGGCACATTTCAGTATTCTTCAAAACACTGGAAAACCTCATCACGCAATGAAAAGATAAAAAATCTAACTTGAAAAAAGATACGGTGAGGATACTTTGCAAGTACATTAGAAAGAAGTACATAGGAAGTATTCATATACAAACATGAATATACAGGCTGATTATGTGAAGTTCATCATCATGGCTGGGCTTTGCAAATGAAGATTTAGGAAGGCTCTATCCACATTTGTTACAAGCACGCTGGTGGCTACTGCCCAGGTTCGGCATGTTCTGGATGTGAACTTAATAGCTAGAAGATTTATCATCTTTTTTGCATGTGGGAGAGGTGACAGCTCAGAAAATTTTAAAACTTTAATCAATTATTCTTAACACACAGTGCAGTCTGAAGTCTCACTTCTTGCTTTGGCTTTACCCTTAATGCTGTTTCATTTTAAAAAAGTTATAAATCCATGTAGCTCCAAATTTAAACTTAGATCTTACATTCTGTGTGAAATGTTAATGTCATAATGTATTAGCTTCATAATACTGACAAGTTCACTTGCTGCCTATGGATGTTTCTATGACTGTTGTTTTACATTTCTGGCTTAAGCCTCTTTTCATATGAAACTGAAGGAAGACAGAGCTGCCCCAGAAAATGCTAATTAAAAATGAAAATTGTTAAAAATATGTATGTTTCTCATTCCTGAGGGCCGTTGCTGACAAAACATCCTCTGAAATCTAACCTACCTACTTAAATAGCATGTAGTTACCAAACATAATTAAAAGCTAGCTGTCTTCGGGCAGAAGAACTAAGACTTGTTTCTTATGGATGTGTCTTACATTTCTTAATCCTTCCCAAGTTTCCTACATCCCCCCTATTTTACAGACTGTAATGGATTTATAATAATTTGTCTGCTGGCTGATTGCTAGCAAGGACATAATTGGACAAAAGCCATGCAAGTTTTTTCAGTACTGATAAAGAACTAATCTGTAACTGCCTTCAGATGATAGTCTGGAAGTCTTTGACTGCCTCCCCAGGGATATACCCTGGCCAGGGATATACCTTTGATTACCATATTTGATACCTACTCTTCTGCCTAGTTTGGTTAGGAAGCAAAGGGACAATGATGCAAGGAGTGGGTGAAGAAAACAATGCAATCACACAAAATTTATTTCCTTTAAAAACCACACTGAAATGCAATGCCATCAGCCTACATTAGGCTTTAAAAAGAAAAGAAATTTGTTAGTCATTTATGAAAAACTGTTAACCAAAGTTTTAGACTGGAAGAGCTAATTTCCACTAGCAGATTATTATGCACTGCTAGTCTTCTAACACTGTTCACCACTGTGTTTCTCAAAATAGACTGAATACATACTGGTTCTTTCCACTTTAGGTTGAGAGCCAAATATAGCTCCCTAGAGGGTGTCTGATAGTTGTCTGATACCTTGTGCAAAATGAGTTGCTGGCCTCAGCCCAACAGTTGTTTTTTGAAACATGTTCATCCATAACTGATTATGTTGGGGAAAGATTCAACTGAAAGGCCACAGAATGATAAATCATCACACAGCTTTCAGTCCCTGCCACTCAGAGCTGAAATAAGTTGGGCAGATAACATGGATAAACCTGTTCTATTGTCAGACAGTCTCAGTTTCAATGATCGTCAGCCAGATGTTCTTAATTGAAAATGAAGTATTCTGAACAAAACAATGAAATCTTTTTACATAAAACCAGTTAACTCATGCCATAAAATCAAAAGAATCCAAACCTTCTGAACATTTTTAGACCAGGATTGCCATTTCCAGACATTAAGGAGGGTTCTGCAGGTTTTTTTGCTCCTGGCTTTTTTTTTTCCTTTTTTTAGTTGCCCTTCATCACTCCTATATGTGCAGTTCAAGTTATTTACCAATGGAAAATTTTATTCCCCACAAAAGTTTTTCCTAGATTATACTTTCTATGTAACTTCTTTAGACATTCTTTCAATTTCAAATCTGGTAAAAGCTGTCAAAAGGTAACACACTATTTTTCTGAACTTCACCTCTACAACATATTTCATCATTGTTTTTATTCCCAATCCCATGTACGGTTACATTAGAATGACACCCGAAAATAAGAAAAAGATATCATGTTAACCAAAAACAGTTACGTACCTTTGCCAGTTTGGGTTTCTGAGCATATTTTGCTAAATTCAGTCGAGACAGATTTATGAAAGGGCCATCTGGATTTGTTAGCATGGAAGCCTGAAGAGGAAAAAGAAGTCTTTTAAGTGGGAAGATGCCCTACACTTTTCCTGAAAATTTTCAAAATATTAGTAGTATACAACAAAACTCCCAACCCCCAAACAAAACATCTGTCAAAAACTTCGTTTTATTTCCTTCTCTCCACCATTTCCATGCAGTGCCTAAGCATGTACCTTGGTAGTTGGGACACATAAAAAAAAAAATTTTCCACGAAAGATTCAGAAAGATCAGTTCCTACCTGCAACAGCGAGAAGATACCATGTTTTGCCATTAATGTGATGTTTATCTGTACTATATATTCTTGCTGCTTGCAGTTTATTAATTTTGCCAAAAGAACGGGATAGAACTAGTCTGGCTTATTTTCCTTATCATTTGAAGGGACAGACACTGAGCACTTAGTAATTGTTTTGTAGTAAACTGAAAAACTTGGAGAAGGTTTCAAGATGCTCATAATGAAATCATGTCACGGTCTTTTCATGGCCTTCAGTGAATAAAAATGTGTCTAAAAGAATTGGGAGTTTACGTGAATTTCAGTGAACTTACAGATTTATGTTTTTATATAAACACATCAGCAAACTAACAAGAAGTATCATTTTCAAACCCTAAAAGTAATTTAAATAAAATCTAAAAATGCTCTCCTCCTTCAAACTGGAGTTTAGATGCAGCTTTTAAGTAAACTATAATGTCACTGTGCCAGAAGGTATGACCAAGAAATGCCTCATTCTGAGAAGAGAGTCAAAGAACTCACCGTTCCCAGCCTGACATATCCCCCGGAAGCACTAGTAAGGGGACGGGCTGTGAGAGCTGTTCGAGGTGTTCTTATCGCCTGTTCCATAGTACTGGGCCGTCCACTTTGCGTGCTGGGTCTCACAAATCCTGTAATAGGTCTTCCTGATTGAGTTACTGGCCTGAAGATGTTAAGTACATTATCCTTACGTTATGTGGTATTTATTGATAGAGAATTTAAACAGTTGTACCTGAAGCACTTAATTTTCAGAAGTTAAATGTAAGATTTGTTCATTTCCAAGTAGTCGCATTTAAAAAAAATAAACTATCACATACCTAACAGCTGGGCTGGGGCCTCCACCTTGGCTAGTTCCAGGGAGTTTCAAAGATGTTCCTGGCCCTGTAAGACAAGAGCACTTCTCACTTCACATTGAGATACTACTCCCTCGTCCAGAGGACTTAAAAAATTATTGTATTTTACAATAAATATAAGTCAGAAATTTCTTTGTTCAAAATACTGCTACAATGAATATGGTTTTCTCTCTTTTACCCTCCCCATTCTCTTCTCCATTCCACCTGGGGGGAGTGAACGAGTGGCTGTGTGGAGCTTAGCTGCCTACTGGGATTAACCCACACCAATTCTCAAGGACATTTTAGGAACAATAGATAGCCCTGAAGTAAGAAAGGTTACTGGAACAATGAGACCATGCTAATTCGAAATGGTATATTTTCTATCCAAGACTAAAATAATACCCAGACTTTAGTAAGTAAACCAAAACTATCACCTCCAGAGTAGATGGAGAATAGTATCTCTTGTCATTAAACCAGTGTAGTATCCCCACCCACAATTTAGGGCACAGTACAGTTCAAACTCATCCATGTTCAAAGTCATCAGTGAAAATATTGAACTGGCTTGAGCCCGGGTGAACTGATGAAGGGTCCCCCTTTTCACGTATTTCTGTTTTGACAGCAGATAATTAAGAATTACTAGTTCCTGCACGTAGATTTTACATCACTTTCACTGATATTTGATTAGTCGGGTTTTCTAACCTGCCAAGTGAATATCTATTGAGATGGTTTTAAACACTTGGTTAAAACCAACATATGACATCTATACCTTCCAGTCTGTTCACTGCTTGTTACCTTGCACAGAAAGAAATGAGATTTGATTTGACATTTCTTGACAAATCACTGTTACTTGTCTACTTATTTTCTATATACTTTTGAACTGCTTTTACTGCAAATGTTTCTAAGAACTTAAGTTAAACTGATAGGTAGACACTTTCCTTCCTTCTTTTTTCTTACAAGATAAACCTCAAGTCTGCCCTTTTTCAGTCCTCCATCTCCTGCCTTCAAGCTGTAATTACCTCTGAGATACAAGCAAGTTTAGTAACTTGTCTAGATCAATAACTTCTAAATCTAAACACTTTCTAGCATTTTTTAATCCAAGATGATACTAAGCACCTCTGACTCCAATATTATAGCAGCCACCTGACAGCAGCTATTAAGTTAAATAATACAAGAAAGGTATTAACCATGATGTCCTTGGTAAAATCAACTTTCAGCAACTGATGCTAAAATAAAGAACAAAACTCAGGATTCTCTCTCTTTTGGTTGGCCACACTTAGGATCTCTGTTGCTTGCTTGCCTTTTATAGTCCTGTGAATCTTGAATGTTTTACTCCACAACAGAAAGAGTGGACAGTTTACCCAGCAGAGTTTCTAACATGGTAACTAGGGCACTATTCTGAGAAATGGACAAAGTGGTTTTTAGTTTTTTAGACTAACAGGCAAAAATGTACTAGTCTTCCACTTTCTGAACTCTTTCTTAAACTATTGCAGTAATATAGAAGAGGTAGACATCAAAATCCCCTTTTCACACATGTTTTTTAATAACTGCAATTGGTTTTGAGTTTTTGGTGCCCTGGGAGAATGCTTACGGGAATACCCTTGATCTCACCCCAGGCAACTCTGTCCTTATTTTGAGAATCCCAACTCAACTAGCTATGAATAGTTGGTCCAACCATGCTCAAACATGAACACCTAAAGCTAGTTGCCCAGGACTCTATTTAGATGGTTTCTGAATAGATCTGAGGAGGGAGACTCTACAACCTCCCTGAGCAGCCTGTGACAGTGCTTAGTCCCTCACAGTAAAAAAGACTGTTTCCTGATGTTCAACACCTCCTGTGTTACAGTTTGTGCCCACTGCCTCTAGTCCTGTCACTGGGCACCACTGGCTCTATCCTCCTTGCACTCTGTTCAGTGATATCTGTACTTACCTTTTATATAAAAATATAACACCAATGTAATTCTAATGTAATATTAGAACACCACAGATATATAAAGAAAGGAAAATCAAGTTATAGAAGAAAAATGTATTTTCTACGTGTCAGTGGACTGTTGTCTGGTTTGGTGACTACAAAAGACAACTGAATAACTAGAAAGGGTTAAGAAAAGAGTTTCAAGACTCAACTCAAAAATTAAAAGATATAGCTCAGAATGAGGAGACCATTTAGCTCAGAGAAAAGATCACTGGATGACTTAATGACAGATTTAGCAATTTACTTTGGAAATAAACCTTTGAAAACAAAAACTTCATATCAGGCATAAAATACTCACAAAGAAGCAACAGGTGAAGTTATAGTTGATAATTCCGACTAAAGATACGGCACACACTGATAAAAGCTAGCAAATTTAATAACTTAAAAAAGATTGCAGGGGTTTCTCTATCTTTGGGAAGTTCTTATACTTTCTGAAAAATTATATACTAGCTCAGGCACATCTGAAGCATAAATAGCATATTTGAAGCATAAATAGCAGTCTTTTCTCAATGATTCAGGAGTGCAGGCTACACTATCATAATGATTTTCTTTTGGTTTTGGAATTTGCACACACTATCCAGAAAGTTATCTTTATTCAGTGTAAAGATAGTATGAATGTATTTTTCCAGGATACTTATTTCTAAATAATATTCATCAAATGATTTTTCTTGGCAGATGATTACTACAGGGGAACTAAACTATATTACTACACTGTTTTAAGACAGACACAGGTAATTAGCTTATCACAATGTATAAACACAACTTTAGTACTGTTTGACTGTTTATACGTGACCAATCATGTAATGAAAATTTTTAAAAATGTAATCAGATAGATATGATATTGCCTATGTCTATACAGACAAGAAAAGCTTCTTATGCTTTAAATATTAGTCCTGGCCTATGTCCAACTCCTCCCTTGAATTCCTTCACGTGGTCGGTCGTTGAGAGCCACATCTAATAAGTTGCATCAAAATTTCCATGTGGACTGTACTAAAGAAACAGAGAAAAATACAAATAATGCCAAAAAAGTAGTGGAATACTACTAATTATTACCCACTTAAAAGAGAACTAATGAAGCTGAAAAAGAGTTGCATAGAAGAAACAGTGACAGAGCTGAAGAACTGCTCTGTGAAGGAAGAGAGAAAAGAAGTAGAGAAAAGCAGAGAAAGAAAGAAAATCAGTTCAGATAATGTTTGTAGGACATGATAACAAAAGGTGATGTCTGACTGTTGTCTACAGTACAGCCATATGAATAAGATTCACAGTACACTGAGGGTGCATTTTTTTCTCTGGTTTCCCACAGTGCCTCAAGAAGCCAGAAAGGAGTAAAAGAAATCGATGTACTGACAGAAAAGAGCGAGTGAGTACAGAGATGTAGAGGAAAAGCTGATGAAACACTATTTGTCCGAACTCCTGTCTGATGGGTCTAAGCACCACATCAAGAACATGTGGTGGATCTCAACATTGCCATGCAACCATAAAACAGTCTGAAGCTCTTTTTGTAGCAATAGCTAAAAGCTGTATCAGGTTACCTCAGTATGTACTATTTTATGCTAGATGATGATCCCGGCCAAAAGAGTTCTTGTTTATTCAAAGTATTTAAGTGAAAGTCATTCTTACGTGCAACTTGAGCAATGGCATTTTCATCTAGGATCATCTCTGCGATTCCTTCTTGATCCATATCAATTTCATCCACATACACCATTTCTGTCAAAGCTCGTGTTTTCAGGCTCCAGGCAGCCTGATTAAGGATAAAGTAAAAAGTAAAATATCTTCAAAACACCAAGTAAATAATCTAATAAGAAATTTTACCATTTTTTTAATTAATATTCACTTCACAGTTTTAACAGACCTGAATAAGGTATTGACTTAAACAGTCGAATATATCCATCCGTCTGATGGCGGTGGAAAGGGGACCAAGTCCTTTGTTCATAGCATCAGCTGTAAAAATCTGTAGATGCATAGATTAGGCATCTCAGATTATGAGATTATTGCAACACTTTTTAGTGACCTGAACTGACAAATTACTAGATTAAATGTCTTGGAGGATAATCTGACCAGTGTGGAAAGGCAAGCATAACACTAGCCTATGTGACAAGCTTTGTGTAGACTGTAAAGACAACAAATCAATGGGGAAAAAAAACCCCCAAGAAAATCAGTGCCAGCAATACAGAAGTACCAACAAAATAAGTGCAGACCCAACCACTTTGATAACTTGATATGCTTGTACTCATAGAGCTGGCATGATGAAGGGAGTCACAAGACCAATTCTTTATCTTCCATAAGATATTGAATAGATCATCATAAACTTTCCAGAGTAAAAATCACTGCCAAAACAATTAGATTTATTTCCTTTCTGACACAATATAGCAGTCCGGTGTAAAGGTGTGTTTAATATTGGCTAAGGAGACATTTCAAAATAGAAACATACTGATGCTACCTTAATAAAAATAAAGGTCAGACACATGGAAACATTTGTTCTTTAATTAAGAGGTATGAGAAGATCTAAGCTTCAAGCTTATTTAATAATTTAAGTAATCATTTCATGAGACATTTCTTATTCACCATGTCTCAGACCCTCCCTTCTTCTACATTCCCGTCATGCTTCTATGCAACTTTGTAAGTGTCAATCAAAAAGAAAGTATATCTAAAAATTTTGAAATACTTAACTGTTCTTTTAAAAAGTACTTTCTTCCAAGCTGAAGCAAAGGAGGGCTTTAGCCAGTCAGTTTAACTACAATTAATAAACCTTTGTTCAAGTATGAAAAGAAAGGAATTCAGCAGGATGATCTGAATCTAGGCCAGACAGACATAATCCAGATCTGCTTTATCATCTTTTAGTTTCTTCTTATGTAGTGGGGCAAATTACATAGCCTTTAATTTGCATTGCAATTTGCAGTTAGATGTTCAACACCTTTAACTGCTTTTCATTATGCTGTAGAATTATTTAGTTTGTTGAATTTTTATCACTTTGATGGTACTCTGTTCTTTTCAAAGACATGTATGTCAGTAGTCAACATAATCATATCTTTATTGGAAATATGCTCAAATTAGAACTCTTGTATAGCCAAACACAGGCTAATTTCCTAGTAGAGGTAAGAAAAGCTGTCCATAGGAATTATTCTTTCCTGGGAACTGAAAGTAGCAACTTCTCTACGCTAAAATTGGAGCCAATTCTTTACATAGGCATAAGAGTATTATTGTGATTTTTCCACTAATTAAAATGTGATAATGTGTTTTTAAAAGCAACATGTCTCTTTGTCATTATTGGGTAAAATTAGATTCCTTTGATTAGAAATTAGATTCCACTCTAGAAATTAGATTCCAGTCTTGAGCTCCTAGTATGAGGCTTCACAGCCAACAAAAATTTCAAATATCACACATTATTCCTTAATTAAACAGCAGTCTGTAGATTAGAGTATTTGCTCTCTCTTTGTGGGACTGATAACTTTGTTTTGTGATAAGCAACATGTCTGGCGCTTATGAAGAAAAACTGCATTTTTATGAAACAGGCACTTAAATGGCAGGAAAAAGAAAGGGACAGATCACTTCAGACAACCCACATATTCACAACACAACAACGGATTTTGCTTGCTTAACTCCAAATCAGAGAGAAGTTTACAATAACTAATAGTAAATAAAGAGGCAAGCATTATTTTAAGTACCATAAGTACAAAAATGTGATACAGTATTTAGGAAGTCTAAATTCCAGAAAGAAAAGTGACAAAGTGTTTTTCACTTAGTTCCTGAGAAGTTTGTCACTGAATAGAGTATCTTCCTCTTGTTCCTGAGAAGTCCAAAAACCAAATTAAAAATATAAACTTAAAATCTATATTTAAATGGGGTTTTTTTCTGAATATGGTAACACATTTTTCTAAGAGCTTTTAGTATCTAATAATCCTTTCCATTATAATAAATTTTATTCCGTACACAATGAAAGCCCCAAGAACACAATAACTACATTGTGAAGGGTAATCATTAAAGTCAAGAAGATATCTGGAAGTATTTTACTGAAACCATTCTATACGTAAACAACTTGCACAACTTCACTGGAATGTAATTGGAAACTCGTAAATATGTTATGGAGTTGTATTTAAAAATGCCATTTCACACTGCATTTAATCTCTTCTGACTGTGGGCTGGAGCCAAAAGGTGCCATCACCTGCACAATACTATTCTTGCCATTGCAGTAATCTAGTGTTAATGTGGACAAAGTGAAAACTAATCAATTCCTCTCAGTCTTCCATCACTTATGCAAATCATCATCATGCAGCTACAAGACTCTACACAAGTTAGGCAGTGAGAATGAGCTGTAGGAGCAGGGAGGGCACAGGTAAAAGCCCACTATTACCTATATTAAATGAAACATGAAAGTGAGTCCTAAGAGCACAATCACTGTTCTGTCAGTGAACCACACAGCTTTTTCCTAATCTCATCAGCAGATGAAGGTCATTCAGCTCAAGGTAGATTCAATTTAGCTTTTAGAAGGTGCTAAACTGCTGAATAAAGCTATAGGAAATATATGATAAATAAACTTCCATCAAATATAAAAGCTGCCTATTCAAAATATCAAAAATCTCCCCCTTATCAAATGTAATGCCTTACCAATGATGAAAAACAAAATTCCGCCATTGAGGACTTAAGAAGAAAACAAATATTATTCAGTGTATCATAAATTCTTCCAAATGATTGTATTTAATAATTGTATTTATGGAAAGAATTTTACCTGAACCACACTGTATTCAGAATCAAGCTCCTGAAAAGAGAGGAAACAGAAACTGAGGAATGGAAATGTCAAACAATAAAAACAACAAAAATGGATTTATACCCTGTGACCATCTCATTTTGGATAAACATTTTCTCTCTGACACATATAGTTGAATTTTCATTTTATTACATTATCTCAACTTACACACATTATGGAGTTAATTGATATTTTATACAATGAAAGTAGATTTGCAGTAAGTTCACCTCTCTGATACCTTTGCTTTCTTGCTTCTTCTGGATCATGCTGGCCAAATCTTAGATTAACATTACAGCATTATTAAACTGAAAAATGGTAGATTAAAAGAAAATTAACTTGAAAGATATATGCAAATCACTTGAAAATTGACCAGATTATTATGCCATGGGCTTTAGAATACCTACTTAATAAAATCCATCTTTGTGCATTTTTGTTAGCTGCTGCTGGTGATCACACTGATATCATTCAAGCACACAATAGAAAAATGTCAGCACTTTTTTTGTCCTTTTATGGTGAAAATCATGCATTCATTTTATTCTGGACAGTAAGACAGCAAGTGGAATAAACGTCAAATTACTGGCCTATTGCATCACCTGATAAATAAAAGGAAAGCTATCAGATTCGGTTTATTACAAATGAAAAGGCAGGAGCTTGCATCTGCTTGAAAACTTGTGGTAAAATTGAGTAAATACCAACAGAAAGAAATGTAGGTTTATCACCAATAATTGTATAATTATCACGTTCAGGGCTTCTGCTGCTCACTTCCAGGGATTGGGGAGGAGTTTTTCCTAATGTGTTACTTAGTCTTAGACAAGGAAGGTGGGAGATAGATGTTACTTTCTCCAAATCACTATTAGTCTTTTAGAGTGTCAGATCGTTTCTGCTTCTAGAGGCAGTGGAAAATTCCTTGCACATTTGGAGTTGTGTAAATCTATCACAGTTAAATCAGCTTTATTAGACTGGATATACAATCTTAGAGTAATTCAGACTATGAAGGGACTTCTGGAGGTCCAAAGCCCTGCTCAAAGAAAGGTCAGCTATGAGGTCAGTTGAGGTTGTTCACAGCCTTGTCCAGTTAGGTCTTGAAAACTTCCAAGGATGGAGGCTGCACAATGCCCATGGGCAATCTGCTCCAGTGCTGACTGTCCTTATCAGGAAATGTTTTTCCTTGCATCAAGCCAAAGCCTCCTTCACTTCCACGCAGCACTGCAAGGGGCCCCTGGCTCCATTTTCTTGATAACCTCCTTGTATGTATTAGAAGGCTGCTATTAGATCGCCCCAATGTCTTCTCCAAACTCAAGCACTGCCCCACATGCTGCTGGCTTCCTTTGCAGCTGGGACACATTGCTGGCTCCTGTTTCCCCAGGAAAATGGCAAGGTCAAGCTCACTCTTTTCCTCTGTAGTATGAGACATGGCCTACTTCTTTCAATTTGAGCATTTTTATTCAGTAAATTCTATGACAGTAGGGACCTGAAAGACTAGTGAAAGACATCTTCTTTCTGTAGTGTACTGGGATTTCTGTCACCTTTTAAGGATCATATTTGGAATCACAACTCGTTCACGGGTGTTAAAATGTATAACAAGCTTACACATCTACTACACTATGGAACTAAATGTTAATTACACATCCACTGCACTATGGAACTAAATGTTAATTGAGGGATTAATCTCAGCTGACTGTGATGTACCTGGGGGTACATAGGGCACTGAAACTGCCTTAGCATTTCAGATGTATGATTTTATGAACTCCAAGTTCTTTTATTTATAGCACTTGCCTTCTAAAAAACAAACTATTCAGCTTCCTAAGGACCCTTGAGATATTCAGCTTGCATTTTATTCACCCCATTGTGCCTGAGTGTTACAGCATATATGAAAATGGTTTAAGAGCAGTAGGTGCTCTTCCATACCATATGTGCTACAGTAATTAATGAGGATAAGGTTAGGAACAGTACGTCAACACTAACTCAAAAATGCCTTGATGTTACAGATGTGTATCTTACTTTAGGCACTGTTCATTAGTTTAAAAATAATTTAAAAACAAAATGAATTTGCTTGTAGGAGCATTCATATTACTAAAAAATTCAGAAATTACATCACTCATCATTCCGGAAAAAAAGTTGACCAATAATATTAAGTAAAAACATTGCTCTCTCATTATAGTAGATGAGAGTATGCACTGTTCATCCATCCTGACACATTGTTTCAGTTTTTGACAAGAAGTAACTTCAGATTTTTAATAACCCTCAAGCGGGTAATAGGACCCTCACATTAAACAAAAGTATGGAACAGCAAAAATTACATTAAAATATAATATATTTTAACATGGGTGGGTCCAGCTACTCATGCAAGTAATCCACTGGAACTAGATTTCAAATAAAGAGTGCTTTGAGAAGATTAACAAATAGCGTTGCCCTGTAAGCTTGTATCTCAAAACAAAAGCTCAAATTTACTCTTCATTTACACATATAAAGTTCCTTTGGAATTAAAAAGATTGTAAAAGCAATGAAGGAAGAATTTAATCCAGATCCCTGAATCAACTGAGGGCACTTTAAAATTCATGCTAATGTATAAAGTCAGTTTATTTGAAGACCAAAAATATTTAGAATAATTATGTTTTCTGACACCTACAGCCTAGAAAAGAGAATGAAAAGATTACATACCTTATATATATATAAGGCTTCATTCTACAATGAATTTCAGGTAAGATTTAATACATGCAGAACATTAAAATTCTGAATATGCTCTTCAAATGATTAAGAGCAGAAATACAGAAAAAAACCCCCAAACTTTACCCAGGAACAATGAATTTACTGTAAGTATCACTAATTTTCATGTATAAACTTAATTACAGTCTCTTGAACCAATAACTCATTTCAGTTGAAGAAGCTTTTTCAAATCAAAGTCAATGCCCATAAACATAACTGTGATAACTCTAAATTGACCTTATAAAAACCAGTATGCAAGTAATAGTAGCTGAAAGTTCACCGTGGGAGAAGAAAGGACGAATGAACAAAAGCAAATCCTCATAGTAGATCATTAATCAATAAGAACATCCACTGTATGCCTATTAATTACATTAGGCAATTTTAGTTTTCCTCTTGTTAAACTAGAGCAGGCCTCATACATGGGTTCTGGTTATTGCCTTGAATCTGACATATGGAACCCAAAGAGTAATCAGATTAGGTGACTAATCAGGATGATCAACAGAGACAGTCCTGGATTGTATTTTCTCTAGGTCATGCTATTACTATAAACACAGAAGACAATGCCTGTTTGCTTACAACAGGAAATAATTAAACTGAACATCAGTACTTCATGTGTTTGTATGCCCAAATGCTAGTCATAGAAAATACAGCTTTTATTTACTCAGATCTTAGATTATCAGCATAGAAGTAAATTCCATCAATAACATTTATATTCCTAATACTTAAATGAGGAAATGCACAGGATGTTTTATAGAAAAAAAAATTCAATCTTCCAAAAAATGTAACTCCGTAGCAGCTAATTATTCTTCTATCAAAATGTTATTCATTAAGAACTTTTCAGGAAAACTTGATTGATTTTAAAATGTTTCGATTTTGTTGTTGTGTTCTTTAAGAATACAAGTTTATAACGGCATAGCATTTGATACTGCTGTGTAAGAAAATTCTGGATTCATGCCCAGTTAGCTACAAGGTCAACACGATACCTTAAGAACCTCCTGGTTTCAGCAGCCCATAGCTCTGGGACGTCATTGTGGATACGATGGAGCAGGAGGGGTGCTATCATTTAGCAGACTAGCTGACAGCTGGGAAAAATGTACAGACTTTAAGACAAGAAAGGCCATCTCTTTCAGGCATGAATATGTTCTCCAGTTATGCACTGTTAGTCTCTTCCTTTACTTATCTATTGCTACATTACATGTCTTAGAAGGGAGAAGGCTGGTTGCTTAAGCACAAAAAAGTTCTGACTTGTAACAGTCACAGTTTAACTAAACCATTCCTGGGCACGTATTTAAAGGACATGATCTCCTGGGGCTTGGTTTATGTCGTATCCTAATGGTTGCTGTTCAAAGAAGTGAATCCCTAACAGTGACTGAGGCTACAGTTCTTGTAAGATCCTTCTTTCCCTGGCTGCAGAGGTTGGGAGGCGCATGCTTAGCAGAATATGGGACAAGAGGATAAGAACAGATGGCACGGTGATTACAGCCATTGAGTATTCCCTCGTGCTGCACAGCAGCTCACTTAATCCAAACTTTCTGTAAGGGCTGTCATTTGTCTGTCTGCTTCTCTGGTGCCCAACATGACAGTTTGATTTGCAGAAGTACTACCATTAAGAGTTTGACCATTAAATCTGTCAGAATTGCTACGTGTTCTTTAAGAGTAATAAACCACATATATTGGGTTAGGTACCAAAAATGAAATATACTTCATTTCAGATATATTGCCAGGTAATACTAAAATACTACTAATGTAATTCACACAGATGGAAGACAGTACCATTTTCTGGTACGTGGTTGAAGATGACAGAAATAAAGTTCAATCAAAACATTTAGGAACTACTTATTTCATTAACATGCCACTTCAAAAGTAACACAGACATCAGGAAATCAATCTGCCTGAGAATGGTCCTAGATTCTTATTAACGTGGAAAAAAATCATAAATCATTTTTCTAATATTCACAACTACAGCAAATTAGCTGATATAACGCCATTGGAATAAATTCAGAATAAAGTAAAATAGGATTAGACTAGGCAAGCAGGAGAATTAAATAATGTATGTCACTTATTTAAGTTCTAATTAACTCAGTGTTCAGCCTTGGAGCTTAGTATCTTTCAAAGGTTATATAAAAATAATGGTTCTATTAAATGCAAAGTATATATGCTACAATACATAAATATGATTTGCTTTTCCATTCTGTTGTATTAAGTTCAAAATAGTTTGTAAGATTTCAATGACACACAAAACACATTCTTGAGGAACATTCCTTTACCCCATGCCCGACATTTAGCAGGGTAAACAGGACAGATTGGTACCTGATCAATATCTGGAAGAAGGAAAATCAATCAGAATTTATCTCACAGAATGATAGAATGTTAAGGGGTTGGAATGGAGCTTAAGGATTATCTAGTTCCAGCCCCCTCTGCCATGGGCAGGGACACCCATCACTAAACCAGGTCGCTCAAGGCCTTACCCAACTACATCCTCTCATTGCTGTTTTGTTAATTTCCTCCTAAACATTTTTCCCAGCCTTGAACATCTTCTACTTCTTACCAGTGCTACTGGGAACAGCCCAGCAAAAGTTTGGAGTTGCCAGGTGTAACAATACAATTTTATACTTGAGCTTCAGCACATAGCAGAAATGCAACCATCTTTATATTTTCATGTTGAGATCATAGATTAAAAACAGTTTTACTCATTAAAAAAAATTATAAATTAAGAGCAACAGAAGCACTATGATCTTTATAACTTTTATTTACTGTTGTCTGTGCTACTTCAAGAGTTACTATCACAAATCAAGTGTTGTCTTCCTGTATGCAAAGATTACATATATAAAGATCCAATAATGTACATATACATAAATAATATAGCACTTGCACAGAACTAATACTCAATCCCATTTAGCATTGAGGAACAATGTTCTTTGAATACCTTCTGTGCTAAAACTTTTTCTGCTGGTGTGTCCTTGTTCGTTATAAAACATAAAAAAGAATTTTTAAAATATCCATCCTATGCCAATTTAAATAGTTACTGTGCTTTATATTTACACAACTGTGTGACCATGCACCTTTCTTTAAATATTTGTCCTTTGTGAGGAAAAGAACTGCCTTCAAGATTCCTAAAATATATGTCTATAGGATGCTTTGAGACTTACAAATTTATGTGAAGTATTTATGATGAAGATAAAGTTTATTCAATTACTGTTTTTAAAATATGTCATTAAAAAGGTTTACATGCACATAAACATTAATCCAGAAACAACTTTCTCAAATTCTTGAGAAAACATGTATTGAACAAGACATGTACAACGTTTCCAGAGACTTTGCAGATGGAGAAAGGGCAAAGAGATTGAAATGCAAACGCCTTCTGCCCCAAGGTAAGGTTCATATGTAAGCTGAGCTAAAATGCGTGTCTCTTAACCTTATGCGATTTAGTCCACGCAACAGCTAGGATATCTGAACATCAGTATAAATTCAACAGGAACACGCTAACGCAGAACTGATTTTAGTCTTGGCTTTTCTTCCCTTAACTCCGCAAACTCTTGAATGAGTTGAAGTTCTCGCTGTGGGGAGCTCTGGCCCTCACGGCAGCGCTCCAGCAGTCTCACCCACACCCGGCACCGCTCCCCTCTCCCGGCTTCGGGGCTGGGGCGGGAGCGCTCCACCGGGGCGTGTCTGAGGAGGAGCCGGCAGGGTCGGCTCACCGCCCCCGGGCCCGGGGGGAGTTGGAGAGCTCGGTGAGCCGGCGCTGCCCGGCCTCTTCTCCTCCTCCTCCCTGGGGAGCTCGGCGCGGCCCAGCGCTCCCGCCCCGCTGACGGGGGTCGCGCCGGCCCCTCCGGCGGCTGCAGCAGGTACGGAGGGTCCCGCCGTGCTGGGGCGGCGGGGACGCGGCTGCTGCCGCCCCTCACCGCCGCCTCCCGCCCCGCCCCGGCCCCCGCTACCTGCTCGCCGGGCGGCCTCTCCAGCAGCTGCGAGCAAAGATCCGCGCACTCCCGGAACTTCCTCCGCCTGAAGTAGCTCCAGGCCTGGAAGAGCGGCTCCAGCCCCATCCCGCCGGCGGGAGCGCCGCGGGAGCTCCGGCGGTGTCCCCGGCGCTTCCCGGGCCGCTGCCGCCGCGCGGGGCCCGGGGCGGAGCGGGGCGGCCGCGGTGCTGCTGCCGCGGAGCTGCCGGGCCCCGCCTCGGCCGCCGGGGCGGAGCGGCCCGGGGGGGGCGGCTCTGGGCGGCCTCCGCGGCCCGTTCCAGCGACGTGGGCCTCTCGTGGGCTCACACATTGATGACTGAAAGCAGAGTTTGATCTGTAATACTGGGGTCAGTAGACTTCAAATAACCCCACTGTTTTGACCTGTGTCCTGTTATTTGCTGTCCTAATATCAAGAGTCATTTAGAGTTGTCATAGACACCTAAACAAGAATAATACAGGCCATTAATCCTTATGCGGGTGAAATGTCCTTTAGAGCCATGGAGCCCTGGTTGAGAAAAGTACAGATTGCTGTGAGCAACACTGTTTTCAGTTTTGCAGACTCTGTTAGTTTCTTTAGTTCATTAGTTTTTGCAGAGAAATTATGAAACGGAGATATTTAGAGATTTTAAAAGTTGGAATACAGTTACTCATAGTTTGTGCATACTGTAAGATGTTGGTTGCAATCATCAACCAAAGTAAAAGGAAGTAAAACTCCCTAGGGATCCTTGGAGAAATAACTGCATTTGTGAAAATCTTTGACGGATGAACACTAACAAGATTGCTGAAATCACATTGTTGGCATTTTAAGAGATCATTCTGGTTTTATTACTTTTGTCTTACCTAAACTATCAGTTTGTCCAAGAGGCATGAAATGGATACCCAGGCTTCTAAGATCAATATCAGGTGGAAAGATGAAGAAACAGAAGTGCTGGTCCCAGGACTATAGCTTATTCAAATATGGGAGTAAGTGGCTTGAACTGAAGTAGTAGTTATAAACAACTGGGTTTTGCTCATCTCGTGAACAGTACACAGGTGTATTGGGTTTGCATGGCAAGGTTTTTTGTGAGAGCCCATAGAGCTGGCTTCTGTGAGAAGCTGCTAGAAGCTTCCCCTTTGTGAACAGAACTGCTGGCCAAGGCTGATGGTGGTAGCACATCTGGGATAACATTTAAGAAGAGGGAAAAACCTGTGCAACTGCAGCAAGAGTCAGGAGTGAAAATATGTGAAACAACTCTGCAGGCATCAAGGTCGGTGCAGAAGGAGCAAGAGGAAGTGCTCCAGGTGCCAGAGCAGATTCCCCTTCAGCCTGAGGTGCAGACCATGGTGAGGCAGCTGTGCCACTGCAGCCCATGGAGGTCCATGGGGGAGCAGAGATCCACCTGCAGCCATTGGAGGACCCCATGCCAAAGCAAGTTGATGCTTGACCCCATGGGAAGCCCATGCTGGAGCTGGCTTCTGGCAGGACCTGTGACCCATACAGAGAGAAGCCCTTGCTGGAGCAGGTTTGCTGGTAGGACCTGTGACCCCATGGGGGACACATGCTGGAGCAGCCTGTTCCTGAAGGACTGCATGCCATGGAAAGGGACCCACGCTGGGGTAGTTTGTGAAGAATGGTAGCCCTTGGGAAGAACTCACACTGAAGAAGTTCATGGAGGATAGTCTTCTGTGGGAGGGACTCCACGTTGGAGCAGGATAAGCACTCATCTCCCTGAGGAGGAAGGAGAAGCAGTGAAAATGTGTGATGAACTGACCACAAACGCCTTTCCCCGATCCCTTGCATTGCTGGAGGGGAGGAGGTAGAGAAAATTGGGAGTGAGGTTGAGCCCAGGAAGAAGGTAAGGGTGGGAGAGAGGTGTTTTAAGATTTAGTTTTTATGTCTCATCACCCTTACTCTGATTTGATTGTTAATAAAATAAACTAACTTCTCCAAGTTGAGTCCATTTTGCCTGTGACAGTAGTCGGTGAGTGATCTCTCCCTGTCCTTGTATCAACCCATGAGCCTTTTGTTATACTTCCTGTCCCCTGCCCAGCTGAGATGGGAGTGACAGCGTGGCTTTGGGCACCTGGCATCACACCACAACAGGAAAAAAGTGATCTGAGTGAAGTATTTTTTGAGACCCGTGCCATCCCCACTTAAGAAGGATGAAAAGGAAATAGTACCATAGTTTATGTCCCTTCTCTGCTTTATGTGTTTTATGGTCAGACTTAGAACGATTAGAAGGATGTGCTCTTCAGAGAAATTGTGAACATTGTTTAAAAACCCCAGATTTATTGGAAGTATTAACTTGAAGTTCCTCCACACTTATGTATGTCTTTGAGATGATCTGATGCTTGCTGTTACCATGTTAGGTAACTATCCAGCATGTCTGGGCTGCTACTTTTTTATGGAACATAATGTGAATGGCACTTTCAGTTTGTAGAGACCCATTTTGAGATCAGTGCATTACTTCCAAAGTTGTTCAATTAAAATGCCAAAATGCTGTTAGTTTACTGGAGACAAATAACGCCAGAATGTTTTATATTTGCTGTTTTTAAAAGGCAATTTTCTTTTGTGAGCAAGTCACCACATCAGTTAAAAACACCATTTATATGCACAGGAAAACAGAGGAGACCAATACCCCCTAAATTTTATTGATTCCAGCACTGCCATCTTAAAAACCTCATGTGCTGCATATATTTTTTTCTTTGTAAACACCTGTTTTAAGCTTTAATATCTTAAGGACTACCTCCAGACTACAAAGTAAATTAAATGTCTAAGGATGCCGAGAATATTTGATTATAACAGTTTTTAATGATTTCCATGTTGAGATAATGAATCAAAATTAAACACAATGAAGCCATGATTGTGGATGAAGGTTCCTAAGTACTCTGTCAACCTGGGAGCCTTCAGGTGACCAAGCAGTGAATTAGTCATAGATATGGTTGACTACTCCATGCTCTGGTTCACCTGAGAGTGTTTGGCTTGACAAAGAATTTTATGCTTCCTAGACAATGGAATGAATCTTTAAGGTGGCTTGGCTTTCTATCACAAAGCAGTGAGAGACCCAGAAAGAGGTATAAAGCTGTATGCTTTTTAGTAATAACAACATCCTGGGCGAGATTGTCTAGGTAGAAAATGTTTCACCATGTGAAATGTTTCAAGTAGTGTTTGATTGTGTGATATGAAAGGTAGAAGTTGCTTGGATTTAGTGCAATATAGGCTTGTCTGTGTTTTTTTTTCTGAAAGTTTTGTAGTCTAGTGCTTAGTCTTTTCCCTTACTTTAGGTAAAAACCTTTAATTTGATCATAGTCACAGAATCACAAAATCGATTAGGTTGGAAAGGACCTCTGAGATCATGGAGTCCAAACTATGACCCAACACCACCTTGTCAACTAGACCATGGCACTAAGTGCCACATCCAGTCTCTTCTTAAATACCTTCAGGGATGGTGAATCCACCACCTCTCCGGGCAACCCATTCCAATGTCTGATCACTCTCTCTGTAAAGAATTTCTTCCTAATGTCTGACCTAAACCTCCCCTGGCACATGCCCTCTTGTCCTACTGCTGGTTACCTGGGAGAAGAGACCAAATCCCGCCTCTCTACGACCTCCTTTCAGGTAGCTGTAGAGAGTGATGAGGTCTCCCCTGAGTCTCCTTTTCTCCAAGGTAAACAACCCCAGCTCCCTGAGCTGCTCCTCATAGGGCTTGTGCTCCAGTCCCTTCACGAGCCTCAATATTCTCAAATGTACTCAAATGTTCTCCAACTATAATGAATGCCTCTGTGTTTATTGTGTCAATGCTACATTGGGACAATGATAGGTATGTGATATAACTATGGAAATCACCAGGGTTTATTAAAGAAAAGTCATCTGCTTGTCTTGTATAGCTATTCACATTCATTTTATTAGAGGTATTCTCATTGTATTTCCTGACCTTAGCTAATATGTTTTGAGAGACTATTCTCATTTGTTGTGAAAAGACAGGAAATTCAGTGATGCTGCTTTATTTACAGCTGGAGTACTGTGATGGTATCACTGTCTCATGGGTAATTTGAACCTTGCCTTTATTCATTTGAACCAAGAACAGAAAATTCAGAAGTCAGAAGGAAGGGTCAGTTCCTTTTCTGTCTATGGTTTATTCTTAATTTGAAAATTAGATGTCCCTGAGACAGGCAACAGTAAGAACTCTTATTATAATTATTTCTAAATGAAAATATCAGGGCACTCTACTGAATGGAATAAATCCATCATTACTTATCTTTTTTTCATAAAACACATGGGTTTGCATAATTGCTTTTTAAAAAACATAAGTTTTGTGACAACTATAACTGTGTACTTGATTTTAGTAATTTTTCAATTAATTGTTCAATTACTTGTTGCTTAGAGATTTAAGTCTGTTTGTCATTTTCACCTTTTATTTTAATACAGTTTTTTTTCTTACTGACAAGGGTGCTTTAAACTGATACTGAATACTGGCTCTGAGTGGATAGACGTATTTAATGTTTTCCTCATTTTTACCATCCTGCAGGATAAACTATTGGTATGCCTAAAATGCTTTGCACTTTCCAAATGTTCTTATGACTCTTATGTGTCAGTCTCTTAATATTTAAACTCTGAGTATGAGGTACATGAATTAGCTTCTTAAAAAGTATGTACAGAAGAGGAGAGTAGGACAGAACCCACCGACACCTAATATCCTTTTCATTTTAAAAACATAGTTACTATAGGTTGACTTTGCCTTTCTCTGTAAGTCTCCCATGGGAGTCTTCTGTGCACCAAGAAATTATACTTGTTTCTTGAACTAGAAATTCTAGGCTAATTGTCAGGCCTTATCTCTCATCATGAACTCGCATTCTTATGACAAAACCAGAAATAGAACCTAAAAATAGTTCCCAAAATTCTGTTGGTATCTTAAAATTCCTTAGACAGCTGTGTGGATAAACATATCCCTTAGTAGCTAAGTCACTCAAATGAAGGTTGCTGCCTCTGTCGCTCATCTCTCCCAAGATGTAAGATTACAGAAAAAAGATGCCATTTGCAGCTCAATACAATTAACAAGGACTTGAAAAAGAATATTGATGTTATCACACATGTACCTGCAGATTGCCTCAGCTAGAGAAGTCTGTCTCACCTTTGAACAAGAGCTGGCATCATGAAAGTTGACATGGAGAAAGAGTTCATTTTAATGATATTAGGAGAATTGACAGCAACAGAGCATGGGGCAAGTTTTGTTTTGTGTGCTTTGAATGAACCCAAACAGGACTACAGATCAGGCCATGCCAAGAGAGGGCCACATAGCTGTGGCAGAAGAGCATGAAAAGGAAGATCCCTCTTTATGTGCTATTTTCGGTGAGGACCCTGACATCTGAAGCTGACTTCACATAGTTGCTTGTAGAACCCTTTCTTACTGACTGTAGAAAATTAGGAGAGGTCATGCAAATGAAATTGCATTAAGAGTAGAGTTTTGTGCTGAGGTTTAGATTCAGCATCTGGAAAGTAATTCATAGTAACAGCTTCAAATTTCATTCTGTGACTAGCCAAGACAATGATATGCATCAATACCAACTATTGCTGTCATAAACAAGGATACTGGTGTTTCTTTCTGATCATACATGATATCCTAATAACAGTTACCATGGTCTAGCTAAAAAGGGATCATCCAGCAGTCGATAACAGAAATTAGGTGGCAATACTGTTCAGGTCTCAAGACATCAACCTTTCTTCATATGACTTTATGCCTGTCCTGTGTTATTTACGCATGAACTGAAGTCAACCTTTGTAATCAGACCCACACCTCCTTCAGTGTACAGGATGAATGGGATGTTTTTCAAGTGAGACTGTTACTTTCCTTTTTATCTTTAGTCTTTCATATGAGGCACTATTTCTTGTTTGGTGCAGATGCTCTGTGTGCAGTGCTGAATATAGATTGGTGTTCATAACACTAGAAGAAATCAATGCAGCTATAAAAAAAACAAACAGTGGCCTATGAAAAAGGCTGGTATGTTATTTCCATATAAAGATAGATTGCAAAAAATTGCAAAGGATCCACTGATGACTGGATGTTGAGCTTAAAAAACTTGGGCTTGACTATTTTTCTTTCTTTTCAAGTTTAGAGCAGCTAGACTAGCACACTTATTTACAGTGGATCCTAAATATCAAAGTAGGAATCCTGGTAACAGTACCGAGTTAGCACTCATATCTGAAAAGCTTGATGTAAATGGGTTTGCTTATATATATACATATATACCCATATATATGTGGATGCAGTCAAGAGAGAATACAGATCTCCCAGTATTCAGTCTACTGTATTAATTACAAAGCCATTCTGTCATCATCATTTGTTATGCACCTGTTAGTTCCCACAAAAAAATTTATGTAGGTGCCCTACAAATCTACTTTCTTTCTTTTAGGAGTCGTAGTCAGTTTTATTATAAGTTTATAATCTTTAGAGCAAAAATGTGGGGAAAAGATCTCCTACTGTGAGGACTGGCTGTTTTATAAAGGCTTGTGCACAGTGGGTTACACTAGAAAGTTATATCATGTCACAGTCTCTGGCCCATATTGTCTTTTGCAATTGGAAGCACTTAAAAAGAACTATTTGCTGTACTAAAAGTAGGCTTACTTCACTTCAGTTGACAGACTGACTGAAGTGTAGTATGCCTCTGTTCTAGCCCTTAACCGATCTGTACCAGTGCTTAGCCAAATCTAAGGTTTGCATTTTTACTTTAAGGTTTGCATTCCACTGCTGCATTAATAGTATTATGCTATTTTTAAGTTTCTTGGCATTATGAGAGTTAATGGTGTTACTTTTTTTTTAATGTTTAAATGTTTTATTTCCTTCAGTTCTTCTGAAAGTTTATATTATCACTGGTAAACTATGTCATATTTTATAAGCCTGCATTATTGTATGTGGATTCTAAGTAGTGACTTATGCTAAGTTGTTTCATGATTCCTTTTGACAGCTAAGCTTTTTGAGAGCTTTTGCAAAGTCAGTACTGTGCATTGTATTTCGAAAGCCATGTCAACTACTGTGTAAAAAAATGTCATCTTGACCTGACAATTTTTAATCTAATAATTAGCATCAGCCAGCTGAAATTTTGATTTATTAAAAAAAAAATTAATAGCATGCTTTGGGGTTGATCATTCTACACTATCCTAGTTGTAAAGAAGGAGTTGAAAACAGATAGAGAAGTTACCACTGAGTGCAAACAAGGTGTTGCTTCACATTGGTTTTGATCATATGATAATATGGAGCCTGAGATAGCTGTCACATATGTAGAATTTAAAATAAACTGAATTCTATGTTTAGTCATCAGTAAACAGTTTAAATCAACAGATTTTGAGAGTTCAGAATCAGATTTTTATCATAAGTCTATTGATAGAAAATGCCTTGGGATTTAATCACCCTCCCTTTATGTCCTTCATTTAAGCCTGTTTAGGTTGTCTCGTGTTATATCAAATGCCGGTGCTTGATACAAGTTCTTCAAATCACCTGATGAATAACTTCAGTAACATATAATTGTACCAAAAATGCATACTGAAAAAAGCTGTTTAGATCCACGTATGTGTGTGTTGATTAGAGTGATGTTGTGTAAACACTGTGTCATTGATGAAAGAAACTGAAATGCATCAGAATACATTCTGGTGTCAGCTTGTTGGCAGTCTGAAACACATTAGTTTTTTCATTGTTTATAGACTAAAAAAAAAAAAATTTTTTAGTGGACTGTTCCCATGTGTTATCACAGACTTTAGGGCCAAAGCTCATGACAGACATTTTAAGAAAGAATACAATTGTTAGTGGCTAACTTCTGAGACTAAAATGAAACATTATTTTATTATAGCAACTTCAAATGGAACTAAATGTAGAAGTTCTTTTGCATTTATTTTGGAAAAAGTATGTACTGTGATGGAAATTCTTAGGCTGAGAATTTTGCCATTGAAATCATAATAGAAACCCTTCTTTCACTATCAAAAGAGGAGATTTGAACTCTGGGTTAGAGAAAAGACCCTAAAACAAGATCTTATGGCAAAAACATTACAGCTAAAAGGGCAATATACAGATTTCAGTATTTGTGTTCCCTCTGCAGTTTCTGCAGATACTTTTTCTGATGTACGCTTCTAAACGTCCAGAAGTTGTTGCTTTCTATACTAATGATGGGTGAATTTAATTTCAATAATGTTTGTATCTTATCCATCCTTTTACTAGGCTTAAATAAGGAAACCATTATCTGAGGACATTTCTAAATTTCCGTGAATAAATGTATTACAGCCTTAGTTGCTGTCTGTATTGTGTTTGTTCATTGTCTTTTCAATAAGGTGTCTGCTTCTTCTAATGCCCCTCATGAATGTTTACCAAATTAATACAATTTCTGTAATTAACAAGGTGCAATTAAACTTGCAGAAACAGGAAAAAATAACATGTGATTTTTAATTTTATACACATTGTTTTATTTTAATATATATTATATATAGTTTATCAATCAGTACCAAAAGAAAACATATGGAGTTGCAAGTTTATAATAGAATTTGCATTTAAAAAAGTTACAGAATTGGTTTATGCTTTGACATAGGACATCATTTTAAAACTGCATTTTTCTCTTCAGAGCATGTCAGCTACAATACTTGGAAACTGTCAGAATTTTTGGAACTACAGTATAATGTACTCATGGCATATTGCTCTTTTGCTCATCTTTTTCCAGCAGATAAAGATATTTCCTTCCATGACCATACCCAGTACAGGCTTCAATCTTGTATTTCCCAGACTCCTCCATGTTGAGATGTGAAGAAACCATAATTTTTTCTGTGCCGTTTTCTCAACCTTAATTCATTCCTTTGCTTCTTGATGCAGTAGACTTACTGATTATGCCAAGGCTTCTTATTTCTAATGTTACTTAAAAAAAATATCTCTATTGTTAATTCAATAAAACATCTTAGTCCTTTAGAATTTTTTTTAATAATTTACATCTTATGTGTTGCTGATATGGTATAAAATACCTCATTAAACTTTCCATTTTCTGAAGGAGTGTTTCAGCTTGCGATGCTATCTTTTTTCCTTGACTTTTTGTTTTTATCCAGTAGTAAACAGGCCTTTGTGATCTTAAGAATTTGACTCAGTGCTGTTAAATAGTAGCAGGCAATTCTTATTACTTTCTCTCTTAAGTAGGTTTCTTAGTTTTGCAAAGTATTATTTTCAGACATCGTGTTCCCATAATAGATTGAGACCTTTTAATCCCCAAGGATGTTGAAATTAATGTTGTCACTGTTGTTCATCTCTTTCATATTATATAATTACTACTTGAACCAGCTACTCTGCATTACTTAGGACTTAACAGAGAATAATCCCTCATCTTGTGTGCTCTGGAATTAGCTGTTCAAGAGCATTTGTTTAAGAAATCACTTCTCTAAGCCTTGTTCCATTTAGCAGAACATGAGATACATTGTAAATATATCTGCAATATACTATATTTTTGTAAGTACATATTCTTATATATAAGTTGTGAAACATTAAAATGCCACTTATCTGATTTTATTTAGAGAGGTGATGTACCTGTGTCACTGTATGCTAATGAAACACAACTTGCAGTGATGTATCTGACTTAATAGGAAAGATATGAACCCCACCATAGGCAGCTGAGGCAAAACAGCCAAACACCATGTTTCACTTGTAAAATACCTCACTGGAAGAACATAAAATTTCTTATTTGTGCAAAAGGTCATTTTTTCCCTGCAGTAACTGTAGTATCAGAGAAGCATTCCTGACCCTCAGATTAGCTCAGTTAGTTGGAGCATGGTGTTAATAACACCAAGGTCCTGAGTTCGATCCCTGTATGGGCCATTTGTGTAAGAGTTGGACTCGGTGATCTTTGTCCAAGATCAGAACTCAGAAGACTCCAACTCAGAATATTCTCTGAAATCCGTGAATTTTCCTTTCCCTGCGAACACCGCCCGGCCACGTGTGTCCTGCCTGCCACGATCAGCACCTTGGACAGCGCCGTACCCTTCCCGGCCGTCCCGAGTTGCGGGAAGAGGGGGAGGCTCCAGAGGATATTCATTGCCTCTGAACACAGCTTGTAGAGTACCGGCCGTGTTTAGTTTGTGCATCTGCCGAGAAAAAGAATGGAGGGGGACTGGTGTCTGAGTGCCGGTGTACATACGCAACGTATACACGAGTGCCACACTGAGGGAGGGATATCGTGAGGCCCAGTGGCTCCCGAGGCGATGACCGCCCGGTATGAGTGATGCTGCGCCGAGACATACGGGCTGCTAGAGCCAAAGGAATGGTGTGTGTCAGAGCCGAGTGGGGACGCTAGGCAGAGCAAGGATAGAGGAGGAGGTTGGGATACTGCACTGCTTCCTATTCCTGTCCAAAATAGATGCCGAGTGTGCAAACTTCTACTTGCACATTGGCCTATTCACTTTTACTAATCAAACACTCTGTTGTTCTAGTTCCTGAATTTTGAGTAAGATGACAAGACTAACGTTTTAGCTCCAATTGAAGTTAATACCACACATTAGTATTGATCTCGGGAGATCCAGAATTTCACTTTAAGTAACAACCTAAGAAAAGTATGTATTTATAGAGAGTAGAAGCAAGTAAAGACTATAATTATGTTTTTGTATATTCATATTTAAATATACATTATATATGCAGTAAGCAGAAAATGAATAAATTCTCAATTCGTACCACAAAAATACTCCCACTTTCAAATGGGCTTTTACAACAGCAGAAGTCAAATATATCAGATGCCTAATTCTGCTGATAATCAATCCAATTTCCAGAATGAGATTAAGCATCATTATAGACTTTTTCTGTAACTACCTTTCCCATGGGATAGCAACACAGAACAGCCATGCAAAGTTAACATCCAATTAGAAAGAATAATACATTTTGCACTTCTAACAGAAGCTAGCTGGGAATTTTCCAGTCTGTTTCCGTGGCTACTCTCCCATCTTGGGAACTCCTAAGAAACTGTGGTTTCTATCCAAGTTCCAAGGTGCTCTGGGTGTTTAGGAAGCAATTAGAAGAGTGGAAAACTGCTTATGATTTTTGGGGAAGTAACATTTGCTTTATCTGTTGGTTAATATATATGAATTTTTGGCCTGATAAGGAATAAAAGTCCTTTTCTTTCATTCAAAAATTTAAATTTTTTTGGCTGTAAGTTTCAGGCTGCATGAATCTGTCTGCAGATTTCTGCTCCATGCCATGTTGTTTTCAATAAACGTGTGGGACTGGAAGCTGCATCTGAGCCTGGTGTCATGAACATCCTTGTTGTAAGAGCTTGAGAAAAAATATCATCTCTTGGTGTTCTGCACTGTGAAAATATGTTAATACAAAGTTACTTGACTAAAATACTTAAATGCAGGGTTTTTTACAAAATAATTAATTTTCTAAAAAAATGATAGGACTAATATAGTATTACTCAAGTATTTATTATTAAGTATTTATTCAAGAAAGGTTTAAGAGGAAAAACTACCACTAATTAAAATGAAAATAAAGTAGAATGGAAAAATGTCTCCAACGTGAACTTACTAGTTAAAAGTAAATGTTCTGTGGAAGAAAAGTCAGTCTGGCTAATGGAATAGTAAAAGAGAAAAAGAAGTTAAAGGACTGAAGATTCAAAAATAAATCCTCACAAAATACATACAACTTGGAAAGCCAAATCTGTGTCTAAAGTAATAGGAAAAGGGTTTATTTTCAATTGTCAGACCAGAAAAGTTACCCAGGAGCTTTTAGAAGAGATATTCAACTTTATAGCACAAACCTGTTTGTATAATCATGTACTGAGGATTTATTTAGCCAGGGAGATTCTCTATAGAGTGAAAAAGCTGGGAAGGAGTACATTTTCTCGGGCAAAACTCTAGATGTGGCGGGGGGCTTTCCCCGGCACTGCTGCCTCACGCAGCACAGAGAAGTCACTCCCACACCTGTGAGGTCGGAAAGTGGCGACTTCGCCGGGTTAAAACGCTAAGGGTGAAAAGTTGTATGGGGAAATTAAGATGGGGAAGTAACTTTTGTGTGGCACACGAGTAAGGCAGTGGGCTGAAAGGGTTAAATATTCGTCATTAAAAATTACAGTTGGCATTTTCTTCTCGGTTGAAGCGGAGCTGCCGCTGGGCCCAGCGAGAGCGGGGGGTGGTTTTCACTCGCGGCTGACGAGGGGCTGGGGCTCATCCAGCCCCAGCGCTGCCGAGAGCCCGGCGGCGGCAGGGCGGCGGAAAGGCAAGGAACAGGGATGTTCCCCGGACGGGCAGTGAAAACAAAAAAAACCCTAAACTTGGGTGAGGGGGAGAAGACACAGCCGCGCTTAAAGAGAAAATAAAGTAAAATAAAATAAAAGGTAAATTAGAAAAAAACCCGCGTCATGGCAGGCGAAGGTGAAGCGCGTTACCTCCTGCCCAGTGCCCCCCACTACCGGCGGTCGGTCCCCGCCGCGCCCCCTCAGCCCCGCGGGCCCGCCCGGCCACTGACGGCGCCGCCCTCGGCGCAGGCGCAGCCGGGGCGCAGGGGGGGGGCCCGAGCGGCGCCGCGCCCTCGCTCCGCGTCCCGGGCGGTGTCTCGGCGCAGCCATGTCTGGCGGCGCGGGGCGGCGAGGCGCTCTCGGGCGGCGGCGCCCTCTGTGAGGCGGCGGCGGACGCGCGGCGGCGGCGGGCATCCATGTCGGCGGGCAGGGATTAGCGCGGCGGACACCGAGCCGAGCGGAGGGGGCGGCCGGCCCGTCGCCCCCTTCCCGCGGGGTCTCCGGCTGGGGAGAGCCGTACCCGGCCGGCGGGGGCGGGTGGACATGGCTGACCGGAGCGCGCCGAGCTGCCACCTGCGGCTGGAGTGGGTCTATGGCTACCGGGGTCACCAGTGCCGCAACAACCTCTATTACACAGCGGCCAAGGAGATCGTCTACTTCGTGGCGGGGGTCGGCGTGGTCTACAGCCCCCGGGAGCACCGGCAGAAATTCTACCTGGGGCACCAGGACGACATCATCAGGTACCGCCGGGCCGCCTCCCGCCGCGGGCCCCCGACCCCCTCTGGCTGTCCCGACCCCCGCAGCCCGGCTGTCCCAACCCCCTCCGGCTGTCCCGACCCCACAGCCCGGCTCGTTCCCTGCCCTCTCCTCCCGGTGCCCCGGAGCGGGGCGCGGGTGTCCCCACGCCGCCTCCTGCCCCCGGTGCCGTCCTGGGCAGCGCCGGCAATCCCGCGTCCCGTCAGCGCCGCGGGGACCCGGCGAGAGGACCGGGATACATCAAGGACAGTCAGCGCTCCCTCACCTCCCCCCCCGCCCGGGCATCGCCGTGGGTAAAAGCAGCCTGGGAATGGCTTTTGGCCGTCGGATTTCACGGGTCGGGTCGTGTTCCCCCCACTGCCGCCGGTGCGCGGTGCCGAAACTTGCGCGGGCGCCTGTTCCCGGCGCGGCAGCCCGAGGGTCGCGGCTCGGTCCCGGCCGCCCCTGAATGTCAAAGGGCCGGCGGGAGGAGAGGCGGTAATCGCGTGTGTGCCCCGGGCACTCGGGATGCGGAGGAGGTTAATCTGCAGCAAGGTAGACCTTTGGCTGGTGTTAAAAAGGCGACGATTACATGGGGAATTAGTGGCCTGCCTATAACTCACGCAACTTTTAGGGTGATCTTAAAAGAACAGCCTTTCTTGCGAAGTTGAGGCTTCTTCTGCAGCTCAGTAGTTCACTAGGCAGGGAATGTTATCAGGTGCTGAGTTCATAAACAAAAATTAAGAACTGATGTTGTGGAAGAGATGTGCTGGTGTCATTTCTTAAATGTGTTTCCACTCCAAGGATGCTTTCATAAGCCTAGTGGTGCTGTGAGATCAATGAGAGTATTTGACGAGTATGAAGGGCAGATGTGAGCCTGAGTCATCAATCTTTTCCCTTCCAGTAGGTGTCATTGCAGATGGATTTTGAATTCTGATTTCTTTTGCTCTTCATGTTGGGGCAAGAGCTAGCAGCCGATAGTTTTGTCGGTCTTTTGGAGGTTTAAAAGCACAAAATTTGTTTTTATGATGCTTGCTGCTCCAAACCATACCCTCTGTGTGTGTTACTCACATGAGTAACAGGTATTGCCTGCAGAGAGCATAATAGATGTTATGTCTTTCGTTTAAGCTTTTAGACACACTAGAAAAGTTGGTCATTATGGCCACTTTTTTCCTTTGTTTAAATCTTCTTGAAGAAATTTAAGTAGATTTGAAGTATGGCTGGGAATGAAGGGTGTGACTTGTGTAGTATATTTCTCCTTGGTGCTAAATATGTGAAGAAAAAAGTAGTCAGACAATGTACCCTTATAGACCCTCGTACTAGGGGTGTCGAATCAGGAGTTTGAATCACTGTTATTTGCATCATTTAATGCTTTAAAATTCTCAGTTTAATCCAGGAAAAACTGTTTTCTTAGGAACTGCTAGCCATCTATGATGTCAGGTGCTGCGGGAAATCCAGATCCGCAACTTCCTATTGTGCTAAGGAAGCGGTGGCTAACTACTTGTTCTAAGGTCGCCATAGTGTAATGTTACACATTTAATACTTTGTATTCATGAGTGCTTCTGAATGACACTGTTTGTTTCAGTAGCACTTCTATAGCATAAGAATTATATGGTTGAGCTAGGACTGTGGTAACAGTTCCTTGCTCAGTGTCTCTCAGTTTTGGTACAATGTGCTACATTTGGCCAAAATGTGACAGAACTCATTATTTAGAATAGTACTTTAAAGTAAAGAAAAAAATATCTACTGACAGTCAGCTAATCAGAGGAAAAGAGTGTACCCGGTTTGTGTGGGAATGTACTTTGAATTGTGTGATACCATGACCCAGCATACTGGAGTTTCTCCTGCTCTGAATTGTACCGATGTTGAGAGAATATAATTCTGTTAAAGCATTACAGGTTTATGCAGTTAGAATTTTGCATGCTTCTTAAGTGCAAAAGCTATATAGAAATACTAGTATGCCTTAAAAAGAATGCTTGATTTAAAAGCAGCATGGCTATTCCTAATAGTAAGATTAGAACTTGCAGTGATCGGTCTTTCACGTGCTACTTTTTCTAAAAGCAACATGGTACCATTTAAATGTCATCTCACACTTTTCATGACTAAACTTGGGTACCTAAACATACTAGTTCCCAAAATTTAAAGGACTCATAGTATTAGGTCAAGTATTAAAGGTATATAAAGGTCAAGTATTAAGAAATAAAAATTAAAATACCAAAAGGCAGGTGCAAAAATGGGATTATGTAATACAGTAAACAGTGTTACTTGATTTTCTCTCTGAGGATAACAAACTCAACTGTTGATTGCAAAAGAATTCATATGTTTGGTATTTTAATAGGCTTGGCAAGTACTGTCCAAGTGCTGGGACATTTGTGATTTTTTTTTAGTGAAAGCAATGGGAGGATTGAGTGTCTTTTTACAAGTATGGGATCTCACTTGTGAAGCTCTGGTGTCTGAAAATCTTACATGTTTAAAGAATCAAACTTTCATGAGCCCAGCTCCATAGCTACAAGGACTAAGCAGTAAATATTGCACACTACATGGTGATATTATTACTACTCTTCATTATGAGAACTTTTATACCGTTAGCATGCTTTGGATGATATTGTAATTGTGAATATCAATCAAGAAGAGAGGAACTGCAATTTTTTCAGTCAGAGACCATTTCTTTGTCTTTAGTAATAGCAAACAGTATTAGAGTAATGGACTGCTATAGGATATTTTCCATTGTAAAAATTCTTTCTTGCACCAGCAATTAGTGTTCTACTGTGAAGTTTTGCCTCCTTTTATTAAACAAAAGCCTGTAAACCTCCTGTAAGATTTTTTTATATGATTAGATGTTTTAACAAAATTTATTTTCAGTATAATAATCTCAATTTTAATTGCAGTGTGCACACCACGAATCCCTCAGCCTCAGTTAACTATGTAGTGAAAGCAAGAGAGCTCTCTTTCAGTGTTTTGTCCCTCAGTTCTATCAAACACTCTTTTGAAATAGAAGAGGATAATTAGGATCACTTAGGACCTCTATCAGTCTGTTTTTGTTGTTGTTGTTGTTTTTGTTTGTTTTAATTGGACAATCTCAGCTATAAATCCATCTTTAAAAGGACTTCTCTTGCTTTCTGGTGAGCTTTTGCTTTTTATGTTTTGGTTTTTATCTCTTCTGGGAATTACTTTCCAGAAATCAACTCACTATTCTGAAGGATAGAGAGTATCTATCTTATTTGTCTCTTATTTCTTACGCATCTGCATATTTTTATTGTTGAGGTCCAGGTTCCATGTGAACACTTATGGAACATGCCACTTAGATGCAGAAATGCTTTGGAAATTTGCATCTTTTGGGAGTGCTGATATCTGAGTTTCTTGCGTTTTCAGGAGTAAATAAGGAAAAAAATCTTGCACATGAAACCTCAGCTGACTTGCTTTGGCAGTGCTATCTGTTGCCAGCAGCATAACCTGGACATCCACTGTGTTTGCAGAAGATAAGATCCCCTGTCCAGCCTTGGCTGTGTATGTGTAGGAGATACAAATTTTGAATGAACATGCAAATTATTCCTACAGAGCTGCTGATTTAAACTTGTGTTCTCTAGGATTTCATGGGTCACAAAACTAGTTTGTGAGGTGTAGAATGGTTTGCTTTATGATAGACAAGGAAGAAACTGTGTGTTGGTGTGTTCAGGTTAGATCTTGCCGTTGTTCTCTCCATAATTTTATTGATTTAGAGGATCATAGGTTATTTAATGTAGGCTGTCCATCCTGTGTCAGAGAGACCTCAGGGGGATCATATTTAATCCTGATCTGTAGAAAGATTTCAGAAGATGCCCCCTCAGAGTATTATCTTGTCATACGGGAAACTGCTGCTCATGTTGAGGCTCCTTATTTGTCTGGGCTAAGTCCTGTTTATGTATTTTACTTTTTTAATGTAAGGTGAGAAAATTGGAAACCCTGAACTCATCCACCTTTTTAAATGGCTGTCTATTGCCAAAAGCCTTTGATGTCACCTGGTCTAGTCTCTATGTTGACGTGCTCGAAGGACACTTTTAGAATAATTTTTTTTCGTTTTTATTTATTAGCTGTGACCATCTTTTTTGTGACCTTCAGAGTATTGGAATTTTACTGGGACTTAACTTTTCATCTGGCATTGATGATGCCATTGAAAAGTAGAAGCTCAATCTGAGGTTAAACCAGTACATCTTTTTGAGATCTTTAGCAGACTTGACAAAAATGCGTATTTTGCTTTATGTGATGTCTGTTTTGAGCTCAAACTTTGCATTTATTTGTAATTATCCTTTTGTACCATTATTTCTTTGCTGGTGCAAAACAACCGCACAACTGTGCTGGTCACAGAAAGAAGAGGAATTACATTTCTCTGTCAAAAGGAGACAAATGAGGAAGGGTTATTATCTCTGTCCTACTTTTTAATATCCATCATGTGACTAAGTGGGCAAATAATAGTGCTGTTGTATATTATTCCTATAACTTTATAATCAGTAAAGTGTGACTACTTTAGTAAAATGTTTGTGGTACATTTAGGGTTTGTAGCTGGCACATTTTATACTAGTAAAAATGCTTGAATTTCTGCTGATAATGGCACCTATAGCTCTGCTGTTGAGGAGCCATAGGCTGTGTCTAATAAGTTCATTTTCTTTCTTTTCTAAAATCTATATACTTTCCTTCTCTGGGACTAAGTTGGGGGAAAGAAATCGTGTATCTTCTGCCCTAGGACTCGTGCAGAGTTGTGTTTTTAGGGCAAACATAACTTGAAGAATTATTTGGAAAACACTGAAATTCTTTACTATTAGTAATTATAGTACCAGAAACTACCAGATACCCTGCTACAAAGACAGAGGAGAAAGAAATCTTTCTACTTTGAGTTCGATTAAAACATATGGTTCTTTTCCCCCTTTATGCTTCTCTGTATCCAAGACTGTAGAGAGAGAAATTGCATGTTTACAGGGAGCAGAAGTATATGCAAGACAGGTGACAAGAATGGCAAAGCATTTATCTGTATTCTCACAGAGACAGTATTTGGCTGTTTCCAGAAAAATGGTTCACTTGTGTAAATCACAGCTTAAGACAATTTTTCTTATTTTTTTTGCTGTCAACTCTGTAGGAATCATGTTGAACTTTGTTTCCTAAGAAACAAAAAGAAGAAGCCCAACCTCTGGCCACTGAATTGTGGTCTTTCTAGACGCTTTATTTAAGACTGTCGTTTTTTTTGTATTTCAAAATTCAGCTCAATCTACACGAGATTGCCCTGCCTAAGATTCTATGATCTTGCTCCTTTATTCCAAGGCAAAAAAGCTATATCTTTTTAGTGTCAACATTTCTAAGGTTCTAGTGAAAATCAAAATCACTTCTGCTCCCTGGTGTTAGTTCTATTCACCAACTCGGATTTATCTACTTATTGTTGCACTCTCAATGTTAGTCTAACCATCATCATCTAAGAAATTCTTGTACTCTGTCAGCTGCTTTCTAAGACTGCTCCTGGATAATGCTCTCAGGGAGGCAGGTCCAGGCTTCCTCTGTGTGTCTGTCAGCTGTGGTTTGCAAACAGAAATTCTAGCAGTGCAGCAATTAGTCACATCCTAGTTTTGAATGGCAACAGATCTTTTCCTCACCCTCTCTTTTTGTTAACTATGCATTGTTATGACTTTGGATGACTAGCTGTTGGACTTTTTTAATAAAGATGCTGTGTATTTCTACCACCTCATTCTATGAGAGAGGCTTTGTGCCTCTCTTTGGTCCCTTTTCATTAGATTCTAGTAAAGAGAAAAAACTTATGAAAGAAGAGATTATCTTTTCTCAGAAAAAGAGCCAAACAGGTTTCACAAGAATGTAGAAGGAAATTGTTTTGTTTTCATCTTTTGTATTCCCCCAGTAGTCTGACACCCTAGTTCTCAAAAACCTCAACAAACAGTTGAAGTAATTGTAAGTTAAGGTATCTGCTGTCAGATTTATTTTCTTGTTCTTGTCTAGAATAAATGCTGTGTGTCTCTGCCCTAACTCCAGATGACAGTCAAGCACAAATGTTAAACAGTAGGTTCTAAGTATAGCTACAAAATTTTATCAGATGGAATTCTATTAATTGGTTTGGCAGCAGTTCTATGAATTTTCACAAGGAATTTCGTGATTAGTTGTGTATTTCGGATTTCAGGGAATGTAACTGAATGAATAGCACAGTTGCCACATAAGGAGAACTTTTTTAATTATTCATTCCATGTGCAGCCTGTTCTGTCTTTTGAATTACTTAGGTGACAGAGGAAAACCAAGCTTCAGCATGGGAGGAATTGTTTGTCTGTCCTTGAATTTTATGCAGTCCAGATCTTTCTTTCTAGAAACAAAATCTGTTGTTTATTCATTTGCAGAAAGGTAATCTCCCAAATTATTTCAATAATCATAGCCATCGATGAAGGCCATCCCCCTTTGGATCCTTTAATAACTGTGCTGGAGGAAAACAAGAGTAAAATTAATTTTAACGTTATGCTTCAAATGTGAAATGGGTCATGCATAGAAACACATGAAAATGTTGCTTGTATAATGCTTAGGAAACCTACAGCATGGATACATTCTGGATTACTAGGGACAGTGTTAGGAAACCAGTCTTTGTTCTGAAGGCCCAAAGAAAGTCTGTGGTAGGAACAGTTCCCCTCTAGAAGTACTGGTGAGGCTGTACTGTGTCCAGTTCTGGGCTCCTCATTACCTGAGAGATGTGGAGCTACAAGACAGTCCATTGAAGGGCCACTTCGAGATCCTGTCGATGGTTAGGAAACTGGACCATCTCTCCCAAGGAAAGGCTGAGAGAACTGGGACCATTTAGCCCAGAGAAGAGAAGGCTCAGAGGTCATCTGATCAATCTATATAAACAGCTGAAGGGAAAGTGTAAAGAAGATGGAATCAGGCTCTTTTCAGTGGTGCCCAGTGACAAGTCAAGTGACTTCCCAAGCAAAAATAAAAATTGTAGGCCCAAGCTGAACAGTAAGAGCTTCCAGAATTGGAAATTCTGTTCCAAAGCTTCAGTGTTTTGACTACAAACATTAATTTATGATCTTCCCACATGCAAAGTCAAATAAAAATAATTTAATGTAAGTCTAGTTAAGGAAATAATTTTTCAAATTATTTTTTCTTGATGAAAATTAGACATCGAGAAAAGATCGTGGGTTTTTGATATGCAATGGAATGTTTACTGCGAAACCAAATACTCTTAAATAGTTGATTTTTCTGTAATGAAAAACAGGCTTTGGAGTGTTTGCTGGTGGGTTCCTGCTCAAATGTGACACCTGGGGTTCATTCTCCATTTGCACTTGATGGGGGAACTGCCTTCTTCAAAGAATGAAAGCAACATAATGTTGAAACCATGTAATGTGTACCATTCCAAGAGATTTATTACAGCAACTCAAATCACTTGAATGGGTTAATTCACCAAACTGTTGCCTTAATAAGGCATTAAGGCATTTTTCTTTTCTGAATATGATATTTGGAGGGACTGATTTCTTTTTTTCCTCAGAAAGTTTAGATTTCCAACTGAAAAATCATGTCTTTCCCTTAGCCTATTCTTGGGCTTATATGGTGCAATGTTTCATTTGTTTATACTAAAGATAAATCAATTGACTCTCACTTCATCACCTCCAGATGATCTCTAAGGACATAGTTTATATTCCTCCATTGAAGAAGTCATGACTTAATAGGACCTAAATTATATCATAATTAAGCTAAGCAGTCCTCCTATAAGCCTCTAGCTTAAGTATCTTTTGTCTGTCTGTCAGTCAAAATGGCATTTTTTACAGCAGAAGCACTTGGTAGGACAAGGGGTGAGATAATT
The DNA here is from genome assembly GCF_003945595.2 of Pipra filicauda. Classification (NCBI taxonomy): domain Eukaryota; kingdom Metazoa; phylum Chordata; class Aves; order Passeriformes; family Pipridae; genus Pipra; species Pipra filicauda. The sequence goes on from NW_024104402.1 coordinate 565,132, forward strand.
CCCCTGATGACCATTTTATGCCATGCTTCACAAGGACAAAGTCCCAGTTAAGTGCTGACCAGTTTTTCATGTTAAGTGGTCTCAAGTTGTCATATCTGTAAAAGTCTGGAGGGAAGATTCATGTTCATATCTTAAAGAGATCAGAGGGAGAGAGGAAAGAGCGTGATCTGCCTTTTCCTTGAGGAAAACCAAGTTTTCTGGGTGGTTCTAGGGCTTTTCTGGAACATGTTCTACCAGGCTGAAAGATGTTTTTTGAGGGATTTATTATTGAATCTTCATTACAATTTTTTTTTTTTTTACCAAGAGCTTTGTGCATCATCTTTTAAAAAAATATTTTGCTTGGATTTGGTTTGATAAAATGAAAATATTTTAGGAATACAGAATAAGATATTTCTTTGATTCAGTTTGAAGTGGGGCTAGAGTAAACCTGTTGCTTAATACACCTGCATACCATTAAAAACTATATTTTTCCTAATTAAAGCAACATGAATAGTAATATCAAAAATATCCAACCAGAACTGAACATCTAAACCATACTAGAAGTTGATTAAAGTAGATAACAGAGCAAGGAGCTACAGGCTTAGGAGCTTGCCTTCATGCATCGTGCTTTTCATAGCCAGCAGTCACATCACCTTCTGAACTGATTCTGTCAGCACTCACAGGCAGGGTCAGGTCAGGTCAATACTTAAATGGGAAAACGTCCTGGTGCTGTAGAAAATGCTTTTCTTGATTTGGTAGTTGGGTCTTTTTCTCATAACGGTTGCAAAAAAGTGAGGCTTTGGGACAATGTCTGAGAAGAACAGGAAATGTAACCAAAGGCTTAAGAGTATTTAATTTTTGAAAATTTTGAAGTAATTTCTGCAGAAATTTTGAGCTCTGCTCTAATCTTTCAGCTTTTCCAAATTACAGCCAAAGCAGTTATGTTTCTGTTTACCTATATTTTCAGTGTTTTAATTTGTTAGTCATCCTCTTGATATAGGTAGGAAAGTAGATTATGTTCCTGGCTGAATTTTAACAGCATTATGAGGTTAGCTTATTGTGTTAACAATGTTATTATGATAGTGATAGGCTATCTTAGCCTAGAAACTTGGCATGTTTCAATAATATAATTCTTTTGAAGGGTTTGTATGAAGTCAAATGTTTGGGGTTTTAAATGCAAAATTTGAAGTTTCAGTTAAGACATAAATTAAACTTCAGGTTTAGAAGTTAATTATTGAGAGTTCATTTTTTTCCCTCTGTAATTGTTTTAGGTTGTAAACCATAGTGTACATGTTCTGTATGACATATCAAAAAATTAGTTTAGATTTTACTGTAATTGTTAACACAAGCAATGCCGGCTTTTTAAGAGATACATACTTGAAGCAGAACCTGAAATAATTATGAAGAGATGTTTTTAGTTTTATGTCATCTACATTTTGAGGTTTTTAAAGCTTAAGCTGACACTGACATTAAGCTAAAAAAGCTGGAGAATTTAGTTTTACTTTATATAATACCTCAAGGTTTTTTTTTACTTCAAGATGTAGTTTAACCAGTTTTTCAAAATGTTATTATACCACTTACAGAGATGTGTTTCTGATTTGGGACAGCACTTTTATCTATCATTTAATTTAAATGAAAAGTAATTTATTATTCATAAAAGCGTCAAAGCTGTCTAATCTGGACTGATAAAGATTAGTCATGTGCTCATATTAAAATTTAGATTTGTTACAAACTTAAATTATTATACTGTTATAGTATTATCAAGGAAATTGGTTTATCCACAATATATTTATTTTACTTGGAATGGTTTATTGATTTTGGCATGTTCACATGGTAATCAGAACTACTGAGCACTTGAAATAGCTTTCAAAGAAAAGTTATAATTTTCCTTGAACTTAAGTGTCAGAAAGTGAAAGTTCTCATAGCCATCATTAATAATTTGGTTGAATGTTTAACTGAGATGCCACTGAATGTTCTTTTCAAAAACACGTATTCAAGATTTTCTGCCCAGGGAGATGCTGATGTGTCATCTGTAGTATGAATTTCCCCTGGTGCAATAGTGAAACACCCTACAGAATGTTATAGATATGTATAAACTACCTGCATTAGGGCACAGATTGCTCTGATTACTCCATGGGCTACAAAAGACTTTAATTTCTACAAGAAATAACCAGTATCATTATTTGCATTACTGTTGTAGCTACTGCAATAGTCATGGACTTTAAAAATGCAGTGCTTGATTTGCACAGAAAAGGTCAGAATCAGCCAAGATTGCCTTAAGTCTTGGTAGCAAAAGATATGATTGAATTCTTAAGTCAGGCTTATGATACCTATCGGTTTTATATTGTAAAAGATAGAAACCACAAAGAATTCCAGTGCGTACACCATCTGATAACACCTCTACTGTACTGCATTTAAAACAAGATGTCTCTGTGAGACCACTACTGTTTAAAAAGCAGGTTTTTTTGTTAATTTACCTAGCTGCTAGAGGATACATATATTCTTAAAACTCCAGAGAAATACTGTATTTCTTCTTCAAAATAACTGTCCTCAGCCTAGTTGCAAAAGACTCCCCTTTAACTAGGATTCCTCATCACTGCTGAGAGGCTTCCTGGTAGACTCCTTTTCTTTTGAATAGGATCTGTAAGATGGTGCCTGATGCTTATTCTTTTATGAAAGCCCTGGGTATTCAGATATTACTTCAGAAGATACAGTGAATGATCCTTCCAACCATTTTTCTTAGGGTTCTAATTTCATTTCACTGCTTGATCCTCTTAGCTTTTTCAGGGGAGTTCCTTCATAGTACCTATTGCTTTGGGCTGCAGACAGGGTGGATCTAGACCAGTATCTGTATGCCCAGGTCAGTCTGAATCTTTTGCTTTAAAAACACACATCCTCTCATGTTAGCCATGTTAGCCAAAAAAAAGCCCAAAAACCTAACCAAAACCGCAATCAATCAAACAAAAAAACCCCAAATGTGCAAAAAAAACCTCCAACCAAGCCTTCCATCCTAACAGCAATGTCCAACCTGTAATTGCTGAAATATTCATTGGATCATATTTGATAAATATTTTTGGAGACTCCGTTTTTGGAGGTCTTGGTATTGTTTGTCTGTGGATTAGCACTGTTTTGCATCAGAATGATGTTCCTATGCTGAAAAGCAGTGGATTTCTAAAATAGGAGTAATAATTCCTCTTGAGCTGTGAACTGAAATGCCTCTTTTTCTGAGCCAAGGTAAGCACATTTGTTCACAGGATTTTTTTCCTCTTTATACTGTCCAAATATAAACAGAATTACTAGGTTTTAAGACAGGTTTATGGAAATAAAAGAATGTTAAACATATGCTTTAGATTAGTTCCAAGAGATATTTCTGTGTTTGATTCAGCTGACAGACTGCTGAGACGCATATCCAGTCTCAGAACCAGGACCCTGTCTTCAGAAAATTCTTACCTATGCATCCTTCTAGAACAATCTGTGCCTAATTGGGGCATAGCTTGTAGGATTTGTAGCTGGCACAGGAAAAAACCTGAGCAGATCTTGGCATTCTGTTCAGATTTGAACTTTCCCCTTCCCAAGGACTGCTGCAACTTGGATTGGATGTTTCTCTGGGGTTTGAATTCAAGAATCAAGAGAAATGTGTCCAAAGAGTGAGTGCCATAACTTTGGAGAGAATAATGTCAGTTTGAACAAAGTGATCAGCTTTAGAGGTACCCGAAGGTGGTACTTCTACTGATGGTTTAGCCAAATCTGTGACAGATTACATTTAGGAAAATTTTTCATTTGCCTCTTACATTCTGTTGACTATAGGATCAGTTACATCTTAATTTTCCTCTGGCTTCATAAAAGGTATATTGATAAGATACTTGACATAAAGTTACATGTAAATAAAATACTTGATTAAGGTGAAGAATTTAAGTAAAAAGAAGAGAAACAACACTGAGGCAGAGGACCAGACCTAGTAATAAAGAAAATGTGTCCAAGCTGAAAATCCTGTTTATAAATTGGTCATAGTTATAGTAAAATCATTGTGTTCTCACGTCTAGCTCACACTTTTCACTCCTGATTACATATTGTATTTTTTACTTTGCCGAATTGGAGAATGAAATCTGTAGATACGACGTAGTTTTATAATAATGCTCTAAAAGACTGGATGAAAAAGTATTGCTTTACTGCTTTGATTCTTTCTGTTTATGTGGTATATTTCTTGTGACTAAATCTAGTTGTGTATAATGTTAGTTGCATATAATCTAGTTGCATATAATGTTAAAAATAAAATTTTCCAAATGATAGGATAACGTATTTTACGAACAAAGCTCCTGAAAATGTCAGACTGTGTTATAGGTGCATACAAACATTATACATACATACCACTGGGGAAAAAAACCCAAAACATACTTAAGGGTAGAAATAACTTAAAAAAATCTATGCATTTTAGTATTTTGAGGTGAGTGGTAGTCAGATGTCTCCATTTTATCAAGACAGTCTACGTGCAGAATGAGTGGATTAATTCTATGTTTTGGTTAACTGACAACTGTATAAACCTTCTCTTGACTTTTAGAACTGTGTTAATCCCTGTTCCCTGTTTATAATCTCTCTACAAGAGCAAGCAAGGTGAATGATGCTTTATCTTAGATCAAGACAAGGCATCAGACGGCATTTGGAAATTGCCTGAAGATTTACTGTGGCAAGTGTGACATTTTAAGTGAAATAGCCTTCCAGAGTACTTAAAGAAATAACAGGAATATTTGAGAACTGATAAATGTTTTGGGTTTTTTTTAGATCAAGGTTGCACATTAGATGATATTTGTGTTTTTAGTTACAAGTTCCTCTTCTACTAACTGTTTTTTCAATTGCTGTGTCTTCTGCCATAGAAATTAATACCTAGAAATACATAGAAAATGAATAGCCTTTGAAACATTATTCGATAATAAATTAATGTATGAATAACTGTGGTTTTATCTTTTGCAGGTTACAGCCTATGCTTATGGTAATAAGTATTCCATTCCATTCCCTTACTGGGGTTATTCAACTGAATCAGTATTCTGGAGATAAATATAATTTTTGAGCAGAAGAGTTGTATTTTCTTGAAAGTGTTGCACATGAATGTTCTTCATCCATCTTCTCCATTTAAGTAGTTTTTAATAATTAAGTTTGTGAGCCCACAGGGTCAACAGCTTTCATTGCCTACCAAATACACATTGACTTCTGAGTCCCTTTAGTATTGCATTTTCATATGCTTCTTTCCTGTTTTGTTTATGGGTCTGGTACATATGGGGGTTTTACTTGTTTTAGCAGATGGTCTTTTGTGTAAATACTTTTGTAGCCTCAATCCCATTTTTAGTTTTTTTTCTAAACAAGGGTTCAGATGATGTCCCAGCTTTAAGTGGTATCCTGGCTCTTCTCACCTTTCTGAGTAGGAAGTTAGATGGCGGGATGGTAAATTATAAAGTGTTATAGAGTCCTTGGCTTTCTTTTTCTGTAGGAAAACACCTCTGTCTAACTCCTGTAGAACACCTGTAGGCCTGAACTTCTCAAGAACTTGCGAAGAAATCTGGTGCATCTGCAGTCTCCAGGGTTGGCGAGATAGTGTTCTCTTCTGCTCCAAACCTTCTTTGGTTGACAATGAAATGCAGTCCATTGAAGTACAGAATGTTGTGCTTATCTCAGCTTTTTTCGCTCGCAGCTCTGCTACTGCCTTCTTCCCACTGTTCCTTATTTTAAGCCAACTGCTAATTTTATCAGGATAACCTTTCTGTATAAAAGAACCTTTCAAAAATTGTCACTGATTACTCTGTGACTTCACTCTTGAATATTCAGATGATAAGTTCTTGCACAGAGAAGTTTTTCATTAATATATCCCATAGGAGAGAAGACTGAATAGCTGTTTAATATACTTGGTCAGAAATATGAAAGAAAATTTTACATTCTGTGATTTTTTTTTTCCCCTATATAATACTAGAAGATCTAGTATAAATTTCAAAAATAGTAGATGGAAAATTAGTAGTGAAAAACTGTTGTAAATCTCCTATGGATATGCAATGACTGAGTGAAGAGTTGTTTGAAGGGTTTTAGTGATAATGAAGAAATTTTGTACCTCAAGCAAATTTAATTCATTAACTTCTGAGGTCAGAAGCATCCAAAATAACCTTTTTCTCAAAAGAAATTTTTGAAGTGGTCTTGGCTAAGTAATTTTAACTGTGGGAAGAATTTTTGTCATTCAGTTTCCCTTTCTAGCCTGAATTTTGTTACAAAATTTATTTGAAATTAATTCTGTTCTGATTTTATAGCCATAATTGTCTCAATTCTCCCATAATTAAGTGGCTACAGCATGATAATCTTTACTAAAGTAGTTTCTTAGCTTGTAAACTGTTTAGAATGGGAAATCAGTGTTTCCGCCTTGATTTTAGACTGCCTTGGTTTGTCAGTCTGTGATAGGTTTGTAGGTTTGTATGCTTTTCACCATATGTATTCCAGAGTGAAGGACTGCTTTCTAACTTTGTGACTGACAAATCCTAACCAAATGGTTTAATACTGCTTGCTGATTTGTTAAGGGATCTCTTTCAGGTCATCAGATCTAGTGACCCAAAAGAGCTGAATAGCTGGACTGCCTCCCTCCTAAGTTACTTGCAACTGATTGCACTGCCTCTTCTCTTCACAGATCCTGTGCTTCTGGGTTTTTTTCCTTTTTTTTTGGCCTCCTTTTTTTTATCTTGTTGCTAGTACTAGGGGAGTTATGTTTGTCAGTTTAATTATTTAAAGATATTATTTATTATTTATAAGATATAAACTTAAGTCCATGCATTGTCTTATGAGGAAAGAAGGAAGTTGGATATTTTTTGAGATGAGATTCCATTCCTTGGTAACTTACCTTCAGGCTTTAGTATGTCACATTATTGTACCACCAGTTATTATAATCAGAATTGTTTCTTTCATATGAATAGTTAATAAAGGATAACAGGACATTATTTGTCTCCAAACCATTCTGGAGTGTATGATATTTCTAATTTTTATGTGAGAAGATTTTTTAACTAAGAACATGCAAGTAATTTTGCTGTCTTCTTTTTCAAGGGGCATATTAGAAATTTTTTCCTCAGACTGTAAAAACCTGGTGATTAAAGTGTCAAGATCATGTAGAATTTGTAAAAAACCACCAACCCCACTCAGTTAAACCACAAGGTCTCCTATTGGCACTGGCAAAATCATTCATATTTGAAAAGAAGAGGAATATCTTTATTTTTAATAATTTTTTAATGAATGGTTACTCTTACTAGAAAACTGAAGCCAATCCCTTCCTGAGCAGTGGAGGACATGACTAAGGTAAAATGTGCATCTGTATAAAGGAGCGTACAGTTCCCGTAATCTCTTTCCTCAGTTCTCATATTGGATGAGTTGGGAACTTCACATCGGTGTTGCTGTACTCACTGTTTCACTCTTTGAAGCTCATCTGGGCTTCCCTCTCTCCCTCCACCTTGGGTTTAGGAGCAGATAGGAGCCCAAAGCAATCTTGAGGATTCTCTAGGTTGTTTATAAATGTTTCTCATTAACAAAAAAAATTCAGATCCAAGAGGGGAAAATATGGAATGGTAATGAGATAAACTGCAGCTGGGAATAATCAATGTACAGTTTCAATTCACCCTCCCTGTCTCCAGTGCAGACTCTCTTACTTTGAAGTTAGATGCTTTTGCAATTTAAGGAATCTTCAGAAAACTATATTTGACATTATTGGTGCTGTTACAATAGCTGTATGGAAGACCCAGTAGTGATGCTCTATGATGAATACTGCTTTGTTTTGTCTATGGGAAGTGTGCTCTGACTTGATCTGTTTAAACTTTGATGAGAGATGTTTGCTGATTACAGCTCTTTCTGCTCTAGAAACTTAAATAGTATGACAGAAATGGTTTGTAGTTTCCCGTTACTCTTTCTGGGGTAATGTGAATAAATGACAGCAAACAAAAAATATTCTCAACTGAATGTAAAATTCTGTAAACATACAATGAAAATGTTTTGCTGTATTGACACATAGAAAGAATTTGACAATTGAAATTAACTAATAATTAATAGATATCTGAGATGCTGTTATTTTACTGCAGCATTCTTCTGTGCATTTTTACTGGTGCCCTACTTTTATGAAGCTCAGGAGTAGTCACATGAATATATTCTTGGATTTTCATCCAATATTGTTGCTAAGGAAACATCATCTTTAATACTGTATCCTTGTCTGCAGCTTGTCTGTATTAATCAATGCCTGTTAACACTCAACACAAACCAAATAATAAAAAAAAAGCTTAATTTCTTTTATTATAAAGTAGTTTATTATTGACTATTCTCCTTCAGGATCCCCTGCCACTACAAACCTCACACAAATTGTAGGGTCTTGTCCATGGCTCTGGTCTCATCCCAAACAGACACAGCATGGACAGTTTTTATATTTTTTTTTTCCACAGGCTGCCATTAATATTTAATATAATAATCTATCATAGGTGTTGTACAGTGCACGGATCTGGTAAAAATGGTAGGAAATTCGTACATATTGCTCTAAAAGGGAGAAAGAACCTCTTCTGTATGAATTAAAAAGAGGGACTTGAATGCACCAAAGTGAGAAACATATCCCTTTTCAGTATACTGTTTAAACTCTAGCTGTATTTTCAGCCCAATTTGAATATCTATCTAGGAAAAGACCCGTCATTCAGTCATATCAGTGGAAATCTCAGTTCATTACAAGTCCAGCTATTTGGCTTTGTTGCAATAGTGACAGGCAGGTTTTTTGAATTTTCTGCTTCTGAATTCTTTCAAGAAGTACCAAATTTTATAGCCAATTTCAAAATTAATTTGACTTAGCAGTTTATTAGCCTAATACCTGTTTCATGATAATGTTTGCTTTTTGGACATGTCGTTTGGACATGTTTGGACATATCAGCCTCTTCGGAGGCACTACATTAGATCTAACATCTGTTATTCAGAAGCCTAGGTCAGAAAGGCCAGAGGCAAACAAGAAGTCCTGAAGAACTTGTGTCATTAGGGATATCTGTTTCCTTTTTCGGACAAGCAGCAATATCTCATTCATCAGCTTAGTCATCCCTCAAGGAAGAGGAAAGAAATCAGGCACCAGTTTACAGTCTAGCTGTGTGGGCTAGATGCAAGCACAGTTTCAGCAGTGTAACTTGGATAGGTCATACCAGCTTTCATTACCAGGGCAGTAAAGGGAACACAAGTCCTCTCCTCCTGAGTGCATAGCTTCTCATGCCACTAAGTAATCTCCTCCTTCTCCTTAGGAGAAAAAAATGTAAGAAAATATTCGTGAGAGAGTCAGTGTACTAAAGTCCACAGATCTCACAGTAACAGATTGGAAAGTTGCCTTAGGAGCTGAGCCACACTCACGCTTTTCTACCTGACCTCAGGAACTGATTGGATGGATGGTAAGCAGCTACTTCAGACACCATCCCAATAGTTGTATGCTGTTAACACCTCAGTAGAGGTGTGTTGAAGATCTTACCTGAGGTATGCAGAGACAACTCCAACTCATTCCATGCTTCTCTTTTCCATCTGTTCTGATAGCCTGTGAGATAAAATACTTGCAAGTAGTACTTTAACCTATCCTTCACTCCTTGGTCTGTAGGAAATGGTGAGGAAAGGTATTTTCAGGTAAGTATTTCTTCAGCCTCTGCAAACAGCTCTTTTTCTCCATGTTGACATTTTTTTTAAAAAAACTTGCTGTTTTAAAGTATTTATTGTACATTTATTTTCTTCTACTGTCTAGAAAAGTTATTAGCAATTTATAATAGAGACTGAAGTGGTAGAGGAAGGACATTGGTAATTCTAAAGTGTTGTCTGTTAGGATTAAAATACAGGCTTTGGATCTTAATTTGTGCTGCATTATCCCATATCAAGGCAGAATTTGAGCTCAGTTGTCTAAGCCTGTATTTTGCATCATGATGTAGAAAGAACTAATACTATGATATTGCTATTAGTTATTATTTTCCATTTATTACATAGAAAGAGAGGAAGCATTCTCTATATTCACTTAATATTCTTCGAATGAAATTAGTTGGCACACTTGGGCTAGGACAGTGTTTTTCTGGCCCTTGGCAGTGCCTTTACTGTTGTCCCTTCCATCTGTGATTCATTGCATTTCTTGCTTCTGGTCTTTAGTTAAAAACATGATAAGCTAACTTTTGGTTGCTGTGAAGTGTTTTCTAAGGTGTGGTGTGGGATTGCTTTTGGATGCATGTGTGCTCAAGATGGTGCCTGAGTGTTTTTCAAAGTTGCAGCTGTGGAGTGCTTTTCACTTGTCTAAAAATGCACAGTGCACTAATAGCACAGCTAAGTACAGGATTGAAGAGGTCATGAATCAGACATGAGACTGCTGTGTTTTTTTCTTTTTTCCTCTTAGCTTCTATCTCTCTCTCTTTTTTTCCTTTCCTTTTTTTTTTCTTGCTTATTCTTTCCACTTTGTTTCTCAAATTTCTTTATTGTCCATGTGGTCTAATATCTTTCTTTCTGTGGTGCCATTGTAAAAATTAGATCATTTTGGATGAAGCATTTTGTTTCCCTCTGGATGCTTTTCCTTTTTCCCCATGAGTACACCATCTGCCTGTGCGTTCTCTGGGAGATGTGCAGGTGTTGGTCAGGACTAGGTGGCAGAACTGAAGTGAAGTGTGATAAGTTTTGCCTGCCAGCTCCTTTCTGCTTTATTTTTTAATTGCAAAGTTGCTCTGCCAAATAAAGAAGAAGGGAAAAACTAGAGAAACAACTCTGGAATTGGAGTGAAGCAAAGTGGGGAAATGTTGTTTGCTTGATCCTGGTCCTGAACATAATGTGGAGTAGCAGAGGGCAGAAATTCCCATTAAAGAATTGAAAGGTTCAGAGGCTTTTTACCTTTTTAACTTTGAAATTAAAAGTTCTTCTTAGAGTTGTGCATGTGGAATTTGTCAAGTAGTATCAACCAACTGAATTGCTATATAAAAACAGAAAAAATATAGAAGTGTATATATGGTAATATGACTTCATAAAATATTAAGCATCTTCTAATGTGGTTTTTTTCTGTCTCTTTTTATATATAGAAAATGTATGCAACTTTTGAGTTAGATATTTATTTTTCTGGTAATTTCCTGGTTAGCTTTAACCTTGCTATTTCTTCAATGTTTATAAACTCCCCTTGTCTCCACCCTTTGAACTTCCCTTATTGAAATCTGTGTTCAGGTGTAAGATCATCTTAGCTTTGCAAATGGCTCAACCTTTCTCCTTTCCAAGTGATTTTGAGAAGATAAATACATTTACTATATGTTGTTAGGGGTTCTGTCCAGCAGTCTCTGAAGATCGTTCATTACCCTGTGAGTCATTAGGCTAAGAAGTTTTTTAGGCAAATTAAACAGCCAACTTAGGAAATTTTGTTTTCCTGCTTTACATGTGATATTTCTACATCATTTTGGACTGCTGTACTTAGTCTGTGTAGAATGTCATCAAGTAGCTTGTTTGGGTTTCTGTTAGAATATATTCTTACCTTTCTGTATTATGAAAGCTGACTCTTCAGACCTCCTGTCCTCCCTTGCAGCTTGCTTGCACAAACAAAATGAAGAACTATCTTGCTGACTAGTGTGCTTTCTAGCTTGGTCCCAGATTTGGCAAAATAGTTCTGATGATCCTCAAGTGGACTTTGAAAATACAAAGCTTCTTATAGCTTTGAAATACAAGCTGTAAGAAAATTCTCTACAATGTTAGAAATGCAGAAAGTAACTAGTTATTCAAAACCAACTATTCCCAATTGTTCTACATTAAAATTAAGGCATTTAGGATAATCTTTATTGCTCCTCAGTGTAGTCATCTGAAGTGTAGTTGTTGCATCCAGTCTAAGCTAGTCATGCTTTGACTTGCTGTACAGTCAGTGGAGAGACAGCTTCAGAAGACTATTCAGTCCTCTAATAAAAAGGGCATCAAATACTATGTGGAATGAAATACTTTTGGAGATGCATTGATCCATACTCCATTGGTGATAGATATGTAGATAGTTAAACACTAACTTCTGTTGCCCATTGCTTGTGTTTTTAAATGTTAAGAAAGAGAAAGAAGGGGAAAGTAAGTGTGCATGAAAATCTGACCTAATATAATAAATACTTTTGAAACAGAGGATTAATGGCTACTTTGTAATTAGTTTGAATTTAGAAGGCCTGAAGGTTTAAATTGAAGAAAGGTGGTGGTATGTACTGTATCAAGGGAATTTTACAGCTGCTGTGGAATCTGTGATAATAAATGACTTGTTAATATTTACCATCAATGAGAAAATATTGTAAAATAATTTTTAAGGGAAAATATTAGTGCAACTAACTAGGTAAATATAACTGCATGTTCCATGCAAAAATGTTTTGTATCTTTTTTTGGCAGCCTTGCTTTGCACCCTGAACGTGTGTTGGTGGCAACAGGTCAAGTTGGAAAAGAACCGTACATCTGCGTGTGGGATTCATACACTGTGCAGACTGTGTCTGTTCTGAAAGACGTTCACACACATGGTATAGCTTGCTTGGCTTTTGATTTAGATGGTCAGGTATGTGATTAATATTCTTTTTTCAAACACTTGAATAAATATTTTATCTGTTAGAAATCTTGTCATGTAGCTTTTCTTAAAAAAAGAAAGTATATTGTCTCAAGTTTTATATGCTTATTCTCAAGTTGAGGAAAATAAAATTACATTACTAATGAATGACAAATATTCACATTTGGCAAGAAAAGTATAACTTCAGAAGAGTTTTAAATGAATATAAGGTGGTAGGGAGGTTCTTGTGGTCTGTGGGCCACAGCTCAGGGTTAGACCAAATGGTTGAAGATAGTGGACCCCTATGCAGGGGCACATCATGTGCACAGAGTGGTAGCAGTACTATTGTGTTACTCATCTTGGACTCTAAATATCTTTAGGCAGTATCCCTTTCTCTGCAGGCACTGATGGCTCTCCACATTTTGGTTGGTTGCTCAGACTCATTTGTCCTGGATCTAAGAGTCAAGAAAAATGTTTTATTGGATTATAATTTTGTTACTTTAGAACATTCTCTGAGTAGTGAATTGGTTCTCAGAGCTGCTACCTATAATGGAGATTGTTTTTACCAGACCCTTGCTCCTGTGAGTAAAGAGGCTTTCTTGATTGATGTGTTAGAAATGGAAAATACACATTAGGTAGCAGCTGAAAAGGTATTAACTGTGAAAATCCTTTCTGCAGTTGTGCTTTCCTGGTCTACGAAACACTTTCCCTCCCACTCAGCCTTGCAATGGAATACTCAGATTTAGCTGTATTCTCAGTTCCTTTTGCTTGCTAAAAAGGTCAGTATCTTTTAGCAAGTGGGGAATGTATCGTAGAGACCAGTTTCTATCCTTATTAAGAGAATATCAAATGGAGCTCTATTGAACACGAACAGAAGAAAGCCTACTGATAGTATGTTTCTGTTAAAACATGCTGTAATTGTTGTAGGGAATTTTAAAGTTTGTTGGAATGATCTACAGATTTTATCATTTAGGTTTCTCACTGTTTAGAAAGTCAGCTCCCAGAGTCAGCTTCTTCTTAGAACATTATTTCAACTTCACTGCGATATCTTATCTCTTGTCTGTGTAAACTTGTGTCACTTCCTCACATAAATGGCCGTAATAATTTAAGGTCAAGATGTATCAAATTAGGATTGAAGTCCCCTAATTTTTTTTGAATGCAATTAGACATCCCCTGTGTGTATTGGAGGGTTTTGAAGGTAGATCTGTGATTTGTTCTAGGAGTACCCTGTACTGATTCTTGTGTCTACAGCCATAAATGGTCAGAATTTAGGCTGTCTGCTTTTCTCAGCATTTCTATATGATCACCTTTTTTGTTGCATTTGTTAGAATTTTGCTGTCTTGAAGGAAAGCTGGATACAGATTTTTCAAGACCTGCATCTCCAGAATTGTCTCCCTATGTGTGCTGGTTTAAAGGTAAACCAGCAGGGGAAATGAACCCAACTCAAAAGAGAGATTATAAATCAGAATAACAATTTAATAAAATAATACGATAAATACGTTTATACAGACAAACAATTGGTTTTAACCCACAAAACCCAAATGTATAACCCAGCACCCTGGGGCATGAACAGAGTGGTGTTTGTTGGGCCCCCTGAGTCCAAAGTAAAAGGAGAGGGAAAAAACCCATTGGTGAGAGTGCTGTTGCAGTCTGGTCGAGAGTGGTGGTTGCAGTCTGGTTGAAAAGTGGTGGTTGCAGTCCAGTCGAGAGTGGTGGTCTCAGTCTGGTTGAGAGTGGTGGTCACAGTCCTTCTCTGGATCCCACGAGTGGTTAAAAAAGTCCCAAGACTCCAAGATTATATATCCTCTGATTCAGGCAGGAATACCCAGTACCTCCCTCAGGGCGGAGAGTTCCACAATGGGTGTGAGGACAGGAGCATCCTCCTATCTCGCAGGCCTCTTAACACCCAGCTTATAGCCTGAGGAGTCAGGGGTGCTCTGGGCAGATGGTATAAATGATCTGTTGATAACAGTTTCTGGGAAATGGCCTGGAAGGCTATAGAATACAAGTTTTGGGTTACACCCATACAGTGATGAACTGGTCCCAGCTGTTCTAACTAGGACACTATGAAAATACTATAAACCACAAATCCAGTTCAGAAAGATCTGCAAAACACTTGTTTATATCTTGCCCATCCTTTAAAATCCAAATTTGTCAATCTTTAACCAGGTTGTTTTAGAGGTTTAATATTTGATGTTAAATATACTTATTTGGAATTATTTGGGTAAGGGTTAGGGTTTAGGGTAAGGGGTTAGTATTAGGGCGATGCAGCAATATACTAAAGTCACAACAAAAACGATTGCAATATGGATCACAAGAAAAATATGGTTCCTATTACTGATCTCTGTAGGATTATTGTCATGATGCTGGACATCTCCACTAGGAAGGAATGTATGGATTGAAGTGAGGTCAAGCCTTCTTCAAAGTTTATTTTATTAGTTGTTCAGGTTTTATCTTTCATATCGGGCTGTGCCACACACATGTTCTCCTTCTCACCGACACTGGTCTGGCACAGGAGGACATTATTTATTCTTTATTGTTCTTTGTTAATCAGGGGAACCTGATGATTCACTGGTGCAGCTGTGTTATCTAAACCTAAGGTTACCCTTCAGTCTCCCTGGTGTTGAGAGTTCAACTCACTTTATGATACTTTATTCTCCAAGCTTGCTGGTTTTTTTTTTGCTCTTCTCTGAGGTCTACTTGAGTGTGGGTGTGCTCATTAGAAACAAGATTTTCTAGTTCTTAGGAGAACCAAGAATATTGTTTAATCTCCCTTTTCGAGAGGTCGATGCCTGGAAAGGCTTCACCCACATTTTTATGATGGGTATGCAGTAATTGTAAAACTAGTCTGCATTTATACACTCATTCTGTAGTAGGACTGGAATTGAACTATTTGGAAGTGTAGCTGGAATTGAAACTGATGCTCCTTCCAACAGTGTTTTCAAAAATGGAATAGAAAGGTTAGACTTTGCAGTATTAATAAATAAGAAGCATGGATAGAAATTGTATTTAACTTTTTTATTTTTCTTTTCATAATCTCGGATTTTTTCAGACAGTAAAGAAATTGGGAATAGCTTCCTGTCTTTGGGGTTTGCTTTTGCTTTTACAAACTCACTTTGATAATCTACATAGAAATTGAAAATAAATTTGTCTTTAATGTGTGTAGATATTAACTGCTGAACAGTGAAAAAACTTTGTCTTAAAGATTTGCAAAGCTTTTATTTATCAACATTGAGGTATCACAATTCATGCATAAACTGAACAAATATACTCAATTTTCTTTAAAAACCAAACTCAAAATCACTCAACTTCTTTTTATTCAATCCTGTTAGTCTTTCTGTTGAGAATTTCTATAGGAAAAATAAAATTTTGACTGGTTAACAGATATGACAAAAGTTTTGGCTAATATGGTCAATGATTTGTATCAAGAAATCTGTTCAAGGTGTCTTCACAGTGAAGACAAGACAGGCTGCAGAGAGTAGGAAGATCTCAAACTTTTATTTTTCTGTATTTTTTTGAAAAAATCTTTTTGTCCTTCCTGGTTTTACAGTTTAACTGGTTTCAAACTCTTTCTGAGTATAAAAGACTTCATAAAGACAAATTGTATATTTGGGGTCCTGTTGGATTCTGTTTTGAGAAAAGATTCAGAAATAGTTAATCATACATGTCTTGAAGAATCAAGCAAAAGACTTTTAAGACTTTTAATTGTTTATAATATTTTGTTTGTTTCCAAGAAGATTGAAGAAAATATTTTTTCTTTGTATCTCTTGAAATTGTAATATAAATCATTAAATTCTTCAAGTTATATGCAATTAAATACATATAGTTTAATTAACTTCAGTGATTATTCAGTTTTTACAAATGTCTCCTGACTGTTCCTTGCCATGTGTGCTATATATAATTATGTATAATAAACATTATAAATCATAAATGCATTGTTATCTAAGAAGATTTTCATGATCATGATGTAACTGAAAAGATGCATCTATGGAAGCTTTTGTACAAGATGTAGCTTATGTTTTCTTCTATATCAAAATGTAGGTATTGCTTCTAACTTAAATATGTTAGGAAGTTTTTATCATTCATTCAAAATCATGATTCTATCTTTCATTAATATATTGAGTTATTTGTTTACTTTGGACATTTTTTAGCGTTTGGTCTCAGTTGGTTTGGATTCAAAAAACACAGTTTGTGTATGGGACTGGAGAAAAGGAAAATTGTTGTCAATGGCTCCTGGTCATACAGACAGAGTAAGTATAACTAAAGGATCTGAGTGTCAGTGTAATGTTAGTTTGTTAAACTACGTCCGTGTGTAATTACTAGAGCTATGTCTGAACAAAAAACATTTTGTATTTTAGAAATTAAATTTGCATAAAGTTTGGATATGTATTAAGATATATGAAGATATTTAAAATATATGCATTTATTTCTAAAATAAAATGCATAACTCAGCACTTATTTGTGTCTGGTTTGTTGAGACTGTAAGCATGTAGGAGAAGTGCAGATTTAATACACTTCCTAGACCCATATGGGAAATCAAAATGCAAATAGTTGCTTAAATTTTTCTAGTCTGTAAATGAACCTTAATGTTGTTTTATCATGTGTTTTAATTATTCTAGGGAAAAAAACCCAGAACTCACATGAGCTATACATTGCAATTTCAGTATTCAATGAGAGGATGAAAAAGTAATTCCAATAGATCCATTTAAAGCATTTCAGACTCTCTGTTAATTTGCTACAAGTTTTTACTGTTTACTGTCCCATGCTAGAAAAGCCATCTTTGCTGACATCCTTGGGTTTTTTTATGCAGATATTTGATATTTCTTGGGATTTATACCAACCAAACAAGCTCGTCAGCTGTGGCGTAAAACACATCAAGGTAATGAAATAAATGTTAATTCATAAAATATTTAAGATGCAGTAATATATACTCTATAAAATATATAAAAATAGGATCTAAAAGGAATATATGATGATAATATGGAAAGTTCTCTGTAAGAATAAGTTTACTTTTTAGGTGCAATCCATGCAATCATGGATCACACCTGACTACACTAGACATTTTATGAGATTTATATAGTTGAAAACAGACCCTCTCTGCTCAAAAGAGTTTGTGCCCTGACAGAAGGAAAGCAGTAGGAATGAAACAGTTGTTAGTAGCACTGTATGTCATGATTGCAATATAACTTAAAATTTAGATTGTCTAAAACATGCTGTTTGAAATCCCTAGTAGCATAAGACAGGATGCACATGTTTAAGGTGAGTCCAGGTACTCAAGTTTCTGATTCTTGAACAGTGAATGAATTGTTGCACTACAGAGGGGAAATGAGTTGAAAAACCTTTTCTTACCATTTGAGAGAGTACGGAGAGTAAGTGGAAGAGAAAGGAAAATGCTTGATCTTTCTTTTAATTCTTTTCCCAGCTGTTACTCATACCTTTATCATTTGGAGCACTCTGTACCTGTTACAGGATTCATAATTTGGACAGTTCATGTCTTTTTCAAGCATCCTTTGTTTGATCCATGTACCAACTACTGTGCAGAAAAAGCTTCTTTTTCAGCTTTAACTCTGCAAGCAGGTTTATCAATGATTCAGTGCCATGAAATATGGCTCCTAAAAAACGTCCCTGCACTCTCCCAGGCAGTGTCTTCTGTTTTACCACATAACAGCAGTAGATGGCAGCTTGAAAGTTCTGTATTGCTCTTATGTGTAGGTTCCCATGGTGGGGAAAATGTGTTGCTTTTTACACAATGAACTTTTAGATTAATATTTATTAGTGATTTATGGGAAAAAGTCTTCAATGTGTTGGCTAAATTGCATAAGTCTGATTTGGCAGTGTGTTTAGCATGTCAGTTACATTTTTCCATTAGCTTGGTTAATAATGACCTTTTTTTTTACTTCAGGATCTAAGAGGACTTTTATGCCAATAGTGAGCTAATATTTGCCAGCAGTGATTTAGTATATTTAAGATGGTTCTGTGATGTCAAAACATATCTATTTAGATAAGCAAAAGTTTATTTGAACAACTTTTAAAGTTCTTTGAAGGCTTTTTAAATAGCAATAGCATTTTAAGAATAATTGGTGTATCCTGTATCCTTTGAGAAAACATTAAGCAAAAATCTGAATTCTAGAGATTTATAGACATTTGGATCAGGCAAGAGATTTTTGTTGATGAATATTTTTCTTAAGCCATGCATTCTTCTTGTTCTTTCAGATATCAATAATTACTTCCATGTTTTCAGTACTATTATATTTTTCTCACATGATATTTTATACAAATTATAATACTACTTAAATTATGTAGATAATTCCAAGTGAACTGATACGTCACCTACTTCCACACTGGAGCTAAGTGTTTGATTTATGCAGTGATTGTGTGGTTACTCCTGAAGCTACAATATAATCTATGTCCTGTAGTCTGTACTTTGGTTAAAAAAATGCTGGTGTCATGGTTTAACCCCAACCAGCAGACAAACCCACACACAGTGGGATCAGAGAGAGAATTGAAAGGGTAAAAGCCAGAAAACTCATGGGTTGCGATAAAGATGGTTTGGTAGGGAAAGCAAAAGCCACACACACAAGCAAAGCAAAACAAGGAATTAATTTACAGTTTCCCACAGGCAGGCAGGTGTTCAGCCATCTCCAGGAGAGTTGGGCCCCATCACATGTAACAGTTACTTGGGAAGACAAACGCCATCACTCCAAACCCTCCCTTCCTCCTTCTTCCTCCCAGCTTTATATACTGAGCATGATGTCATCTGGTCTGGAATACCACTTTGGTCAGTTTGGGTCACCTGTCCTGGCTGTCTCTTCTCCCTACCTCCCATGCACCCCCAGCCTCCTCACCAGCATGGCAGTATGAAAAGCAGAAAAGGCCTTGGCTCTGTGTAAGCCCTGCTCAGCAATAACAAAAACATCTCTTTATTTTTAATCCTGTGTTCAGCACAAATCCAAAACACAGCCCCATACTAGCCACTGTGAAGAAAATTAGCCACCTCAGCCAAACCCAACACAACTAGTTAAGATGCAGAGATCTGTCTAATCAACACATGGTTATTTCTGAATTACAATATTGCTGGTACAAAAATTTGTTCATGTATGAACATATCAGTTCAATATTGAGCAATATCAGTTCATTGTAACTGCTTACATTATCTTGTATTAATTGAAGTCTCTGCTCAGAATTTCGAACTGATTATTAATAACGGAGTGACTTGCTGTGAAATACAGTTTCATAAACATCTATACAGAAAACATGCTGAGACAACGTAAGAGTAACTTGTCAGCAGCGATGAAATAAATGCTTTCATGTACTGTACTGTATTACTTCAGCAGCTTCTTGATTTTTTATGCGCACATTTCCATGTTTGGACAGGAGAGTTTGAAATGAATATGCAAGTGTTTCTCTTTTGCAGAGATCTCAGAAACTACAGTGTGTATCATGATATTTAGTTGGCAATTACTGTGCTCTGACAAGAGACTTTGCATGTCTTTAGTTTAGGAGTCATTAGTACATGTTGGGTCACCTAGGAGGAAATTCACCCTCGTATGATTGCTGTAATCACATGCTAACGGTTTATTAGAAGGTTCTTAAAAATCTCCCCCTTAGATGACTGCTTTGTGTGATCAGGCGTTCTGATGAGAAATGATAAGTCAATAATTAAACCAACTGTTTTCAAACAGAACAAATAGCAGCTTTATCAGAAATCTACATGCTTAGATGACATCTTTAAATGTCTAAAGTAACGTAAAGTACAAATGCAGCATTTGCAATGCGGAAGACTTACGTCAAAGAAAGATAAGACAATTCCATTGTGAAATGCTTTCAAAAAATGACTTAAAATACAACTAATTCACAAATTACTATTTGAGAGAATTTTAGTTTGATTTAGTACCACAAAACTCCTTCCCAACTAGCCTGCTATGCTGATTTTATGGAAAGATAAAGTTGGTTAATAGCATAAAAAGTTGTTAAACAACTGGAGAACTGGAGCATGGAAAAGGCTATAAATGATGATGTCTTTTGCATGGAAGGTACTTCTCTTTCAGATGTACATATTAAATTATAGGATATTAGCAAAATACCTGTCTTTCTAAATCACTTTATGTTACAGTTCTGGAGTTTGTGTGGCAATTCATTGACACCAAAACGTGGTGTTTTTGGCAAAACCGGTGATCTCCAGACTATATTGTGCCTCGCCTGTGCAAGGGATGAAGTGACATATTCTGGTGCATTGAATGGAGATATCTATGTATGGAAAGGAATCAACCTTGTACGGACAATACAGGGAGCACATGCTGTAAGTATATCTCTTTAAATTAATATAAAATGTTAAGTAGATTTCTGCAGAGCTGGAAAGGGCAATGCAAGGTCATCTTGTCTGTGTTCCTAAACAATTTCAATGATAGAGACTCAGTATGTCTTATTTGAACAGTTTTTAGAACAGTATACAGCTTTGAAAAGTGGAGACATCTCAATGAAAGTTTAATAACATTTTTCAAAAGTGCTTGGTAACATTTTAATTGAAATGTTTAATGGAACTATAAAGTGATTATAATTTGGCTATATAAGTTTTAATTATCTTTTCCATATTATTTCAAAGTATATAGTTTTGACATTAAAATAGGCAGCAAAAAAACCCACTTGGTGCATTGCAATCTGATTTGTAGATGCCAAACTATGAGAGTCCTCATTTCCTCTCCTGGTAGTAATTTGATAATGTAATGCAAAATTTGACTTAAACTTTGTCTAAGTATCACCTTAAAAAAAAAGCCAACCAATTTGTTTTACCCTGTGAGGCATGAAACTGCTAAGGTCACTTTATAAAGCTATATGATTTGCTGGATGAATGTTAATTTTTGTTTTGGAAAGCACTGTACTTTCTAGCTAATATTTGAAGTTCCCTTTTTAGCAGTTTAAAGTAGCGTGAAAATACAAGCATATGAGTTCCAATATTACGGCTTCAAACTTCTAGGTAAAAATCAATAACAGTTAATTATTCTTGCTTCTAAGAATGTTTTTGTTTTAACTGGCAGTGTTGGACTGGGTGGCATGATGTATGTAATTGAAGTATAAGATTCACTTTTTATGATTTAATCAGGTAGAAAGGAGGGGACTAAGGGATGAATGATATGGGTGTGTTGGAGAGGTTGCAGTCAGTTGTAGTGAGGAGGCTCTTGGTTTACCAAATATTTAGGAACATCATTCAGGATGGTTGCAGCTTTTTGAATGAGCTAATAATTTAAAAGCAACTGCACTGCTTATTCAGAAAGTTGTACAATGACAGTGTACCTGATTATGAATAAAAATAAAGTTATGAAGAACATATGTGTGCAAAACATCTCAGACTATCTTTTGTATTTGAGACTTCTTTATATACATATGTATATATATATATAAACACACAGATATACACACACACAAACATACTGTCCTGTATGCATCTATAGAAATATTAAATATATTCAAGAAAGCATAAATTATGAATCAGGAAGCATGAAGGGACATGTTGGTCTTCAAATATTCCTTGATTCTTACTCTATAACTTCAGTTCTTGTTTTAGTTTTCATATTTACTGTTCGGTAGTGTTCTGTTCTATATTTTCCTAAGATGATGTGGACATAGCATGTGCAGACCTGGATTCCCAGAGGAAAAAGTGCACTTTGTTTCCTATCCAAAACTGATGCCAAAATATTCTCTCCCCTGTTTGGTGCTGTAGGAGACAACTGTCCTGCGTATTAACATATTTGTTATTTGGAGGACTTAGAATTGCAACAGTTTATTTCTCAGAATAATGCAGTGCTTTTCAGCTGTTTTAGTGTGAAATGGCATAACTGGTAAATGTAGGATGATGAGAGCTTGTTGCTTCACTACCTTATGTGCTTTGTCTGTTCTTTGATGACCGCAAGATCAAACTTGAAGTGCTGTGCACCTTATCTTCTTTAGCGTCAGTGGATGGAGCTCAGGTGACCTTGGAGTAGGTCTCATCTAGCCTTCTATTTTTGGCTCTGTCCTGTAGGCTCAACGGAATTGTACTTTGCAGTACTGAAAATTAAGTAGGGACACCAGTCCATGTCTTTGAAATTCATTTTTACAAGAGATTAGAGTCAGTACAAATCTCACCAATTTCCACAGGGGAAAAAAACCCAAAAAAAACAAGAATAAAATGTTACCTTAAAAGATAATATTGACAGATTATTATAATCACAACGTGCAGCAACTTGGAATGAGAGTGCCTCTTCAGCCATACTAAATTATTATCATGATATTTTATGGTTCTTTTGTACCTAATTTTATCAATTATGT
Source organism: Pipra filicauda (assembly GCF_003945595.2). NCBI lineage: Eukaryota > Metazoa > Chordata > Aves > Passeriformes > Pipridae > Pipra > Pipra filicauda. The sequence goes on from NW_024104402.1 coordinate 587,942, forward strand.
CCTTCTTGTCTGTCCTGCAAGAAAATGCAAGTGTAAATAACAGCATTTGTGATGCACATATATTGCTAAAGGGACAGTGTGCACATAGTAGGGAACTGATATAAATTTCTATTCAGTATACTAGTGTTAGAATTGTTGTCCTTGAATGCCTGTTTATCATCCTGTATCATTAGTCCTCAACAGGCTTGAAGTAAACTGTAAACTTTTTGAAGGAAGACATGTCTCAGTAATTACTTAAATACCATGTATTCCTCTCTTGCAGCATGAACAGTAAATATCTGAGATGCTGGAAAGCATTTTCTAAAGCATGTTAGTTATGTGGAGATATAGTCCATCTCCACAGTTATTAAATTATTATTAAGGAAGTTGTCTGCATTAATAAAGAAAACATGTTCTTTTTGTAGGTTGGCTATCTTTGCTACAATTATTCAAGCTAAAAAGACATTTTTTATTTTAAGAATAATTCCATGTGAAAAATAAAACATTCTCTCCCAGTATAAGCAACCAAGGAAGCGGCTAGCAACTTTAGCACTAACAAGCAAAATAAGAATTCTTGATTAAGTGAGTTTATCTGTCTTCTGTCACAGCAATACTGAAAACTGTAGAGACAGGAAAGTAGAATTTCCTGCAGTTTCCTATCTGAGTTTGAGTAGAAACAAAAAGTTGAAAGCAAATAGGTTGGCATGACTGGAGAATTAGTTGGAAAAGGATCGAAGAGTTCACTTAATATAGAAGTAGGAATGAAAAGTAGGAAAATATGGAAATGAGCAGGGCTTAGGAGTAAAGGCACACAGTTCATATGCAGGGAACAATGGATAGCAATGGGAAACTCTAACTCTAGATTTGCTGATGCCTCCTAAATAATAATACTAATAAGAAAAGTTTTAAAAGGGAGAAAGAAAACAGCAACATGAAAACCTGTGTAAATTCACTGGTAATGGTAATACTCCAGGAGGTTATTTGCAGGCAATGCATCTGACTCTGGAAAGTTAAAATATACCTTGACTAATTAAAAAAAATAAAAATATTTTACTAGATGTCTCATTTTTGTACTAGTGCAAAGAACAGACTATAGAATCTTCTACTTACTTTATCATCTTACATGTTCTAAATTCAAGGTAGTCCATGCATATAGATGTTACTTGGATATTAAAACAAAATTGTATGCTTATTTAACAACGCTGTATGTTTTAAAGATTCTTGTGTGATATGACCCTGCCTTGAATAGTAAATGTACATAAGATGCTTTTTCAACAGATGAATAATTAATTTTGAGCTAGTCTTTCAGAGGTACACATTAAAGTTGTGCGGATTGATGTCAGAAACTGAGGTTAAATAACAAGCTCGAGGTTAAATAACAGGCAGTCTGTTAAAACTATTGCACGCCTATGTCGGTTGGCTGGACACTAATTAAATATAGATGGAAACAATATAATGAACTTAAATGAATGGCTTTAAGCAGGTATCATGTACCAACACATGCAGTATTTTCTCCTACTGCTTAGAGTAATCGTTGGTTGAAACATAACTGTCCACTTACATCAGCCAATGAGAGGTGTATAGGCAACTGTTTTAAATTGTTAGAGTACTATGCGCATTTTTAGATTGTTTTATGGGTGATTTGTTAGATAGGAGGATTAAAAGGTAGTGTCTCTCCACTGTAAACTTACTGACATCTGTCTTAAATGTTTGCAATCCATTTCCTTACTATGCAGTATATATTGGGAGAGACAGTGTCTCAGAGTAAGTGCCCAACGTGCATGTTGCTGTAAATGCTTTACAAACATCCAAGTCCTATATTGTATCTGGGAGTAAAAAGGAGACATGGGAGTTCTTTTTGAATCGGTATAATGTCTCTGTTCTCCATGTTGCTCGGTAGTAGTCAGTTGCTTCTGAAGTTTCCTTATGATTTTTCAAGCTTGGTCCTAATTATAGCTGACTGCAGTCATGTGTTTTAGGAATTGTGTAGTCACAGTTAGTGTGGTGGATTTTATATAAACAATTACATTTAGATAAATTAGCACTTGATTTTTGTCCATGGGGGACAAAATAGGTCCGGCAGCAATAGAAAACCAGAAACTACCTCAGTATTGGAAACTTCTTGGATTCAAGCGGTGGCAAAATATTCATGCAGTAGAGACCATCCTTGTCAAGTTCTTCTTTCAACTATAATTTCTGGTAGATCTGGGCATTTATTTCTTTATTTGATCTCAGTCCACTCATTTTTTTTTTTTTGAATTTGAGAGAGAACACAGATGTGATACCAGCTGGTTATGTTGGAAAAAACAGGAAATATTCAGCATTCTGAGAAAACTGCTGATCAGTTTGAGATGTTATTTCCAGAATTTCAAAGTTCATTAGGAAGTGTAATGAAAATTTATAAAAGAAAATGCAGTCTGTATATCAAACTTCATAACTTTTCAGATGGAAGACTTTGATCTACACCTTTTATTTTGACTCAGAAGCACAGTTGGTCTTCGTGGCTCGTGTTCAATTGGATTTAAAGAAGTCAGCGCAATTGTTTGCCTCTCATTACTGCTAGAAGGCTTTTGACCATCAAGAATCACATTATGTTAATAAAAATTTCAGGCTAAAGGATTAAGAGAAGCATGAAGACTCCAAGGTTGATTTGCATTAATAATCTTGACAGTTTCTGAAAGCAAGGATTTAGGGGAGGAATTGGCAGGCCAAGCTACCCCAGTAAAGAATCTGTCTTTTCCCCATGAAGTGTGAGCCTAACAATTATATGAAGAATAGCAAAGCTCAGCTTTTTCCATTAAATACTTACAGTCCCCATTAATAAGGGACCTTTTTTATAGTTTTCATCTAGTTCTCTTATTCCAGTGGCACAGAGACTGAAATGAGAGCGTCCTATTGCATTTCAAGAGATTGAGCAAGCACAACATCTGCCAAATCTCCTTGACAACCAGTATGTCCTTTTCAAGATAAGGATATTCTGTGAAATGGAAAACAGATTAATGCTGGATCCACTTGATCTTATCTTCAGAACACTCAGCCAGCTTCCCACATCACCAAATGTCTGATTATTTTTTTAATACTGACTAATTAAATAATGGATTTTGGAAAGAGTTAATTAGAGAAAAGAAAATAATTCTATTATCAAGGTTGCATTCCAAAAAGAACCTTTAAAAGATTTAAACTTGGGCAGAATTCAGTATATGGTACAAAATGAGCCAAAATTTCTCTAGCCTTTTATTTGTTCCATGACACTAAAATCATAAAGGTTGGAAAAGACCTCCCAAGATCATCAAGTCCAACTGTTAACCCAGCACCACTGTGTTCACCCTATCCACAAGTGCCACATCCACATGTTTTTTGAACACTTCCAGGGATGGTCACTCCAGCACTTTCCTGGGCAGCCTGTTCCAATGCCTGGCAACCTTTTCAGTGCAGAAATTTTTACTAGTATCCAGTTGAAACCTCCCCTGGTGCAACTGGAGGCCATTTCTTCTCATTCTGTCATCCCCCACTTTGCTACAATCTCCTTTCAGGTTGTAGAGAGTGATAAGGTCTCCCATGAGCCTTATTTTCTCCAGGCTAAACACCCCCATTTCTCTCAGCTTCTCCTCATAAGACTTGTTCTCACAATATTAAAGGTTGATGGAGTAAAACAGATAGACATATATGGAGAGAAACAAATACAGTTTGTGTTGTATTTTTGAAAATCTCTAGGCTCCTAAAGAAACAGAAAGAGGATTTTCGGGACGTTGGAGATAATGGGAGTTAACCTTCTAATCTGCTTATGACTTAAAAATTCCACTACATTTCTGTTTAGACACATACTGCTCCTGAAAATGTCACCTGTCATAAAAGTCTCTTTCCTGAGGATGGACATGACATGTTAAAAAAATTGAGTTCTGTCACCACAGTCTTTCAGTTTTGATTGTCATTTGACCTTCTAGTAATGATAGGCTTTTTTTTTTGTGAAGACCAAGAGATTTCTTTTTCCTGAACTTGAAAAATTATATCCTTGTTACCTGATGTTAGAGAAGCAAACATAGTCCATATTTTCTTACGACTAGTCCATTATGATGTTTTTCTTAGTTGTAATTTAAGAAGAAAAAACATGCTGATAGGAGAGAATAGTAACGAGTACCTTGGAATTCTCATAAGTCACAACACTCCCTGATTTGTTCTTTGAGTGTACAGCTTTGTTTTCCCCCAAAAGCCAATCTCTCCTTTGCAAATTGCTTTCATCTTTAGGGTTAATGTGTATCATTACTGTAAAATCCAGACCCCTAACCAAACAATTGGAAATTTACATTTACTTCTTTACTAAACTGAAATTTCAGAACAATATTATAGAAGATATATGTATATTATTGGCTGTTCTACCTTCTTTTGGACAGGACTTAGAGACAGATTTTCTCTTTCATTGTTTCTAATGCTCTCTTGTTTATTTTTGTCATAGCTGAATATTAAATACTTTCAATAAATATGGAGCAATTTTTTTAACTTCTCATAGGCTCATCAGTTAAAGTTGCCCTTTCAGTAACTTTACTTACTGAAGTGTGAGCTACTTCTGAATTTGAGATTAGTAATTAAAAAAACCCCAACAGTGAGTGTGTAAGGTATGTATCATGTTAAATCACATATAGTGTCTATGTGACTACAATATCTTTATTTTAATATTACATATATCATCTTTGCCTCTTTATTATCCTAAAGAAAACATGGATCAATGAGTTGAAGAAAACAGGCTAGGTTTTGTTACCTATTGTTCACCTTTAAAATAACAGCTTATTATGCCTTTTCCAATGGTGTAGAGTAATCGCTGTTTTTCTTATGTTTTGTTTCTAAACTTAAGTTTAAAATCAGTCTTTGTTGGCTTAATATATAAAAAAATCCCAGATGTTTTTTGTCTTGTTTTATAGAAGCTGAGTAATAGCAATAAAGGCCCTAAACCAAGCCTAGCAGAGATCACAGGATATCTTCATGCTGACATTTGTTAGAGTTGGACCAGGTCCTAAGGCAAGAGGATATGAAACTGAGCTCTTTCTAGGAATAAAAAGCAGCATCGCTATGATGATGATTATTAGCATGAAAGCATTCTTGCAATAATTGTCTTACTGTTTGTCACTGAATATGAATTCTGCTTGTTGTGAGTTTGTTTCCGTTTCTGACTCTCTCATATTTAAAGCTTTTATTAGTTGCATACTGGTTTCTCTAATCTATGTATATTGTTAAAAATAACTTTCTTCTCTCTTTAGGCAGGAATTTTCAGCATGAATGCATGTGAAGAGGGTTTTGCCACTGGTGGCAGGGATGGCTGTGTTCGCTTGTGGGACTTAAATTTTAAACCAATTACTGTGATTGATCTCAGGGAAACAGACCAGGGATATAAAGGTAAACAGAAGTTTATCATTTTCAATATACCAATAAGGTAGGAAATTTGTCAGTGTTTTGAACAAGAAGACTTGAAAAACCAAAAAGGTTGTTTCATGTATGTTGCTGTAAACTATTTGCTAGAAATGGAATAAATCATACCCACTAATATGAAGGTCACATAGTCCTTCAAAGTCACTGTAAAACATATGATGAAGATTCAACTTTTTATGCACATTGTCTCTAGACCACAGCAGCTTTTAACAAGGAACAGTAATGCTTAAAGAGAACTTGGAAGAGACAGTAGGATCTACAATGTAAACCAACAGAGTCCAAAACTTGTGTTTGCTAGTTATTCAAATTTTTATTAAAACTATTTGGAAGTTATTTACAGTTTTGTGGTACTTAGAACACTGCTTACATAGAACACTGCTTACATATGCCTACAACTTCAGTTACAGTTTGTCATGCTAAATTTTTACATAGAGTGTTCTAGATATTGTTGCTGTAATGATTTAGGAAAAGAATGCAAACATATACTGAAGCACTAATGTCATTTATAATATTGCTTTTGTTGGAATTTGGTTATCTTTGCCCCCAGTCACTTTGTTATTTTCTAATATCTTGCCAAGAATTTGAAAATGTGGTAGAATGTCTGATGGCAATCAGATACTCAGGGTCAATACATAATATGTTAAGTCTTTGTATGCTGTAATTGACTTTGTATTCCCACCAAGATTGTGAAATACTGCAACAAGATTCAATACATTCCATTTTAAATACGCCCTGTAGTAGAGAGGCTCTGTTTTAAATTTGAATTTACTCAGCTGCTGTTTCTCAGCTCTGTCGCATGTAAATGAAAGCTGTGTTTTGTTCCCCATTTCTTTCTTTCAAACTTGATATCCGCTCTAGATTGTCTTGTTTACTTTTGATGTAACAGGATCTTGCCATGAACTCTTTTTCCTTGTCAAATGCCCATGACAGAGCTAATAGATTTTTTTGAACACTTATCTTTAATAAAATCTATTTCTTGAATTTTTCCCCTTTGCTTTTTTTTCCTTCTTGTATACTTTTGAGGATTACCATAATGACCTGTCCTTTTACTTGTTTTCTTAATTGCATTTTTTGCTGCTTCTATACCTTACCACTTGGTAATTTTTCTTGTGAACATAAACTCAAGATCTGTATCCTTGTGAATGGCTTGCAGCAATTAGCTGACTCTACACATATTCTCCAGGTAGTCACATTGTATTTCAAAATGTCTCCCTCCACCACAGGAAGTTCCAAATTACTGAAACAAGTATCTTAATCATCCTGTATCAAAGATGTTGGTTGTTTCTTTATTTTTTAATCACTGTAGAGAGAATAGCCATATAATGTCTAAATTATAGGACTGAATGACTTTCTTACATATAATGCTTGTTCCACTGATGCTTTTGTCACTTAAATAATGTAGGTTCATCTAGCTAGTACTAAGGGCCATGGTTTGATCAGAAACTGTAATTTATAGTCTCTGCTAACTTTGTTGAAACTTAGAGACATTAAAGGCATAATTTCAGCTGCAAATGTCAGTACTATATTTTTCCTTTATTGAAATAAGGCTCACATTTTATTTTAGAAATTTCTTAATACTACACTTGAAAAGTTTATGTTCCAAGTGCAATTATGTGTTATATGGAATATATAAAAGGAGTAAATGGAGGAGTAAGAGAAGGTGCGTGGATACTTCTTGACATTTTCTTGCTTTTATGTTTTGGTATGTGCTACTTTACCTTTGTTTCATGAATTCTGAGGATGTGTCTCTCAATAACAATCTCTTCTGCAGGTCTGTCTGTAAGAAGTGTTTGCTGGAGAGGAGACCATATACTCGTCGGGACACAAGATAGTGAAATTTTTGAAATTGTGGTGCATGAGCGTAATAAGCCTTTCCTGATAATGCAGGGGCACTGTGAAGGAGAGCTGTGGGCTTTGGCTGTCCATCCTACAAAACCCCTGGCAATGACTGGAAGCGATGATCGATCAGTCAGGTTAACTCTTGTTTATTTGTTTAACTGCATGCAGTTTTATACGAACAAATAATTTTGTAGATAACCTAATTGAAATGTGTGCATTTTAAAGGTATTAAAATGTGGCATTGAAGTGCTCCTACAGTTTAGGGATGCATGAAATTAGTGCTCGCCAGTAATAAAATATAGTGGAGGTATATATTTCCCCCAAAAAACCATGTACAAAATTTGAAAAAATTTCATTTAGACTAATATTGAGCACTCAGAGAGACAAGTATCCTGTAAATGTTCCCTTTCCAGGAGCTATGTTAAGCATTCATAGGTTACAATGAAAAAACTGTAATAAAAACTTGTATTTTACTCTTACCATATTCACTTCTCCACATGCTGCAAATTAACTTTTAGTTTGGGAATTTCATCAAACTTAATGCATGCATTGTAAACACAATATAAATGCTCAGAAAACCCACTAAATTAATCCCTTTTACAAGTTCATATTTTTTTTGTCAAAAACACCTTTACTTTCTTAAAAATATCTTAAGTGTAACATGGTAAAGCAAATCAGTAGTTCAGTTATTAATATTGAAATAATACTCTAAAATTCCAGTTATATCTTGTAAATGATAGATGTTGTAATGTATCTTGTAGTAAAAACTTACATATTATAATATTATTAGTTATAAGGATTTATTAGTAATGACTTGTTAGTAGAGAAAGTTATTTATACTGATCAAAGTCTTTATAATTGTTATTTAATGTTCTTGGCTAAAATGATTAGCAAAACAGTAGAATTTTCACAGGAGTGGTCTGAAAGTATATATTGTCATGTTATCATTTTTTATGTTCAAAAAATCAAACAAAATTAATCTATCCCTGCATTTTCTCATTAGATATTTTCTCACCTTTTAAAATATAAAACTATTCCTTGCTCTGTACAAAATTCACACTTTTGTCCAAGATTTTTCTGGTGGAAAATTATTTTAAAATAGGACACTGCCATGTCCGACATTCTTCAGAAATTGCGGACTTCATCTTACCTATAACAAAGCTGCAAACCCCTTTTTACATTTGAAATAATTACTTTATTTTAGAATTTGGAGTTTAATAGACCATGCTCTGATTGCCCGGTGCAACATGGAGGAACCCATTCGCTGTGCCGCAGTCAGTACTGACGGAATCCATCTCGCTCTTGGTATGAAGGATGGCTCTTTCACTGTGCTGCGAGTCAGGTATGTTACAAATTAAAAGCAGATACATTATTAACTCCTTCAAGCAGATTATCTAATTGTTTTTATAGATTGTATGTATACTGACACTCTAGTGACCATACGTGTGGTCACTTAAATTTTTGTTTTAAATTACATCCGAGCATTAAATTTTAATGCTCGGATTTTTTAAATGTGCTACATATGTTCATGTTGTTCTATAAAAACCCATTTGAAAAAGTATATTGATCTATTTACAGAGAGTGGCAGTGTTCTAGGAAATGTTTTACTTTAGGTTTTAGCTTTATTAATTATTCTTGAATTACTAAGAAATTTTCATTCATAAATTGTTTCCCTATGTTGGAATTTCGCTGTCAGCACATCATGCATATAAAACCAGTGCTGACTTGTTGCTGAAATCCCACAGTTTTAAAAGGAAAATGAGATCTCTGTCTCATGTCAGTGAAGTTTTCTTCCCTGGGTGAATAAAAATCTGGTAACCTCCCTGATGAGGTTTTCTTGTGGACCCAGTTTGAACAGTTCCTTTTGTTTGCTCTCCCTCAGCCCAGTGCAGCACCTTCTTGTGTCACTGTTCCCTTCTCTTTTTTTTGGCCATGAAACCCTAACCAACTCTTAAAAACAGCAGTTTTGTGTTTACACATGGGATAGTTAAGTTCACTTCATACTTTCACAATCTTGTCCATTTTTTAAGACTGGGAACTTGACACTGTGATAAGGCTCTTCTATGCTTATGACATGCTTTCTTTCATACTACAGAGATATGACTGAGGTTGTTCATATCAAAGACAGGAAAGAAGCTATTCATGAACTCAAATATTCTCCAGATGGGAATTTCCTAGCTGTTGGTTCCAATGACAGCTCTGTGGATATATATGGTGTTGTTCAACGATACAAGAAAGTTGGGGAATGTATTGGATCTTTAAGTTTCATTACGCATATGGATTGGTCTTCAGACAGTAAATACTTACAGACCAACGATGGCAATGGAAAGAGACTTTTTTACAGAATGCCAAGTAAGATTCTGAGTTGTCTTTATGATATTTGTTACTTACTATAGAAATAATGTATAGTAGTTTTGTAAAAAAAACCAAATGTAAATCCTAGTTCAAAGCATGTGGTTATAGTGAAAATTTTTTGTAAGTTTGTATAAATATTTGCTATATTTGAATAAGTACAGCATTTTTATGGCAAAGTTACTTAAGTATTTTTATCCTTATATGTTTACTGTCCTTTATAATGCATCTTTTCATGCCAGATATGTTGGCTTATAATTTGTTTTATTTCTTAAAAGTAAATTTTTGCTCTTACTTTTTTAGAAGGAGAAAAACGCAACATTGAAATTCAATTTTGCAATAGCTTAATAGCTTTGTACTTGTGGAGCTTGGTTATTAAAGGAATTACCACTTAATTGCGCTGTAGGTTTTTTTTAAATATGTGAAAATATGTTGCAGCTCAGGAGAGTGATTTTCCTGAACTATGTTTGCAGCAGAACTGAGGAATTTAACTTAAAAGAGCTTTTACACTGAGAAACTTTTTGATAGCCCCATTATTGTGAGTGTTTTCAAGATAACACTCTTGAAATCTTGACTGAACAATCCTTTATTGTTGAAATAATTTCCATCAAGACAGTTCCCTCTGTAGAGGACATATGCCCATATTACAATATCTCAAAGCTTCAAATTTAAGTAATCCTGATTAGAATATGCCAAGGGCAGTATTTATCACAAGGCTTGACTTCTTTCTTCTGTCTATTATATACACTCTTTACATAATGATATTTTCCCTACTCATCATATTTTTAGTAATTATGTATTATCATCACCACTTTTTACATTTTCCCTTCATTGTTGTGCAATATTTATGCTTTACACTGTACATTAGTCACAGATCCATGCAGCTTTTTGTGACTCTCTTTGCTGAAGCATCTAATTAATTTTGATTCTGTGTAATGAATGTGACAGAAGATACATAAGAAAAGATAGTAAGAACTTAGACAGTAACAAATATACACACAGAAGGAGCAATTTGAAGTTATGTAGGCAGCTTTCAGCCTGGAATTTTTTGTATGTTAGAATGTGGAATTTTAAAACTTTGTTTATGAAAAAAGTTGAGCAAAGTCAGTGGAGATAGAGGAATGTCCTAATATTTCAAAATAGTATTCAAATTGTGTAACACTTGAAATTCCACTATAAGTGAGTAAAGGAACTTAGTTTCCTGGTACAAGATCTGTAGGACTTAGTTATCGATATAACCAGTTTTAGTAGTCATTATTTATATGGATTAGTAATTGAAAGAGATTACAAGGTAAACCTTGTCAAAGGTTGCAGTTATTTTATCAGAGCTGAAGGATCTTCAAACAGGGAACTTGAGTTCCTTTCCAGCTTTTGGAGGGGTATATAGTAGTTAAAATTTTTCTTGAGTGTGGGAGGTTTGTTGTTGGTTTTTGGTTCGGTTTTTGGTTTTTTGATTGTTTGATTTGATTTTTTTTGTTTTGTTGGTTATGTTTTTTTTTTTAAGTCTTCATTTCTGATTTGTTCGCCATTTTGCTTTCTTTTCTCTAGGGCTGTTCTTTATTTACTCTGTTGAGTCCAGTACACTTGAATTCTCCCTTGCTAGGTCAATCCTTCTGTTGAAAACTTACCTTCTTACAGTGCTTGCGGCAGCTCTCCCCTGCATCTTATCCCATTCCATTTGCTTCCACTAGGCAGAATCCTAACTACAGTAAGAAAACAGGAAAAAACACAACCTAGTTGTCTTCAATTTTGTTACCACTGAAGACTGAGAAGTGAATTTTGTTGTCCCGCTCAGGTTTCGCAGTTGTGTGTTCAGTCCAGCTCACAGCTTTCGCGTTTGCTTGCGTCGTTCCTGTGTTGCTCCTGCACTCTGCTTCTGGCCCTTCCAGAAGACACACTATTTATTAAATGTGCCTTTGGTCTGACTCCGTTCTTCAACTTTTATGTGAAACTTCGTGGGATTGGATCACTGTCATTATGAATAGAGCTGGTGGTGAAATTGATGTAACAAGGATCCAAGCATAAAATTGGTGTTTTCAGGAATTTACAATGGCCAAATCTAAATGAGTTCTTCATTTTTTTCTCAAAATAATCCAGGTTTCTAGAATCATTCAGCAACAGAATTTTTCTGAACTTTATCTTAAAATGACTACATGTATTTTCTGGAAAACATTTAAAAAATAACACAGCCTCAAGAGATACCAAGAAATTATAAAAGCTGTAAAGTACCAAAACCATGATCTTCTGTTAGGTAGTCTTGAGAAGCCTTACTATTGATACTTTTGGTCAAAATAGGGAATATTAGATCAGGACAGTGTCAGAAGTCCATTTTTATTTTGTCTCACTTGGATTTGATTTCTAAAAGATTTTTAAAATGTTACATTCTTTAAAATTGCACAAGTGAACATTTAAAAGTGACTCTATTTTTGTTCTTAGGTGGAAAAGAAGTAACGAACAAGGAGGAATTA